>NC_134416.1:47156513-48356513 GCF_030867145.1 Opisthocomus hoazin | reverse complement strand
AGATAAGCAATAAAACCTGTGGTTCTGTATTCTCTGTGTTATAATCTGTCTTTTAAATTCTTAGAAATTCAATTTCCCTTATTTCCTTCTTTCTTACACAAATATCAGTGTTTCAAATCCTCAGTACTAGAAATAGGACACAGTGTTAGAATCATAGAATCATAGAAAGCTTTGGGTTGAAAGGGACCTTTAGAGGTCATCTAACCCAACCCCCCTGCAGTGAGGGTTCTTCAAACACATACACACGTCAACAATAAAGCTTTTACAGCAAGGCCATCGTCAGTTAGTTTAGTACTTAGACTCTGCTAGAAAGTAGCCAGAAGACCAGTCATTATTATATGACTTCATACTGCAGATATAGTGAACTTCTGGAGACATGAAACTCCAGTTGTCACTAACTTGTGACTCACCGTGTAAGATGGCTGAATGATTAACCTGATATTTGCATGTGTTGAAAACAGGGAACAGATAACTATGAAATCTGACAGTATATTCAAGGCAACACATATGAAATACACTAATATGGAATTTAAATTGTTAAAAACTGACAACATCAAAAGTGAATGCTTTTCCATGTCTCTACATCCTACCACAACTAAAAGTTTCAGGGTCTTGATTTTCACTGTGAGACCAAAGATCACTAACTTTCATGGCATCTGCCTCATGCATAATGCTTTCCTGTGAAAAGTCAATGGCGAATGCAGAATCATTATTTAAACAAGATTAAAAATGTCTTAGTTGACTGTGCAGTGACAATGCCACCTATACCATGGTTCACTTAACAAAAATTAGTTTCAGATTCACAGGGGATGATTTGAGAGCAGTATTCTAGAGGAGACTTCTCTAGTGACAGAAAGTTTAAAACAGCTTTTCCTGTACATCTACACTATTTTATAAATCTAAAAAACAAAAGGTGTGTCAATAATAACATTGACATTTGCCAGTTGCTCTTTGGTTTGAAGTTGTAATTACAGGAAAAATACACAAGCCTATGGTAGGAACTGTATAGGACCTGCATCAGAACATTTAGGATTCTCATACATTTTTGCATCATGGAGAAAAAGTGATGCTAAAAGTTCTCAGAAATTTAGGATGTTGTTTGTAAACATTAGGATGCTAGTTATTGATGTCTGAAATCAGTTATCACACGGCAAAGGTTGTTAAACTGTCTCTTAGTGGATTATGAGTAACTGCTGTGGAAAAAAAAAAGGTTAATAAAAATGGGCTTAAAATGCTATTTTACATCTCTCCCTGGTTTGAACTTTGGGGGGGGGGGGGGTAATTTTGCTCAGACTGAGTGAGTTGATCCTATGCTAGTGTTCATTCAATGAAAAATTTCTTTAGGCAGGATGCTGCATAAAGCCAGCAGTGTCAACCATCGCCAACGTCACTACAGCTCCCTTTGTGTCAATTCTTCAGTGATGTCATTTCAGAGTTTGTGGACAAGACAAAAATCATTACAATTCTTATTTTTTTAAAAACCTGGCCTTCAACAAATCTTCAAGAACTCAATTGCTTGACAATGTACTTAAAGAAAAAATGTGAAGATAGTAGGACTTTCAGAAGGATTCAAGAGATTTCTACAAGAATTATTGAAAGAAAACATAAAAAATAAAGTGAATAACAGCATGATTTTATGAAGGGATGTAGTCAGATTCCATGATTGTTAGCATTCACATGAAACACCTGGAAGGCTTCTGCTGCTGGCATATTTTCCTCTAAGCTGGCATTTACTTAGAGTAGCATAAAGGTTTCAGGTGCTCAGTGCTCTCCGCTGTGGGTGAACAGGAAGGAGGAGAGGTTTAGTTAAGTGAACTTTGTTTTACTACCATTTCTGCAGAAATGCTTTGAAAGTAATTGTAACTCCACACGAACTCCATATCTCAAGCTACAAAACTGACATTAAGAAAAATTAAAATTCTGTGGTAAGGACTATGTGCTTCACATGATTCATTTTCTGGTGACGTCATGCACAGAAAGAAGACTTCGCAACAAACTGGTTCAATTTCAGTAAGTTTGACCATTTTGTGGTCCTCCTATCTACACATTAAATAAAGCTGAAGTTATATCCCTGATTTAGATGGCAGACCCATGGTATAGAACCATAGTGTTTCTACAGAAGGTGAACAGTCCTTTCCCAACCTACTGTTGGGAAATAGATAATACCACCAGACACTGGAAATACATAGCTGCTGATCAGAACAGCACAGATGTCATCAAATAAGACAGTCTGGGGCATTGTTTTTTGGTTTTTTTCTTGTATTTCCCAAGCGAATTGAGATAATGGATGTCTGACAAAGTGGCAGTACTCTGTTTCAACATTCATAGATTATCCCTATTTCTATTCTCTCTGTATTAAAAAAAAAAAAAAAAAAAAAGAAGTAAAGAATTCCTGGTTAATGATCGCAGTTATATTTCTAAATACAAAAATATCTCAGCATCTGAGACAGAAATACATAATTTATAAATTTATTTAAAAAAAAATTACAGACTTTTCTTTCTGGAACCTCTTATTGATTATAGTATCTGGCAGGGACATTGCACCTTCCTTCTGCATTTACATATCAAAGGACCAGAATTTCACATACTCCTGAAGAACTAGTTAAAACATTGATTCTTATTAATGGTAATTATGTTTTAAAATATAGCCTGGTTATAATGATGTATGAGATGAAAATTATCAGACACCTTCAGAAACTGTTATGCTATGGCAATATTAAATTTGCTAGAAAACTGAAGTGCCCTTTTTGAAAATTTGGGGTTGACTGGCTGCACATTGTAGCGTGATGTGGTATTTTTGATTCTGACAGTATGGACATGTTTTCTTTGTCCTAGAGTACAGATATGAACTTTTGAGAGGGGTTTGTTTGTTTGTTTGTGGACAGCAAAGTTAACAAATCTGGAGTTCAAAACCTCTACCTAAATCTTTTCTTTATTTCAGTTATCTGAAGACAACGGTGTAACATGGGTGTAAAGAGAAGAGCAAGAATGTTTTAAATTGTGTATCTTTTTTTGTTAACCTTATGTTGTTACAAGCTGACTACTCTTTAAGTTTACACTTCGCAAGGGAATAATATGTTTCAAGATTTGATCTCTGTAATTCTGAAAATTTCTGCTAGAAACTTAAAGGTGGATAATTAATAGTTGTTGACCATAAGTTGTACTTTAACTAAGTGGAACAGATTGCATTTACAGTGATTATAACAGCACTATGAAACATTAGTGGAAGGCAGGACTTGCTTGCATTTTGTTTGAGTTGTCCTGGTGGAAAGAACATAGAAAATACTGATGAATTTGAAATCTACTCAACTTAGCAGACATTAATGGCATTCTCAGGACTTAAAATTCATGCAATTTAGTAAAAATATAATGGCACTCTCTGAAAGAAAAACAAATGGTAAGATTTAGTATAGAGAGCCTTTGTAGTATTTAACCTAATGATAGTTTTGTACAATGTAACTGTCCCCAGGTTTGAAACAATGTCTCAGTGAATTGCAAAAGAATTAAAGATTAATTTTATTGTTTGTGAGAGTGGATTCAATAACTTTTACACTTAAGTATTACATGTTGTGCCCACCTCAATGATTTTTTTTCTCATTTATAAATCTAAGAAATCTTTTTAGTTCAGCTTTGCTCTATGCCCAACAACAGCTTCAGGGTTACGAACCTGTTTAACAAAACTATTGCCAATTTACAATATTATATTAGATAGTTTTGCTGCTGTAATTTCACTCTTTAATCTTGTTTAGCCATGGAAAATCCTCAGAACAGGAAGAGCTTTTTTTCCAGCTGCAGCTTGGTTTTTTTCCCTTATGGTTTTTTTTGCCAAATGGAATTCTCAGGCATTATCTCAAATCACTCAAAAAATCACCCGCAGTCACACTATTCCCTGGGGGAGGAGGGGGAAGTTGTTGATTTTTTTATTTATTTCTTTTTTTTTCTGAGAATACTGGCAAGACTTTTGATTACAGTAATGAGTGATTCCAGACTACCTACTGCTTGCTTCTGGTCTCAAGGGAGCATTCAAAGTTTTGAAAGTTACTTTTTTTTGTTTTAATCTCTACAGGTTTCATTGTTAACTCTCCTTTCAAGCCTCTCAGTACACACTGCAATTTGGATTTTTAAAGAAACCCAAATGCCTCTACAGGTTCAGCAATTAGTTCCTTTTAGCATCCTTTGAAATTCTCTGTCCGAATCTGGTTTTGTCATTACAGAACGTTGGTTACTTCAATGGAGTTTTCATTTTCACTCTTTTGTTAACTCTTAACTATCCACTATAGCCTTTTCATGCAGCTTGCCCAGAGACATCTTCATTTTATTCCTCCATCACTTTGAGTGTTTCACACCTCACTCCTCAAAAAAACTCCACTCTGTGTCTTTTTTATTCCCCTCCTGCTTATTTTTTCCCTCCTTTTATGGTGTCATTAGAAGTTTATTTTTCATAAAGTTTGGTTTATATCATTTGCAAGCATTATACGATTACAGATTACAGTTTATGAAAATGAAATTTCTATAGCTAGTGATGGCATTTAGAATCAGGCAATGAAATGCCTTTAGTTTTTATTCTGCCAAACCATATTTAAAGTTGTTTTTTTAAGGTAGTCATCTATTTACTTGAATCCACATTAGAAGTGTAGCCTTAGTCTTCAGTCTATGCCAGGATGTGCACAGCACCACTGTCAGGTATGATGATTGAAAAGTTCACTGTGGGCTTCCTGGGCTCCTTGTATCTGTTATCACTAGGGGTATGAGTCAGCTTTGCTTTGTGTCCACCAACAAGCTCAGACAAATACAGTCTTTCTCTGTGCTGCAGTATGAGAGCTGGCACAACGTAAGAATGATGACAGAGTGGCTCAGGTTCTCTCATGGAAGCCCTCCCTGAGCCCTGGGCTGGCTTCACTAGCCATAGGCTCTTTTCCATCACCAAGTTCACGAAAATGGCTTAATTTAATCATGTTTGATTTTTCTAAGAAATGCTTAGACTAGAGTATAATTTCTTTTTTTTTTTTGTCAACTGATTAATTTTTTAGAGCCATTAAAGACTGTAATGTAGCTGAAGAGTTGAAAACAACTGGAAAAATACTCTTTAGAGTCTGCACTAATTTCCAACTTTTTTGAGACTTGCATTCTTGCTAGGTATAACCTAATATTCTGCTTAGATGGTGTTTTATATTCTGCTTGGATGCTGTATGGGCAATAAGAGGTGGAGCAGGAGCTATTTATTCAGGTTTCAGAAGTTTCTTGGAGATTCATTCATATATTCTCCAATACTGTGGAGAACTGGTATTGCTGCAAAGCGGTGACTGCAAGAGTCCCAGAGGCAGAACTCTGCGGAGAGAGCAAGAGTGATGCTGAGAGACAGCACCAGCAGCTACTAGTGTCCTTGGGAAGCTGCCGCAGCTTGGCAGCTCCTGCCTTCAACAAGTCTGGAGGAGCACTTAAACAAAATCCATGTAGGTTGCAGGGTGGTTAGGCAGAGTAGGCACACAGGGAGATAATCACAAGGGTGAGGAAGAAGCTGTCAGGAATAGGCTTCAAGACGAATAGATAAAGGTAGTTATGTCTGCCTGCAATAGCTAGGAGTTACTGGTTTGGTTTATGTACCTTCTTTGAGGAAAAGATGCCTTCTTTAGATTTATTACATCAGAAAACCAGATATATTAACTCCAGGTAAAGATTTCTGAATCTCACACTTAAAACCTACTCTAAACAAAATTCTACTTGTATGCGTTTATTTACTCATGAATCTTTCTTTGGGCTTCAGTGCTACCAACACAGAGTTTAATTTTTCCCTCATCTATATCGATGAACCTCAGATACTTCCTCTACTGTATTAAATCCTGCACTTAGCCTAGATAGTTTTGATTTTCTTGCTGCC
Source organism: Opisthocomus hoazin (assembly GCF_030867145.1). Classification (NCBI taxonomy): domain Eukaryota; kingdom Metazoa; phylum Chordata; class Aves; order Opisthocomiformes; family Opisthocomidae; genus Opisthocomus; species Opisthocomus hoazin. Next base: position 48,350,635 of record NC_134416.1, on the reverse strand, counting down.
TTCAGGCTTCTATCAGACAACACAGCCAATAAAGATAAATAAATATGTTTGACTGATACTGAAAAAAACATAAAATACCACCTTTGTACTCTGGCATGGAAACTGAGCAATGCAAACACTACAAACAGATGTTCAGCAAAGGGCAAAGGCACTCTTTGTGCTGGGATACTAGCTTTATCACAAATTTCTTAAATGTAATACCACTAAAACAAAGTAAAAGAGTCATCTTCAACTATCTTCAAGATTCTGATTTTGTGCATTGTAGACTTATGAGTATGAATAAAAAATCAAATTATCCTCTGGCATCTGTATTTAAAAAATAGCAAATGTTCCTGCTAGAAAAATTGCTAGCAAGTGACTATAACTTGTATGTATTTTGTTAATGTTTTCTCATTTGTCTGCACAGACAACTTGTAACTCATGGGGTATTTAGAAGTTTTGCTTTGGATTTTTATGACTTATTTGGTATGTAATTGGAAGATATTATTTCTATACTTGTGCTGATAATTTAAGCACTTAAAAGAGGAGAGAACAATGACGATGATTTTTATCAGCGGCAAAAGAAACAAAACCAACTGAAACTTCATTTGAGCTGGGTACCTAATTCTCTTTAAACTTCTCAGAAAATGGGATGCAGCAGTCACACCTACGTAGAGCCACAGCTTCATTAATGCTGACTGTGTGTGCACACAAAACCAGAGCTCCCAAAGGGACACACAGACAAGCATCTGTCAAATCAACCAGGGCATTTGATATGGAGTTCATGAAGGCTTAATGTCAGGGATGAGAGAGCAAATAGTATCTGATCTGACATGAAGTTAGAGTGACAAAGGCAATATCTAATCCAGCATCAAGCATGACAGAAAAAAAGCTAAACTTTCAATCATTTTTAGTGTTTTGAAGCAGCTGGGAGGAGGGCACTGATGCAAACCCAATGCTTTGTGTCATAGGATCCAGCGTTCGTGACCTAGTACTAGAAGACTTCAGGCTGTGTTTGTTATATTACTGAACAATGCTTCTAGTCAAATTCAGAGACAATATAGAAGTAGGAAGACACTACTTATCCCATTGAATCTAAGTCCTAAAGAATAAAGCAAAGAAGCACGCATAGCAGAACACAAAGGAAACAACTTTTGTGACAGAGATGGGCTATCAAAGAGCCATGTGATGATGTAGGCTGGAGAGGTGGTAGGTGTACAACCTGGTGCTCCCAATTTCAGTCCTGTGGGTGTTAGTTGCAAAGCAAGCAATTCAGTAGCTATGTGCATATTAGTGGAATGGCAAATGCCACAGCTAGAAGTATTTCCTGAATCTACATCTGAGTACGATTTCGATGTGCCTAATCTGCTTCACCAATTTATCTAAGTTAGAAAGTAGGACTCCAGGTACCAATCCCCAACAAGCTTGCTAGATACAGGCACTGTGTGATTTTGAAAACTGAAGCAGGGTCTCCTCTGAGAGGTTACCACACATTTGTCATCACTTACTGACAAAAGGTCAGTGTTTGGAACATCTGACATGATTAGGGTTTTGAGGACAAAGGATAATATCTGTTACACCCCATCTTGCACTCAGAAACATCTTTAAAATGGAGAAGAACAGTTTTCCTTAGATATATTGGAAAATATATGTAATAGTCCAACATCAAGAGGTATTTAGTGTATCTGCATAATTTTTTTTTCTTATTCCTTCTAGAAAATTCTTGTGTGTTCAATTTTCTACCAGTGACTGAGGTCTGGTGACTCACTATTTCCTTTCTGAAACTTTCGTCTTGATCTGCTACCGTTAAGAGTTTGGGCCCTGCATTTCTGCCTGTCTACAACAAAGACCTTTGTTGTTGTTTCCTTTTAGAAATGTAATGCTTAGCTAAAATACAGCATCCTCCTTGCTAGGTCACTTTAACAGTTGAAATTTAAGCTATCTCCCTCCAAACTGGTGCTCACTCTCTCTCTTTATTTTTTTTTTATCCTTCAATGATCTTTGGGCTCATAGCAGGAAAGTCCCCTGGTAGATGATCATCAGAATAGACACAGGAAAATTCTCATAAAAGATACAGTATCTGGTATGGGGATATGTCATGGCAGGGGTGGGAGTTTTCACTTCAAAGTCAAAATACTTCCATTTGCTTTAATTACCATAGCATGTAATAGTTATGAGTAGTTTTCAGAACTGCCTTTATAATACACTTATTGTGAGTGAATACCTACATAGAGGAAGAATTCATCTGATAAGTATATCAAGTACTACAGAACGTGTTATTCAACCTAGGCTAAGTTAGGCTACTGGATAGAGAGTATAGCGGCTGAATCACGAATTCAGTTTCTTCCAAGCTTTCATCCAGAGAAGCATTCCTACTACAGAAATCCTTATGCACACGGTAAAATTAGATGGCATAGCAAGGATGAATATGAGAGACTGTACTGGTTTTGGCTGGGAAAGAATTAATTTTCTTCATAGCAATTCATATGGGGCTATGCTTTGGATTTGTGACCAAAACAGTGTTAATAATACAGGGATATTTTAGCTGTTGCTGAACCATGCTTACACAGCATCAAGGCCTTTTCTATTTTTCATGTTGCCTTGCAGCAAGTAGGCTGAGGATGAGCAAGATATTTGGAGGGGACACAGCTAGGACAGCTGACCCCAACTGACCAAAAGGAATTTTCCATACCATATGACATGAAGCTCAGCAATAAAAGTTGCAGAAGAAGGAGGAAGGGAGGATTCTCAGAGTTATAGCATCTGTCTTCTCAAGTAACTGTTACATGTGACGGGGCCCTGCTTTCCTGGAAATGGCTGAAAATCTGCCTGCCAATGGGAAGTATTGAAAGAATTCCTATTTTGTTGTGCTTGCACGCACAGCTTATGCTTCACATATTAAACCATCTTTGTCTCAACCTGTGAGTTTCCTCACTTTTGCCCCTCTGATTCTCTCCCCCATCCCTCTGCAGGGGAAATGATCAAGTGGCTGTGCGGGGCTTAGCTGCCTACCAGGGTTAACCCACAACAGACAAGGAAAGATGATGTCTTTTACTGGTCCAGTTGAAATAGCTGGAAAAATCATATAGCCCTACAGGACTTCAAAACTATATTTGTGTCTGAAATCTGGTCCCATGTTCTCCTACCGTGCGCGGTTCTTCATCCTCCCAGTGCCTGCCTTTGCCTTCTGCGACCTGGGCAAGGTGGCTAGAGCACTTGCTGGTGAAGACTGAAGCAAAAAAGTTGCTGAGTACCTCAGCCTTCTCCGCATCCTGCTTAACCAGGTCTCCCATTTCCTTCCAGAGAGGGCCAACATTTTCTCTAGGTTATTTTTTATCACTGATGTACCTACAGAAGCTTTTCCTGTTGCCCTTGAAACCCCTGGCCAGATTGAATTCTATCAGGGTTTTAGCTTTCTTAAACTGATCCCTGGCTGCTCAGACATTACCTCTGTATTCCTCCCAGGCTATCTGTCCTTTCTTCCACCCTCTGCAGGCTTACTTTTTGTGCTTGAGTTTGTCCAGGAGCATCTTGTTCGTCCACGCAGGTCTCCTGGCATTTTTGCCTGACTTACTTTTTGCTGGGATGCATCACTCCTGAGGTTGGAGGAGGTGATCCTTGAATATTACTCAGCTTTCTTGGGCTCCTCTTCCCTCCAGGGCTTTATCCCATGGCACTCCACTGAGCAGATCCCTGAAAAGGCCAACGTCTGCTCTCCTGAATCCATGGTAGTGAGCTTGCTTTGTCCCCTCCTCGCTGCCCTGAGGATCTTGAATTCCACCATTTCGTGGTCAGTGCAGCAAGTGGTATCTAAAGATATTCACAGCAAGTGGTATCTAAAGGACTTCCTGTGCTTGAGATTACACTTTTGACTACTAGCCCTTAAGAGATTTTTCTTCTATAAATTTCTCCCACTGTTTCTTAAACTGCTGTAAGGGTTTATCATCCACGTCTTGTGTCAGAGTTTGACAGATTAGCTATGAAGCTTTCCAGTTTTGTTTGGTAAGTTGTTTTAGCTAGATTACTTTGACATCCCTAGTCTTAATTGGACTAGTCTTTCCTTTTTTGTCTTCTCAATGTCACCTATGACTTTACAGGGTTTTTTTACCTCTCATTAGTTGTTTCTTTTCCCAAGTTGAATAACCCTTATCACTGTACTTGATTATTCTCTCTGATTTTTCCCTGCTTCCTTTTTGAGATGGTGGGGAGGGGGGGGTAGTAGGTAGTGCAAAGAAAACTCAGAATAGCTTTATACAATATGTAGTATTTGTTGCATTGTTTTCCTTGTCTTTTTTTTAGGTTTTTATTTTCTTTTTTACTGCTTCTGAGTATCAAGGTGACATTTTCATTGAATTATTTATTACAGGCCCATTGTAAAGATCGCATTCCTACATGACAAAAGTAATCTCAGAGCTCATCACCTTGCATGTAAAATTAGGATTGTTTTTCCTCATGTACATCACTGTGCATTTACCTACACTGATTTCATCTGCCATTTCATTATCACTTTGTTTCTTCTGTGGTTCAGTTGCCCTTGTTTTTATTACCTTGAATAACTAACTATCACCAGGAAATTTTGCCTCCTCACAGCTTCCTCCTCCCTTTTTCCAGATGATTCATGAAAGTGTTGAACAGCCCTGAAACAGCAAAGGTCCTGTATGACTCCACTTTATATATTAGCGAAATGAATTTAAAGGTCAACCACTGACACTATATTAGACTATTTTTTGTATTTCCTGGTTGAATTTTCCCCCTTCATTAATGATACAGGTGCTGAATTTTATTTAAGTGGTCATTTATTTTTAAATACCATATTTTTAATGACCTTGAGCAGATACGATCAGTCATGGATATAATTTGACTGACTTCCCTAAACCATGTGAAATTTTATTTTGCTTAGGTAGACTTTTAGTATCTTTTACAGGGACAGTTGTAGCCTCATGATTCTCTGGAGATTTTATTGATACAATATGATGTGATCTGGTATGATGGGAAACACTTATCAACAATGTAAATTTAGAAGTACAGGTAGATAGATAGTAGCAGCATTCATTATGTGTTCAGTTTTCGTATTGTGTGGTTGTGGACAATGTTCATGTCGGTAGGTTGATCCTAAAGTTCAACAAAACCATTAGAAAGACTTGAGTTATCTTGATTGCAAAAGCATAATGATACTTTAAAGAAGAAAATGTCTTCTGATCTAGAGATCTTAATTAGATGGACTTTGGAAATCCATCTAGGTGGAATGTAAAATTTTAGATTCAATTACAATATTGTTTCTCTGAAAATTGTTATATCAAGGGATGCATTTATTGTGGAATTATTAGTAAAATTAATGTTTCACATCTGAAAATTAAGGTTTATATGAAAAATGTAGCAGTGTTCACCCATTGAGGAAAAGCATGAAATCAAAAGGAGCTCTGAGGATGGGACACAGCTGCAGCAGGCATGCGAGGAATCCACTCACACAGCAACTCCCTGCAATGTACCATAGAGGACGGAACAGAGTGGAGACTCCGTGGCCCTGATCCGTGATGATAAAGCGGGAAGAAATGGTTCTCTAGAACTGATAAGCAGCTCATCTGGCCCCCTGAGCCAACAGGTTTTCGAAACCTTGCCAAAGTGCTATCCTCTCGTGAACTGTGCTTGTTTTAATATCATTTTAATACCAAAACACATCTCCATCCCAAAGGCTACCCGCCTCCGAGGTGCAACCACCCCTCTTCAAGTCTGCGCTCTCGATTTTTCGTGAACTATACCTTTAAATGTGAAGCGAGAGAATTTTACACCAATCATGATAAAAGGTATGTATGACTACAGTCACTCAAACTCCACCTTAAAGGTAGAAAGGATATCAAAATTGGGGGATTTTCGGAGAAGAAGATAACACCATAGATTTTCGGAGGAGAAGTAGATAACATCGCGAACAAGTCAAGGGAAATTCCACCTCAGACTGCCTCCGACAACCGGGATTGGCCGACGGGCTGAGCGTTGCTTCTCCCCACCTTGGGACGCCTTGGGTGAGACTCAAACTAAGCGCTTTTCTCGGGAATAGTTACTCCCTAATGTCTATAGCCAGGCTGTATTATTTATAACCTTTTCACGCGTTTTATATTTGCACGTGCTCTCTTGCAGACAGTCACTATCACCGGCAATTCAAAAAACCTCTATACCTGTTGCACAAATAAAACTGCACTGTTTCAGTAGCCAGTTGTCACAGTTTCTCACTGAACGCGACCGAATGCGGCCGTGCTAGTTCATGAGCATGACTGGACTGAAGGTGCAGACTGCTATTAGTGTATCCAGAATCGTGGTAGTTTAATATACGTATTAAACGTGACTGGACTGGTAGTGGCAAATTGGATATCACTCAGAATTTAAACCTAGCCACACCTAGCCTCTCACTTTGGTGAAGAGCGTTAGAAAACAAGGGGGTTTATTTTCTGCCAAATTAACGCGACATTTATGTACACTTTTTTTCTGATAAAATTGTAGTATGTAGTAACTATAAGAGTACAAAAAAAGTGTACTTACCTGTGGATTGCTATATTTGACCAGGCTATTTTGGAAACTCTGTAGCTAAGACAAATGATGAATGACACTGAGAAGGATCCTTAAAAATGTACTTAGAAGAAAGGGTCGGTGAAAAGTCCAGCAAACTTTAAGAAAGAAGTGCAAAAATATAGTGGAGAAATAGAAGGGTAAGGCTTAAGTGAAGGACTGCCCAAGGTCACAGAAGTAAATTGGAGAAACACAATAGCTGAGAAAGTGGGAGAAAGTGGGCAAAGAGGGCATGAGGAAAAAGCTCGCCTGTCACACCAGAGGATCTGATCTCAGCCCAAAGATCACTCCAGTAGAGCTATTAAGGGCATTGGAGCGGTCTTGAGAAACTGGTTAATGAATGTGTGTACATGAATGCGCAAAGCAAGTGTGTGTATTATGCAACATCTACTTTGAAAGAAGAAAATTTAGCCTATCATTGAAGGTGAGCAGCATGGCAGACAGACTGTCATGCACCATTTCCATTAAGGGGTCAGGGACTGTGAATGTAAAATGTAACCAAGGGGCCAAGGGAAGAAGTGCTGCAGGATGGTGAGATGAAAGGAGTTTTAAAATATATGGGATTCTGGAAATCTGGCAAAGCACCTAAATATGTAGATCTTGAACAGAACTGTGACAAAAGATTATCTGAAAAATCTTTTTTAGAAGTACTTATTTTGGCTGTGTTTCCTATAGACAAGAATATGGAATAGGGCGTATAAAGACAATTTCAGCCAGTTTGGATCACAGCTCAAAACCAGGGCTGTATTTCTGGATGATAGATGATTCATGTTCTATAATTTTTTAGCATTTATACATCTGGGTTTCAATGCAGCATTTGGCACTTTTGATTGCACCAGATTAGACTGTTACATTATACTTTGACTCAGATCATTATTTTAAAGATATACTTATTAAATATGTTGAATTTGGCAGGTTCCCAAACCTTTACGGTAGCTCTCTTTTGTAAGGCTTTTCTGTATGCAAGTAGAACATGTCAGATAATATCTGGAAATGAAGATTTAAAGTGGTCACAATCTTATATGAGCAATAGAAATAACCACAATCAAGTGAATAACGATTACAGTGTCAATCACTTTTAATACATTTTTGAAACATGCTTTCATGCAGGGGGAAAGTGAGAGAGCATTTAGTGGAGGAAAAAAAAAAAAGGAATCTGAAGATTCCATTCTTTTTTGGTTTTATTGTGCTTGAGCAAAATTCATTTTAAGGTCTTAAAAACCAGTCAATGACAGTGATGTCTGTTGTCAACATTTTTGAAAAAAACCAAGAAAACGAAAAAACAGAAAAAATTTGCATCGACAATATTATTTTCATTAAAACTGAAACATCCTACAGGAACACACTGAATTCATCAAAATATCAGAGAGGAAAGGTCACTGTCTTTTTTCTTTCTGTATGACATTAGAAGATTAGATTTAAAACTGCATGTATATTACTGGTGCTGATGTATGTTGCATCTTGTCCTTGCTTTATTTTTATGCTATCAAAATAAAGTAGTATTTCATTATCAAAATGAAATAGTCTGTTTCTTCAAAATAGAATTCTTTTTGAATAATTGTTATGCAATGACTGTTTTAAAATCACTGAACTAACATATATCCGATTTTCAGTGGTTTTTACACAGGGTTTAGTTTCTCAAGGTTTGAGGTTTTTAAGATATTGGAGAGAGTTCCATGTGCTTCACAGAACATAAACAGTATCTACTCAGTTCTATGTGGACAAAACTGAATACTCAAACTATTTTCTAAACTTCTATGAATTTCATAGTATACCTAAAATTAGCAGAATCTGCAGAAGATGACTTATAGTCCCAGATCACAATAACACTCTAAAATTGCTACCTGTTATAGAGAAACTCAGAGTATGAAGTCCTCAGATTCCTAAAGATTTTTAAGAGTTTAAAAGCAAAAGGGTTTACATATCTGCTGTTTTCACTGTACCAAGACAAACAAAATCTGTTTGGCTAAGACATTTATTCCACGAAGGCATCCTGTGTTGGCTTGAAGGCATAAAGGTTAGAAAAATTCAGAATTCTGCTGTCACTGACACTTTGTTTTGATAGCTGGCCATAACCCTTGTTAGAAATTTGTGTGCCGTTTGCTGTTTGAATTTGCCATCAGCTTTTTAATACTCATGCTTGTCATGCCTTTTCCTACTAGACTGAACAGCCTTTTAGTACCTGATATTTTTAGTACCTGATGTCTGAAGTATTTATACATTGTAGTCTCAGCACCTTCTAATATCCTTTTTGATAACCTAAGTGGACTGAGCTGTTGACGTCTTCTGCAGAAATGCATTTCTCTACCCCTCTAGTAATATTTGTGACTGTCTTCTCTCCTGTTTTTCTATCTGTTTTTTTAAAATGTGGACTACAGAACTTCTTATATTATTCCCATATGCCTCATCAATATCATATACATCTAACCACTATCCCTTTCTTTATTCAGCCACAGATCACGTTGTCACTTCTTGCAGCAGAACTGCATTGACAGTTTGTGTCATGTTGCCTATAGGCTGTACACGTGCTCTTTTTAGGGTACATTCATAATTCTTCCAGTTATGAACTCTGTTCCTCCTTATATAAATTTTTATTTTGCAAAGCTAAATTCATTTTGTTTGAATCAGTTCAACCCAGATGAATATTTTCTGCTATTGTTTTGTCTTTGGTGGGGTTTATGGTGTAAAAGTTGGTTTGATGCTTGCTAAGGTACATGTGATCAATATGATAAATAAGACTGGTACAGAAAACTGTATATTTCAAAGATTAGCTTTTTCAGAACATAAAAACTAAATCATGTACTTTTTCAAATCTTGTTCTGTTATTCTAAGGTTCAAAAAGCACATTCCCATAGCTCTGAGACACCAAGTTATGGAAATCTTCAGGTTTCCCCATTAACTTTCTGATTTCCACATGAATCTTCAAGTTCCCAGAGAATGCAGCAGCACAGCCAGGCTGAGGTATATTGGAGGGGAAAAAACCAACAAACTAGTGGGTAAATGTGAAAATGAAATTAATTTCAAACTTGCTTTTGCCATGAAGTAATTGATCATGGCTTTAAAATATTTTGTGCATTTCTTGTATTTTTTCACTAGCCTTTGGTAAACATAACAACAAACTGAGAAATGTCCCTTTTTTTCTCAATTTTACTTCCTTATTTTCCTATTCATTCCCCTACTAAGTGACAGTAGCAAAGAAAAAATAAAAATTAGTGCATAAGAAGAGCAGTTTTCTCACATATGTGAAGAAATGATCATTTATTACAACCACTATGGTTGCAAATGTTTATTTCAAACTTTAAATTTTGTGTAATTTTTTAAGCTTTGTATTCTGGAAAAATAAAAGATATGCTCCCCAAATGAAGTCTAACTTCAGCCAATTTGATCAGATATAATCTCTGAAACAATGGTGAGCATTAGATTAACCGGAAGGGAGTAGCTTTGGACACCTTACCCCCGACAAACCTATTTTTGTATAACGTATTGGTTCAAAGGCCTGTTCTATATTATTCTTCCTTCTATTGTCCCCGTATCCTCTATTTTGACACCACTTCTATTAAAATGTCTCCATGCACTTTACAAAATGATTTTGCTCAGCCTCAGATCTAGTCCTTTTTCACAATATATAACCATAAGAAGTAAGAGACATTTCCTAAGTCATCGCATCTGTTGTGGTCTGTAGTGATTTTGTCTGTGCAGTTTTCGAATTCTCAATCAGATACTGTGGATGTCCTATTTGTCTATTTCAAATGTCACCTCCCCTAAAAATATACGCTCTTGAATCCAGCTGGTTACACTTTTTCTCAGAGTAAGAGTTATCTGAGGATGTTTCTTGGTATGTCATTAAACAAAATGGGCTTTTATTCACATACAAGCATTCAGAACAAATGATACCTTATCAGGAGAGAAGTTCTTAGCAATTAAAGTATCTACAGGAGTCTCTGAGTACCTGAGTAAACTGATCTGGGCCTGACTTTACAAATAATGTTATAATACAGAAGGATTTTTACTAAAATTGTTGACCAGAGATTCTCTTTGTCCATGATAAAGGAAGATACTTCACAAGCTTAGGTAAAGTTTGTCTTCCAAAATGCATGGAGCCAAATATGAGTTAAGGAAGAACGTTTATTTCCCTAATGATCCATTTTCTCAGCATTTATCTTTCAATTAAAAAGTAGTATTATATTAAAAAATATTATGCAGAGTCTATGCATCCAGAATTTTTCTTCCTTGCAAAGAGATGAAGTGGACAGCTGAAAACTCATGCTTTCTGGAGGTGCCAAGGACTAGCACGGGCAATAGAATAAAGTTGAGCAACTATGAGATTTCAGCTCACTGGAAGAGAAGACTATACAAATAGGCTGTGCAGGAAGAGAAAGTGCCTGCACCCTACTCAGACTGTTGTCTGTGAGAACAAGATGTATCCAAGAAAAGGACCTGCTGGCAGAAGTCTCAGTGGCTCAGTAAAGTGTTATCAGGCTCTGCCACACTAAGTGACAGCTGGACCCAGGCTTAATATTTCTGTGTCTTAACTGCAAGAGGATCATTACTGTTTGAAATATGATTCTTTTTTATTAGTTGAGTTGTTGACACCATAGTTGCAACAACATATGTTGACAAGCATATATGCTTGTGGTCTTTAAATGATCAAACTAAGCTATTTCCGGTTATCTCCTTAGCTTCCTCTGCTTTGTAGAGTGGCTGCAGTTCCCATGTTACATTCTTGGTGATGAACCTGACAAAAGCATATTACAGGCAGGCAACTAGCAAGTCTTTTTTCTGAGTAGCACTTAAGGAGATAATTTCTTTTACATAAAATCTTCACACAGTAACATCAGTGGGGTTTCTTGTCGCTTTTTTATTTTGAAATTTTTGAAATTTCAAAATTTTTTTTTTAAATGCTAAATAAGTTTTTGGAAATGTTGGACGGAGTCTCACCCAGACTTCTGAGTGGTTGCTTTTTTGTTCAGTCTCAGCCAACTTCATGCTGGAATAGTCAAAAGCTTGCCTAAATGAGGAAAGCATTGAAATTCCACTGAGATGGAATATTCCACTTTAAAAAAACTAGTTCAGGCTGTTAATATGAATGGACAGTTTTATTTTCTAATTTTTAATCCCTGCATATTACACACCACTATATTTATTATAACTATTTTTATTACCTTGAAAAGATGAAGACTTCAGTTGACAATGACAAGAGTTAATGAGTCAAAGCTTGCCAAATAAAAAGAAGACATTTTGAAATCTCTTTTAGAACATCAGGTTTATCCTTCTGCTGTGTATTTTAATGACATTGAAAGGGTTTCTTGAAGCACCTAATGCAAGTCCGTAGTGAATCTTTTGCCTTTAAACAGCAATCTGTTCTCTTCTAGGTTCATCGTCAAATATAGAATCCCATGTCTAACTTGTCATAATGATGAAATGCAAAGTGTGCACAAATTGCACTAGACCTAAGCATAAAACAATTCTATTGCCTTCTATAAAACCAGCTGTTGGGCAATATTTCCTGTGGCGTGACAATCTAATGTAATTTAGGGGACACATTTTTTTTAGAACAAAATATCAAGAAAGAACTTAAGAACACACCAAGAGAGAACTTCTAGTACATTTGGTAGGCATTGCTGATCAGTTCTTTAAATACACACCATGTTTCTCAAATTAAAATAGTCATTACTTTAAAATTAGAATTGGGCTGGCATAGATTTTTTGCAGTAGAACACTTAGAAATTAAACACATTTTAAGAAAAATGTTTGTTATTACATTTCTTTGTATCAAAATTTCACTTCTGTGCTTTGAACTTTTGACACCTGTGAGATTTTTACTGAAACTAAAATTTCTTGACTAGAATTTTTTATGTATATATACACACATGAATAAGTAATCAACCTACTCTAGAACACAGCCTCATTCTGAGGTGTCCTTTGAAGGGCATAAGAAGGTGAGGTTATTTTAATTCAGGACATTCTTCTCTCATCTATCCCAGCAGTATTAATTTTTTTTCCATATAGAATTCAGTCAGTAATAGTGAAATTATAGGCACTAGGTGGGTTCTGTGAAGACAAGCATATACAAAGATGCTTACTTAGAGTTTCAGTTAAGTTGGTGTCTGGGTTTCCTCTTGTGGTTACCATAATAATATTTTTTCTTTCCTTTTTCTCCCTCTACATATTTCTCACTTGGAAACTGGAGTATGAAGATATCATATTCTATACAAGCAAGAGACCATAGGATGAATATTTATTGAAACTATTCGTTATTATAAAACCAGTACTTTTCCACAACAGGTGATACTATGAATAGTCTGCCAATAGTCCTTGCAACAATTCATTTAGAAGCCAAAATATGCAACTGAATTGGGATGTCCCATTTGAGGATCTTTAATTGCTTTTGCCTTCAGGCTGTGCTGGAAGCTATATTATGTCAGGTGGACAAGTCTCAGAAGTACTCTTTTCCTTACTCATTGTAGAGGATATGTGATTTTTTTCATTGAAGGAAAAAAAAGGAAATGTAAAGAAGATTTTTTAAAATAATATTCTAAATTTGTTCATCAACGTTAGTAAGTTTTCCTAAAAAAAATATGTATTGCAGTACTTATGCTAATTTTTGTATGTAGTTGCCTGTAAAAGATGACCCATGCTTCCAGTCAAGAAAAGAAGGTTTCCAAGACTTCTACAGTAGAGGAATAACAATATATCTTTGAAACAGGGAAGACCCTACTTATGAAATGCTTCTCTTCTTCCCTGCTTACTTTTAAGATTTGATTGAAGAGTGACTTAAAATGAATTATCAAATCATTGAACAAAAGTTACTGTTCTTACTTGAACGATTCAATCAATAGTATTCAGCCAACTATAAAATTAGTCAATCAGCAAAATATTTGTCAATCTATTCAACGATAAAGTATGTTTGTTCTAATCGTGAGCAGAATGCAAGAATTTTTCTTCTGTTTTAAATGTATTGATACGGAGATAAAAGGACCCTTCAAAACAAAATTTTTAAGAAAAGAATGTATGTTCTTGTCAATTGAACAATTCCTTTTAACCTTAAAATCACACAGGGTACTAATATTTCTCTGTTTAGATGTAACCAATTTGAAAGAAAATAGTTTATTCTATTAAAGTAGAACTCTAAAACACTCTAACCTGCAGAAATACCTTTAATTGGTGTAAACTATGACATAATCCTTCATCCAAATTTTTGAGCAGTATTTCTTTGGAGTCCATTGTAAGCTGAAAACTATTATAAATATGGTTTGGGATAAGGACTGAATAATACCTCTTGTAAAAAGTAGAAATTGTGTGATGGCTTTATAGGTAAAAATAAGAGTGGGGTTTGGGTTTTTTTTCCTCACCTATGGACCACGCATTTGAGATTTCTTGTTCAGGGATTTTGTCACAAGTTCTCTATGTTTTGGGTGAGATTTTTTTCATATATGTGATGCCATGAAAAGCCAGAATTGAAGTCTCAATAGTCGGAAGACTATTAAACAGGTGTTCTTTATTATGGCACCAGGCAGATGGGGGATTCCTCCTCCAAACTTGCATGCCAAACACACTGTCATTTCAGGTTAAATACAATCACAATATACATATTCATTATATTTCTGAGAAATACTTAGAATATTCATGACTTTTCCAATAACTAATTAGCATATGTTAAAGTTTTTCACACATGTCTGTTAGCATCCTCGGGTGGTCTTTGGGGGTCTTAAGATGAAGGCTTATACTCCTCATCACAGTGTTCGCTGTTTGACCTTGTTTCCGTGCAAACTCAGTTCTAAGATCACATACACTGTGTCCTTCCAGGTTGTTTTGCTCTGATCTTCTTGTCCGCTTGGTGCCTCTTTATCTCTGTAGCTTGGTGCATCTGCCCTCCCAAGGCTGAGCTGTCCAAAGAATGTTATTTAGGAGTCTTTCTGTCTTAGACCTTTCCTATCCCCCCCCCAAAACAGCAAGTCAAGTTTGTATAAGCAGTGTTATTTAGGAGCCTCTTTATCTTAGAGCTTTCCTGTCTTCTCAAAACAGCAAGGATCTACTTTAGTTTAATTACAATCACTCTAGTAAGTGGAAATTTTATATTTAGGGGTATCATATGAATGTTAATGGGTATTCATGAGACCCAGGTGAATCTTCATGCCCCATGTTCTTATATATTAGGTGAAAAAAGTCTTACCATTGCTACAGCAAGATCTGCATCAAGATCTAGATTTTCTTTAGTCAGTTGTCTGTAGTTGGTACTCGGTCCAGACTTAGCTAACCATCCCGCATGCCAGTAATAAGTTATTGTGCATCTCTTAAGTTACTGTGAGCCCAATGCCTGTGCCTGCATATCTAAATATAAAGACAATGGTATTTGATTTGATCAGAACACTAAGCCTCAGATTTCTTTGGGAAGTATTGTAGATACATATACTAACTTTCCCAACTTCAAGAAAAACTTTGTTTCACTTGTGCACAGTGCAGCCTTAAAAACTACGTTTATAGAAAATGTAGGATAGAAATTATTTATGTTTCTATGAAGTAGATGCTTGTGACTAATAAGGCCAGAAGGAACTGTGAACTGCTTCATCCTCTCTCTGCAGGCTTCATTGTTTTTCTTAGAAAGTGAGAACAATGATTTTCTACCTTGATTTTCCCAAGAGTTTCACATAACTGAGTGCTTGTAACACTGTACCACTGTACCATACCAGACGCTGTGGTGATAAGATCCATGTACTGGACTCTTCTCTCAACTCGAGATTACCAGTACCAGAATCACAGCCCATGTTTACTTTGCATGGAGGTACATGCTGCAGTAAGACTTCAAATCCCAGTCCACTAAGCACCCACTCGAGGGAAGCATGCTAACGAACTCTCTCAGCCTGATTTATTCTCAGTGACACATTGAGATGCGCAAGCTGGGCTGGATTCAGCATCCAAGCCCAGTTCCTGGAGGTTGGGCATAGCCAAAGACTCCTAGAAAGAAGAGGACTAGCTCAGCCCTGCAACAGAAGCATAGGGACAGGAAAGACATGCTTATTGTAGTTCCAGATAAACATTAATTTATCCAGTTTAATGTCAGTGATGATCTCTTCAACAGTCCTCTACCCAGTTATTCTGTTGTTCAACTAAATGGACTTATACACAGAAAATAAAAATCTGTGGGACTGATGAACGTCTCTGCTAGTCACCAGCTCTGCTCTTGTGCGTTTCAAAAGCCTTGTCTGACCAGTGCTAACATATGGAGCTCCTCAGGGATGAATCACAAAGGAAACATATGGATTAAACATTTATGGCATTAAGATTCTTGCTGAAGCAGAAGGTGGCCTGTGTAGGCCTATAGGGATGATTCACAGATAGTCACCCCTGTTTTTTCTTGAGGGTGAAAGGAAACTTCATTCTATTGAATGTCTTATTTGCAAACTTACTGGTGCTTTTATACATGTTTAAAAAGTTCACGATAAGATTGCTTGGAGAAAGGCAGTGTGACCTCGTAATTAAAGTGCAGGATTAGCGTGTTTAGCTGATGGCACTCCTTCAAACCACACTGATCAAACCTCCCATCTTTCCAGATGCAGAGCTACTAAAGCAATTTTATGCACAGCAAGGCTACAGATTTATGTACCTTCCCTGGGGTGTATTCTTATTACTGAAGTCCTCCAGTCTCTGGCTCTTCAATTTTATTTTTTTTTTTTTCAAAAAAACTTGCTTAATATCTGACTTTTTTTAAAATGTTATGTAAGAAATTTGACTGGAGAACAAGTTGAGGACTCCACCTGCCATTAAGGATGTTGAAAGCTGCAAAGTTAAACCAATGAAAACTCTTGTAATTAAGGCCAGTGCTTTTTCACACAGTAAGGAATCTACAAAGCCTACTTGCCCCTGCTGTGGTGGAAGATGTTGAAATAAGGAAAGGGCAATGATGAATACACTGCCTGCACTTGCCGGTCCTCCCATCTACTCCCTGCTTTCCTGTTGCTGTGGGGATGAAATGGCAGGCCCTGCGAGAGTGGTTTTCAAGCAGCTCTGAACTGGAATTATTATATCTGCACCAAACTAAGAAACTTCTGACAAGGCAACTATTGGCATCTGGCATTTTTGTAGCAAGAATGCATAAATTCAAATGCTTTTTCCTTTTACCTTTGAGGAAAATCATAGCTGATCATGACAAACTGGTGTAACAGATTAGAAACGGGAATACAACATGGCTAATTCTTAGATAGAAATTTTATGAAACTTCTTTTATATTGTTGTATATGCATTTATGTGCACAGAAGCTATATATAGTTCATACTGTATGTGTATATATGCATCTAATTCATATGTACCACTCATAATTCCATCACACAACATGATGCACATTCATTATATATGCTGTGAAGGTATGTGATAATCACAGTCATTCTAATTTAGCTTCCATTTTTTCTTTCACACCTTTTCTTGTTGATTTCAGTTAGAGTAATGTCATTTCTTTCAAGAAAAACAACTGAGAAGTTTAAGGATGACTAAAGTAAGAAAAAATTTAAATTTATTTTTAGTGAATTAATTTGTTTTAAAAAAGGGCAAATATTTTTATAATTCAGTGACATCAAAATGTTTCTGGCAAGATTTGGTTTTAGTGCTATAAATTTGGCTTTCCTTTTTTTTAAAAAAAAGAAGTAATTTAAAACTCCCCCCTCCCCCCAACTGGCACAAAAGCCATATTATTTTAGTTTGTCTGCAACAAACTGTGTTTTTTACCAGCACCTCAAAAATCTATTTTTCCAGCACGGTTTCCAAAGAGTTAGTCCTTATCTTGAAATGAGATCTACATACTGATGAGAACTGCTAAACTCCCTCCCGAGGTCTTTCAGTTTAAACTTGATTAGTTTAGCCTCTGCTTTAGTGAGAAAAGATGCACACCAAAGCAAAAATGCTTAGATCACATGAACATGTACTACTATGAATTGTGAACATATAATTTAATTATTTCAGAGGTCGATGATAGAGCCATTAATTTATCTTAATTTATTCATGTCTTTATCTCCTGTCCCTGAACAGATGCCGTAAAAGACAATTTTGTCCACACAGATGAGAAAGTTCATTTGATTTAACACCAGCTGGATTTTGATTGCATATATGAATAGATATCTTCCCTTCCAGGGAGAACAAGAGCAGTGAGTTACAGCTATTCCTGGGCTGGAGGTGGTCATCAAGGAAAGGAAGCTGATCTACATAAGTGAAGGGAATAAGAAAACAGTAAAGGGGCCAGAAACATCTTTCAAGCTATAGTCTTCCAAACAAACTCTCACCAGTTTTTTCACCACAACTTCTTGGTCCCTTCCAGCTCCTCAGCACAGCTCTTCAGAAATGAGCCATAGTCTTCCTCTCTGCTTATGCCTCCTTTGCTCTACTACGGTTACAGTAGAAATGAATTGTGCCTGTACAGCTCCAACATCCTGAGACAGCTCTAGATCTACTGACCTACTGACCTAATAAGCAATAGCTACTACTTTAGGCAAGTGATGCATGTTTCTACTTTGCCATTGTATTCGGTTTGCATGGGAAGGTTTTGTTAGTGATGGGGGCCTACAGGGGTAGCTTCTATAAGAAGCGACTGGAAGCTTCCCCTATGTCCGATAGAACCAATGCCAGCCAGCTCCAAGACAAATCTGCCACTGGGCAGGGCCAAGCCCATCAGCGATGGTGGTAGTGCCTCTGGGATAAAAATTAAGAAGGGAAAAACCTGCATAACAGCAATTGCAGGAGGAGACTGGAGTGACACTATGTGAGAGAAATAACTCTGCAGACACCAAGGTCAGTGAAGAAGGAGGGGGAGCAGGAGGTCCAGGCACCAGAGCAGAGATTCCCCTGCAGCCCGTGGAGAAGACCGTGGTGAGGCAGGTTGTGCCCCTGAAGCCCATGGAGGTCCACAGTGGAGCAGATATCCACTTGCAGCCCGTGAAAGACCCCACACCAGAGAAGGTGGATGCCCAAAGGAGTCTGTGACCCCGTGGGAAGCCCATGCTGGAGCTGGCTCGTGGCAGGACCTGTGGATCCATGGACCCATGGAGACAGGAGCCCACACCAGAGCAGGATTGCTGGCAGGACTTGTGACACCTCTGGGACCCACACTGGAGCAGTCTGTTCCTGAAGGACTGCACCCCGTGGAAGTGACCCATGCTGGAGCAGTTTATGAAGAACAGTAGCCTGTGAGAAGGACTCACATTGGAGAATTTTGTGGATGACTGCCTGCCATGGGAGAGACACGTGCTGGAGCAGGGGAGGAGTGTGAAGAGTCCTCTCCCTGAGGAGGAAGGAGCAGTACAGACAACATGTGATGAACTGACCACAGCTCCCATTTCCCATCCCCTTGTGCTGCTGGGGAGGGAGGAGACAGAGAATTCAGGAGTGAAGTTAAGCCCAGAAAGAATGGAGGGGTGGGGACAAGTTTTTTAAAAAATTTGGTTTTATTTTTCTCATCCTACTCTGATTTGCTTGGCAATAAATTAAATCATTCCCCCAAGTCAAGTCTTGTTTGCCTGTGATGGTAACTGCTGAGTGATCCCCCTGTCATTATTTCAACCCACGAGCCTTTTTCTCTCCCCTGTGCAGCTGAGGAGGCAGAGTGATAAAGCAGGTTTGGTGGGCACTGGGCATCCAGCCAAGATCAACCCACCACAGCCATTTTAGCCCAGCACTCTGAAGTACTGTATGCTGCACAATGGTTGCTGCAATTAACTCCTACTTTCACATACAGTTCATCACAAGGTGACTCCAAATTGCAAGTCATTGAGTTTGTGGTCAAAGCAGATGCTGGTTGCACCCATAAAATAGAAGCAGGCTAACTAAGACATAATTAATACATGTTCCCCTTAAACCCAGACATAAGCATCCAAAAATAGCATAGCTAGGGTGGGTTTCTAAGTACTTTGCAACATTGAAACACTATTAGTAGCATTTTGTGACAGTTAAGCACAAGCCTATGAATAATAGATGTAACTGCAGAGGGCCAAATGGAGATTTGTAGTAAAATTGCACAAGTGAGGTGCGGGAACACATGTGCAAATAGTAAACTAAGGATGTAGATCAGGCATGAAAGATATCTGATAAACCCAAAATAATCTTGCAGAGCTTGGTAGAGTCAAAATAATCCCAGAGAATAAGTGAGAAATGTCCTTGATGAACCAAAAAACCCAAAAATATTCCACTATATCAAGAGTATATGAAATTGCCTTTTTTCTTTTGAACAGAGAACACAAAATAGGAATAATGAGCAAGGAAAAGATGGAGAAGAAAGAAGTCATCTGCCGCAGTTCCACCATCCCTTCTCAGAGATCACTAAGCACTGGTCACCTTGAACTTGGGCACTGAGGCCACCAGGGACCATAGCCATCATGAGTATCAACTCCATCACATTATGTACTCACAGCTAATTTAGGATAAGCTTGTTCAGAACTAAATGTATGAATATGTATAGAAATAATTGATAATGAATAAGACCTAACTGTTAGCAATGTTTATTGACAATGAATGTCAATCTAGTAAAATATTGTTTCCGAGTTTGAAACTGGCCAAAGTTTAAGTCTTTTAAATACTGCTATCACAGCAATCTCTAATTCTCTTAACTGAGATGTATATATTTATATACATACATACAATCTGTTGAAAGAAGTTCAAGACAACAGTGATTATGAATCTTGATGGTAAAAACTGCCAAAGAACAGGGTGTATAAGATTGAGCTTAAAACTCTGCTAATGATGTAGCTTCTGGTTAACTAGGAATGCAGGCAAACTGTGTGTAAGTCTGCTTGTGTAAGATTGCATAGATACACTGCATGAATGATGCATTTTCCAAGGCAGTATGCCTCCAGTCCCTGAGATATCAAAAGAATACTGATGCAATACAAATCTTTGTGCACCAGCAAAAATGTTATGAATAACAATCAAACAGACATGCTTTAAATCTAGCTTGTATTTTCAAACTATCCAAATAAGATATTTGACTGGGAAATCTCAAAAGAAGCAAAACCAACAGAAATCTAACAAATCATAGCTTTTTTAAGATGGCTCCGTTTGATGAAACCAGACTTGTTCTTTAATTAAGTCCATCCCTCTGAACAGACACTTAACAAATTTTTATGATGCATAGAAAGTAATATCATTGTGGAGTAAAAGCAATCATTTATATCTTAAATCCTCTTCTTCACAATTATGTAACTTTCTGATAAAGGCGTTTGGTTTGGTTTTGTACCTTTTGGTTTAGACACAAGACGAATATGAGCTATTAGAGCTCTTTTTGGAAAACAGCTTCTTCTTTCATTTCCATATGCTGTCTAATTCACAGAAATATTTTTAAATTATTAATATTTGTCAGACATTGTTTTGTATAGTGTATTATATGCTTCTAATAGTTAATATCATGACAGGCCATTTTAATGTTAATGAATTCTCAAAGTTGTACTGTAGTAAAAAAAATAAACTTTGCAAATATCTAGGAAAATGCAGCCCAGCTTGGGGCTCAGTGGTCTCTAGGTTTCTCTGTAAATAAGCAAGTGACAATCACATAATGATGGCATTCAGCAACATTTGTTCAGGAAAAAAAGGAAAGAATGCAACAATGCTTAACACTTTAAACAGTAAATTTATCGGTACAGTTAATAAGTCCTTTATGCAAAGTTTTTAGTTGTGTAGTTGGGAAGAAGTTAAATTAGGAAAACCGTGATGTTGTTGGATAACAGTTCAAAGCTCTTAATATATAATTAAACATTTAGGTCTGCCTTTACATGGAAAATGCATATGTAAAAAATTAGTGTGACTGTGTCCACACTATCATAGCTTTTGTTCTGATATTTCAGTAACTCTGATTAGTTACTGGATATTTAAAATTAAATTACTGAGCTCTAGATGTTGACAAAAAACAACATAAGAAGGGCTAGACAACTTGTTGTTATATAAAATATAATATAATATACTTACTTGTTGGGGTCCATGTAGTTTGAGAGTTAGCACGACTAGGCCGCTTAAGCAAAACAGTTAGCATAACAGGACAGGCGCTGGAAAGGACAGCTAAGAATAAACATGATGTGGGTTAGCAAAAACAAGATGTGTTCAAGGACGTGGAGGCAGTCTGTTGCTATTAGCGCTAGTCCATAGTTACCAATCATAAGGGAATATGGGGTGTGTGAACAGCGGGTGATTTATGTCTGTAGCCTATCCGAATAAGCGTGATCGCGTGTGCAGATATGAAAAATGTATATAACCACGCAAGCAGAGCAATAAATCGGGATCGACTGTGCATTGTATCAATGTGTGAGAGTCATTCCTGTCCCTGCATGGATGCTGAAACTTGGCACTTACTATTTATATAAGTTTATAAACCTTGTTACTTTATAAAAGTATCTTCCATATCATCAAGATTTCTTTCTAAATAAAGAGAGAAACTTGCTCTAACTGCAGAAATGACATATCAGAAAAGCATCAGTAATAGGTTCAAAGAAGGCTTTGAGTGGTGAATTGCACAAGCTGTTCCTGTGCTTTTCCATATGTATCAATTCTTGATGACTGCTGCAGGTAAGATGCTGGAACAGGTGAATCTTTGTCCTGATTCTTCTTTTCTACTGCTCTTTGACAGCTAAAATCTCCTGACTTGTATATAATAGTCTCGTGTTTCTGCATTTTTCAGTGTCTTCTAGTAAAGAAACATTTACATGGGAGTTTTTGATTCTTTATGAACACTCACATGAAAAAATTAGACCACTGTTGCACAATTGTTTGTAAACTCATAAATGCAGTCACAGTTTGGGGATTGCTTCCATAGAAGAGCAAAAAACAAAAGAAATAAACGGAGGCTATTGTATGACTGGCAAGGTATTCACTTTAGGTAATGTGATCACATTAATAAGAATATATTCCCTCTGATTCTATTCTACTTTCCCACAAAGATGAAAGACCTAGTCAGAACATGAAGCATATGCAACATTGACAACATGTTATAGAGTTAGCCACATGAGCTGCACTTGTTTATGAAATCCAAGTCATAGTTCTCTATGACAAAAAGACAAAGACAAAAACACAAAAAGAACAAGAACTGTCAAGAGCATGTTTGTTTTGGTGTGCTATTATCACTTTTGTTGATCATAATACAATAATCCAGTTCTCCTTCCAGAAGGTCATGTCAACAATAATTGCAATTCTCAGCTATGCTGTTCTGATGCACTGCCGCAATTTTAAATGAAAATTTATGTTCTCTGAGTGGCATAATAATAAAAAGTCACTACCTAACATAACAATAATAAAACAATAGATGGGGATATAAAACGAGGAGTGCACTAAACATTGTGAATTAATTTCCAGCTTGTTGGCTGTAAAAAAGCCTCTCTGAATATTATATCTATTTATAAAAGAACTTTAAAGAACTAGTTTGAACAGTATTTTTAGAGATATTTTCATGTGGCAGTCTATTTGGTTGCATGCTACATTGATTTTCATCTTCATAATGGAAAAAAACCCAGAACCATAAGGAGCAGTAAACTATTAAAATCAAATAATCAGAGGGAACATAGCCAGCCATCAAGAACGGTGTATACAGATGCTGTTTGTATGAATGCATCAACACATTTTTCTTCATTAAATGAACATTTCTGTGTGAAAAGACGCAAACAAACTACCTGGTGTTATTTCTATTCTCTTTCCAGAGACTTGTTATATTCCTCAATGATGGTGGCAGAGACATGCATTGCACAATACCCTTAGTCACCTGCCATCTTCACATTTAAAGTAATCTTGTATTCTTTTTCAAATGGCTACAACTGGATTTAGAAATAATCTAAGACATTATGCTTTCTCTCAGATTATTTGAAATTGTGATAAATACAAGTCAGTGTTTTCTGAGACATTGGTACTAAAGTTAACTTGCATATTTTATAAGGGAATACAGTGGCTATTCAAAGAGCTCTTTATTAGTGCTTTGCAATATTGCTTTAGAGTATGTGGGGGTTTTTTTAATGTCTGGGGGTACCTGATAACATTCAGCTCACACCAGAATATACCTGGCAACTCACAGGTCTTGGTGTTATAATGGACTGCTATTTTTGTGTGCATATTCCTCATTCAGTACTAGTACCAGTGAAATTTTGTTTCTGATTGATTTTTGTAATGTGATTGACTGATTTTTTGCAAGTGAATTGTGCAAAGCAGGTTGTATGAATTTGGCTAGTGTGGACTTGAAAAGAAACTGGCTGCTGATCTCTTTTCTTTATTTCCTCCTGTATTCAGTGTTCAGAATATAATTTTTTCCTGTGCATATCTCAAGGAAAATCCATTAATACTGTGAAATACTCTGATTTCATAGTGATGAATGCCAAGCTTTAAACATTTTAGCCTTGTATACATAAAAGGTGAATGAAAATGGAAGTATTATCAACTGTTCAAGTCCTGTTTTAATTTATTAGCTCAGACTACTGTCCTGGGTTCGGCCAGGACAGGGATAATTTTCACCAGGAGCCAGGAGGGAACACAGCTGGGCAGGCTGACCCAGCCTGGCCAAACAGAGCAGGATATTCCATACCATGTGCCATCATGCTGGGTTCTGGTTGCGGGGAGCTGGGCAGCAGGAACTCAGTCACGGCTCGGGAGCACGCAGCAGCTGTGGGCGGTGAGATCTGCTCTCTGCGTTCTGCTGTTCGTGTTGTGTATTCGCCTTATCGGTATGGTTGTTGTTACTGTTCCCTTTGTTTGCTGTTCTGTTAAACTGCCCTTATCCTGACCCACCAGTTTTTGCCTTTTTCTTTCCATTCTCCTCCACACCCCAGTGGGGGGAGGGGCAGCCACGTGGCCCTTTTGTTGTTGGCCACAGCCAAACTATAACAGTACATATTCTAAAAATCTCTGGAAAGCCTAATATTTTACTGCTACTTAGTATAACAAATAGACTGTTCTTTTATATAGGTGGTGATACACCTCAAGGCCATAACTGGACATCAATAATGAAGAGCTTGTCTTTTCTTGGAAAGATTTTGCCTCTAAACACAAATTTTAGAGAAGCAGAATTCTGATTGATACAGGTATCTTCTTTTAGTCTCCTGACTGCTTCAGAACAGCAAAACTCCACCAGGACCCTCAAGCAAATGTTCTCCCACAAAAATTCTTCCTTTCTGTTCTATGAACCATCCAGACATCCACGTTTGTCTTCATCTCTCGAGTCTCCTGCAATTTCACTACCAAATAACATATACATTACGGCACCTATCTGGATACTTGCATTCTGGCTTCTTGGTTTTTCGCTGTAAAGTTGGATCCTCTCCAATACAAAGTCTGTACCTTCAAGAGTGAGGAATTTACTGTCTCATCATTCTTATTGAAGTTCAGATCTATAATTCCAAGAGAAATTGCAGGATATGACCTTACTGGTCTACTGAGGCAGCTACAAATCGATGTATTCCTTTACTGTTAAAACAAAACTTAAATTGTCCTTTGGCTGAAAAATCTGTCTGCCCACATGGGAACAAATTCTAAGGTTAATTTCTAACCGTCTCCCCCCACCCTCTCCAAAAAAAGATGTATAATGGAAATGGAAATGTAAACAAATCATGCGTGTTATTAGCTGTGTACTGTGCTTCAGCCGAAATGGTTACCGAAAGAC
Source organism: Opisthocomus hoazin (assembly GCF_030867145.1). Taxonomy (NCBI): domain Eukaryota; kingdom Metazoa; phylum Chordata; class Aves; order Opisthocomiformes; family Opisthocomidae; genus Opisthocomus; species Opisthocomus hoazin. The sequence continues at coordinate 48,325,494 of NC_134416.1, read as the reverse complement.
CTCAGTGCAAATATCTGGGTAACACTGGCTTTCCAAAGTACCTAAATAGATAGTCAAACACTTCTTTACTGAAAATGAGTCATCGTGTATTTGGGGTGTGATCAATAACCGAGGCACTAATGGGGCTACAGAAGAGGTTTGCTGTCCTAATTTATCAGAGAGGTGTGATTTGCAACAAGAGGAACAGAAAGACAGGACAAGTCTGCAAGCCTAGGGGAGTGTCTGAGCTCCAGGGCTCTTATTTATTCAGATCCTGAGAAGGAGAATCCACTGATCTGTGTGTTGGGAGGAAGGCAAAACTGAGAGCTAGGCTCTTCCTTGAAGCAGAGACGTGTACATCATCAAGTGTCATAGGAAAAGAAGCACAGTCTTGTTTTTGTCACTTCAGAAAACCATGGTCCTGAAACCCTAAAGCACCAGTCATACAAAAGTCAAGGACGGAGAGGCAAAACTGTCACCTAAGCCTCCTGTACAACGCTCAGAAGTCCACAGCCTTGGGCTGCTTGACAGATCAATCCACCACTGTTAGGACAGACTTACTCCTTCTCAGGAAGAGAACAAGAAGAATCTGAATGCTCAGCTGTTCCTGAGGAACTTTTCTCTTCTCAATCTTGCAAAACCACTGAGAGTTGCTGCCCTCCCCTCTGGCGGGCTGTCTGAAGGAAAGCTGTTGGTCCACTGCCTGATTTGCTCTGAAGGCAGAGGGCAGGCGGTCCCCACAGCCAGGGTCCACAGCAGATCTGGCTCACCATGACACTACAACATGGAGAGCGTGACACATTGTACTGCCAGCCCCCTAATGTGCAACTTTATTTTCAAAAGCTACTGGACAGCTTAAACTGACCCTACACCTATTACAAATAAGCTAGGCTACAGTCAAATGAGATTTGATCAGCCCTTTGTACTGCCACAGGGAAGCCTGTGTTCTTCTCTTGTTTCTTTTCTGGTGCTGTTTCTTGACGCTGTTAGGGCAGGATCTGCTTTTGGAACCACTCCATGTTTCCTACTGTCAGAGCCCTGATGAACCCCAGTCTTTTGTCCCCAGGGGCCTGGCTGCCTGTGATGTAGGCCAGCTCTGAGGTGGTGCAGCTGTGGGACCTGGGACCAGGTGAAAGCAAGTGGGGAGCAGCCTAGCAGGACGTGCCCACTTTGGCTAGGAGCTGCATTCACACCAGGCCCTGGCCCTATTGGTGACGATCATCAGATCTGTTTGGCTCTTCTTGCTTGGGCACTGCGGGACTGCACTGATGTCAGTGAGGACACTTCCACACTTGGCTCTATCACCCTTCCCCTCCGGAGCTGCTGGGGCTTCTGCTCCCTGACACCTCCTATTCATTGCAGACTTCAGACTGTTTAAGTGTATATTTTATTATCCTTGAGCTACATTAAATGCAAGCAATTTTTTTGTTATTAGCAAGAGAGTTATTCTCTTCTTTGCATTTCCTGGAAACTTTCCTAACTGGATTTTTTTGGGACCTATGGTACTGGCTGAATAGCATTGCCTCACATTGATCCTGTGAAATGTTGTGCAGTTTGCAATGTGCTGCGAAAAGCTTTTGCTGAATCTTTATCCACGTTAACAGTAGCAATCCGCGGCTCTTGAACTTCTGGACTTTCACATATCATGCTATTCTTGGAGCTATCTTTGAAGATGGTCCAAGGCTGTTCTTGGAAGACATTACCTCAGAAACATGTCCATGCTGAATATAATAAGCAGTTGCTTTAGTGAGTCCCACGTGCAGACTACAAGCACAAGGGATGCAGCTTCAAGACATTTCTGAAAGACCCTCAAGACCTAAACATTCATTGGACTCATCCATGTGTCAGATCCAGGCAAGTGAGGCGTGGACAGCTGATCCTATGGGATAACATGACAGTCTGCAAGTAGAGAAGATGGGAATTAGAAGAGCTTTGAAACAGAGAACTGGTGGGAATGGACTAGAAATGTGAAAGCCTTGGGTTCCTTCTCTGTCATTGCTAGTCAAGTGCTGAGGTCAGAGCTATCCAGGAAGCCAAATCTTCCAAACAGCCAGAGGAAGAACCAGAAATGTTCCAGTGCTAGAAGGTGGTGCTAGATCCTGTGAGAGACCTGCGGGTTTCTCACCTGGTTTTCCAGCTAGACATCTGTCATACATAGCTAGGCATGCACAAACAAGCTGCAACTGATATTATATGGATGCATTTGATATGGTCAGCCTCTGCATGAAAGACTAATGCTATACCATACATGGAAAACATAGTATCTCCTCTGAATAAACTTACTGATGTATTGTCATTCTACTGCACTTCTTACAAGTGTCCGTGAACTTTTGTGTCTGGAATCTAACTTTTCATTTTGTTCTTAGAACAAGAGTGATCGTTTTGTTCTGTTGGCTAAATTCTATTACGTGTTTTGGTTTAGAGGTTCAGCAGAAAATTGTGAGCCTTTTTTTTTTCCACATGGACCGCATGGTGGTAGTGGGGAGGGGAATAAATGACTTTCCTACAGTAAGATTTGTGTGACTGAGTGGGGAGAAGCAGGCCACTATAATTGCTGTTCTTTACTGGCTGTATCATTAAATAGCAGCTAGTGCTTTCCTTTCCTTATACCTTATTGAGCAGATGAGATTCATTGATCTGCTTTCCCTCCTGATTTGCCATTTGCTCATATTACATCCCCTTCTATTTGCCTTCTTTGTGAAGAGTTCAATTGTACTTTATGTTCAGAGATTACTTTTTCATGACTTCTGAAGTTTAGTGAGGTCACTAGTCTGGTTCCATCTTCTATTACGTTCCCTAGAAAAGCACATCTCTCAGTTTTCCCTTTGTATCTACTGCCAGGATTTATTCTGTATTGAGGATAGCTTCAGGAAATGGTTTGTATTTATTTCCAGTGTGTCTGATGATAGGGAAAGCTTTCAGGGGTTTACAGGTATAAATGGCCCTGTACTTGGACCACTGTTTTCTTGCACAGAGTGGCAGTCCAGTGCCTGAACAAAACAAAACCAAATATTGTCCAAAACAATGTCCCCTTAAAAAGAGGAGCATTCTGAATGAAATACAGTCATTTGCTAAGCCTAGAGACAAAGCTGGAGAAAACAAGCTAGTTTTGGGGTTAGAAAACACATACTTCTGTCATGAAAAAATGACCTCATGGAGCAAATGGCACAAAACCGGACTCCCACTAATGGACCTTTGGCTACAAACACAGGAATGTAGGCTTCAGAGGTTTGTGAAATAACACGTGTAGGATTCCCATTGACAAATTCAAACAATCTTTTCAGTCTGAGTGCACATGCTTTGATTCTTATTTTCTGATGCCCTGTATGGTGCCTGATGTGAAATCTAACATGCATGTATTAAAAAGTATCATTCTCTACATAGTCCTGGTGCTTTTAAAGTGAGTAACACCTCAAGGTGGAATTCCTGGAAAATTCGTAATGAAGCTAGAGAGTTGAAGTTGTGCTCCATGCCTACTGTTCCCAGCAAATGTTATATATAACAGGCTAATGTTGTTTCTTGCTGCAGAAATTAACTGAATTGTGTCAAACAGCTGTTATTTGTGGTGGAGACAAAGTATATGAAAAGAAGAAAAACAAAATAACTGGTTAACGATACTGTCCACAGTATATCTTCCAAGAATTCACATTTTATGTTAAACAGATATTCTTTAGTTCTTCTGTGGTTTTGTACAATCTTTATCACTTAAAAACTTTAAAATTTGTAAAAATAAAAAATAATAAATATGTTTGATGGAATACGGAGAAGGAAGTAAGGCAGTGGGTGTGAGACAGGACAAAGGCTAGAACAAGTTGGAGATATAAAGTATAAGCTGCATTTACAGATTTATAAAGATGCTTTCCTTCAAACAACACCCCTTCCACTATTCGGAGGAAAAATGGGTGATTGTGTAAATAGACTAAAGCCATTTGCATAATTACAGATTACTGGACCTTCCACATCTCAGCAAGCAGCAAGTTTTTTTGCTATGTAAGTTACCTCTCGTGTGGTAACAGCACAATTTCTCGCGGGCAGACCAAATTAAGATAGCAATAAAAACCTGAAATAGGCTATTTTTATTGCACAGTGACATTATTGTGCTGTGCACCTTCACAAGTGACTCAAAGCATAAAACTCAAACCCCAAAGCATTTTTGATATAGGGATGTTGGTTTTACAGGTACAAGAAATATTATCAAAGATTATTTTAATAGCTTGCTACCTTGGTTGAGCAATTCATAGTTATAAATCATGTTATAAATCATGTAATAAAACATTTTTGCTATAGGGATGTTGGTTTTCAATGTACAACCAATATTATCAACGGTTATTTTAATATCTTACTATATTGGTTGAGCAATTCATAGTTATAAATCATGTTGAGATGTAGACCTATATTAGTCTTGTTACTTACAGATGGTCTCCTTGTTCCTCAACAAGGAACTTTTTTCCCTTTTTTTCTTTTTGAGACTAAAAGCACAAAACCCAAGTCTTTGTATCATTATATCAGTTGTGGGGTTTTAGGCACAGAAATAGACATCCAGATATACTCCACCAGTTCCTCTTCTATTTCCTATTCAGTTCTTTTTCCACACCACCCTCAGGAGGAATGTGCTTGTTGTCCTCCCTCCACAGAGACCTACCAGATGTGCTCATTCAGAGCATTGGTCTTTGTCTCCAGTTTTCCACATTTCACTTCAGGGCTCAACCACTTGTCAGTCTGCTAGCTACCTCTTTGAAATATGTCGAAGATCACTCATGGGATGCAAAAAGCAAAATTCACTAAGGTTAGTCAACTCACAATTTTTGCTCCAGATGACCGATATGAGCTAAAAATATATTTGGAGCTCTGGATCAGGCAGTCCCTTCCCTTGTCAGTGAGGCTGAAATTGGTGACTGTCTTCTCAGCTACAGAAGACTTCTACATTTCCTCTTTAGTTGTCCATGTTCTTTTTTTTGTGAACGGACTATAATAGGCAAATGGAACTTAAAGGAGGAAGGCAATGATAGATTCTGGCCCACAGAATAGCTACAAAATTCAGCAATGTTTTCCTAATTTTATTTAAAATACCCTAGCAATGATCTTGCTTTTTAAAGTTTATTTCAGAGACAGCTATCTCACCCAATTTACTTCCAGTTTTTCAATAGACAAGAAACCTGACTATTTGGCTGGATAGCCACTTGTGAAGATTAGTCTTTCACATGACAGCACACGACTATTTACAGCACAAGTTTAATTATCAAACATCTGGTTTCCATAGCAACAGAAGGACACTCACTATACAAAAATAAATTGCACATTCATTTCAAGGCTAAAGCATATCTAATTAAGATGCAAGCTCACAAAGCTTGGACTAAATAAAATTAAACTTATAGTGATGAGGTACTATATTTTAACATACTGTCACCCTAAAAACATCTAAAAACTGGTGACATTCTGATATTTGTTTTCAGTAAGATTTTTCCTGTCTTCAGTCAAAAGACAGAATAAATGTATCTGCAGCTAAGAAAATTTCAGAAATTTCTCCTTTTGGTTTACTGACAGACAATTCCCTGTGTGTGACAATTTGTGAGTTGTTTTCTAATTATCAGTCCTCTGGGGGGACAACTCAGTGAAAACCTTCATTTAAAGTCATACTCTAACTTTAGACGTCATTATCCAAGAAAAATACTGTTAAAGTATTTTTATTCAGGGTTATTTTTTTGAGACTAGAGATTATTTGTCTGAATTGCAACTTTGCAGTGGCTTTACATCAGTGATTGCTGTAGGGTGTGTAGCCACAGAATACATTAAATGCAAATTCAGCAATTGTAAATTCAGCAATTCTAAGCTCAGAAAAAGAAAAACAGAGACTTGAGCTGCCCAGGGTATTCCACTGGCATTTGCTATTATTTTATAATAATAAATGATTAAAAATGAAAGATTTAGTCTAAAGAAACAAATTCCTCTGTCTGCACAGGTCATATTATATAATCAGAATGGCCAGGTCTGATCTTAAAATTCTACTAAGATATATGGTATGCTTCATTATGCAAACAAAAAACTGGCTTTTGTCAGAATGGTATCCGTTAGTTGTAATAACTGTATTTGGGATTTCAGCACTTCGACACATATTATGTTTATATCTAACAAACTTCTCTTCCTTTTTGAGTTATACAAGTTGGTTTTGGTGGCAGTACTGTAGCAACTATAAACTCCACTTTCTCATCTACTCTTCCACGTTACCCTTTTCTCAGCCTACAAAAATTGACAGGTTTTAAAATTTGCTCTGACATTCAGCACATCCACACTCTAATGATCAAAGTAGCAAAAATTAATTGTAGATTCCATTCCTCTCAAGAAAAAAGCTTAGTTGGCTGCCATCTCCTGTTCAAGACTTTGTGTGTGCCTAGTGTATGTGAGCAGAGAGGGCAGGGATTTGTAATGAAATGTTTCCACTTTGCATCAACAGCTTCAGATGATTTCAGCTGATCAAAGCTGCATGGAAGGGAAACAGTAATAAAGGCCTAAAACATTTAGTACTACGCAGGCTAAAAGCAACACCTTGAAAGGCATTCAGAAACCAACTGGAAATGAAACTGTAGGCAGCAGAGTAGAATATTCTCCTTGCTATGCAAAAGGACAGCCATTTTTTCACACCTGATGAAATAGGTGGCAACGGTCTAGTACTACAGGCTCCATAAGCAGTTTTTACAAGTTCTTTTTGGAATGAGGAAAAATATACTTTCTGCAGCAGGAATTGCACCTGAAAAAAGAACCATTGTGGCTTCTTTGCTAAATGGAAATACACCTTACCGTGGGATACTGAGATAAATCATAATTCAGGAAATTGCATTGTAAGTAAAAACTTTGCTGCTGGAAGTTTTGAATTGATTCAGAAACAATACTTTGCTCAACAGATTGACAAGGACTTGTCTTCAAAACAAATAGATAAGCAAAATTGTGGGGTCCAAGCACTAAATAAGTTATCCATTCATCCATCCATCCATCCCTCCATGAAGGCAGCCAATATCGCTGCCAGTCTCTTTTGGTGTCTCTTCTAAATAGTAACAGTGCCTGGCCCTGACTGGGCCAAGTCTCAGGCAGCAACGTTCATCCTGGCTGCAGTCTTCACTGAGTAGGGGTGAGCTGGCAGTCCTCACTGTCTTTTCCAATGAAACAGAGTTGTAGAGCTGAGTGTCAGTTGCCTAGCTCCCACAGCTGGTGACAAATATTGGAAAGGACAAGTAGCAAAAATAAAGATTATTTAAAGGCTGAAGTGTCCAGCAAACTGTTGTCTTTCAGAGATACTCCAGAGCTTTAAAATTCAAAAGTCCCAATCCTTTGAGAGAGAATGAAGCAAACTGAAAATGGTACAGAATTGATTTGTTCTCATGACAACAGTTTTAACGGAAATAGGAAAGGAAATTAACCCATTCTTCTCATGAAGTGAAGATAGTAATCAGTGTATTAATTTCTAAACGCTGAAGCTTTTAAGTCAAGCAAATTGAACTGAAAATGGAAGTCAGGGGATTATGCTTTTGTTTATATGCTTCACACATTCTTTTTGGGACCAACATGACATTTATGGTATGCTATTTTGCACTAGTTAATAGCATGCTGTTTACAGTGTGTTGTTCTTTCGCCCAACACATAACAATTAGACAAACCTGTAGTTAATGATTTTCCATTTTCATAAATATTTCATTTAAAATTGCTTTATTAGGGTCTTATTCTTTCTTGTTCCTTACACTACATGTTTCCTCACTGTTTCCTCTATAACAGAAAGAATCTGCCCTGTGACTGTTTTGTACTGACAAAGTGAGACATTAAAAATTGGATTTCCATCCTTCTTGCATAATCAGTTCTCCAGGTCCCATTTTATAACACATTTTATTTCTATCACTAATTTCTACTAGATATCAAAGCTGCTTTTTAATTTACTGATCTTAGCTTAAATCTCTCCTTTTCTTGTTTTTGTTGTCATTTCTAATGAGCTTGACGCTGCTAAGATTAAAAGAGGCTTGAAAAAAAACAGCTTTAAAATATCTTTGATCTCCTAAGGTGAAGTATATTTTTGTGCAAGATTTTTTCCGCTGAGGCATGATAACAGTTGAATTGATCTGAAGGGAAAAGGAAAAAGAAAAACAGGTGGGTGAGAAAATGAAGAGGAAGGAAATGTGGGAACTTCTAAGGAACCTGCATACATTCGGTTTGCATTAACAGTCTTTTCCTACATTTTATTTAAATTACATAAAGAATTAAGGACTGCATTGTTGTATATTCTCTGAAGAAAAGTAGCTGATTTCCCAAGCACTGGAATAAGAATTTGGTATGCCAAAGCTTTTAATTCTCTTTGATATAAGAAAATGCTCTTTTAATTGGGTTATCCTCAAGATTAAAAAATTAATTAAAAATTAAGAGAAAGTGAAGAAATGTTACAGTGGATACATGTCCAAATAATTTCCTGTTTTTTCAGAGACTACTTAAAAGTTTTAAACGGTTTCAATAGTCTAACGCCACTTGGCAACCAAAATCTAAGAATGGGACACATCATTCCAGGTGTTGTGTACACATGTACTAGGATTAGTTTCTATCCTAGAGAGCCTACTACCACAATTTAGTCAAGAAAACAAGGTAAAGTCAAATGAACAAAACTGAGTGGTAACCTGGCGACACTATCAGATTTGGTATAAGGAGTAGCACGAGTCACAACATTTCTGTTTCAAAGACATTGTCAGTTACTGTGTTTGCAATTTTGGGGAAAACACACTTTGAGAAAGGATTTTTAAAATGTCACTACATGCATGTCCTGGGGACTCTGGGAGAAAAGAGGATGTTGGGTTCTCTGCTTGCTTGTTTGCTTTGCTTTCTCAGGGAATTCCGCTGCATGGAAGGTGACAACATTTTACTTGCTTTACTTGACAGAAAGACTTGGGATTATGTTCATCACTTACCACAGCTTTACTTTCAGCGTTGCTGATATTTATTTATAAAGTCATAAATGGAATTAGACACCTAAGTGTCCTCTGTGCCTCTGAAAACCTCACCCTCCATACATAATTTAGTGCATATCAATTAATTTTTCTCACTTTGGTTTAGAGATATTGAAATAAAATTACATAAGGAGGAAAAGGCTGTTAGTTTTTGGATTCTATTCCCTTTTTGTCAGAGATTAAAATCATATTTTGCTTTCTTTATAGTGGATAAATAAAATTTTCATTTTAGTTCTGTGACAAATAGTGCTGTGTTAATATAATAGCATTGCACTCTCCTGCTCAAGTTGACTCTAGATTTCCTTTGCAAAACTTGGACCTGAAAAGTTAATACAGCCTCAACACATCTGACAGGGAAAGGGCAATCCACTCCCAGTCTGCGTTTGGAGCAACTAACAAATAGAGTTTAGCCTTCTCTTATTGTCTCTTGCTGGACTAGAGTAGCTCCTGCTCCTTTCACACAGCACAGTCATTGTCAAGTTTCAAAGTGCCCTTAATTTAGATTGATAAAGTGGCCAAGCTTGACCAACTCTGATGATTCATAGTGTTGCGCATGTTGGAATAAAATAGGATCAGATATATTTCCAGAAAGAAAAAATCAATGACAGAGAAGCAAATCATTGTACAAATACGTTACTAGTCTTAGTCAAAGTCATTACTTAAAATTACAGGACTCAGGAGCTTAACTCATGACCCTTAGATGCCCAGAGCTGATGTTGCTGCAATGGTTATTGACCTCAGGGGCCTCTGAATGTTCTCTGGAGAATGCAAGGAAAGAGGAGGCAGATGACTGATACAGATCATCATCTCCTGTTATTGCATGAACATGGAGGAAGTCTCCTCATTTGTCAGGAGGATCTGTAACTGGAAAAGTTTGAGCCTGTTGTATACTAGTCATAGTAGGGGGAGCAAAGGCTCTGGCTTTTCCCGTCCTAAGGAACAGAAAGGTTTCAGGAAATTTCTTTGTGTGGAAATGCTGCTGATTAGAACTGTGTGTCAATGCAGTGTTCAGCTGGGCTCATGTCATCTCAGTTTACCTAATCAAAAGAAGGTGGCATTATGAGCAAAGAATCAATTTCTGACCAAAGTGAAGACCAAGCTAAAGAAAAAAGCAGAAGAATCGGACAACTTATTAGAAATAAGAATAAAGATACAAGTTATGTCAGAAAGGTCAAAAGCTGAGGGATCTTCAAACAGAAAAGTCTGCAGATATGATGCTTTGCTGAGAACGTCTTATCTGAGAATTGCTCATTTATCAAAGGGGCAAGCAGATATGTTTTAGCTTTATAGCTGAATAAACATTTCTTCACCTCTCTTAATCCCATTAAAAGCATAATTTAAAGATGAATCAAGCAAATACATTGAGGAACTTCTATGCAACTGCCAAGTATCAATTTAATTTTATAACAACCAGCAGAGAGCAGTGCTACTTTGCGGTCTGAATATGATCACATTACAATCTTGAAAGCTTTTTCAGCAGAAACTTTGCAAAATTCTGTCTAGACCACTTAAAAATATATGTCTTTATACAAGTTACGATCTTATGTCAGTTACAAACTTATACCGGTTTCCCTCCGAAATTAAGCAGCAGTAACTGGAAGCATTCTGGCACATATGGAAATGGAAATAAGGGAAAGAAATTTCATTTCTGTTTCTAGAATTATTTTTGCATAAACCACATATTCAAATTTTCTCCTTATTCATTTAAATGTTATGTTAAAATACTGTAGTAAAATTTTTAAAAAAATTGGAATATTCAACTGTCAATTTAAATTAAGCAGTTAATGAGTATAACAGATCTCATATGTGCTTGACAGCACTGCTAGTGAGGTCTCCCAGTTTCTTAGTGTCCCTGCTGTTTGGCTGCAGTGAGGATATCTGAAGTTAGATCACGAAATTAGGAGAATTATGACAAGTGGAAGAAGAAAAAAATGTTTGGAAAATAGAAAATACTCATGGAAAGGTTTTTTCCCCTCATTCTTGCTGCTTGTTATAGTAAAGGCATGTTTGAATGGTCAGCTAGCCATGTTACAATGTAGCTTCTTTGAGATACATCTATCCAGAAAGTTACGGATTGTCTGAACAAAATTGTTCAAGGTGAAGACCAGCAGGTTTGATCTTCACGGGATACCGTACACAGAATCTAAACCTGAAGTAGTACCATAATTCTAGGCAGCATAAATGGCCCTAAATAACAGGTTGCCATATTAATCTGACTGAGCAGGTTAAACACACTACACGTACTTAAAATCAGGTGCAAGCAGTGTTATTAACCATGTCCGCTCCTTGGGAGGTAAAGTTCCCAGCTGAATTTTGTACTCCTCTTTTTTCTTCTTTTTGTTTTTTTTTTTAACCTCAGTCCCAATTTCTAAAACTTCAAGTGGATTAGAGTTTTTGAAGAGTGGAGTAGAGTATTTTTAATTTTTCTAAGAACGCTTTTAAAACATTTGTATGATCATTAACTTGCCTTCATGCATTATTATTTATAGGCCTTTTTAACTGTTGTCCTTATTTTCTTCTTGGGTCATCCTGAGGTACTTAGGAGACTCTTCTTCCCCCCAAAATATCGAAGAGTAGACTGAATATTTTTATAAATTTCCAGGGACTTAATAATTCTTATTTAAAAAAAAAAAAAGGATGAGATGTCAAAATTTATGTTGTAGCTCTTAATCTGACTCCTGATTGTGAAAAAGCAATGGGCAATTCTTTAGGGATGAAGGTAGGTACCCTAAGCAGGCTGAAATCTTCAATACCATTTGTAGCATTCAAACTTGATGACTGCAGCATTCAAGCCAGTGCTGTGAACACACCAGAAATCCACTGATCTCTCATTGTTTTGCTTGTTCTTATATATAGTGTTTATACATCATATCTACATCATATAATGTAGATATGTCCTTGTCCTTAAAATAATGTGGTGTATATGGTGATTTGTGGCATCAAGTGCAGTGAAATGGAATATGCAGATGGCCATATAAACATAGCCCCATAGGATAATCAAGCTATAAATTAATTGGATGGCATCCCCACTATAAAAGGAAGGTAAAGACCCCATTAAAACGGAGGCTGGACTATAACTCTTGCCTCTTACTGAGTTAGCTAATACAGGCTTAAAGATCTCTGAGTTCAAGTCAGAAGTTCTTACATGCACCTGGCTATAAGCTAACTCTTTAGCAAAGGCATGTTGTCATAGCTGAATGCTGCAGCCATAAATGTAAGGTCATAGCATATTTGCCATTACTAATGGATGAGAACTAGGATCTTAGGGGACTACCTGCACATACAAAGAGTACCTTTGTATGAATGAATATCACGTCTGTAATATTTTGCTTTTATATTGTGTGGTTAACAGTAAATACTTAATATCTTATTAAGCACAAACCTTCTGTAAGAATTGGAACGTGCTTCAGGCAGGTGCACTTTTCCACATGATAGCATCCACTTCTTTGTCCTCTTGATTTGGTAAACAGAGCTGAATAATATAGGAACAGTCTGAATAGTGAAAAAAAGGATTGTAAACACACATCTGGCAAGTATATGATATAAAACATGCTAATACATTGTAGACAGAGAGCAGGCAAACAAGGTATTTCTCCATAGATGACTCATTAAATCTATCAGTGGTACTGACTTGATAACAGCTAAAAAATACAACTGTGAAGTACTTCAAAGAGAAACACACAACATTTGGGTTAGATGCCTATTGCCTGACAGTATGTGATCTAAAGTGCAACTAGAGAGATCAAAGCTCTGAATGGAGGAACTGTTAAATCTTTTGCCACCTGAACTGTTTTGTGAATCGACTGGCTGATGCAGAGTTGTATAACCTTCCTTTTTATCTTAAATTATCTCTGATACATTGATGTTAATGTTTTATTTTTGTGAATACAGCTGTATATAGTACAGCTCTGAATTGGACTATGGAATGAACTATGAGTAATGATAGGACCAGGAAGACAGTGGTCCAGACAGAGAGTAAGCCAAGGTCAGTTGTAGTCACTGCTCTGCAGCTGCAAACCTTTTCAGAAAGGGAACGGATCAAGCAAGGTGATGAGTCATACAACTGTAAGAAGAAAAAGGAAACATCCCCAGGGTTACACACTCTGCTGTTGCAAGCTTATCAGTGAAATATAAGCTGCATTCCGCAGTCTGACCTAGGTATTAGACAGGATTCCACTCTCTTTGCCAATATAGTGGGCATGAAGGCCTTACAGATGCCTTTTTCAAGCATTTAAAATGTCCTGCGGACATAAAATAAGTGAGATTTGTCCTCCCGACACATCTGCTTTAACCATGAGTCTATAGTTTCAATGGTCCTTCTTTTGTTTTAAAGCAAAATTCTCAGCAAGACTACTAACTTCATCACATCCCAGGACCTGCAGTGTGTCAGTTTCTAGGTGAGCTGGTCAGAGCACCATGCTCCGCGTTTCTGTAATGTCTGTGATGCTGGCATGGATCAGCACCTGCTATACTGCAGAAATCACAGGTTAAACGCACAACATGAGCTGTTTGCTTTTGCAGTTGTTTGGCCTTGTGATCATGTACTTACCATTCAAAACTTAACACTTTCTGATGTCAATTTCTGCAACTTTAGTGGAAGGAACTGTACTTTTAAGATTTCCCTGGTGCGGTAAGGTAAGCAAGGCCTGTGGTAGGTGAGAAATGGTTTTGTTTGAGCGTGTCTTACAGTGTTGAATTTTCTTTTGTGTTTAACTACATCGTGTCTGTGCTGAAATCTTTAGAATTGGATGTAAAGGACTTTGCAAGAATCCTACCATGCACAAAACGTGGCATATGTCAATAAACAAACTCCCAGTTTCTCCTAGTGAGAAGAGGAAGCGGCAAGGATTTTTAATGGCTACAGTAGCTCATTTGTAACTCTATCAAATTGTCAGTCAAAGGAAACTGTCATAATGATCAAATTCTCTAAGAACTACTGCAGAAAGCCAATGAAAATAGAAGCTGGCTGAAAAAAGTAGCCAACAAGTAAGTGGAAGATAATTTCCTCAGATCATTGGCAGACGATCTGAGGACACCATCTCCCTCTAACTCAATTATCCTGTGGTAGCATATGTTGACAAATAAATAGCGAGGCAGAAAAACATTTGACATTGATGGAGGTGAAGATGGTTTTCTGTGGTTTTCCAATTTTAAGTTTTTAAAGCACATTTTAAGACTTGACTTCTGTAGAATTATTCTATGAGATGGGAATGGATTTTCTGAGGAACTTCGACTCTGCAAGTATTCAGCTGCATAGCATGTCTCATACATGGCAATTTAAGCCCAGGCATTCCACGGAGATGGAAGGACATGTAGCTTCACTCAATACTTTTTTCTTGTTATTCAGACTAAAAGTATCAGAATTCTTGTGACTTTGTAATTTTTTTTTTTCTCTTTAGCCCTCTTTTTTCCAGTTGTCCATGGTGTTACGAAAATTATGTCATGGGCCTGGAATTTTTCACACCTAAAAGGGATGGAGATGACTCATTTCGAAAACAGAATATTTAATTAGGTCAAAAGCAAACAGAAAGCATGTTTTCTTCAGTATAAAGCAAGTCTTTCAAACAGGATTAGGATGATGACACAGGTCACAAAAGTGTCCCTCACGGAGTGCAGGAAGTGAGAAGTGTTTAAGAAGCATTTCAGTGTTTTGAGACAGTCAAGTTGAAACAATCTGAATCAGTTCTGTATGGTACTCAGCTGAATTTTTTATTTTTTCTACTGTGGAATGGCAGTTGTGCAGCTAAAGAAAACTGCATTACAAATAGATGTGACAGCTCTCTGGGTTCAGCCTTTCTCAACTTTAGCTGCCTAAACTGTATATATCTAGACTAGAGCTGCTTAGCTGTCTTGATTACTTATTTAATCAAAGGAAAGATGTATACTTTTCCAGAGGGCAATTCCTCTGGTCTGTTTGAGGAGACTAGATGAAAGATTTAGACTGGATGCCTACTGTTTAGATATCTCTGGTTAGGCAAAGTAAATTCCATTCTTATTTGTACAATGACAAAAGGAGAAGGAGAGCACAGGGCCTGAGCCCTTAGCTCCACAAGGTGTGTAGAGTTTGGTGGAAGCTGAGGTTCCTCCCACATATGAAGGCATGCTGACCTATGATGCAGGAGTCCCTCTTGCTGTACAACACATAATTCCAGGTTTTGAAATTCAAAAACATTGAACAGTTGGTAGAGATATACATCCCTAAACAGTGACAATTCTTTTACTGATTTATTTCTTTATATTATAAAAAGCAACAACTTTTGCAGAGGCATAAGTAATAATGCTGTATAAATTACAAAACTGAGTTCTGTACATCTGAGAGGCTTAACTGTTTTCACAGCTTTTCTACACAGAAAGTTTTACTTTGGTTTTGGTTTTTAGACCTCATATAGAAAAAGGATGCCTGTGGCCAGGTAGACTGACCATCTTGCACATACATAGCACAGAAGTTGAAGAGAAAGGAGTGACCCATAGTCTACACAGTATGGAAGCAGAATTCCTACAATAGCTGAACCCTTCTGCCGAGAAACATACAATTATTTCTTTTTCAATATACTTTTGATTATGGCAATATGAACATAAAATTCTGCTTTGAAATGTGAAGCTCTAACTGAACCACAAAAACACTCCTATTGCTCCTATCTTATTTTGAGCAGCATAGGAGCACACATCGTGAACACTACATTTTTGAAAGCAATATTTTCTTACAAATCAGTTTTCCTTAAGGCTTGGGCTGACTTCTTAAGGCAGCATAGATCAATCTGACTAACAAAACTTTTGTTGAATTTGATAAATGTGAGAAATGTATCACAACAGCTTTAGATTTTTTTTTAAAGCATTTGATATTATAAATCACACTATACTATCAAATAAACACTCACTGCAGGGTAGTCATGGGCATTATTTATACTGGTTGATGTCTTTTCTATCTAGTAATATCAAGCTCTCCCACATCAGGTTTTGCTGTGGTGGGAAATTGCAGAATGTTGCTAGGAATGGGATAAAGCCTCTGAAGGCAGTTTAAGAAGGCAGTGAACTAGCATTATCCTACTCCCAGAAGGATCAGGTGCATTTTTTGTATAGTCTCTTTTGTGCCTCCTGGCTCTAATATTAGGAAAAACCCATTGAGAGATTTTAGCTTTGACTTTATCACCTGAAAACACTTTTTAGCAAAGAAAAAGCCTGTTGTGGTCATTTGATTTTATTATTCTGTGTGGAGTCAGAATGAATTCTAACACACTAAAATAACATTATTAATCCAACTTTATTCTGTGAACAATACTGAAGAACGCTCAGCAGGAAGCTATAGCATTGGACAGGTAAAGAGAACTGCAGAGTCTTTATCACACCAGCAAATGTCCAAAGTAGTTGAAGTTTACTGCGTGATACAACTATTAGAAAGGTTTTATATCACCTGATTAAGCAACAGCCAGGAAGGAGGTAAATAGATTCACAGAATCATAGAAACATATGTTGCAAAAGACCTCTAGAATCTCCAAGTCCAACTGTCAACCAAACACCACCATGCTTACTAAACCATATCCTCAAGTGCCACATCTACATGTTATTTAAACACTTCCAGGGATGGTAACTCCACCACCTCCTTGGGCAGCCTGTTCCAAAGCCTGACCACTCTTTCTGTAAAGAAATTTTTTCTAATATCTAATCTAAACCTCCCCTGATGCAACTTGAGGCCATTGCCTCTCATTCTATGACAAGTTATCTGGGAGAGAGACCAACACCTGCCCCACTAAAACCTCTTTTCAGGTAGTTGTAGAGAGCATAGATGCAGGATCTAGCTGTAGAGAGCAAACAGATGTCAGGATGGTGAAAACACTAGGGTGAAAAGTCGTTCAGAGTTCTGGTTACTGAGGACTTCTGGTTACTGAGGACATCCACGAAAGCAGAGCCCTCTAGTAATCGGTGGTAGCCTAGGATTCTTATCCTGCTTTTCTCCTGGCCATACCTCTAGCTGTTATTAACTAATGTTGTTTCTTTCCTCAGCCTTCTCCATCCTAAACAAGGTTCCTCTGAACTTGCTCATGTAATTTCTCCCCTATACACACAACCAGAAATGTCCCTCCTTGAGGGGCTGATTCACCTTTGTATCCCTTTCGTTTGGGCTGGTGGAGTCAGCTTCATTTTCATCTTTGTAGGTTTCCATGATAATTACAATCACCCTTTGGACTTAGATGTCACTCCTGTACAATAAAAAGCAGTAAGGGTTTTTTTTTTTTTTGTATGAAAACATCTTCCATCAGAAGATTCTGAAGGGTCCAGTGGACATTAATTGATTCAACAAAGAGCTACAATGTATTCACAGCTAAACCCTGAGTAAGAAACTTTGGAGAATTTCTGTTTTCAAAATACTATTCAACAGAGAATAATTCTTCAAGTTTGTGAGTACTGAGTTCATAAGAGAATTTGGCCATAATTGTTCTCATTTTAGCAGTGAATGTATGAAAAACGTTTCTTGTCTACGTGAGATAAATAATTGAATTTGGCATGCCAGGAATAGAACTGAGATTACTAAACTACTTGACTCCTATGCTTTATAAAACTACTAAGTCAAACAGCTAGACTCCTGCTTATGCACGAAAAGTTTTAAAATATATTCTTGCTGGAATCCCTATTTTGGTAAAAGATGGCTTAAATAAAGCTGTATCTCAAAAGGGATGGAAATACATTTCAAAATGATCTGAATGACGTTGACATCTACAAAACACTTTCTCTTTATTTGGATTTGTTTTAATATTTAAGTCATAGTTAAAATGGTTAAAAGCTAAATAATGTTTATTAGAAAGATAAAAATGAAGTATTTGCATCTAATGAGATTTGAAAGTTCCTATGAATTAAAAATGGGGCAGGCTTCTAGATTTTAACTTTTGATCTAATTCAAGTCAGGATTTTTTCTGGAATAACTTTCACTATAATGTGTAACTCTCCTATCTAGTTCTACTCATAGAATCATCGAATGTTTAGGGTTGGAAGGGACCTTTAGAGGTCACCTAGCCCAACCTTCCCGCAATGAGTAGGGCCATTTTCACCTAGATCAGGTTGCTCAGAGCCCTGTCCAAATTGACCTTGAATGTTTCCAGGGATGGGACATCTACCACCTCTCTAAGCAACCTGTTCCAGTGTTTCACCACCCTCATTGTAAAAAATTTCTCCCTTACATCTAGCCTCAATTTACCCTCATTTAGTTTAAAACCACTACCCCTTGTCCTATCATAACAGGCCCTGCTAAAAAGTTTGTCCCAATCTTTCTTATAAGCCCCGTATAAGCATTGAAAGGCTGCAGTAAGGTCTCCCCTTCTCTTCTCTTCTCTTCTCTTCTCTTCTCTTCTCTTCTCTTCTCTTCTCTTCTCTTCTCTTCTCTTCTCTTCTCTTCTCTTCTCTTCTCTTCTCTTCTCTTCTCTTCTCTTCTCTTCTCTTCTCTTCTCTTCTCTTCTCTTCTCTTCTCTTCTCTTCTCTTCTCTTCTCTTCTCTTCTCTTCTCTTCTCTTCTCTTCTCTTCTCTAGGCTGAACAACCCTAACTCTCTCAGACTTTCCTCATAGCAGAGGTGTTCCAGCCCTTGAATCATCTTTGTGGCCCTCCTCTCGACCCACTCCAACACCTCCATGTCTTTCCTGAGCTGAGGCCTCTAGAGCTGGATGCAGGACTCTAGCTGGGATCTCACCAGAGCACAGTAGAGGGGCAGAATCACCTCCCTTGACCTGCTGGTCATGCTTCTTTTGATGCAGCTCAGGATACAGCTGGCTTTCTGGGCTGCAAGCACCCATTGTTGGCTCCTATCAGGCTTTCCATCCACCAATACCTCCAAGTCCTTCCTGGCAGGGCTGCACTTAATCGCTTCATCCACTAGCCTGCATTGATACCAGGGATTGTCCCATTCCTACCACAGGACCCTGCCCTAGGCCTTGTTGAACCTCATGAGGTTCACACGGGCCCACTGCTCAAGATTGTCCAGGTCTCTTTGGATGTTATCCCATCCTTCAGGTGTGTCAACTGCACCACTCAGCTTGGTGTCATCTGCAAACTTGCTGAGGGTGCACTTGATTCTGTTGTCTGCATCATTGATGAAGATACTAAACAACACTGTTCCAGTACAGACCCCTGAGGGACACAACTTGTCACCGGTCTCCACCTGGACAGTGAGCCGTTCACCACGGCCCTCCCGATACGACCATCCAACCAATTCCTCATTCACTGAACAGTCCACCCATCAAATCCATATTTCACCAATTTAGAGAGAAGGATGTTGTGTAGGACTGTTTCAAAAGCCTTATAGAAATCCAGATAGACAACATCTGTAGCCCTTCCCTCACCCACTGATGCTGTCATAGAAGGCTTCTAGGCTGGTCAGGCAGGACTTGCCCTTGGTGAAGCCATGCTGGCTGTCTCAAATCACCTCCCTGTCCTTCATGTGCCTTACCATAGCTCCTAGGAGGATCTGTTCCATGATCTTCCCAGGCACTGAGGGGAGGCTGACAGGTCGGTAGTTCCCAGGGTCCTCCTTTCTACCCTTTTTAAAAATGGGTGCAATTTTTCCCTTCTTCCAGTCACCAGGGACCTCACCTGACTGCCATGACCTTTCAAACATTATGGAGAGTGTCTTGGCAATGACATCAGCCAATTCCCTCAGCACTCTGGAATGCATCTCGTCGTGTCCCATAGACTTATGTACATTCAAGTTCCTCAGGTGGCCAATAAGCTGGTTTTCTCTTACAGTGGGAGGGACTTTGCTCCCCCAGTCCCCAACTTGCAGTCCATCCACTTGAGAGGTGTGGGAAGAGAGATTGCCAGTGAAAACTGAGGCATAAATGTTGTTGAGTACCTCAGCTTTCTCCTTGTCCACTGTTACTAGGTCACCATTCTTGCTGATCAGGAGGGGTATGTATTTTTGACCTTCTTCTTCTGGTTTTCATACCTGTAGAAGCCCTTCTTATGCTTTGTGTCCCTTGCGAAGTTCTGCTCCATCCGTGCCTTGTCCTTCCTGATCACATCCCTATATGAACTGGCAGCATCCATATACTCTTCCCAGGATAACTGTCTATGCTTCCATTGTCTGTGCAGTTCCCTCTTGGCCTTCAGTTTGACCAGCAAGTCTTGACTTAGCCATGCTGGTCTCTTGACTTCCTTGTCAGATTTCTTACACCTGGGGACTGAGAGCTCTTGCACTTTATGGAAAGAGTTTGCTCTCCAGCAGTCCTGATTAACAGGGGAGGTCCCAGATGACTGGAGGCTTGCCAATGTGACGTCCATCTACAAGAAGGGCCGGAAGGAGGATCCCAGGAACTACAGGCCTGTCAGTCTGACCTCCGTGCCGGGCAAGATTATGGAGCAATTCATCTTGAGTGCACTCAGTGGGCATGTGAAGGACAACCTGGGGATCAGGCCCAAACAGCATGGGTTCATGAAAGGCAGGTCCTGCTTGACCAACCTGAGTTCCTTCTATGACCAGGTGACCCACCTAGTGGATGAGGGAAAGGCTGTGGATGTTGTCTACTTGGAATTTAGTAAGGCCTTTGACACTGTTCCCCACAGCAACCTCCTGGAGAAACTAGCTGCTCATGGTTTGGATGGGTGGATAAAGAACTATTGAACAGACGAGCGCAGAGAGTGATGGTGAATGGAATTCAATCCATCTGGTGGACGGTCATGAGTGGTGTTCCCCAGGGCTCAGTTTTGGGGCCAGTCTTGATTAGCATCTTTATCAATGATCTGGATGAGGGGTTTTAATGCTTCCTCAGTAAGTTTGCAGATGACACCAAGTTGGGAGTGTCGATCTGCTCGAGGGTAGGAAGAGGCATCTGGACAGGCTGGATCGATGGGCTGAGGACAATTGTATGAGGTTCAACAAGGCCAAATGCCGGATCCTGCACTTGGGTCACAACAACCCCATGCAACACTACAGGCTTGGCAAAGAGTGACTGGAAAGCTGCCCGGCGGAAAAGGACCTTGGGGTGTTGGTCGAAAGCTGGCTGAACATGAGCCAGCAGTGTGCCCAGCTGGCCAAACATCCTGCCTTGTATGAGGAATAGTGTGGTCAGCAGGAGCAGGGACGTGATTGTGCCCCTGCACTCGGCACTGGTGAGGCCGCACCTCGAGTACTGTGTCCAGTTTTGGGCCCCTCACTACAAGAAGAACATTGAGGTGCTGGAGCTTGTCCAGAGAAGGGTAACAAGGCTGCTGATGGGTATAGAGCACAACTCTTATGAGGAGCAGCTGAGGGAACTGGGGTTATTTAGTGTGGAGAAGAGGAAGCTGAGGGGAGACCTTCTTGCTCTCTACAACTAACTGAAAGGAGGTTGTAGTGAGGCAGGTGTTGGTCTCTTTTCCCAGGTAACTAGTGATAGGACAAGAGGCTATGGCCTCAAGTTGTGTCAGGGGAGATTTAGATTAGATATTCAGAAAAATTTCTTTGCTGATGCGTAGTCAGACATTGGAACAGGCTGCCCAGGGAAGCGGTGGAGTCCCCATGCCAGGAGGTGTTTAAAAAAGTGTCGATGTGGCACTTGAGGATATGGTTTAGTAGGCATGGTGGTGATGGGTTAACTTGCTGATCTTGGAGGTCTTTTCCAACCTTAATGATTCTATGATTCTGTGGAAATGTCCTTAAAGATCTGCCAGCTCTGTTCTGCTCCCTTCTCCCTGAGGGCAGTTTCCCAGGGGGTTCTATTGACTAACTTCTTAAACAGCTGGAATTTTGCTTTCCTAAAATTCAAGGTCTTGACGTTACCCTTGGCCTGGGCCTTATTCCTTAGGACTGCAAACTCCTCTAGTGCATGATCACTACAGCCTGGGCTGTCTCCAATCATGACTTCACTAATTAGCTCACTTACATTAGTGACCAACAGGTCCATCATCGCTTCCCGTCTCTTAGGGCTGTCTATTATCTGGCTTAAGAAGTTCTCAATACACTCCAGGAATCTCCTGCACTGCCTACGGCTCACTGTGCTACTTTCCTAGCAGATGTCAGGGTGGTTGAAGTCCCCTAGCAGGACAAGAGCCTGTGAGCATGATGCCTCCTGTAGCTGGAGTAAGAAGGCTTTGTCAATAGGCTCCCCTTGATCAGGTGGTCTTTAGTGGACACCAACCACAAGATTCCTTTTCTTGCCTTTGTCTCTGATTCTCCCATAAGCTTTCCACCCGCTTGTGGCTATTCTTCAGAGATAGCTCTTCACACTCTGTGCATTTCTTGAAATAGAGGGCAACCTCTCTGCCCTTCCTTCCTCATCTGTCCCTTCTGAACAGCCTATAGCCATCGATAGCTGCACTCTAGTCATGGGACTGGTCTAATGAAGTTTCAGCCAGGGAAACTAGGTCATAGCTTTCTAGCAGCACTGTTTGTTGCCCATGCTACGTGCATTGGTGTAGAGGCACTTCAGCTGGGCTGTCGGCCATGTTACTTGATCTTGTCTTTTTTCTGGTGGCTGTTCCTGTTCTTGTCTCAGGGAGGGTAGATCATGGTTGCACCAGTTTCTCTCTCAGACTCCCCACTGCTCCTTAACCTTTCTACTTCATCCTGTAGCTCTGCAGATCGTCCACCTGGTCACACCTGCCACCCATTACCAGCGAAAGGTTCTGGCACTCCCTGCAGGTTTTGTGGGAGCTCTGTCTGGGTTGCTACATCCATTCTGGTGCATGCAGAGGAGATGCCTTTCCGCAGGGTGGAGATCATAGTAGCTAAGCTCCTTCTGAGAAGGTGATGACCACCAATTGAACTTACCTCTTGAGCTGGTAGGGTGGCTGTGCCCTCCCTCACAAACCGCCATGTCACCCTCTGGTCGCAGTGCTCCTCACCACTAGCACTCCTTAAGCTGTTTTTTATAGGCATGGGTGGCATGCGCTGAGATCTGCTGCTCCACTGTGGGTCAGACCTGTTCCGGAGCAGCTCCCCTCAGTGACTGCAGCTTCCCTCAGTGACTATATAGGACTCATATCCCTCTATTAATGATTAAAGTTCTTCTAGCAATTAAACCATCATACTTGTATAGTGTAGTAGGTATAGTATATTAGGTATGGTACTTAAGTACTATAAATGAAATTCTGTAATTAATTTTGTCGGTTCATTCTGTTAGTATATCTCATATAGAAGAAAAAGAAAAGGTCAGAATTGTTCCCCCTTTGGCACATGAGGTAAACAGTTCTCACTCTCCATAGCTGTCCACTTATTGCGTCCTTTGAACAGAATATGAATTCAGAACAGCTTGTCTATTTGAGCACCAATATTATGTATTTTGCATAAACTCAATCTGCTTGGAACCAAGTAAATTTTAGTATAAATACCTGTACCTAATGAGGTGAAAAAGTATTTCAATTCACCTTTCGTTAAATTGTTTTGACTCTTGCTCACATTTTTTTCTTATATGTGTTTTCCTATAATTAATTCCCCGATTTATCCAAAGGTTCAGTTAGTGTATGATACAACAGTAACTGAAATTACTGACTGCCACATCAGTAGCATGGATTGCTGATTCTCATTTCATATTTATGAAATGACTCCTAATACACACTTCTCCGCCCCCCACATTATTGGACATATCTCATTTGTTGCTAGTTAGCTTAGTAATGATAGACTAGGATAAGAGGGGAATTAACTACCTGTGCTACTGGCTCTATATGTGTGCATGCTGTGCAAGGAGCTTTGGTTTGGGGAGACTGGGTCTGTTATTTTGAGAGTGGCTGAAAACTGACAGCTAAAAGAAAACAAGAGGTACACAGATGACACCTACTTATCGGGATGTTTCACAGTGGGTACCCATCCCCTGAGACAGCTTTGTGTACTCCCAAAGAGAAGTCTTGTGGAGAGAGTGGGCCAAGCTGAAAATGAGAGATACAGTGTCTGAGATGAGATGACTCCTCTACCCAGTGCAATAGCTCTTTCAGCAAGCGCGCTGAACAGCAGGCTATCAAAAGAAGCGAGTGGTAGTGAGATATGTGATGGTGCATGGGAGAATCCAGGAGTCATGATCTGAGCTGGTACCAGTGACTTTGGGCTGTGTACGAGTGATGCTTTTGATGGCTGTTGGGGCTGCCCAATAGAAGACCAAAGTTAGGATTTTCATGATAGCATTCTCCAAAATGCTGCCAGTTCCAGGGCATGAGGCATGAGAGGTAGGCGAGGATCTATAGTTGTGGTGCATAGATGAGACCATGGTGTAGCGAGGACAGGTATTTCAGTACATTGGGAACTGGGAAACCTTTTGAGACAAAAGGAATCCCTAAAGAAAGGACAGGTTTTATTTTAATCTAGGTAGAGACAGACTGCTGGCTCTGAAAATTAAGAAGGTCATGCAGGATTATTTAAACTAGGAACTGGGAAAATGTTGACAAGCATAGAGAAACACCTCATTCAGATTGATTCAACTTGGCAGGGTAACCTGGACGATATTCAGCACACCTCCAAAAAGGCCAGAAGGGAAATAAACAGAAATAGGAAAGGCAAGTCAGTTTGCCTAAAATGGCAGCTGACTAGCATGGTAAAGCTAAACCAAGGGCAAAATTAACAAATGCTGGCTTCTACACGTATGCTAGAAGCCTAAAAAGGAAGATGGGGAAACCATAATTTTTGGCAATGAACAGCAACCCTGATACAATAGGTATCTCGGAAACCTGGTGAAAGGATAATTAACGGGATACAGTGTTGCCAGGCTACCAGTTTTGAAGGATGACAGAATGAAATGTACAGGTGAGGGCATTGTACATGAAGGAAAATACAAAATTTCACAGCATAAAAATATTGTGGGAAGAGAGAAGCCCTATGGAATTCTAGTACTCTAATAATAATAATCAATTAAAATCAGTAAATTAATAGAATTGTACTAGGATGATATTCTAGGCTTTTGGATCTGGAGGATGATGGTGCTTAGGTAATGTTGCAAATTTAAGACAGGTTGCAAGAGTATGAGATTTTCACTATACGTATATAGACTATCATTGCTGCCTTAGGACTAGAGGCAGAGATAAGATTATTGTATGCAATAAATGACTGCTTCCTAGAACAATTACTCAAGCACTCTCACGAAAAGCTGCTATTTGGGCTTCGGTCCTGAGTAATGCACAGGACCTAATTCAAATGGTATTAGTTGAAGAGCACTCTGTAACAGCAATCAGAATAAAATTAGGCTTAATATTGCAGTGGGAGAGAGCAAGCCAAATAAATCCCATATACAGAGATCCGATTTCAGGGAAGTGAATCACATAAAAATGAGTCAATTAGCAAAAATGCCCCTAAAATGAATAATCCAAAAGGTAGGAAGCCTGCAAGCAGCCTTAAGCTTTTTTGAGAATACTGAATTAGAAGCCCAGGTAAACTGCTCAGAAAAAGCAAACCTAATGACCCACTAAAAAACCCTGTATAGCTAAATAGAAAACTTAAGGAGGCTACAGCACAGAAAGGATGGACTTCAAAAAACAGAAAGATTGTCCATATGAGGAGAGCAGTGAAATTGTGGCCTATCGTATGTACACAGGAAATTATAGGAAACATAAATGAATTAATAAAAGATACTCGGATTGATAATAAAAAGGTCTCTAAATACCTCAGAAACTGGAAGCCAGCTCATGAAACATCTGGACCACCTGATGACAGAGGTGTTAAAGTGGCATTTGAGTATAAGGTCACAGCAGAGAATATGAGATTTATTTTTTGTATAATTTCTTTTAAATGTTAAAGATGTTGGGGAATTTCCAACATCCAGTGTATTTTTCATAGCAGATCGGTCAGGGGAGCTATATCAATTTGTGCTAAGCACACTGAAAATGTTAGACCGCAAAGAATAACTTAGATGTCAATAAGTCACCAGGATCGGCAGCCATTCACCCAAGAGCTGTGAAGGAACTCAAATGTGAAATTGCTGAGCTGCTGCCCAAAATGTGTAACCTACCATTACAAGCATCCACTGAGCCAGGAACCTGGAAGATTGCCACTGTGAGTCCAATCCACAAACAGGGCTCCAGAGAGGATCCTGCAACTGCAGACCACTGAGTCTGTCTTTCATCTGTTGTGAACTGGAAGAGTCTCTATTAAAGGATGAGATTACTGAGCACACGGATAAACACAGCCTGTAAAGAAAGAACCAGCGTGGCCTCTGGGAAGGGAAATCCTGCCTCACTAACTTGTTCTGGGTAGACGTTACATGGATACAGCTTCCAGGAAGGGAGCCCTGACCTGAAAAAAATGCAGGTACAGGTCATGGGCAAAATGCAGAGGCTGTTGAACCAGTACCAGAAAATGGGCAAGACAGGCAGGATGACAATGAGTTTATATTCACTGAAGGCAAGGACTCACAGCAGACCTGCCTACCTTCACACCCGCTTTGACACCCTCACCTCCACTTTGTCCCAGTTAGGAGCTGGAGAGGGATTGGTTGCAGAGCTGTAGATGCCCAGGTGGAGCAGTGCCTCTGTGCCCTGCTAGATGTTGAGCATAGGAGAAGGAGCTCACTTGTCCCCAGCCACCAGGCCAGACCTCTTGACCCACTTGCCCAGTGAAGCAGACCATCAAGTTGGTGACTTCACAGGCTTTCACTTTCATCAAGTCATCTGGGTTTTTATCCAGCTTTGTAAGCACCAGCCTTCTCCCCCTAGAGAAGACAGAGATGGCAGGTCAAAAGGCAGCCTTGACACCCTCCCAGATGAAAGCCAACAGTCCTGTTCAAGATCCTGCAGAAATTTATCAAGCCTTCTGGAACAGCTTAGAGTGCCTCAAGGAATCGCCACAAAGCAGGGACTGATACCAATACATAGAGAGGCCTGTAGCATAGCTCTGATATCCCATGTCAAATGCTTTCTTGTTGTTGAGGGACAGAAGGCAAATGACAGATCAGATGAAGAATGTTTTGGAACAGATAGGAGTTATCAAAGATGGTCTGTCATGAGACCACATAGGCTTGATCTGGTTGAATTCCATCCTCCAGCATGGACACCAGTCACAGCAGATAGCCTTTGCTACAGTCTTGTGCTAAGGAGAGAAACTGAAAATTTGTGCCTCAGGTCTTCAGCAATAGGGCTACTATACCCTCCTACAAAATAAAAGGAGCATACCATACACTGAGAATTCATCCCAGGATGTTGGCATGATCCAGGCCAAAGCTGGCCCAGAACACATAACAAAACTCTGCAGTCTGCCTCTCTGTGCATGGAGAAAAGCAGCAAAGAGCTTCTGCAAACTTAATTAGAGTGCATGTCAGAACCAACTGGCCGTGGATGTTCTCATTTGCCTTTTGGAGCCTGTTCTACAGGGTGTGATAACCAACTGAAACCATAGTATCTGTACAGAAGCAGCTGACACTAAAGACCAGTCATCTTTCATTCATCTACTCCAGATACATAAGAAGGGATCTTTCCTCCACCAAGAAGCAAACAATGTGTTTCTTGGCACCCCTCTTCTTCCTCAAAGTGTGAAAGTGCCTGCTATAATCTTTGTTGCAGAAGAAACGGGTGCCTGAACATAAGGCAGCATCCCACATCCAGAGGCCTTTCAGAGTCTAGAATTTGTTCTGCTTCTCCTGATGTTCACTGAATGGGTATGGACAGTTGCAATGCACAGACAGGCACCTCTCCATCTCAGCAATTCCTTGCTCAGCTGTTCTGTCACTGTGTCCTTCTGCTGTGGGTAATCTTCTGGTTACCCACACACAGCTGCAGCAAAAGAGCTTGGCATGTACCTTCCTTATACTTCTGCATTTCTAGGGCTCAAGTGACTTGCGAGACATCCACACATTCCAAAAAATTTCTCCACTTATGACAATACCTGAAAAATACTTTTTTTCTCTTCATTTTGTGTTATCAGTTCTCTAGTGTGAAACATCTTTTTAGGCTGACAGTTGGTAAACAGTCTACAAGTTCTTTGGCTATTTTGAACAATGTGCTGGGGTGCAACAAAGATTCCCCAGTAATCCAGTCATTTTGTTTACCATGGATGAAAAGTGCCTTGATATTATCTGGTTACCATGAAATCCGTATTAATTTAAGTCAGGTAAAGTAAAATGCAAATCAGAGTATTTATTTATATCCTCCACAATTGGCATTATAATGAAAAGTAATTATGAAATACAAGAGTAAACACATTAAAGAAGACCCATGCATTGGAAATATATGCCTCTCTCTCCTCCTACCTTTTTCTTCCATTATTCCTCCCTTCAGCTGACTTCCCTCATTTATATTAAGACCTCTCTATCAGGTCTTAACTTTCCTTAATCAAAGGTAAAATTCCTCCTACTCTGCCTAGCAGATGATTTTCAGTAAGATGCATAAGCAATCTGAGAATCTGCTGGCACAAATAAGAGCACTTCCCCTTTGAACCATTACTGCATAAACTACGTATCAAAAAGGTGAATAAAACAGTTTACGTCAACCTGATGGAGCGATTCGTCCTGAGTGCGCTCACTGGGCATGTGATCAGGCCCAGAAAGCATGGGTTCATGAAAGGCAGGTCCTGCTTGACCAACCTGAGCTCCTTCTACGACCAGGTGATCCACCTAGTGGATGAAAGAAAGGCTGTGGATGTCATCTCCCTGGACTTTAGTAAGGCCTTTGACACTGTTCCCCACAGCAACCTCCTGCAGGAATTAGCCACCTATGGTTTGTAAGGGTGTACTCTTCACTGGATAAAGAACTGGCTGAATGGCCGAGCGCAGAGAGTGGTGGTGAATGGAGTTAAATCCAGCTGGGGGACAGTCACAAGGAGTGTTCCCCAGGGCTCAGTTTTGGGTCCGGTCTTGGTTAACATTTTTATCAATGATCTGGATTAAGGGGATTGAGTGCTCCCTCAGTAAGTCTGCGGGTGACACCAAGTTGGGTGAGAGAGCCGATCTGCTTGCGGGTTAGGAAGGCTCTGCAGAGGCATCTGGACAGACTGGATCAATGGGCCGAGGCCAGCTATATGAGGTTCCACAAGGTCAAATGCCAGGTCTTGCACTTGGGTCACAACTACCCCATGCAACACTACAGGCTTGTGGAGGAGTGGCTGGAAAGATGCCCGGCGGAAAAAGATCTTGGTGAGTTGGTCAACAGCCGGCTGAACATGAGCCAGCAGTTGGCCCAGTTGGCCAAGAAATCCAATGGCATCCTGCCTTGTATGAGGAATAGTGTGGCCAGCAGGAGCTTGGACATGATTGTGTCCCTGTACTCAGCACTGGGGAGGCTGCACCTGGAGTACTGTGTTCAGTTTTGGGCCCCTCATTGAAAGAAAGACATTGAGTTGCTGGAGCACGTCCAGAGAAGGGCAACAAGGCTGGTGAGGGGTCTAAAAAACAGCTCTTATGAAGAGCGGCTGAAGGATCTGGGGCTGTTTAGTCTAGAGAAGAGGAAGCTGAGGGGAGAGCTTCTTGCTCTCTACAACTACCTGAAAGGAGGTTGTAGCGAGGCAGGTGTTTGTTTCTTCTCCCAACCAACTAGCGATAGGATGAAAGGCAATGGCCTCAAGTTGCGTCAGAGGAGGTTTAGACTGGATATTAGGAAATATTTCTTTATTGAGAGAGTGGTCAGGCATTGGACTAGGCTGCCCAGGGAGGTGGTGGAGTCCCCATCACTGGAGGTGTTTAAAAAACATGCAGATGTGGCACTTCAGGAAATGGTTTAGTAAGAATGGTGGTGTTAAATGGATGGTTGGAGTTGTTGATCTTAGAGTTCTTTTCCAACCTATGATTCTATGATTCTATGAACTGAGCAGTAAACAGTCTCCACTTTCTGCCTTTTAAGAACAGAGAAGTTCTGTTTACCTGTGTCTGCTTGAAGCAATTCAGTTTATTTGAGTCAATCTCTTTTCAAAGGGAGTTTAAAGGAGTAGCCCCTGCTGTGGAAATTGAACTGAAATATGGAAGAAAGATGTCCTGGAATTAGTGCAGATTAGTGCACAGGTTTGGTGGATTATTTATTGGAGGAAAAATTCCACTGTCATTAGACATTTTGTGGAATTTTTATTGGTTTCCCTCTATTTTATTTCTGGTGTTTCTTTCTCACAGAATTTCCACATGGATTTCAGCCTTGAACTTCTTCTACTTTCTAAGCATTTGCAGGGAGTTATTACAAATGTGGGTGTCATATAATGGACAAATATCTTTCATAATTTTTGAGAAATCAAGTGGATCACAGAAGAAGAAGAGCTCAAAAATGGTAGAGAGTTTGTGCTCAGGATCCATTTACAGCAACACATACACATTTACAGCATAGAATCATAGAATCATAGAATCATAGAATTATAGAACAGTTTCAGTTGGAAGGGATCTTTCCAGGTCACCTAGTCCAACCCCCCTGCAATGAGCAGAGCCATCTTTAACGAGATCAGGTTCCTCAGAGCCCCATCCAACTTGACCTTGAATGTTTCCATGGTATTTACCACCTCTATGAGCAACCTGTTCTAGTGCTTCACCATGCTCATTGTAAAAAATTTCTTCCTTATATCTAGTCTGAATCTACCCTCATTTAGCTTAAAACCATCTGATCATTTTGGTGGCCTTCCTCTGGATCTGCTCTAACAGGTCCACTTCTTTCCTGTGCTGAGGGCTCCAGAGCTGGAGACAGGACTGCAGGTGGGGCGTCAACAGAGCGGAATAGAGGGGTGGAATCACCTCCCTTGACCTGCTGGTCACGCTTCTTTTGATGCAGCCCAGGATACGGCTGGCCTTCTGGGCTGTAAATGCACATTGTCGGCTCCTATCCAGGTTTCCATTCACCAGTACCCCCAAGACCTTCTCAGAAGGACTGCTCTCAATCCCTTCATCCACTAGGCTGTATTGATACCACGGGTTGCCCCGACCCATGTGAAGGATCTTGCACTTGTCCTTGTTGAACAGGTTCACGTGGGCTCACTTCTCAAGCTTGCTCTGGTCCCTCTGGGTGGTATCCTGTCCTTCAGGGATTTCAACTGCACCACTCAGCCTGGTTCAGAGATCAGTATATTTCCATGAAATAGGTTTATTTCTGAAAATCAGTGCCAGTCAATACATGACAGGCACAATCACAGAATCACAGAATATCGCAAGTTGGAAGGGACCCACAAGGATCATTGAGTCCAACTCCCTGCTCCTTGCAGGACTATCTAAATCTAAATCATTTGACCAAGAGTGTCATCCAGATGCTCCTTGAACTCTGCCAGGCTTGGTGCCATTACCACCTCCCTGGGGATCCTGTTCCAGTGACCAACCACCCTCTCATTGAAGACCTTTTCCTAATGTCTAAGGTGAACTTGCAGATCCATGGACACAGGCATTAGAGTAGCCACCTACAACTGCCGTCCCAAACAGACATTGCCGTTTCCATGCTTCTTGATAGCTTCAAAGTTTTACACTAAGGAAAGAGGCATACTACACAAAGCAATCACTTGTCTTTCCAAAATTTTATTTTGAAATTCATGGATTTCAAACAAGAAGAATTACTTAGATACTGAGGCCTTTCCAGGATATAGACAAAGTAAGCGATGAAATAATATTCAGAAGAGTTAATTTTTTCCTCGGTATCTATTTTGACTCTTCGTGGAATCTGGTATTTTGACATGCTGAATACTGTCAGGGGCAGAGATTCTGGGATAAGCCACTCAACTTTCATGAATCATCCAGGAAAGTCATTGTTAGGGGAAAGACCCTGTTAAATGGTATTGCAGAACAATGAAATTAAATTAAATTCAAAATGGAATAAATGTGCTGTGAGAGAAATGAACTTAGCCTTGCAAGAATTAGGATTTAAAGGTCTCTCTTTTTATTATTTGTGTACCAGAGACAGGATAGAGATGGTTAAATTGTTTCTTGAAAACTGAACCCTTCTTCAATCTGCAAGCAATCAAAAAGAATGAGTTCACCAGCATCATCTTCTTTATCTGGCTTAAGCATAAAATTTCAGTCTTTAGCATAAAATTCTGTAAGGTCTGTTAAAATGGAAGCGTTACTAAATTGGCAGTTTATCAGAAACAATACAAGACTGAGTGAAAGTAAATATAAATGTTTTACGTTAGCAATAGGCTGTGAGCCCACATACTCCATGGAATGGAGTTAGAGATGTGTCTGCAGTATATGCGGTAACAGAAGTATGGGGGTACCAATAAGGAGCTACAGAGTTGTTCAGGTGACTAAGTCAGAGGTTAGAGATATGGGCAAATCTAAGCATTTCTTAATTGCAACAGGAGAGATGTCAAAAAACTGGAAAGCATGCAAGAACAAATACATCCTTCAATCACATCACAGATTAGCTGAGTGGACATCTTTCTTTCTTAAAATGATGAAATGGGAGATTTTGAGAACTTCTACCAAAATGGCTAACCACTCTTCTGCAAGAAAGAAAAATTATAAATGTGGATAAAGAAAGAACAGGAAATACATTCAAAAGATGTCATTTACTTTGTTGCCTGGATACGCTGTGAATCATCAGAAAACTTGGAGATAGGCTTACAGGGCGTAGTACACTGTAAAGCACTTGTCCTTTATTCATGTTAATAACTTATATGTTAGTGCCTTTAAATTCTTTTTCTGGTACAGTTATTTAAAGATTGAGCTGCAGCTAGAAATAAGATGCCACTGTCTTAATGAAGTTCCCTTTCAGCATGGATTTAGAATTTTAATAGCTACAGAATTTACACAGCTTTGCAGCGCTCTACTGTTAATTTCTATGTTATTCAAGATTATAAGCGTTATGCACTTGGTTTGTAATGAATGTGAACTGTTCTCAAATGACTTACAGTTATTCCTCTAAAAGATTTGGTGGCTACTCTCCAGTAATGAGTGCATTAAAAACCTTAAGCTAAAAAAAACCATAATGTAAACAAATAATAAATATTTTAAGCCGTTACATTGGTATAGCAGAAGTGGTTTCACACAATTTAAATGTTAACATGGCAAAACTTTTCTTCACACAGGGAATGGTGAAGACTGTGGAGTATCTAACAGGAAGCATTGATGCAAAAGTGATTCCCATTTAGCAGTACAAAAAGGAATTGTCCCTTAAATACTTATGAAGTAGGACCTCTACCAAGAGCTGTATGCGTGCACGTTATCATCGATTTCTGTCACTACACTCCGTTGAGTCATTGCTTGTATGCGCTTACAGACATAACTGTAAATTCATCGGATAAAATGTTCTGAAATTCCGAAGTACTAATAATGGTTGTAAGTCCTATGAAGTCAGTGATGTCTAACTCGCGTGATACAAGCAACGATCTCAGAAGCTTCAAGTATGTTATAGCACATTGATGGGTAAGCAGAACAAA
Organism: Opisthocomus hoazin; assembly: GCF_030867145.1. Taxonomy (NCBI): domain Eukaryota; kingdom Metazoa; phylum Chordata; class Aves; order Opisthocomiformes; family Opisthocomidae; genus Opisthocomus; species Opisthocomus hoazin. Next base: position 48,292,337 of record NC_134416.1, on the reverse strand, counting down.
GGGTGTATGTTCACAGAGTCTTATTCTTTTTTTTTTCAATAAGCTGTGGAAATCACAAGAACTTGTGAATCTTAAGGAACATCCTTTTGTGAAAAAGGCATAACAAGTTTTTTATATTATTTTGAGAATATTTCAGTAATTCAGATGGTGAATCAGTAATGGTTTACTCCTGAGTAGAAGGTCAGTTGGAGTAGGACATTTCAGGTCTGTCATCTAGTCAGCCGCACAAAGAAAAGTAGTATGAGCAGCACTCATATATATCTTTTTTCCACTGCCAAACCTGTATGACCAGATTTGTATTTACAGCCAGGTCAACTGTTAGGAAGGAGTGCAGAGTCAGACTTATGTCCTGAGGACAACAATATGTTTTATCCACCCTGAAGAAAGGAAAAACAAAAGAGGAGAATATAAAATGCCCATTTTTAGTGGCACACTGCTGCAGGTGCCAAATTCAAAATCTTTGTAAGTTACGTAAAAAACTCAGTTGATCAACCTTCATATTACTGACAAATGAGTTTGTCAGTAATATCAGGAGCTTAGGTTCATATTTTTCATTGGGGATGCTCTCATGTAGTAGATCTTCCTGCCTCAGAGAAAATGGTGATTTTTTTGTTCTCATAATGCTTGCCAAAATATCAATTTGCATTCACTTAACCACAGCTAAATTAATTTATATGTAAATTTTAAATGTCAGTTCAAGGAAGAATACCCTGGAATGACAAGCACATACTTGTGCCACAGTCAAAAATATTTTATGCTTTATGAATGATGTCATTCTTAGAATTAAAAATTGGAAACTAGAATACAGTCTTGATTATTACCATCCTGAAAAAGGAGCAGGAAGGTGCTAGGGCAGGAACCAGGGCAGGGAGAACTGAGTCTAAACCTGATGCTGCTATTCACTTATCATGAGATAGCATTGATAAATTATTTAATATCTGCTTCTTTTATTCTTTATTATGTCTTCATGGGGTGATATCCTGTAGCAGTCTGCTCTGCTCTGGCTGAATCTGTTTCATTTCCTTTGCAGATGGCTTGCTGCCATTGAAGATAATGGAAAAATAAAACTGCCACACTTCTACCTCCTGCCAGTTTCAATAGAATTTAGGAAAAAATAGCAGAATTTAATCTTAAAGACTTTCATTATGGTCCTTCAGCATGATAGCAACTATAACAATTTATCCTTCAAATAGTTTATTTAAACGTAATACTAATTATGCTTCACCAAAAATCTCCTTAAATTTTACATTTACATTCAAAGCCTTAGAATGTGTTCGATGTTTTAATAATTTTATGGCATGGGAAAACTTTGATCAGGATAGGAAGAAGAAGTAAATTGAGAAATTACAGTTGAACACCAGGCTTAGATCAGTAGGAGGTGTTCATAACCAGGAAAGCCGGGTAGTAAGGAGAAAAAAGCTGATGTAAGTGGAGACAATTTGTATGAAATTTGGTAGATTTCACTTCTGTTTCAGATTAAAAGAAAATAATTTATTTTAAGATTTTTCATTAGATCATCCCTCAAAGTTTTTGAGTTGTTCTGTCCAAGAGTTTTATTTATAAGAAGACAGGTGAAGCAAAATAAAAATCAACATGTTTGCTCCTTGTTCTTCTGTCATTAGCAGTGTGTGTCCTGTGCTTTGGAAATGCATATACTTTTGTAAATACCAATGTCTAAAAATTTCAACTATTTTACAAAGGAATTGAAAAAAAATAATGTGCAAGCAAGTCTTCTAGCTATGTGTAATTATATAAATGTAAGCCCAGAAAAATCTGACCTGTATTTTTGCAGAAAGCCAACAATTCATTTTGACTTTCATTTTTGTCAACTGTCATTTTCTGCTAGTTACAATTTTTGACGGTTTCAGTCTCTTGGCCTTTCCTCCTCCTTCTCTGCCAGCTCTTGGAATGAACGAGTAGGTTTTGGAGAGAGCCTTCTGGGTTGGAGAAGGCTGAAAATAGTATATTTCAATTTGGAGAAAAGTAGCAATGTGAGAAATAGAACCATAGAAACACAGATATTTTGCTCTCACGGTTTTGCACCTAAATATCAGGAGCTGCTGTTTATCCTCCCTCTTTTTAAATGACTATTTAATAGCATATATTGCTGGAAATAGAATCCCTTCCTAGATTTCCAGCGTTTTTCCTGGATTTCTGTCTGTTAGATGCATACCTCATAGACTTCTGCAGTGACAACCAGTTATAGAAAGCTATTCATTTTTGCTTTAAATGTATAGAAAAGATGAAGTATGATAAGTTAGGGTCTAAATCCACCAGGTAAGGGACACCAGTTACTCAAATAGCTTTGAGGGGACCTAGTGAGTAATCTGGTTCATAGAGTCATAGAATCACAGAATCATAAAATCACAGAATCATAGAATCATAGAATCATAGAATCATAGAATCATAGAATCATAGAATAGTGTGGGTTGGAAGGGACTTCAAAGGTCATCTAGTCCAACCCCCTGTTGCATTAAGGGGTTTCAAGGAGTCTGATAAGCAGCAAGGGGGGGAAAGCCCTCCCACTGAGTCACAAGGTTCACAGTAGACCCCCTTGCTTTCCAGACTCGTTCTCAGAGAGAGGAGCCTAGGTGCAGCTGAACCACTCCTATTCCCAAACTTCATAAACGGTTTATATATAAGGGATTAGGTATATAGCTACTTATCAGAGTCAACATTTGCCTGTCAGAGCCCTCCCAGGGACTTTCACTGAGACAGTTTCGTAAAGTTGAAATAATAGGTAATTTATTCAAGGGACAGGTATTACAGATTTGGGATTACCATTGATAAATGCCCTATCTACAAAAATTGAGCTTAAATTCATAGTTCACTACTTTAATTAGTAATATTTTCCCACAGACACGTCTGACAAAGTCGGAGGCACCACTCTGATGAAAAAGGGGTCCCTTCTTGAGGGAAAAGAGAGGTCCAGGACCTTTGACACATCCATCACGTAAGGTCTCTGTTTGAATTCTCCTCCAAAAGAGGGTTTTCAAGTGCCAGTTTTAAACCTTTGAAAAATCTTTGGCAGATTCTGGTGAGGTGGGACTCAGTCAATTATTATGTGTCTATCAGCTCTTGGCGTGGCATGTTGTGTCATCAGAAGTGGAACTCAGAGGTTTGGCACACCCTCAGGGTGGGGAGCTTAGTATGTGCTCACAGGGGTCCTCTGTTCTTTAACTGCAGCACCTTCTGGCTGTGAGGCCTCCATCTCACCCTGGCTGTCACACAGCTGATTTGAGTTTTGAACAATCACCTATTACTTCTGTGTGATAACCTAAGCTCCTTGTTCAAGTCAAACCACTCCCTTTTGTTAACAGTTCGGTGTTTGACATAGGAGTCTGAGCAAGTCCCCCTCTGGCACCGGAGGACAAGTCCAGCAAGTCTATTGTTCCACATCCCCTGCAATGAGTATGGACATCTTCAACAAGATCAGGTTGCTCAGAGCCCCATCCAACCTGACCTTGAATGTTTCCAGGGATGGGAATCTACCACCTCTACAGGCACCCTGCTCCACTGGTTCATCACCCTCACTGTAAAAAAATGTCTTCCTTGTATCTAGTCTAAACCTACCCACTTTTAGTTTAAAACCATTACCCCTTGTCCTAGCATAACAGGCCCTGCTAAAAAGTTTGTCCCTGTCTTTCTTATAAGCCTCCTTTGAGTACTGGAAGTCTTCTCTTCTCCAGGTTGAATAACTGCAACTGTCTGAGCCTTTGTTTATAGGAGAGGTGTTCCACCCCTCTGACCCCATTTGTGGCCCTCTTCTGGACCGACCCGAACAGGTCCATGTCTTTCCTGTGCTGAGGGCTCCAGAGCTGGGTGCAGGACTCCAGGTGGGGTCTCATCAGAGCGGAGCAGATTGGCAGAATCATCTCCCTTGACCTGCTTACCATGCTGCTTTTGATGCAGTCCAGGATACGGTTGGCCTTACGGGCTATAACCACACACTGCCATGTCATACTGAGCTTCTCACCAACCAGCACCCTCAAGCCGTTCTCCTTAGGGCTGCTCTCAATCCGTTCTCTGCCCAGCCTGTAATCGTGCTTGGGATTTCTCTGATCCATGTGCAGGACCTTGCACTTGGCCTTGTTGTTTTGATTTGCCTTTTAAGCTAGCATAAGAGACAATGTACAGAGTTGTTTTTTGGGGAGGGGGGGGGACATTTCTTCTCAGGCTTCTCTAACTTTCTGGGGATTTTTATCAATTATATCCTCATCCAGTGCTGAACCCAAGAATATAAACACTCTTAACTACAATAAATACTTTTTCAAGAATATATTTTCCACATGTACAAACCATCAAAAATCTCTTGATATAACAAGAAGCCACTCACGCACCCAGAATCTCAAAACTACTACATTCTTCCTAACTGACCAATCTTCTTGCATTATCCTTTCATGATAACCACAGGCATACAGAAGAAAACCTTGCAATCCTACTGTTCACTCAGTATGTGTGTTACAGCCTCTCTTGTTTTAGTTTTTCACCTCTCAGTCAGAGTCTGTGTACTCTTCCTATTTTGTAAACTGGCTGCTACATTAAGACTCCCTCCCTGATTGGTTCTTAGGCTTTATTGTAGTTTTAGATACCATTAATAACTAACAAGACATTTACCCTAGATCTTTATGATCCATTTATGGCAGGGGCTAACACTTTGCTGATATTCCAAGCTGAAATATTTCCTTATTTCAAAGCAACACTGAAAAAAGTAAGCAAAATATAACATTGCTTAACATTACTACAAATGTTATTAATTTGCTAGTAGAATATCTGATAGAAATAAAAAAAGATTACTTAAAAAACTGGGATTGGACGCAGGATCCAAAATAGTGCTTTTGGTTTTCCTAACACTAAAGCTATCACAAATGGAAAAAGCTGTAAGCCAGATACACTTTAGGTCTCCCTACAGCTTCAGAGTTTATCTTGTTTTATGGCCCGGGGAGCAGTAATTCCTCAGGTCTGTGGAGGTCACAGGAGGCCCTCCCTGCCATGGCTCTGTGGAACAAAACCATTGACTGAACAATCAATGAAAGGATGAAGAGCCAAGTCATCCTTTGTGAACACCAAGTGACTATCTGGAGCCAGCTAAAGAATGCCTCTGTAACATTTCTGCTACAGTCTATGTCATGTTTTAACACAGAAATGGAACAGTACAAAATCCAAGTCACCCAGTCCTTGGTAATATCCTGTGACAGAATCTATTTAAAAATTACCGAAATCTCTAATCATGACTGAGTGATTTGTCATTTTCTTCCAGATATACACAATTCTTCCTTAGCACTCCCTCCTTATTTTTTTTCCATGTGTTGGCTACTTTGGGATAGGGTTTTTTTCTTTGAGGGGGTGGTGCTAACCTTACTAGCACTCAGTTTTGAACAAACTACTGTACACAAGAGCTCTTGTGAATAATTTATCTATTTCTTCTGCTTAGAAAAGATCTGTGAAAAGGTCAGCTCAGTTTTAAAAGTGTGTATGCTATTCGCATTTGTTCAACATACAGTAGTTTCAAAAAAAATTAACTAATTTATTTTCTGTCCTGTGTAACACTACCCAAAAAAGAACAATAGCCTCTCACAGATTGTTAAGGTTTCAAACTGTATTTACATTATTTGAAAGAAATAGGTCCCTGAAACTTGGATGTTGGGCTAGATGTGCAGTGCAGCAACCTACATTTTCCTTTACACTTGTTCCAGATTAGGGGATTTACTGGTATGTGTTTTCACTCCCTTTTCTATCCTGTACATTTGTGTTTCCTTCTCATGCTGTGAGTTTTGGATTTGTCCTGGCATGATACTGTGCTATAAACACCCAGAAAGACTGATGAAGTGACATTCCACAGTACAAAGTAGCTTTTCATATCTCAGAGAGTACCCTAGCCACAGGGCTGTTTGCTTTTCTGCAACTGTATTGTTCATTCTTGGTTTTGTTGCCAGTAAAGTCTACCTTAGACCTAAGAGAACTCTTACGCAGCGATTTCTGTGAATACTTCTGGTTTTCTCAAAGTCATGGTTTCTCACAAAAAAATTGTAATTGAAAAAATCTTGAGTAGAGTTAGTCACAAGTCACGTGACATTTCCTTCCTTTTGTGTATATCACTATTAAAGTTCTTAGTTTATCACTGACTCCATGAAACATTGATATTAATATAAAATTCTTGAAATAGCCATGACTTCATTGTCCAATAATCTTCAAATAATTTTTATTTTTCTGTCAGCACTGGGGTAACAACAAATTGTGTGTTTGTGGCAACTGGAAGCCTATGAATTCTTTTCTTATTTTCAATTTAGGTGCCCAGTTCTGTTTTTTGTAGCTTTTCCCATGAGATCAGAAGCTAAATCTTAGCTCCTATGAATCTGTATCATGATCCTTCAGCACTTTGCTTCTGTTTATGAAATAGTTGTCTGTTTTGTGAGTGAAGTACACGGTCCTTAGAGAGAACAGAAGTAATGATTTTTTTACAATATGTTTGGTAGTAAGAGCTTTTTCTTCTTTACTTCCATTCTTTCTTCTCTGGACAGATAATTTTTGAATTGTATATTTTCTTAGGACATTAATTTTATTTTTCTCTTTATTGGGATATCTGAAAAAAGTATAAGCATTCCTTCGGTTTTGTCTAGAAGTCAATACGATCTTGAAATGTTATTTACTTCATTTTCTGCTGCCATTTATGTAATTGTGCTTCGTCACTCTTCTAAAGAAAAAGCGCAACTAAAGAAACATTGGCCAGCTGTATAATATATTCTGAGCACAGTTTTCCTGTTACAAATAATTGTAAAAATATTCAATAGCTTTAATTACTACTGAAAATGGTGCAACAATTTCTCTCTGCAGAATTCAGGCTGGGCCAGCCACCATTTTCAGATCTCTTTTTGTATTTAGACAGTTGTATTTCCAGTGAGCACTCACATCTGTGTTTAACATGCAAGGCCAAGCCAACAAAAAAACTATGCAAATGCCAAGTGCTGTTCCTGTGTCCACTCAGTATCCTTTTCTGTTTAATTTACTCAAGTGGTTCAATTTTGCCTTCAGGCCTCTATTGACTAGTCTGAAATACAGGCAGATTTCTAGAAAATGCTACCCATTGGTGGCTGTCTGCTTTGATACGGGAATGAATAATGATTAAACTACCTTACATCAGAACAACCAGAATAACTGCCTCTGAAAGAATTTCATTCTTCACTCCTTCAGCACTGGAAACCCGATGATCGAGGGGCAGTAACCAACAAAGAGGGGATACCATGCTGTGGAAGATGAAAGTGGGAGGGGAGAAGAGTAGGTACTTGGTTCACCCTTCAGACAGCTGCTGCAAGGCAGCCCACTGGAAAGCCCACCAGAAATACTCTCAGAAAGTTCATAAACAAAGGACAAATGGTCTGTTCAGGAAGATCTAAGGTCTTTCTCACCTGCTCTCTGTTCATCTAAAATCTTTGTGATGGCTCATGCCGACATTGAGAATCTGAGAAGCAAACCTGGATTTAATACTAATGCCACTTCTATTCACAAGTGCGCAGTGTGAAAGTGTGTTTTCCTTTTGCAAGCACAATAAAAATAAATAAGACAAAGAGGAAAAGAAGGATGTAACAGCAAGAGACGCAATGCCTATCTTCTGGTACCGTCCTTCCACCAATGTCATCTCCTCCCTCAAAGCAGGTCTGGTGTGTCCAGAGGGTAAATACTCATCTTACTGTTTTCCCACATTCAAGATTTCAAATATGTGATCCCTTTTCAGGGTTAGATATGAAACTTTTATACCCACAAGAAGTCTCAGATTTCTGGAACATCTAGGAATCTTAGGATTACCCCCTTTTTGTTGTCTAGTTGCATGAGAACAATGGAATGAAAAAATCAATATTATCCTAATTTATTTTATTCCTCTATTTTAGTATTGTATAATGCTACCTTGTATTTATCTGAAATTTTTCCTGCAATTCTAAATCTTCCCTGAAAAGCCACATTGTTGTGCCTTCTTTTGTTTTTTCTATTTGAAGTTTAACTAAGAAACAGAAAGATAGCTTCTGTGATTCTTCAGAAGGAAGTCATAAGATACTTATATTATTGAAGTAAAATACCATAGAATAGAACTATTTCTTCACCATCCTGAGAACAAAGATAAAAGTTGCTATTAGTAGAAAACTGCTTTTTAAATCAAAATAAAGATGCTAAGAAAGCTATCTAACATGATGGCATTAGAAAAGGTGTAATTTATAATTATGCAGCAAAATAGGCACTATGTTTCTGACAATGTTGTAGCTAGCAGGAAAGTATCACTGATTTTTTTAAGATTCAGCTACATATAAAAAAGTCATTTTGAACCACTGCATTAAATTATTTTCTCACCACTGCATTTTTACAGCTACCTTTGGCACATGTGGTTGCTCTACAGGGCACTGCAAATGACAAAACGTTTACAAAACAAGACGGTAGAGTAACAGCGCAGCTGAATGGCTGGACAATCCTCCCACTAAGGTAATGTAAATATCTAGCCGAGCTGTCATTGAATGGAAGGAATATTTAGGCTCACGTTCTGTCATCCCAGCACAGCTAAGATAACATGACTGTTGGTTTCCTGCAGATTCAAGGCAAATTTCTGAGGCAAGATCAGAGAGGCCAGGAACCGTATCACGTCACAGAAAAATCTGTCTTTCATAGTTGCACCAGAGGTGGTACTCCTTATCCATCATCTGAGCAGCTCCTACTGTCACATATTAATTGTGCCAGGAGAGTATTCAGAAGCCTGAGTCACAGATGAGCGTGTTACTGTCAAAAGCATGAAACAGTAAGACAGTCTTTATTCCAAAGACTTGTGCCTAAATTCATGGTCCTTCTCCACAGAATTTAGGATATTTGAACATAATCTTAAAAAAAAACCTGACAACACTCAAAAAAAGATGGGAGATGAGTGACAGGGTAAAACAAGGGACATTCTGGCACAATATATCAAATGATTGTCATCGAGTTTTCTCCAGCTCAGTCTATCTCACTCTGCTGTTGTACAGAATAGTAATGGTTGCCAAAAATGAAAGACTGTCATGAAGTAACCTGTAGCAGATCTGACTGCCAACCTGAAAAAAAAGCAAAATCAGTACCCACACTGTACTGTTCTAGCATGCAGGCTAGAAGAATAGATCAAAGACTTACAAACTGTACAACCAAGGAAACTATATGGCCTTTCATCAAAAAGCTCAAATTCTTGTGATGTGTGGTATTACATTCTAAACAATTCCTCACTCCAGCATAGAAAGACGGATAATCTAAAGCCAGCTCAGTATATGGGAGGGAGAGGAACGATGTAAAGACAAAGCCTGAGGAAAGGCTTAATATGCTGTCATTCTGTTTCTACTAGCAAGGAAAAAAAATCCTTACAAAAAGAAAGGCTGCAACTGACAATATGGCTAATACTAAATTTCCTACTGAGATACATTAGAGTGGGACTGGTGTTCATTATAACTGTTCGTTGTTGATTAGAAACAGTATTAGCAGCAGTTACAGCTAGTGCACATACAGAGGACTCAGACATTGACCTGCTATGCTACTTCACCACCTGACGTTGTATTCATCTCACCCAGCAACAGCCACCTAAAAATTAGCTGCCTCGTATGCTAGTGATGTGGGTTCCTTCAGTGGAGATAAATGAACCTCTTCAGTGCGATTCCTCTCAACCCTAGGTAGGTGTTCACAGTGCACAAGACGAATTGTCCTTTAGAGATGCCTCACTGTGAATTTATCTACATGATTATGACAGATCAGGTACCTACATGTTAGGTGGATAAAGTTGGATACGACAAAATTAGTGCTTATGCATTTGATAGTAATGGCATGTCTCCAATGCACAGTACAAATCCATGAAGGCATATCTTATTATCTTACTAAAAGGCACCTTGGGAACAAAAGCAGAGAAATTTGTGAGGAATAATTTAGCCTGAGAAGACGACTGATCTGCTTCAGAGAAGGAGCTAAGCAGCCATGGATACAAAAATCTCTCCATACCCTCTGCAAGTCACAGTGGTTATAAAAGAATGTGAGCGATACTTACTACCTGGGATGTTTAATACTGTCAAAATGTCTTCTATATAAAAGTTATCACATAAGCGTAATGCAGAATACTGGCAATATCTAGGGAAGCTCATCCTATTATTACTGTTCTTTTATCTCCACTCTTGAAAAAATAGACGGTCCTAATTTTTAGAACATTATTCTATTCCTGTGACACATAAACTGCCATTTTTCATTTGCTTAACAATACCAACTTACCTTTTGCAACAGTAAATTTCAGACAGTAATTCAAATACAGTATAAAAGGTATCCACTTGGAACAATTTTGAGATGTCAGTTTTGCCCAGTTGCAAACAGTGTTAACTTTTTTCCCCCTCCAACAGTTCAGAATTGAACTGTTTCTCCATAAGTGGTGTCTACTCTGTGCACTTACATGCACATCTGAACCTAGGGGACTGTGCTCTCTCTGAATATTTTTGGACTGTTATCCGTTTCACTTATAACATAAAGCAGTAGATTACTTTTAAAGAAAACTGTTGAGGTTGATATTGATATTAGAGAACAAGAATCTCACAATAAAGTAGTAACAGAATATATCACCTAAAGCCAATACAATAAGGAGGCTGTGGATATTGTTTCTCTTGCACAATAAGAGAAAGAAAATAAATTCCATAAAATCATACATAAAGTTGGTTTCAAAGGACTCAAGAAAATTTCAAATAAGGAAAGATATGTAATAAAATGTTGGCCACTGAACAATTTTAAAATGGATTACTATTACAAGCATTTTAAGGATATGTAACTGATCAATTTACATGGCAGTGTGACATGAGCAGAAAATCTTTTGCAGCATTATTTTAGTGATATTGTTTAAAGAAATCTTGAAAATTCTCTTGTGATTGAAAGTTCATTTGAAAGGTTCTCTTCCTCTCCGTTACCTGCTTCATGATGTTTTGACCGATCTTATACACTCAGCTGTAGTACTGACTAAAACAAAGCTGTAGTTTTGTAAGGTGTAAGTTAAGCAGACGCTATTCAAAGCAGACAAAACTTAAGCAGCGCTAAGGGTGAGGGGAGAATTAACTTGTTTCAAATAATATGTTTTATTGTGGAAAAATTTATCAAAACTGAAGTATTATTAAGGAATTTATCCCTCTTTTTTTAAATCTTTTCAGTGAATTAAATATACTCTGCATTAGGATTTTGTAGTTCTGGCTTTCTCATGTGATACTACTGTACTTTTTCATATTTCTAGAAAAGCAAAGGTGCATTTTTATAAATGTGAAGGATGATTTGGACAATAATGTGGTTATAAAGTAATCTTACAATTTAGCTTTTTTTTCTGTGATAGTACCGAGTCTACTTTCAACAACCCGACACATTATGACGTCAAGCATCATCGGGGAAACATATATTTCAATGAATTATACTGAAAGATGATAACCTTGGTAGAAGAAAGCTTATGATAAGTGTTTTCACTTTGTCAGTACACTTTTGATGAACAGAGGTGGATAATAGGCACAGTTTTAAAAAGGTTTCTACACAGACAAGCTGTAATAAGACAAAAAGTTTGTAATGATTAGGGTAAAGGCATACTCACTATGTGAGACGTTTATTCTTCAGCTGGCATGACACCGAAGCAGTTCCACAGCTAAGACTCTGTCGTGGTTGAACCTGGCAGCTGGTAACTAAGACCAAACAGCCTCTCGCTCACCGCTCCTCCCCTCCCCCCCGCAGTGGGATGGGGAGGAGAATGACCAAAAGTAAAACTCGTGGGTTGAGATAGGCGGTTTAATAAAACGATAAAGGAAAACACTACTACTACTAATACTGCTGCTACTACTACTACACTGCATATGCAAAACAAACAATACACAATACAATTTTTTTCTCATTGTCTGATGATCAGTTGCATAGTCAGTCCCTAGGCAGCGTTCATGGAACATGGAACTCACAGATTTTGCTAATTTCATGGAACCTCCCCTCCAAAAAAAAGACCAAACTCATGGAAAAGTTTGAACTCCTGGAAAAAACAGGATTCAGAGAAAGGAGAATTTCTGCCCCCTGGCCAACACCCATGCACAAACTGAGAATGATGTTTATGGTATGGAATATTTCTATTGGTCAGCCTGAGCTAGCTGCCTGGCTATAGAATCATAGAATGATTTGGGTTAGAAGGGACCTTTAGAGGTCACCTAGCCCAACCCCCCTGCAGTGAGCAGGGACATCTGCAACTAGACCAGGTTGCTCAGAGCCCCGTCCAACCTGGCCTTGAATGTTCCCAGGCATGGGGCCTCCACTACCTCTCTGGGCAACCTGTTCCGGTGTTTCACCATCTTTATTATAAAAAAAATTCTGCCTTACATCCTGTCTAAATCTACCCTCCCTTAGTTTAAAGCCATTACTCCTTGTCCTATCACAACAGGCCTTCTTAAAAAGATTTTCCCTACCTTTCCTACAGGTCCCCTTCAGGTACTGAAAGCCAGCTATTAGGTGTCCTCGCAGCCTTCTCTTCTCCAGGCTGAACAGCCCCAACTCATTCAACTTTTCCTTGTAGGAGAGGTGCTCCAGCCCTCGGATCATTTTGGTGGCCCTCCTCTGGACCCGCTCCAACAGCTTCATGTCCTTCTTGTGCTGGGGGCTCCAGAGCTGGATGCAGGACTCCAGGTGGGGTCTCACCAGAGCAGAGTAGAGTGGCAGAATCCCCTCCCTCGACCTGCTGGCCATGCTGCTTTTGATGTAGCCCAGGATATTGTTGGCTTACTGGGCTGTGAGCACACATTGTCGGCTCATGTCCAGCTTTTCATTCACCAGTAGCCCCAAGCCCATCTTCGCAGGGTGGCTCTCAATCCCTTCATTCCACCAGTCTGTATTGATACCAGGGGTTGCCCCGACCCAGGTGCAGGACCTTGCACTTCGCCCTGTTGAACCTCATGAGGTTCACACGGGCCCACTGCTCAAGCTTGTCCAGGTCCCTTAGGATGTTATCCCATCCTTCAGGTGTGTAAACTGCAGCACTCAGCTTGGTGTCATCTGCAAACTTGCTGAGGGTGCACTTGATCTCACTATGTCATTGATGAAAATATTAAAAAGCACCGGTCCCAATACAGACCCCTGAGGGACACCACTTGTCGCTGGTGTCCATTTGGACATAGAGCCATTGACCACTACCCTCTGGATGAGACCTTCCAACCTATTCCTTAGCCACTGAACAGACCACCCATCAAATCCATCTCTCCATTTCAGAGAGAAGTATGTTTTGAGGGACTATGTCGAAGGCTTTACAGAAGTCCAGCTAGATGACATCCGTAGCTCTTCCCTTGTCCACTGATCTAGTCACTCCATCATAGAAGGCCACTAGGTTGGTCAGGCAGGACTTACCCTTGGTGAAGACACGCTGGCTGTCTCAAACCACCTCCCTGTACTCCGTGTGCCTTACATTAGCTCCTAGGAGGATCTGTTCCATGATCTTTCCAGGCACTGAGGGGAGGCTGACATGTTGATAGTTCCCAGGGTCCTCCTTTCTACCCTTTTTAAAAATAGGTGCAATTTTTCCCTTCTTCCAGTCACCAGGGACCTCGCCTGACTGCTATGACCTTTCATATACCATGGAGAGTGTCTTGGCAATGACATCAGCCAATTCCCTCAGCACTCTGGAATGCATCTCATTAGGTCTTAAAGACTTCTGTACATTCAGGTTCCTCAGGTAGTCCTGAACCTGGTCTTCCCTTACAGTGGGAGGGACTTTACCCCTCTGGTCCCCATCTTGCAGTCCATCAACTGGGGAGGGGTGAGGAGGGAGGTTGCCAGTTAAGACTAAGGCAGAAAAGTTGTTGAGTACCTCAGCTTTCTCCTCTGTTGACATGAGGTTGCCGTTCTTGTTCGTAGCAGGGGTACACTTTCTTTAACCCACCTTTTCTGATTGACAGACCTGTAGAAGTCCTTCTTGCTATTCTTAGCATCTCTTGCCAAATTCAACTCCAGTCGCGCCTTGGCCCTCCTGACCTCATCCCTATACAACCGGGCAGAGTCCTTATACTCTTCTCAAGATATCTATCCCTGCTTCCACTGTCTGTGCAGTTCTCTCTTGCTCATTAGTTTGACCAGCAGGTCTTGACTCAGCAATGCTGGTCTCTTCCCTTCCTTGCCTGACTTCTTACACCTGGGGATCAAGAGCTCTTGCACTCTATGGAAAGTATCCTTAAAGATCTGCCATCTATGTTCTGCTCCCCTGTCCCTGAGGACAGTTTCCCAGGGGAGGGGAGGGGAGGGGAGGGGAGGGGAGGGGAGGGGAGGGGAGGGGAGGATTTTTGAACTCCTATGCTTGGCGATGTCTAAAAGGTCTTAAAAATTTGATTTAACTCTTGGAACCAAGTCTTTCGGAAAACATGTTTCCTGTCTATCCTAAATACAGCATGAGAAATAATAGTAGTAATGCCTGGAAAACTGGCAGTGGCTGTGGCTGTCCTTAAAAGCATGAAGACCTTACTCCGAAGTGGACAGTTTTTATGTCAGCCATGGCGCAAGGTTAGGCACTGCTGGATTAGAACACGTGATTTTAAGTTTTAAGCCCTGCTTCAAGAGAACACCTTACTTGGATCGACAGCCAGCTCAAGTGCATCTACACCAATGCACGCAGCATGGGCAATCAACAGGAGGAGCTGGAAGCCACTATACAGCAGGACAGCTATGACTTGGTCACCATCACAGAAACATGGTGGATGACTCTCATGACTGGAGTGCTGCGATGGATGTCTATAAACGCTTTACAAGGGAGAGGCAAAGAAAGAGAAGTGGTGGGATGGTGCTGTATGTTAGGGACTGCTTCGATTGTATAGAGCTCAACGATTGTGATGACAAGGTTGAATGCTTATGGGTAAAGATGAGGGGGCAAGCCAACAAGACAGACATCCTGCTGGGGGTCTGTTATAGACCACCCAACCAGGATGAAGAGGTAGATGAAGTTTTCTACAAGAGGCTGGCAGAAGTCTCACAATCACTAGCCCTTGCTCTCGTGGGGGTCTTTAACTTGCTGGACATCTGCTGGAAATATGACACTGCAAAGAGGAAACAGACTAGGAGGCTCCTGGAGTGTGTGGAAGATAACTTCCTGACACAGGTGGTAAGTGAGCCCACCAGGGGAGGTGCCTCACTAGACCTGCTGTTTACTAACAGAGAAGGACTGGTGGGAGGTATGGTGGTTGGAGGCCACCTTGGGCTTAGCAGCCATGAAATGAGAGTGTTCTCGGTTCGAGGTGAAGTTAAGAGGGGGGCCAGCAAAACCACCACTGTGGACTTTTGGAGGGCAGACTTTGGCCTGTTCAGGACGCTGGTTGACAGGGTCTCCTGGGAGAGAGTCCTGAAGGGCAAAGGGGTCCAAGCAGGCTGGACATTCTTCAAGGAGGAAGCCTTACAGGCACAGGAGCAGGCTGTCCCCATGTGCCACAAGATGAACCGTCGGGGAAGACAACCGGCCTGGCTGAACAGGGAGATCTTGCTGGGACTCAGGAAAAAAAAGGTGGGTCTACCACCTATGGAAGAAGGGGCAGGCAACTCAAGAGGAGTACAGGGGTCTCGTTAGGTCGTGCAGAGAGGAAATTAGAAAAGCCCAGCTAGAACTCAGGCTGGTCACTGTTGTAAAGGACAACAAAAAACATTTTTGCAAATACATCAACAACAAAAAGACGGCCAAGGACAATCTCCATCCCTTATTGGATGCGAGGGAGAATATTTCCAACAAAGATGACGAAAAGGCTGAGGTACTTAATGCCTTCTTTACCTCAGCCTTTAATAGTTAGACTGGTTATTCCCAGGGTAGTCAGCCCCCAGTGCTGGAAGATAGGGAAAGAGAGCAGAATAAACCTCCCATAACACAGGAGGAATCAGTTAATGACCTGCTGTGCCACCTGGACACTTACAAGTCTATGGGGCCATATGGGATCCACCCAAGAGTGTTGAGGGAACTGGCGGAGGAGCTGGCCAGGACACTCTCCATTATCTATCAGCAGTCTTGGCTAGCAGGGGAGGTCCCAGATGACTGGAGGATAGCCAATGTAACACCCATCTACAAGAAGGACCAGAAGGAGGATCCCAGGAAATACAGGCCTGTCAACCTGACCTCGTTACCGGGTAAGATTATGGAGCACTTCATCCTGAGTGTGCTCACTGGCCATGGGCAGGACAACAAGGGGATCAGGCCCAGCCAGCATGGGTCCATCAAAGGCAGGTCTTGCTTGACCACAGAATCACAGAATGGTAGGGGTTGGAAGGGACCTCTGTGGGTCATCTAGTCCAACCCTTCTCCCGAAGCAGGGTCACCTACAGTAGGCTGTAGAGGACCTTGTCCAGGCGGGTCTTAAATATCTCCAGAGAAGGAGACTCCACAACCTCCCTGGGCAGCCTGTTCCAGTGCTCCGTCACCCTCAGAGGGAAGAAATTCTTCCTCATGTTCAGACAGAACTTCCTGTGCTTCCATTTGTGCCCATTGCCCCTTGCCCTGTCACTGGGCACTACTGAAAAGAGCTTGGCCCCATCCTCCTGACACCCACCCTTCAGATATTTGTAAGTATATATTAGGTGCCCTTGCAGCCTTCTCTTCTTCAGGCTGAACAAGCGCAGCTCCCTCAGCCTCTCCTCGTAGCAGAGATGCTCCAGTCCCCTCATCATCCTTGTAGCCCTCCGCTGGACTCTCTCTAGTAGCTCCTCATCTTTCTTGAACTGGGGAGCCCAGAACTGGACACAGTACTCCAGATGGGGCCTCGCTAGGGCAGTGTAGAGGGGAAGGAGAATCTCCCTCGACCTGCTGGCCACACTCTTCTTGATGCCTTCTTGGCAGCCAGGGCACACTGCTGGCTCATGGTTAACCTGTTGTCCACCAGGACGCCCAGGTCCCTCTCCACAGAGCTGCTCTCCAGCAGGTCCACCCCAAGCCTGTACTGATGCATGGGGTTGTTCCTCCCCAGGTGCAGGACCCTGCACTTGCCTTTGCTGAACCTCATCAGGTTCCTCTCTGCCCAACTTTCCAGCCTGTCCAGGTCACGCTGAATGGCAGCACAGCCCTTTGGTGTATCTACCACTCCTCCCAGTTTGGTGTCATCAGCAAACTTGCTCAGGGTACATTCTAACTCTTCATCCAGGTCGTTGATGAAGAAGTTAAACAAGGCTGGGCCCAGTACTGACCCCTGAGGGACACAAGTAGTTACCAGCCTCCAACTAGACTCAGCGCCGCTGACGATAAGCCTCTGAATTCTGCCATTCAGCCAGTTCTCAATCCACTTCACCGACCACTCATCTAGCCCATACTTCCTGAGCTTCCCTAGTAGGATATTATGGGAGACTGTGTCGAAAGCCTTGCTGAAGTCTAGGTAGACAACATCCCCGGCTCTCCCATTGTCTACACAGCCAGTCATGTCATCATAGAAAGCTATCAGATTGGACCAACCTGAGATCCTTCTATGACCAGCTGACCCACCTAGTGGATGAGGAAAAGGCTGTGGACATCATATACCTGGATTTTAGTAAGGCCTTTGACACTGTTCCCCACAGCATCCTCCTGGAGAAACTAGCTGCCCGTGGCTTGGATGGGTATACTGTTCACTGGATAAAGAACTGGCTGAATGGCTGAGCGCAGAGAGTGGTGGTGAATGGAGTTAAATCCAGCTGGGGGCCAGTCACAAGTGGTGTCCCCCAGGGCTCAGTTTTGGGTCCGGTCTTGGTTAACATCTTTATCAATGATCTGGATGAGGGGATTGAGTGCTCCCTCAGTAAGTCTGCGGGTGACACCAAGTTGGGTGAGAGTGCCGATCTGCTTGCGGGTAGGAAGGCTCTGCAGAGGCATCTGGACAGACTGGATCAGTGGGCCGAGGCCAGCTGTATGAGGTTCCACAAGGCCAAATGCCAGGTTTTGCACTTGGCTCACAACAACCCCGTGCAACACTACAGGCTTGTGGAGGAGTGGCTGGAAAGCTGCCCGGCGGAAAAGGACCTTGGGCTGTTGCTCAACAGCCAGCTGATCATGAGCCAGCATTATGCCCAGGTGGCCAAGAAGGCCAAAGGCATCCTGCCTTGTATGAGGAACAGTGTGGCCAGCAGGAGCAGGGACAGGATCGTGCCCCTGTACTCAGCACTGGGGAGGCTGCACCTGGAGTATTGTGTTCAGTTTTGGGCCCCTCACTGAAAGAAAGACATTGAGTTGCTGGAGCATGTCCAGAGGAGGGCAACAAAGCTGGTGAGGGGTCTAAGAGCACAAGTCTTATGAGAAGTGGCTGAGGGAGTTGGGGCTGTTTAGAGAAGAGGAGGCTGAGGGAAGACCTTCTTGCTCTCTACAACTACCTGAAAGGAGGTTGCAGTGAGGCAGGTGTTGTTCGCTTCTCCCAGGTAACTAGCGATATGATGAGAGGCAATGGCCTCAAGTTGTGTCAGGGGAGGTTTAGATTAGATATTCGGAAAAATTTCTTTGCTGATGGGTAGTCAGACATTGGAACAGGCTGCCCAGGGAGGTGGTTGAGTCCCCATCACTGGAGGTGTTTAAAAAACATGCAGATGTGCACTTCAGGAAATGGTTTAGTAAGAATGGTGGTGTTAAGTGGATGGTTGGACTCAAAGATCTTAGAGGTCTTTTCCAACCTATGATTCTATTCCATTCTATTCTATTCTATTCTATTCTATTCTATTCTATTCTATTCTATTCTATTCTATTCTATTCTATTCTATTCTATTCTAAATTCTGTTCCATTCCATTCCATTCTCTTCTATTTAGGATAGTGCTTAAATTTGTGGACTTGTCTTAACAATTTGTTCTTAGCTAGACAGAAGGAAATGAAGGGATAGACTGTTAGGACAACCAGAAAATGATCTTCACTTTGACAGCCATTTAAACTACAATTACTTGATATTCACTTCCCTACTATCTGATCCAAACCTATGCAATTTAGGCTTTTGATGCTTCTGATGAATTGGTGCTAACTGTTTAATTGATTTTTAGAGCAGAAAATCCAAATGTAGTTTAGAAATACAAATAATGATAAACACTTACAAGTGCTAAGTTTGTGACTTGATGTAGATCATGCAACATTCAGCACTCTAATGAACTTCAATGGTTGGCTGAAAATCTGGGAATAACTGAAAAATTGAATGTCTAAAATAAATCTCCTCTGAGGGAACTTTTCCACTAAAGCTTTTTGAGAGTAGCAGAAGTGTAAGTATTTGTTGTTTTCTATACACCCACATTGTCCTTAAATTGAAAGAAAAGTCTCTTACACAAATGCAGTGCTTGTTATGAGATAATGTATTACATGTAATTACCATTACAGGAGCTTTGTTCAGAGCACTATAATTTTTTTATGTCACCCTTTTTTTTATGTCATCATTTAAGCAGACAGCTACAATACATATTTATATAACCATCAATATTTAATTAAGCAAAAGACTTTTCTATCTCTATTGTAGTATAGCTTGAAAACAAGGAAGATCTAGGAAGATACTTTGCTTTCCTCCTTGATATCTCACTGTAGTCCACAAACGGCTGCTTTCTTATTTTGCAGAATGTCACAGCTCTCCCTTTTGTCCATGAAAGTCAAATTGTATATGTGTATTTATTTTTTCCATTAGTGACATATGTTTATGACATCCAGACATTTATCTCATGGCACACTGGCTTCAAGTCCCGAAATACTTCATTCCTCGAAGGATTACATGTGTAAGACAAAGGGAAGTTGAGGAGGGTAGGATTAACAACCACATTCAGTTTCAACAATTTACTTCCATGGACTTATTCCAAAAAACAGAATTAAAAATCATGTCCCATAGACACACAGATTCTGACAGAGATTATGTGGAAATTGGCTTTTCTTGAACATTTAATGAATTCAATGGAGCTGGTAGTTATAATTAATGTCTTTTCTGGTTTTCTGAATATTCTGCTTTACCCTTGGAGATAAGAGATGATCTCTTTTTGCATCATTCCTGGAAATACCATTTTTTATTTTTGTCTATGGATTTATTAATAGACACAGACACAAATTTGGAAGCCTTTCACATTTTGAAATTTCACCTCTCTGTTCTTCATTTCAGCTTGTCACCCAGTGAATTCATCAGTGTCATTTATGTCTTGTAGTCGTGAATTTTTATCAAAGCCTCAGGCATTGCCATAGCAAGTCCAATTGAAATATGTTCAACATATTTTGAAAAGTTGACTATGCTGCAGTTAAAAGTGTGAATTACCCTGACTCACCTGAAGCTTTTAATAATTTATGTTTTAAAAGGGGTTGCTGATGCACTCTATTGAGTTTGATGCACTCTGTTGATGCACTCTATTTGAGTATTGAGTCCTCAAAAAATAATTTTGAGGATAAGGCTTAAGTTTTCAAAGTTACTTTTGGTTCTAGGTGCATAAATTAAATGGAAGTGGCTAAATATTTACATCAGGCAAAAACTCACGGGGGGTTGGACTAGATGACCCACAGAGGTCCCTTCCAACCCCTACTATTCTGTGATTCTGTGATTCTGTGAACTGCAGCAATTCCTTGCCTGTTATAATCAGATCAAACCATGCAAAGGCAGCCTCATATACTCAGGCTAAAAATTGAACAAAACAACAGCCACAGCAAAACTGAAACCTATGTTTCAAAATATGGGATGCAACTGAGACTCTGAACTATTGCTTAGAATATACTGGTTGTTAGGATTTATCCTGCATTATTTGGCACTGAGGTGAACAATGGATAGTGAGGTGAATAGACTGGGTGCTTGATAATCTCTTCTAGGCTCCCCTTCCCATGAAAAGTTGGACTAGATGATCTTTAAAGGTCCCTACCCACTTGGATTGTCCTATGATTCCACGAACAGTAGACTACAAGAAGTAGCTGTAGACTTCAGGAAACCCCAGCCACACCCACGACTCTACACCATCTGCTATGCAATAGTATGTAATTGGGGCCTAAAATCATTATATCATGAATATTATGTATGGTCATCTTAGGGGGATTAAAGACTAGTGAACAACTTATGCTACGAAAGTGTCCTAATATTCTTATTTGCTTTAATACAGAGTTGTCTGAACAGGAACAAGCATATCTTCAGCTGCCTCAGTGAGATACTTAAATAAAACCATACTTTTTGAGGGAAGAGTTTCAATGGCCTGGACCCTGAAGATACATTATTCCAGTCATAGTGAAATATGCAGATCAGAACAGCCTGCCAAAAGTCTAAAACACTCTTTGAAGACCAAGGCTTAAATCCTCTTGGGGTTCTTCAGCCTAGTATGTATACACTGCCCAGAAACAAAAGGAAGAAAAAACAAGATATATTTTACTATTATTACTATCGTTGTTGTTGGTAGTAGTAGTAGCAGTAGTATCATTACTGTAATTATCATCATTCTTATTATGATTACCATGATCATTTAGCATACTATTTTTAAGAGATTCAGAGCTGTACAATATACTGGTTTGTGATCTAAATACTGAGTAACAAAGCTGTTGATAATATTTTTACAGAGGGCACTAAGGCATATTGTGGCCTATCTTTTGAAGCCACATTCCAAAGAGCGTGCCTATCTGCATACCTTCTCCAGGAGCAGATCTGTGCAGGCTGTGCAGACTGGGAGATGAACTATGAAAAGCTTGGCGGTGGGTCCTCTGCAAGTGTCAAGGACTGCCACTGTCACCCTAAAACACAGTTCTCTTTGTGTGCTTTTTTTTTTCGTCAATCTGAATTGTGCCAAACAATGCCAGGCCTGTGCTACCTTCTGAAACAGCAGGAGTTTTATGCTGTGCACCTGACAAGTGCGAGGGCTGCACAGCTGAGGCCTGGCACAGGAGTACACAGGGCTGCAGGGATGCACACCCCACTGGCATCGTGTGGGAGGACAGCATAGGGCCACGGCAGCTGGACTTGAGTCACTGTTTTCCAAATTGCCGACTGGAAGGTACCTCCTGACCAAACCAAGCCCAGGTTTTTGTTTTGGTAGGAACTGTTGCTTCGTATCAAAGGACAGCCTGGGAGTGAACTAATGCTCATGTATCTTGGATAATCTTGGGATCAGGACCTAAAAAAAGAGCTGGAGCACTAAATAACTTGTAGCACACATGTACCTTAGGCTGCTGGAAGCAGTGAGGATGATACAGAATAGGCCTTTTCTCACTGCTCACTGGCATAAGCCACTGTTAAAAATGCAGAGAGGGAACTATTGAAGTAATCTATTCTGCATCAGTGAAAGGAAGCTTGAAAGAAGACCATGTCTCAGTTAGTAGTCCCTCCGCAGTTCTTGTACCAATATAATGGTATGCTTTCTTTTAAAGTCTAATATTTAATACTGAGATTAATACAAAATATACAGCCTCTATTCAGGCTGCAGATGAAAAAAGAGCCTAGAAATACCTTCATGCAAAATTCTGGCATCTCCTGTCATGCTGCTAGCTCTACAGATAGGCCAAAACAGCATTTCTGCCTGTTCCTGTTTTTGTTAGGTAGGAAGGTGTCTTGCAGAATATTGTCATTTCAAAATCTAAGATGAGATGACTTACAAAATTTGTAACATGAAATATAAGAAAAAGAAAAAGTTGCAATTCAAAATGTGGATGTTAGTCTCCAGTCACCATCCCAGGCTCACTGAAGTCCAGCTGACTCCAATTGGTTTGGAACATGCCCTTGAATTACCTGGCAGTTACTGACTTTCTGTAAAGAGAAAAAAAGATACGTATATCCATTTTTACATTTCAGCATTTTCCTTCATTTTCTTCACTACCATAAGGAAAAAGAAAAGTTGTACAAAGGGCCAAAGACTCATCTGAGATGAGGTGGTCTCATATCAAACACCCTAATGAGAAAAAAAAATCACAATGAGAAAAAAAACTCACAAGAAGACAAATAGGTGATGTGCAAATAAACAAAATGAGAAACATAGGCGTAAAATGAGGTATGTGGCATACCAAAACTACGAGTGCTTATGGTTGCTTTTTGCTTGTCTGGACTATTGCTAGGTGACTGACTGATCATTATTCCTGCTTTTCATTCTATGGTGTTTTCAACAGCACATTACCTTATATCATCTTCTCAGCCAGATTGGCTCTCATTCTTGATACATATGTTAGGTACAGAAGCGTATTCATATTTCAGTTCTTCAGAGAGCGCTTTACTTCTCTTTTTCCCCCCATCCTTTCTACACACAAAAAGTCTTCTTGCCTTTCCTGGATAGCACGACTTTGTGCTAAAATTAAGACAAATGACTCAACCTCTTTCCTGTTTGCTTGCTTGTAGATGTCAAAATTTCTAATCAATCTGTTTGCTTAGGACTATTTTCAGGATACCTGTTACCTTCATATCGAAACACTTTTATCTGAGAGTCTATACACAGCAATAGATCAGATACATACTTGCCAACAGAATTTCAAAATCAGCATGTGATAGAAATGCAAACTAGATATGTGACAAGCATTCCTAAATGCTTCTCGAAAAGCACTGGTTTGCACAACTTCAGCATTTTTGTTCATTTGATTGGAAGACCATGATAAATGTGAGCTATTTGCATTGTTAGGAGACAGTAACATGGAATATTATGCAGATGATCACAATGAAATTTAATTTTCAAACAGTTAACACATAAATGTAACTGAGAATGCTACAACAAAAAGAAGAAAAAATCCACTGAAGAGAGATTTTTTATAGTCTCACTATAACAGTGGTTGGCAAGCATTCATGTCTGAATGTCTTTGATACAAGGACAATCACTATAATGTTACCACACAGAGATGTATAAATTCACACAATTACTTGCTTTTGCACATACAGGAGTCATCCATGAAAGACCACATGGTCTTTCATACTCTGTGATGTCTTCATTCTGGAAAACCCTGACGTTCCATGTGCAACCCAGGTGCTTTAGCTAAATACAATATCCCGCCTCAGGATAACATATCTTGCACAGGGACTCGTTATCTTGACAGTTTAGAACTGCTAGTAGAATTACTGAATGGTGCAGAGAATGGACCATAACCTAAACCATGTTTAGATGCTGCCCTCCACTCCTCGCCGCTGTCAGGATTGTTTTGTCTTTCTTTATGAAAGTCAATACTAGCTCAAGACATATTCATCCTAGCCTCCTCAGTGAATGTGTGGACTCCCTGATACAGAGGAGATGGTGAGCAGAAGCGAGATGAGAGCACCTGCATCCTGCAGACCTCTTTCCACCCTGGAAGCCACTAGCTCCACGCTGAACAACAATTATCACCAGAGTGGCTGGTTCGCTGGAGTCAGACAGGTGTAGCCCAACACTCTGTTACGCCTTTTGTAGTCCTAATTGCTAGATTCTGGAAAGAATAAACAAGACACTTATAGTTAAATAAATATGGATGGAAATCCCTTTACAGCTTTAGATGACAAACTAAATAAAATTCTCTTCCACAGACTAGTAACATCCATAGATACGAGCTGAAATTTTGTTTTTCAGCATAATTGTCACTGGACTGAGTCTGTTATTTCTAACATCTTGATGAACTGGTTTCTTATACTGGCATGAAACTAACTGCGCATTCACAATGCTCTGTTTTCATAGCTGTCAAGGGAAAAATAAAGACCTGGTTTTGAATTCGCAAAGTGATTTATTTTTACAAAGTGTCAGTTTGTTAGACCATCTCAGACCATGTCCTTATTATGGCCCAAAGTTTTTCACATCTGAGATGGTACTTCAGTTCTGATAAAGCCCCTTAGCATAGTCAGCCACTTCTCAATGAGGGTTACCCTCTGCAATGTGGGACATCAAGTACTTTGCCTTGCACTAAGGTTTTTTTTCATCTTTAGGAAATGTGAAAAATTAAGCTTTTTCCCATGTTTTGGGAAACACAGGAAAAATCTTTCTGCTTAGCTTTAATTATATTTGCACTTCATTCCAAAGTGAGCATTCAAAGACTTTGTTTAAAAATCACTGTATAATTCATGGATTTTTTTAATAGTATAACAGTATGCTTATATGTGTTCCGTTAATATGAGCCCAGGCCAAAGAAATGGGAGGTGGGCTTCTACGGTCTAGTGAATAGTAATGCCATTTAAAGTTGTGAAAACAGAGCCCCAAATATTGCATAGAAAACAGTGAGTTATCCTTCTTCTGAAGTAATGAAGATAATTGTTAACAGTCTACTGCTGAGGTATTTCGCTTTCCAAGTTAGGTATGTGAAATGCAACTGCAGTTGAAAGTAATCTGACTTTTACTGTCAGGTAATTATAGCTCACCTAACATTCTGACCACTTTTGAGAAATAATGATATCTCCTAGAATTTTAATGGGATGATTTTGTTTGATTTTTTTTCTCCTCCCTAGGTGTAAAAGTTCTCATTGGTCTTGCTATCAATCTCTGTTATGATTCATTAGCTATGTATATGTGCAAAAATTTTAAAATACTTTGGCAAGATAGATCAATGTAAGGAATGGTTTTTCACATTGTAGGCATTTATGCATAGTTAATCCAACTTTGTATATGAATTCTTGAGTTTACCTCATGCCAGAAATTCCAGTGAGTAACTGTGAGATAATTACTTTCTGCTTTGAGAGTGAACCATTTGGTACCTTAAACAAGACTCAGTCTGATGGCAGTTATACATTTTTACTAGAAGCAAAGCAGCCATTGTAGTTCCAAATCCTACAGATCTTGGGGTTTGTTCTTACCTTAATAATGTAAAAAACTGTGGTTCAGAAATGGAGTCAGAGGTATTTAAAATTATGCCTATTGACAACGACTTGTAGGATTGTTTCCTTAAGTTCTTGGTAGGTTTTCATGAAAATCCAAAGGAAAAAGATCCTATTGGAAGGCATATCTTTTCATAACAAAGACAATTATACTTTCCCATCCACCTCACTCCACTTGGTAGCTGGTATCTTGTGATTTCCCCCATCCTCATGCAAAGAAGCTTATAGCCACTTCCAGCTTGCACTGTCTACTTCTCTGGGCACATGTTGGTTATTCAGCATCTGCAGAAAAACAACTTCCTGTCTTGAAGTTGAATTCCTAATGATTCTTTTACCTGACAGTTCTAGTGTTGCCTGTAGTACAACTTTTGACAAGTTCCCAAGGAAGAAACGTACTATTCATCTTCTTACTTCCACCACCATTTTCCCACAGGCAATGGGTTAAAATCAAATCTTCCTTCTTCTCCCTTTATCTTTAATCTGAAATCCTCTCAAGCGGAGCATGACTACACATGGATCAGAATCAAGGTACAGCAATCATTTGCTGGATTCTAATTATTAACAATTTCCAGAGCTGTCATACAGTACCTCAGTTTTAATTGGTTGTACTAATAAAAGGAGTATTTCCGTGCACAGAGATGCAGACTGTCCTCCTGTAATTTAGGCAGCCCACTGTAAGCAGCCTTATGGGTAAGTACTGAGGGACTGCTACTTACTACAAAAGGCTTCCCCTAAATTAAAATAGTGCATTTGAAATGAAAATAGTGCATATGTTTCATTAATGAAGTCATAAACCATGGTCAGCCAAGCTGCTCTATGTCACCAGAGAAGTTTTAATCAATCAGATTGTGTTTTTTTCTTAATATTGTTCCATTTGTAACTGTTCAGAGAGCTGTCCTGAAACAGAATTATTTTTTTTTTAATTACTGAACATGAATGGTTATAACAGTTGCAGATTTTGCATAATTAATAATGTGAGAAAAAGATCTCTTCTGGGTTCAACATTTACTTCTATCTGACTATTTGATTCCTTAACAAAGATGGCATGAGGCAGTAGTGTGATAGCTTGAGACCCCTGTACATCAGTTACCACATCAGGTCAAACAAGACATTAAATATAGTAAATATTGTTTACAAAGATGGGGCCTAAATCTAGAAAAGGTGTTGCATCAGTTGGACTTGTTTTGACTTTAAAGTTTTAAGTACCTATCTAGACAGAAGCAACTGTGTAAATTCTGATCAAAATCACATATATATTTCCGGGCTCTGGAAGCTCTGAAAATAAATTATTTTGGCAATTCTAACACATTAAGCGACACTACAGACTGTTCTGAGCACCACTGGGATTTGAAATCAGGTAAATTACTAATTTTCACTCAGGAATTAGTCTATCACCCATTCTGTTGGCAGTATAAAAATTCATGTACTGATAGTAAGAAAAAATTTTAAGGTGATAAAATTGAATTTGCAATTTGTAGTGTGGTGAAACTTCTATGTATTGTGTCATTATTACTTTTATATTTCAAGTTTCAGCCTGTCTTTTGCAAGTCCAAGCCTTATCTTGTTGTAAATGGTCAAAATCAAAAACTCTATGGAAATAATACAAAATGTAATATATGTGATAAAATCAATACAAGTCTTGGTTTTAAAGCTGCCTGATGATTCTTGGTGCCTAAGGCAATATGAGCCCTTGTGGTTTATCGTAAGTATATTTTCTCTCACTTATATGCTATTAGTGTTTTTCTTTCTATAACCTCTACTGTCACATGGAGAATTTGATATAGATGCTTATTTAAAAAATTCCCGCTGACTTCAGTGGGCATTAGGAGAGTCTACAAGACTGTATTTGCACTGCAGGACCCCAGAGAACATCAGTGCCAGACCCAGAAGTGCACCATCACCTTACTCTCCTTCTCCCCTACGTCATCATCTCTCTGGCGAAGAAAGTGGGTGAGCAGGCCAAGGGGAGCACCATCACACGTCTGTGATCAGGGTGTCAGAGGACTGGGACACCAGGCATGCCAGGATGCTCATCTGCTGTGCCGCCTAGACATAGCCTAAGTGCACTTGCTAGAGCACTCTGACAGCCGTACTGCAGAGACATTTTTGTTTATTTAAAGAAACAGAAGCAGTAAAGCCTTGTAAATGCAACATCCATTTTACGAGGTTAAAACAGAAGTCAGTAAAAGATAGAGTCAAGGGGTTCGGTTCATCTCATTTTCTATCAGTGTAACTTCAGAATAATTAAGACATCTTCTAGGAATAATGGTACGTGGAATACTTTTTTCAATGACCAGACAGGTTTTATACATGTGTAGGGTTAATAAGTAATTCATACTTTTTTGCATCTATGTGCATGAACATCATGTGTAGAGCTGCACCCATGTGTACGACTATCTGCATATGTATATATGTGTGTGTGTGTGTGCATCTTGACTGACTTTTATAATGACAGAGATAAGTATCAGTCATAAGAAAGAAGAATGTTTTGTGATAGCACACATATTGCTTAAAGCTGTGGGCAAAATGCATAATCAAGAAAAGCATATTTTTCTCCTGGTGATATTATTTATTTATGGCTCCTATTGCGTCTACAGATACTGAATTATTTGTTTCATTACCTCTTTGTACTTTCCAATACGCAAAATCCTTATCTACAGAGAGGTTCCAATCCTATTCAAATTCTTTCTAAAAAGACTTGTAACATATTGGCTATTTTTTCATTTGTTGGACAACAGATGTCACTGATGACATCTGAGTTAAAATTAATCTTTTAGGCAAAAGACCAGGACAACTTTAATTTTGTTAATATTTTGAAGCAAGCAGATCAAGAGGTGAGAACTTGTACAGCGTGTATTAAATAGAACACGAAAAAATAATTCCAGTGTTCTGCACATACAATTCCTTTCTCTAAGGATGAACACTGACATTATCACTGTCTTACAGGTTTTAAAACTGAATAACAAAGCAGTTGTGACTCCGCCATCACAATGTTAGTAGCAATTTTCCATTTTCCTGCTATAGTCATTTACATTTCTTTGTGCCTGTCAAGTATCAAATTAATAAAGGCACAATGATCATCATTAACAAGAAATCAGTGCTTACTATACTTCCCAGTGTGTGACTGTGTAGTACCTCATCTTCTAAGCTTAAGGAATTGTTGCGGTGATTACATTACGTACCAAAAATTAACAGGTAGTGTAACAGTCACATTTACCAACACGGATGACTCATGTCTATATGTATGTATGGGTGTATAGCTAAGACATACGAATGGGTATCAGATCCTTAGGAATGGAAAGTGTTACAAAATGCTAGACACCTGTCAGTAATATCCACACAGAAGTCAATGAGCTGGGCCAGTAAATTACAGTAATTTATACAGTGGCTACCAACCTGGCTGGAAGATAACCAGCACTGTCCTATTCTGAAAGATGAAGGGTACTCCCGCCTTTCACAAGCACTTCCAAAGCAGAGCTGACTAGACTTTTGCTTTGCCTTATGCTGTTTTCAGTACATGTTTAGGAAGCAATATCAGGAGCTGGGAGATAGTAGTGCTTTCAGCTCTTTGTGCTTTGCCACTACAGATACTTATAAAACACATTTTTCTAGAAGAAAATTGATATTCACGTATTACTTTTTCCCCCTACTTGTTTTCCTTTTGTGTTCTCTTCTCCTGTTATGTGCTGACAGAGTATAGCACAGATTGCTGGTAGAAGAGGAACTTGAGTAGTGATATTTTACAGTTCTAGCTACTAAGTCAGTAGTCTGATCTAGGTCACCGATGCACAGGGCTTTCCGTTTTCATTTTTGTCCTCTGCTCATGGGAGAGACATAAAGAGATTAAAGGGATAATGGGTCTGATCCAAAGCCCTCTGTGGGTAATAGCAGAGCTGACAACAATTCTGTTTCACAGCAGCTTCTGAGATTTGGGGATTTATTTTCATTCCACTTCGGAACAAGTGGACATTTTTGCTAATTGAAATTCTTTTGAAATGTTCATCTTGACTATAAAATGTGATCTTTTTGAAACAGGATGAGGTCTGTCACTTGGTAATCAGAGAAATGGTATGAGAGGTGAAGGTTTCATGTTAATCCCCTTTTTCTGATACCACGGGACCAGGTTTTTCATCCCCAGACTAAACAGATCAGTAAACTAATACTTCCCTCAACCAGACCATCACATAACTACGTATAAGTGGAGAATAATTTCCATTGACTCTAGTAGACTGAATTTTCTGTAAAATTTCTAATTGATAAAAAGTCTTTCATAGCACCGACTCAGAGGAAAACTAGCAATTATGATTTTTCAGGGGTTTCAGTATTTTCTCTGTGATGGACTTGCTGGGATTGATTTATGAACTCCACAGTAATAATGTTGAGTGATAATCCAAAATGAACATCCAGTTTGTAATCTGAAAGGATTAATTCTCATCTAAGACACACCTATACTGAACTACATCAGTATCATACATGATGAACAGACATTGCTTTCAATAGCCTTTTTATAAAACAAAAAAAAATATTCAGACAAATGTTGTTAGAAATACTTGAGAAACTGATATTTGCAAGTTTCAAAAGAATGAGTATTTTTGTCTCCTTTTTTTTGCTATAGCTAATTCTTAAATTAGGGAAGTCACGATCCTGAGATTATGCAAGAAAGTATATTCTTCACAGTTGCTGGGGGCTGCCCACCAAAGCCTGCGAGCAGAATTGTCGTAATTGGTAAAGACTGTGCTTGTAAGAGCCATCACTCTAGTATCTTTTCTTTTTACTTTTTTTAAGACAACTTTTTTTATCACAGCTCCGCATAGTCTCAACTTTTCCAAGTTAATTTGTTCTATGTGGCATTTCAATTTTTTGAAAGATATTTTTGTACAGATTTACAATGCCTAGATTACATAAATTGACACTAGTTCTGTGATCATTCAAACACTTACAGAATCTTTTCTTCAGATGTCTAACATGCTTTATGCTGTGTACATTGTTTTAAGTGATGCTTTTATGTAGTATTTACATGTCAATTAAAAAGACACCTAGCTAGAATAACCCTAAAAATTTGGCTTGAAGTACTTCAGAGTTTTTTTACAACTACAATATTTTGCTGTATTCAGAACATTAGAGCCCCGACTGCTGATTTTCAGGGACTCGTACTGTGAATGTGTATGCATGCACACAACTTCCTATGACCTCATCGCTTGCTATTCAAAAATATTACCATTATTATTCCCAGTTCTGTGAAGAGCTCTCTGTTGTACTATTGCTCTTTCCTTCTTAGAGTCTCAGACATAGCTGGCTAGAACTTGTAAATAAATGCTCACGTTTTCACACCCTGAATGAGCAACAGTGGACAGGAGAGATTCACTGACTATGACATCAAAAGAAATCAGACCGAAGACAGCATCTAAGCTGTTACTATCTGAGCAGTATGCAGCTTAGTGAAGCCTGTAACATGGGAATAGCTCAGGGTTGAAACATCTCAGGGTGTCTTGAGACTTTAAGCCCCATTATATAAGAGCTAGTGATATTAAGGAGGCCTGGGGGAACACAGTTTCATGAAAGATCTTGGATTACCACCCAGACTGGAATATCAAGTTCAGAAGGGTCGATGGGAATAAATCTGAGTTTACCAGACAGATGTAAGAGGTTTTCTAAGATTGTTTTCAGCTCCAAATGTCAGTCTTTGGAGTGTCTCCACAGGATCTTCACATCTGGATTGTAGTTTTAATACAGTACTTAATCACGAGAGACCGTGGAGTATCTCCTAAGTGATTCTTCTCTGTGACACGGGAGCATTAAACCATTTTGCGACCAGAGGAAGCCACAAGCATAAACCGTAATTTAGAAAAGAGAACCATAAAAGCCAGACAAAGTCTTTTGCCTGCTGTACCAGGAAGAGTACAAAAAATATGTTATGTATGCGGCAGTTCCTTGAATCCCTCTCTTTTTATCAGAAAGAAGCTTTATAACAAGTATTGCCATATTTCAGCTTCGACTTTTTTTTTTCCTCAGTATTTCAATTTGTCAGAATGCGTCTCTGTCCATGAAATGGCTTCAGGTTAATAGTCTTTTCTCTCAGCAGTGAGGGAGCCAGGATGCTAATGTAAAACCTCTAGGAAGTAGCCAGCACAGGTGTTGAAAGTAAATGATTTATCTATTGGCAGCTGTACATCAACTTCTGTACAGGAGCTGCTGCACATGATTGTTCCAGCCTTCAGTTTGATACAAGGGCACAGAGAAGCTTTGATATATATCAGCACCCATCAACACTAGCTTGGATTCAGATGCCAATCAGTCAAAACAGCTTGCACGAGCGGTACATAAACCAGTACATAAACTTCCTGTTATAAATAGAATTAGTCTGATTTTTTTTTTTTTGGTAGAATGCTTCTGTTGCAGAAAACCCAAATTATGAAAAGCATTTTGGTGGGGAGACACAGTGGGACCAAGTTGCCTTGACAGAATTGTGTTTTGAAGTAAGCATCAAAATAAACTGATAATATCAGAAGACAAAATACATCTTTTTTCTGGTTTAGAATTACTTATAATTTCACTACACTGAATAAAAGAAGAAAACATTACAAAAGTATTCACTGATGTGAAAGGAGCTGTTCTAAATGGATTATTTCTCTGGGAAATTTTGAGATATTTTATCAAGAACACAGCATTTCCTAACAAATAAAAGTGAACTTTCTCTCCATTTCTTGATTTAATTTCTAAAATGCATATATTGTGTATATTTAAAACTCTGCTACCTTTTTATCAAGCTTTTATGCAAATTATGGGGTTTTATGTTTGTTGCTCTTAAGAGCTATTAATCAACAGTGGAAAACAAATGTCAACTCAACCCCAAATGTTAACTCCACATTTCCTTTCAAAAATGAAGCAAAGTAAGGGGTTAACATTTCTTTAAAGCATTCATAATAGTATTGGCATAAAATCTAACTCGCTGGTTAGGCCACTTAGAAAAAAAGCCAGGAATTCATATTCATTTCATAGCCATGCAACCCTACCAATGATGGATTTTTCTAAGGATTTCATACTTCTGTGATAGATCTGTGACCCATTTGTACTTAGTCTCCCAGTAACATCTGCCATGAAATATTAGTTTGCTTTGAGACGCATGCCTACTTTCTCTTTTTTTTCTTTAAAGCTGACACCCATGTTGAAGCCTAATTAACCTATAAAAACTACAGTGTCCAACTACTGCATACTGACATGTGGTTTGTTTTCATTATGAACAAGCTGCAATTAATATTTGAGTACATATTAAATTATGGTTATTTTCATCACATCTGCATATAATATCAGATAATTTTTGAGAGGTATTACTAAGTGAGAAGAAGAATCACAATACACTTAAGAGTCAATTTACTCTTCTGAAAGCAATAAATAATCTAATTCAGTATATTTAAATAGTACTTAATTTTTTCCTCAGTCAACCTTTCATTACAATAACAAAGTCTACTAAACTAATTTAATACGTACAGAAGAGAATAAATGAATTATTTTTAAACAAATATTTGTAACAAAAGGAAGAAAATTGTCTTTATGAGATAATAAATAGCTAGGGAGCACAGGAAAATGTGCAAAAGTCAGTCAGTTGAAATTCAGAGGGAAGCTGATCGTCTGAACTTAACTTCCGAGTCACCTTTACCAGAAAATAGGATACATGTTGTTTCTAGAGAAAATGGAATATTAAATGCAGTACCAAGACCTTTAGGCTGTAACTCTGCAACACTTTTCTCAAAGTTATTTTTCATCCCCAGAAATAATTATTAAGGAATTGCTAAAGTGATTGGTTAAATTTATATATAAGATGTTCATTTTGTTTCTTCCCTGTTTGTAAGTGTTAATAAAGCTTTCCCACAGATGCCTGGGTCAGTGGACTTCCCTCCAGGAAGGCGGAGGATAATGTGGGCAGCAAGACCAGAGACCTGAGATGGAACCCAAATGATGTAGAAGTCATTCTTAGTTTTAAGAGTTCTTGTATATAACTTGAAAAAAACACCAGATATATTCCCTCTTTTATTCTACTTCTCTTGAAAAAAATATTTCAGAAATATATAATATTTATAGAGAGGCAATACTTGGAAGACAGATTACTACTGTGAAAGACAAGTAGAGGTGGATAATACAAATTTATTCCTAGGTTTCATTGCTGCTGATTGCATCTCAGAAGGAACACTTCAAAGGCCCCATGTCAAAATGCTTTTCCTTGTACAGAAATGAGAAACATTTTGTGTGAGTGTTTCTTATGCTAACAAAAAAAATACCCATTTCATGATTTCTGAATGAGATGCTGAGGGTGTTTTTTTGTGTCTGTGAGCAAAACAGTGCTGGGATTGCACAACGGCTTGCTTTGCACTGGAATCAACAGCTCTTGGGAAATGCTGCATCAGAGCTGGAGCTTCAGCTCAATACCTTCATGTTTTTGTAATGAGTGATAATCTGGTACATGCATACGCAGCACAGAAAACCTTTGTAGTAGGAATGTCCTGGAGTAGGTTTACTTCAGAAAAGCGGCAGGCCCTGCTCCAGTGCAGTTACAGGCGAAGCTTTGTTTCAACTGCAAGGGCCCTGAGGGCATTTCCAGTCCTTACTGTCCCCACTCAGCCTGCACTGGACCCCCACCCCTGCCCATGGGACCACATTTCAGCTCCACCCAGGGCCATCAGCGCCTGCTGTAGGACGCAGGCACACGTTGTAGGTTTGCCTCCCTGCAGTTCTCTCACAACCATGCCCGTGCCTGGCCATGGACCTTGCTGAATTGGACCTAGATCTGTGGGTTGTCTTCCCAGCTTGACCTTGGACCTGACTTTGTCACTATGCCAGCCCGGTCCCCAGGGAGCCTGGCAGCACCCTGACACAACCCAGGAAGGTGCATGTCCTACAGAACCTGCAGCAAGCTGCTCGGAAAAGCTGTGCTCCTTCCACGGTATGGATCAGGGAACCATATGCAGTGGTGCAAGTTACATCATTTGTATCAGATGAAAGCAGAGAAGTAGCAGACCGCATTAGGTTTTGTGGGGACGCCACCAGAAGGCTAGCTTAGTAGATAATACCACATTTGTTGTTAGCAAAAACAGTCTGTTTAAAAAAGCAAAACAAAACAAAAAAGTGTACTTTTAATTGCATTTCTGCTATTGTGCTTCATCTCCATTTTGTTCCCTAGCCAACCATGGAAAAACATCCAGGTGGCAAACACAGCCTTTATCTGATGGGCAGCTAACCAAGATGGCCGAACGGCACGCAGAGGCTGTGCTGGAAAGAACAGGCCGTGCAGCATTAGGTGAGGGCTAAGCAAAGACCAGAGTCACAGAGCTCTAGGGAACCGGACTATTTAGACTCATCTGAGAAAGAACCGTGTTCATGTCCAGCAAATGTCACCAAAGTGTGGTGGGAGAAAAACACAGTGGTGTTGGGAACTATTTCACAACGGTGAGCTGTGACTAGGAGAGGGAGAGTAAAAAACACCAAAACTTCAAGCCTGTCCACATGGTAGAAGAGCAATGCTGCTTATTCTGTAGCTAAAGATCTGGAGTGTTTGACTCATTAATGCAGAAATGCAGTGGATCACACAGTTCTGAGCTGAGGCCAGTTTCTTCAACAATCAGCAAATCATGCAGCTCCCATAGCCCAGATGGTTTTACCTAGGGTTAGACATAGGTCATGCATGCAAACCACATACATCATGGGAGAAAATGACTTAGATTTTACAGGATAGTCAAACTAGGCCAGTGTATTTCTTTTTTATGTGCACTGAGCATCAGCACAGTGTTCAGCCTACAAACACCTATCATGTTCCTCACTCCAACAGACACCTACATCCCCTTCTCTGCAGTGAAGCAGCCATTCTTTGCATTAACAGCAAACACTGAATTCACTCACAGAGCACTAAGTCACTATTGTGGAACTGAGGAGGGAAGTCTGAGCTAAAGCAGCTGCCTTTTCTACTGAAGGTTGGGAGGGGTGCCTTGGTGTCTCCAGGCAGGAAGGCTTGCCTCATTCACCCATAGGCAGAACCACCTCCTCACTTCTTTGGCACCCATAGAAGCAGCTTTTTTTTACCCCCTCTCCCTGACTGAGAGCTATGAGGGTGAAAAAAAATACTGAGCCATCTGAAAGCATTTGCTGATTAAAAAGTCATTGCTCTCTTCATCCTCCTTGGGCTAGGCTGAAGATGCTGAGCTGACCATCTTCTAACACCCATCTGTCAGGGATTATCTGTAACGGGAGTAATTTTTTACCTTAGCCTTAATACCTTTTTGCAGAGTGGTTTCAACTTTTCTGCAAAACTGTAACTTTTATTCCATCCACAAAAATTGTCTTAAATGTATACTAATGATCTTTAATGCCAGGAACATAACAATCATTTTATAAACTATGGCTGTATCCACATGTATTTCAAAATGCTTTAATTGATTAAATTATTAGCAGATTACATCCCATATTTGAATTCCACTCTCACCTTTTAACTACCACTTCAAAAACCATGAAGCTAACAGAAATAAATATTTTTACATTCTTAGTAATCCTTTTAGTTCTCTTATGGAGACTTATAAATGCTACAGAGTGTTAGTTATTTTTAAATGATGCTTATTTTTTATCAGTTAAATAACCAAATAACCAAAGGGAAAAAAAAAAAAAACCAAAAACATTTTGAACTTTGCAATGTGTAAAATTGACTTTTAAATGCACAGAAGGTAATTTAATCTTCTTTCGGTGAAGATATAGGATAATTGCGATAGTGCAAATATACAGTTTTTATTGAGGATAAAACAGAAAAAAGTAATTGGTAGTTTTCTTGGATGCTACTACATTTAGCCTAAGATTTGTTACTTGCCCTTTCTAATTTGTGATAATTGATTTTCATAAATTAATTACTAAGGCAGGTAACAGACAATTTCCCTGAAACTAGTTAAAAACCTTTGTCATAATTTTATCCAAATTCTCCTATAGGTTAAAAATACCCATTAATAAGATGCAAGCCAATTATAGACTGGCATAAATAACAACAGTACTGAGCATGATATACAGGCTGCATGTAAAACTTGGGATTAAGGAATGAATTTAAGACCATGAACTTCACAGTTTGGCTTCTTTGAGGTTCTCTGCTGTTTGGTTTCCATGTACACGGGTTTAAATTCTCCAAGCTTTGAGATGATTTGCAAAGCTCAGAATTTCAAAGTAAAATTCACATAGAATTTATAGAATTGCTAATATCCTGTTTACATGTGAAAGGAGGGATTTTAAAGTATAAGCATATTCAACTCCAGTCTGAACAAACCCCCATGTCTCCCTTCGGGCCTACGTGACTGTGAGCTTTAAATGGATTGAAAAGAGATCTTGAGAAAAAAAATCACAGCAGCAAGGAATATTATGGAATGTAGCTGTAGCTTTTTGGGCCACCCACAGACTGTAAAAGGCTATTTTGGTCTCCATCATTCCCCCAGTCAGATTTTCAGATTACAAGCCATGGTGACAAATGACACAGTATTTTATATAAGTGTGCCAGATACTGGTAAACCAAGTATTTTCTTGAAGCTTAGTTGAGACTAGTTCTGGGAAAACAAGAGGGAATATGTTCATAGACTTTCTGGACTCAGTTGCGTGGATCATTACCAGTCTGTGAACAGAAATTAAAACCAATACATAGACATCAGAAACTGGGAATGTGCTCTGCGTTTGTAACTCAGTACAGGGAGTACCAAGGTGCTTATAGGTGACCTCGTGACCTACTTATTATAAAGAACGTGACACCTGCCCTTGAGGGAGTTACATTTGCTAGTCTGATTGCTATCTTTTCCAGAAGTGGATATTGAAAATAGATTAATTCTATTCTCATACAGTCAATGAAAAACCCATCAGTGCTTCATGATTTGCTTCAATTTCTTTGATATTCTGCTTGAAAAGATCTTCTTACAGACTATGTCCTTTTATCAAGCATTTTACGTGAATAAGTAAGACCTGACACTTTGTAAGAATTAAAAACACATCTAGAGGTCTGTTAAAGGCATT
The DNA here is from genome assembly GCF_030867145.1 of Opisthocomus hoazin. Taxonomy (NCBI): domain Eukaryota; kingdom Metazoa; phylum Chordata; class Aves; order Opisthocomiformes; family Opisthocomidae; genus Opisthocomus; species Opisthocomus hoazin. The sequence goes on along the minus strand of NC_134416.1, from coordinate 48,254,642 downwards.
ATGTCATTGAAAAAACAGACAGCTTGTAAATGAACATCAGCCATGCCTGGTTTCAGGTACAGATTTTCATATTCAAAATCGGAGCATACCTTGCCTTCATTTGCAGACTGAAGTGTGTTTCATATTGCTGATGGCTCAAAATTGATAAAGAGCAAGGTTCTATCAAGGAAGGAACAGGTAATAGTGGAGAGCCATGATGTGTTCCGAGAGGTGCTAAGGACCTGCTACATGAATGGAAAACCCACTGTTGCAGTGGTATTGGATAAAAAGGCTCTTCTCTCCCCTCTGCTCCCAGAAGCATTGTAACATTTTTCTTCTACATTTGTCTTGTCTGCTACAACAGGTAGTTTCTTTCCCCATGCTCTTTTTCAAAGCCTTAGTTCTTGGCTCTTCATTTCCCAGCACTTTCACAGTGAGGCTGATGTGTGACAGACGTACACACCAGTGTCTGGCTGTCAAATGTCAGAATCACTGCCCACAATGAAAGTGAACTGTAACTAGCAAAAAGAGATTGGGTGCTGTAATAATTTTGCTAAGGGAAAAGAAGACAAATGACCTCTTGCAGATAGATAGTCAATACAGTTTTAGGAAGGATGTCACTCGCTTTCTTGTTGGGTGACATTCTTCCTTTCATCCCTATCTTTCTTAAACAATGCCATTCTGTCTTCATGCTTAGCCTCTGTTTCTTCCATTTTTAATGCTGTTCCTCCTTCGTCACTCCATCCTTGTTGGTGACTTGCATGGTGCCATTCTGCTGAAACTGCAAAACCTACAACAGAAGCCAACCTACCACCAGCTTATTCTGTGAAATTTCTTAATTAGCATTGCCCATACTACACAAAAACAATGCTGGCTCACCCACTCTGACTTTGAATGTTGATTCATGTTCTTTACTACACCGTAAGCTTACCTGCAATATGATTTCTGTACACTCATGAATTATATGTTGAGTTTGTGCTTCCCAAATAAAAAGTAGAACACAAAATTAAGCTTATAATTGTGCGTAAAAGTGGCAGTCGCACTTATTTCATACAATCGTGTGGCATCAGTTTGATAACGATAAAAAATATTGCACACTGTTATCTTCTGGTTTGTAGAGTTAATCTTCAGCATATTCCTACTGCTAGTGAAACTTGTAACTAACATATAAGTATTCTAACAAACGTAAAAGTAGTTTGAAAAATCCTGCAGTGAAAATTATAACAACTTCCTCTTGTGAAAATTAAACTTTATTGCTTGCTTAAACTATCCTACTTTTCATCGTCACACTAAAAAGAGAGAGGTCTACATGGAAGATGACAGTTCTTCCTACAAGCAGGGGGAACATGGGATGTACCAATCAATCTCCACCCAGGTCTGAGTGTGCTGTCTGAAAGTGGCTTCAGTACCGAAAACAGAGGAGGTTGTCCCTGTTGGAACTCGAGTGTGGGATTGGCTTTAGCCAGGGTAGTTAAAAGACAGTAAAAGATTGTTTGTTCCCACTTTGTCTAAAAACAGTGCACTCAAGGGCTGAGTGTCACCTTTCTCAGCAGGGCATGAGCAAAGAGGGTTACAGCTCTGCTTTACTTCTGTGTTTGACTTTGAATAGTTTTGGTTCATTACACTTCACTTACTTCAATTCTTAGACATGTATTTTAATCATCCTAGTCCTAATATATGTATTGTTACAGCAATTTATTTTTTCAATCTCATCAGGAGAATTGTCAGTTCAAACCATTCAATCTTTCAGTAGAACCACAGTAGGGCAGATAACTTGGTTGGCTTGTAGCTATCAAGGACTCTGTTAACATCAATCAGTATTAAGAAACAGGGAAAAATAAAGATCTGTACCTCTAGATGAGAACTGAAGTACAAATCTGTTCAGTTAGGCATGAAAGCTATCACTGCATATTCTCATGCATTTATCAACTATACTCTCCAGAGCAACTCTATTATCTTTGCATTTAGCTTGCATGAAGTCGTCTTTTAAAATCCTTTTCCCCTTTAATGGCTCACTGCACATTATCGAAGTTAGTATTTATAAAATGAATTCGTAAGGAACAATAACATTTTTGTTTGCACCGGCTCGGTGGAAGAAGACCCCTTCTTAACTGCAAGATGCATATGAAAATTACTCTTTGCTCCGAGAAGCCCAGACGAGCTGACAGGAAGAGGGCTGGCAGAGGAGCTGCAGAAAGGCAAAGCTCAACCTCTTTTTGTCAGGCGTTCAGTTTCGACCACCATCCCCGATACCCTGGGCTTGACTGACAGGAAAACATCTCCCAGACCTGAAGTGGGGGGCAGGGGTTGCGGATGAGGCCGCGGCTGCTCCCCACCCCCACCCCCAGCCTGGCCAGAGCCCCCCGACGGGCCGGCTCTGCCCCAGTCCGCGCCGAAGGGGAGCCCCGCCGCCCCGCCCGGGCCCGCACCTCCCCACACCGTCGACGGGCGGCGGAGAGCCCGGCTCCCTGCACCCCCGCGGGGGAGCCCGCGGCCTCGCCGCTCCCCGCAGCCTCCGCGGAGCTGGGGCGGTGCGGCCCCCGGCCCGGGGCGAGACCCGGCTCCCCTGCGGCGGCCTGTGCCGGTGTATATACATACGTATATGTATTTTTATATATATATATGTCTGTGTGCGTGTGCATGGCACCGGTCTGCCAGGTTGCACCGCATCCTCTCAGCGCTGCCCGACGGGGAGGGCGATGCCGGCGGGGCGATCTCCAGGGCGGCGCCGCGCACCGCCGTCAGGGGCACGGCGGGGCGGAGGAGCGGGGCGAGCACCGCGCAGGGGCTTGAGGGAGGGCAGCACCCCCCCGACCACCGTCCTTTGCTCCCTTCGGGCCCCTCCTTGCCCGACGCAGCCAGGGAGAGCAGGGCTCGCCGTGCTCCGGCGCGGGGCAGGGGCCGCAGAGCCGTGGCCTGGGTGAGGGGCTGGGAGACGGGGGGGGGGGGAGGGGGGGTGCGAACGCCGCGAATCCAGCCCGGCAAAGCGATAAACCCGGCACCACGCTTCTTCCAAAGACGGGGGTCGGTGTATTTTGTGTCCGGCGAGCGGTCAGCCTGGACCTAGTCACGCAGCCAGGGGAAGCTGAGCGGGAACGGAGCCTCGCTGAGGCGGATAACTTTCCCGCCGGGGCACGGGGGAGAGCCCACCGCCGCAGGAAGGGCTCGGCGGGCCCCGGGCGAGCGGGGTCCCCCGAGGCCCGGGGGGACACCGCCACCCCCCGGCGGACCGGCAGCTCCAGCGGCGCCGAGGCCGGGAGCGCGCTGCCCTCGCCCGCCGGGGGTCGCCCACCGCCGCAAAGGGCCGGGCCGGGCCGGGCCAGGCACGGCGGCGGGGCCGCGGTCTCCCGGCAGAGCCTCCCGCTGCCCGCCGGCGGCGGCCCCCCTGGGGCGCGGCGCGGCGCCTCGCCTAACCGCCCGCTCGCCCCGCTCCGCCCGGGGGTCGGCCCGGGGGAAGGCTGCGCGTCACCGAATCTCGCGGCGACGGCAGCGGGGCGGCGTGACGGAGCGCCCCGAGAGCGGCGGCGGGGGAAAGGGAAGGGGCGGGGGGGGGCCGGGCGAGGGTCCCGGGCGGGGCCGGCGTCGCCGCGGCGGGCTGCGGCCGCGGTGGTGGCGGCGGCGCGCCGCGTCGCCTCCCCTCGCCTCGCCTGGCCGCTCGCCGCCGCGGAGGGGCGGCGCTACCTCCCCGCACGCCCCCGCCCGGCGCCCCCGCTCCGTCTCCGGGAAGGGCGCGGGGAGCCCCACGCTCCCCCTCGGCGCGGCGGCGGCTCGGGCGCGATGCCGTGTTAGCCGGCGGCCCGCCCCCGAGGTAGCGCCGGCGGGTAGAGGCGCGGGTTGCCGGGGCTGCGGCGGGCACCATGGGCACCGGGCTGCGTGGCGCGGCGGCCGGGCTCCCTGCGCCCTCGGGCTGAGCCCTGGGATGTACCGGCGCCCCGGGGGAGTGTTCCGGCGACCGCGCGGAGCGGAGCGGTGCGGGGACGACGAGCGGCACGGCGTTCGACCGGCTGAGAGGAGGTCGCCCGGCGGTGCGGTACAGCCAAGTGAGTGCTCCCGCTCCGCTGCCTCTGCGCTGCGGTGCCTTCCCCTCGGGTGACTCCTGTTATGTTTTCTTTCGGGGCGGTCGCCCGCTCCCGGCTTGGGGGCAGGACGGCCGGGGGCCAGTTTTCAGGCGTTTCGGTGCGGGAGGGTGGCGGGGGGGAGACCCGCTCCAACTCTGCCGGAGTCCGCCGTGGGCATCCCGCCGATGCGGTGCCTCGGCGCGGCGGCCCGGGGTGTGGGGGGGGAGCGCCGTGGCTCGGTGCTTCCCGCTTCTGCAGCTGTAAGAGACGATACCTTCTTACAGGCGTTACTGTAAAACGCCTCCTCCTTTGTGCCGAGCTGTAACTGAGCTGTGGGGTGCTCGTAATTTCTTTCCGTAGGTGCTGCTTGTGGGAGAGGGGCATGGTGTCTGTTAGCCTTCCAGACTCCCTTACGCAGAAGGGTAGTGCGCCCAGAGTTCTGATTTTTATGCCTTTAACTTTCTTGGGCCCTACCTGGTGATTTTCTTTGAGATGCTCTTTGCTGTGAGGATGTGGTTTGCCCAGCCTTATTTGTTTGGTTACTTTTACCCCGTGGATATTTAGTGCTGTACTTGACATTGCCACGAAACAAAAAGTTGACTGTAATTTATTTCAGTGTATGGAGCACGGTTTGCAGGCAGGGGAATAATTCTGCTCTTGGAGGAACTCCACTTCGAAGGAGGAGGCCCATGGGGCTGTAATCTCTTGCTAAAAACTCGGAGAGCTCAGAACAGACCTGTCACGCTGCAAAGGAAGAATTCTGCTGTTCACTTTTCAGCGCTGATAGCTTATCAGCTGAGCAGCCTGCCTTCCCGTATCTGTGAAACACCTGTCTCTGAAACACAGGGGATAGAGTTGTGAATTCTGGGCAGGTCTGGGAGAAGACAGAACTTCAGACAGTGTTTAATTAAGTTTGCTCTTACTGATTGCCTAGGTGTCTTCTCTGTGAGCCTGAGAACTACGATCTTTTACAGTGACCTTGATGTACGTTCTGTTCTAAGGCGAAAGCAGCACAGAATAAAAGCATTTGCACAGATCTGTAGCTAAGCTCTGACAGTTCACTGAGAGCTCAGTTCCAGTGAACGTGGTAGTTTCAGCAGCGGCAACTGGGCATGGTGTATGTGTAGGAAAGAAGTTGGGGAAATAACTTGCCAAGAGTGATAAAAGTATAAGTTTCAAAGTTGGAAGCATATGCTCCTGCAGAAATACCACTATGTGTGAAATGTTTGTTGAGTTTTGGATGTTTCATTTTATAATCCGTGAGATCTCTAGCAAAAGGCATGTGTGGGTGTGCGTGGCAATCTCAGAGCTTCCCAGGTTAATGCACTTTGATTTGTCAGCTGCAAGAGATCTTTTTATGCACCGAAATACACATTTTTACGTAGATGCAATATTGACATAATATGATTAAAAGATGTTGGGATGGCAGTACTGTGAAAGTGTAACTCAAGTTTATATCAGAGAGGTAAAGTAAGCCTTTCCTGTAGTGGTGGATGGAGCTCACTGTGGCTAAGCCAGCTGAGGGGAATGTCGTTTGTTTTAGTGCAGTTTACGGACAGCATTCCAGTGGCTCATATTTCTGACTCTGAAGATACTATGAAACAGAATTAGAATAACTGTTGCTAGACAGTGGGATGCAAACCTGTCCTTTACTTAAAACACTCCGCTTCTTCTGTGTCATATCTATAGATTTTAGCAAAGTCTGCCTATGGTTTTATTGTAGTAATTCCTTCCTCTGTTGCAGAGTGGCAGGCTTTCACTAGTCATGTGCAAGGGAGGTCATAAACCACTGATGCATGCACTGATCCGGAATTAATTTGGACTATACATTACATTTGTGGTTTCCACAATTAACATAAGTAACTGCTCATACCTGGTTATGTAGCTAAATGGGTATTAAAAATTGAATCAGCTTTTGTCACTGCTGATACGTGCTGTAGAGCTCTTTTCTTTTTAGTCCTTCAAAGTAATCTAATGTTATACTCGCCCTTTGCCTGGAGAGGAAGAAAGCGTAATTTAATGACGTATCATTTGGCTTTTGCAGTATCTTGTCCCACAGCTATGAGGTAATCTAATGAAGGTCCCCATCACTGGATAAAAGAGCATGCTGCTCTAGACTTTCACTTATGGCCAGATTTTCACTCTGTTACATGGCCAAAGAACTGAGTTTTCACAGGGTCTGATAGAAAAAAATGAACATTTATTTTTCTGTTAGAAACTTGAAAAGAAAGGGCAGGGTAAGACCTGAGGTCTTGAAGGATGTATTTACAAAATGACAACTTCTAAGACATTAATCAAACACCTTTATCTTCATACATTTTCTCTTTTACTTGGTGTTTGTCAGAAAGCCTTTCTGCATATCTATACTTCAGTTCAAAATATGTGTAGTTCTTAAAAACTCAGAAGTGGCCATCATACAGTTCACTGTAAGGCTATTCAAATATCATCTTTAATGTTCTGTATCCCAGTTTGCTTGTATCTTTTGAATCAGAGATTTGCAAAGTACATTATATGTAACTTTGTAGCATGGATTTTTATTTTAAAACTATGCAAATCTCTTTAATAGAGGAGATGTTGACTTGATTCAGAAATTTCTGAGCAAGCTCAGAGATTAGGTTTCTTTCATTATTTTTTTCTTGTTTGCTCAGACATGCTGTTTGGCTTGTCAGGCATAACTTTCACAAACTGACAGAAAGACCTGCAGGCAAAATTAAACATAGCAACAGTTAAGCATGGTTTTTTCCTAGTCAGTCCAACCCTATTGAATGTGTCATTTCTATTTATTAATCTTAAATATTAAATAAACAAGAGCTGTAGTCTGCTCTCAGTTCTTTCCTCTGAAGTGCTCAGATAAGTACTATTTCTTCGTGCTCATAATTTAGCACTTGTCCTTGTGCCTGAGCTACTAGGAAAACTGTGATACTGTCAGTATTTCTTGCCCATAGTCATCGCCAGGTTTGCTTGCATGCATTGTTAAAAAGGTAAAGAGTTGTAGTGAACAATAAATGTCAAATGAATTTAATATGTGGTCTTTCTTGGACCTTCTCAGAGCTGTGCTTTCAGTTCAGGTTTCCAGGGAGAGGACTAGATGTGGGTGGGTTGAATCCCAATTTAAGTCTGCTGGATCAATGTGTACCTGTGGCAGTATGCTGTGACATTGGCTCAGCATGGTTACACAACCGACCTTCTGTATTTGCCCCGAGTTTTACCTGCTGTAAGTGGAAGAGTCAGAAAGCCTTACTGGCATTGTGCCCACCCTAAATTTTCTGCATTCCTGTTGCAGATGAGAGGAAGGAGAAAAAGCATACCTTAAAGAAAAAACAAACAAACCAAAAACAGATTATGGGCCAAAGATACAGCTCTAATCAACACCGGGTAATGCACTGGAGACACAGCTAGTGAAATTCACATGTATGTTTAGTTATCCAAGGAGGAAATTATTGTCTGTCTTGAGAGATTGATTTAGTGGGTGATGTGTATACTCCTTATGAGGAAGAGGAGCTAATTGATGTGGAAAGAAAGTTTTTTGCCACTGCATGCTTCACATGTGGCTGTCACTGTCGCTTGGGACTCTGACCTTTATCTTCGGTAGTTAGCTCGAGTTGGCAAAAAGAGGTGGAACGCTCGGTTGTGCGATGCATCTGGTGGTGCAGGAGCCAAGGGCTGGGTTGTTTCCTGGGGACTTGCTCTCTTCAATTTATTAAAGTAATGGGTAGAGGGAAGCTAATCAAGAAGAGTGTTTGAGATGAGATTGGACAAAACTGTAGAAGTTCATCACTGTGATACTATTGTGAGAGTAACAGTAGATTTGAATTACATGTGTATAAATGTTCTAAAAGATTGGGTTTTGCACAGGAGACCACAACATGGACAGATGATACTGCTGGACAAGGTTTGCTTGTGCCACTCAGGTATTCAGAATGACTTTAACGATGAGGTATGGATGGTTTGTGGAAGGCTGAGCTGTACCTTCCACTGTGAAAAGCAGGAGGTCCCCCATGTCAGGAGCTGAACACAGCATGTCCATCTTGCCCTGAGGGTGGAAATGGATGTTTCTGGAGTGGAACAAGCCCTGGAGAAGAGCGAAAGTCCCACACTGGTGCTGGCAGGGTGCTTTTCAACAGCCGGTGAAATGGTCGGGTGAGATGTGGCTGAGGTAAAGGCACTGATGTTTTACTGCTGTAATGCTGGCACTGGTACTGAATCTGTGACAGAACTCATGGCTTCAGAGATGCTGTGAGTGCAATTGATTGTTAGCTCAATTGATTATTCTGCAGATAGTTATTGTCTAGATCTCATCTCAAGAGTGTTGGATTTTTTATTTTTTTCCTGTGAAGTATTTGTTACTTGCTCTTACATTTAGGAGTTTCTTCCCTGATCAGGTGAGATTTTGGTTCAAAGTTGTGCTTTTAAAGCTGATGACATCAAGCACTTCTGAAGTATTTGTTGCTTGGAGCTTCTGAGATAACGTTATCGGGGAGGAACAGTTTATTCATCAGATTATTCTGAAGTATGGGTTCTTTATATTTTTCGTTCCATCTTAAACGACTTATTTTTTCACATAGCAGACAGTGTACTGGTTTTCTTGTTGAACATATTAGAAATGACTCTTTAAGTAAATTTTGTACTGCTTTTTGTCAAATTTATTTAAGTAGACTTACATTTGACTGTGAGCAAAGGCTATTTGAATAAAACAAAGCCCGTGCCTTTTCCCCCTCCACCTGTTGTGTTCAATTTATTTAAAATAATATAGCTGTCCAGAAAGAAGTAAGAATGGGAGTGCTGTTGATGACATTAATTTTTCTTCCACTTTCTGTCAAAATCTAAAGGGAATTTGAAATCGTCCTGTACAGATAACAGAATCTGACAAGTGATAATAATCCTACCCTCTGTTTTGTTCTTGATATAAAAAATATGCTTCTATTTTTATTGAATTTAGTGTAAAAAAGTCCCTGTTTTCAACAGGTATAATACTAAGTTCGTGGAAATCTGTTCAAAGTTTGATATTCATAATATAGTAGTTAATATTTGCCTTACTGTAAAACATTGATTCTTAATTACAGGATTGTTTCTGAAATTCTTTTTATGAAATGCTTTGTTATTTCTAAACATATATTAATTCAGAATTATGTGAGATAGCTTTTTCTAGTTGCTCTACATGGCAAAATGTTTTGATTGACTATTTTAACAGTTGTGAATAATGAACTGTGTGTTTCAGTTTACTGTTGCTTTCTGCAACACAAATGGACATTGATTTTCTTTGGCTTGCTTTTGACCCCTAAAGAAGTAAAGCAATTAGAATTATGCTTGTAAGAGAACTCTCTTCTGTCTCTCCTATCATTTTCTGTATATTATAAACAGCCTTTGAGAAGTGATCTATGTTAGTCAGATTATTTTCAAGTGAAAAAGGAGGGGAAAATAATCAGCTCTGCAGTTGTCTTGCGGCTCTGGGTTTCATCACACACAGCTGTCTGCCTTTATCCATTACTGACTGGTATCGCAGCTGTATGTTCCTGAACGCAGCAGAATGCACAAACAGTTCTTCGCAAAACTGTTTTAATCGGTTATTAAATGGCAAACATTCATGTGGCAATATATGGGTTTGGTCCGTGCAGAGCAGTTGTTGTCATGTAACAAAACACACACTGATGCATGTGTAGAGCTCTTTACTGAGGATAGATTCTGAGTAAAAATCGACGTCAGACCTGTGTCTTGATGGGTTTTCTTGTTTGGAGTGCCTTCATTCTCATTCTGTGGGTTATGTGTTTTGCTTTTGTATGAAACAACTTTGTGAACACAGAATGTAACGTAATAAAAAATTGTCTTTTCAAAATCAGCATTAGGCTTTAATAACATGGAGGAATGGATGTGAAAGCAAACTGGGGTGACAGTTCAGAGGAGCTGAGCGATTATTGTGTTATGAATGGGGCATGACTGGCCACTGCCAGGGGTGCAGTCAGTGGCAGTGCTCCCTGTCCGCAAACTGAGCGACTTTATTAATGTGAGTGCATAAATAGCTACTCTCTTGCTTTTTCAGCGGAAGCAACTTCTCAGTCAAATACAGTGGTATTCGTGAGGGAATTTTACTGGAGGATGCCTACTGTAACTGTGCTAGATGTTTCCAAGCAAAGTATATAGAAATCATGACAGCATCTGATGATTATCACCTCTCATTTCTCTTTAGCTTGCTGAGATTAGGAAGGATCTTCCAATATAATTGAATGCACAGTAGAGAGTTTCTTTCTACGTCATGTCGTTAGTCTTTCAGCTAGTTAGTTCTTAAGCATCTGTAGTAATGGTTCGTCATATACTTCTTTTCACAACTTACTGCCTTACGTAGTTGTGAGGTTGTCTGGGCTATTTTCTTGGGGTGTCTTAATTAAAATTGCTTACATTTCAGTTTATTAATCTGTTTTATACAGCTGCTTTCCTTTTCACTACAATAAATAACTTATTTAACCTACTAAGGGGCAGCTGATATCACTGATCAGTGTTTATACATTCTTTTTCTTATGTCATTATTCATGTTCTCAATGCTATTTATGTTTGCAAAGTTTTCTTGTTAGTTTAAAAAACTGAGGAGGTGGACTACATGAGTATTCATTACATGCTTTGATTAATGGAGAATCCAGTTGTTAACAGTGATTTGATAATGCCATTTATTGCTATGTTCCTGCATGACATGCCCATTTATGTACCTCTTATTGTCTCTTTTTTAACCTCTTCGTGATATTACAGTACTTGAAGTGAAAATATCAAGGTTAATCCCAAGCATTATTTTCCTCATCTATTACATTTTCCATCCAATCAATTGTTTTCTCAAGTCTGAGGTTCTGTATTTTTTTTTGCTATGCTTCTGTGTGTCTATGTACAACTGTTTATTGAGATTAATATATTATTCTTTATATACTTTGTGTTTACAGGACTGAGCCCATGACTTTTCCTCTTTGAAATCAACTTGATTTTTTCTTTTATAGTTAACTCTTAGCTATTATATATTAGCTACACTTGTCTAACTACAGCAAAGACATACTTTTTTTGTTAAAAAGCATTGTGGGAAATGGAAGAAGGAAATATTTGGGGACCACTTCCCTTTTTGTAAATTTCAAGAACATCATCCAGCATCTACTGAAATTAATTGGACCTTTCCTGTTAAATTCATACATTGTATATGCACTCTTCTTTTTCATTATTGAACATGATTACTTTGGTCTTATTAAGTGTATTTTTAGGTTTTAGCCCTGGACTAGCTCATTTTTACCTAAAAATGATAAATTGGCATGATGCAATTTTATTCTGCAAGGAAATAAGGGATTGAGGATATAGTTTGAATATATAGAAAAATGAGATTTAGGATAGAGAGTATTACACTGTAGACCTTACTATGTCATGTCTGGGGAGAAGTAGAAAGCCTGCTTGGTCCAATCAGTTACCCTGTCGCGGAATCCTAGAACGACAGAATGGTCTGGGTGGGAAGGGACCTTAAAGATCATCTATTCCAGCCCCCCTGCCATGGGCAGGGACACCTTCCACTAGACCAGGTTGCTCAGAGCTCCATCCAACCTGGCCTTGAACACTACCAGGGAGGGGGCCTCCACTACCTCTTTGGGCAACCTGTTCCAGTGTCTTACTTCTCTCACGGTAAATAATTTCTTCCTAATATCTAATCTAAATCTACCCTTTTTCAGTTTAAAACTGTTACCCCTCATCCTGTCACTAAACTCCCTGATAAAGAGTCCCTCCCTGCCTTGCCTGTAGGCCCCCTTTCAGTACTGGAAGGCTGCAGTAAGGTCTCCCTAGAGCCTTCTCTTCTCCAGGCTGAACAGTCCCAACTCTCTCAGCCTGTTGTCATAGGAGAGGTGCTCCAGCCCTCTGATCATTTTTGTGGCCTCCTCTGGACCCGCTCCAACAGGCCCATGTCTCTCCTGTGCTGAGGGCTCCAGAGCTGGATGCAGGACTCCAGGTGGGGTGTCACCAGAGCAGAGCAGAGGGGCAGAATCACCTCCCTCGACCTGCTGGACATGCTGCTTTTGATGCAGCCCGGGATATGGTTGACCTTCTGGGCTATAAGCATGCACTGCCATGTCATACTGAGCTTCTCACCAACCAGCACCCCCAAGCCCTTCTCCTTAGGGCTGCTCTCAATCCATTCTCTGCCCAGCCTGTAATTGTGCTTGGGATTTCTCCGACCCATGTGCAGGACCTTGCACTTGGCCTTGTTGTTTTGATTTGCCTTTTAAGCTAGCATAAGAGACAATGTACAGAGTTATTTTTTTTGGGGGGGGCATTTCTCCTCAGGCTTCTCTAACTCCACTGTCGATGCAGCCCAGGATATCGTTGGCTGCCTGGGCTGCGAGCACACATTGCCGACTTATGTCCAGCTTTTCATCCAGCAGCACTCCCAAGTCCTTCTCCTCGGGGCTGCTCTCAATCTATTCTCTGCCCAGCCTGTAATTGTGCTTGGGATTGCCCCGACCCATGTGCAGTACCTTGTGCTTGGCCTTGTTGGACTTTGTGAGTGTCGCACTGTCATGTTATTGCTGTATTTAATCTTATGTCTGAAAAAGCTGATAATGTGCCAGAGATCGTAGTTCTAAAATAATTGCTGTATGACTACTGCTTTGTATCAAATGTAAGATGGGAAATTCTGCAAAGCAGGAAAGATACTAATGTGGATTGGCTGATACCTGTGGTTAAGGAAGTCTGTTATTCACAGAGAGAGATGTCCCTCAGATTCCTGTTAGACAGGTGAAGCAAGTTTGGGTATGGTGGTAAAACTCAGGAAATGTTCTAAACATCAAAAGTTTTGATCCTTAAATAAATGCTTTGCTAAGACAGAGTGAAAAGAGCAGCGATATCCAGTGTGGCTGACCGGCCAGGACAGGGAAGCCCATCTAGTTCTGAGAGGGTCGTTAGGCAATGGACCTGCATCTCTGCTCCCTCAGCCTCCAGGCTTTGCAGCTGAAATGTTCGGAAGAAGTATGAGATGTCAGTATAGGACCGGTGGAGAAAGACTCTTGTGACATTTTTTGTTAGCTCTTTATTTCAGCTTTGTGAAACCAGTAGATTCAAGACATCCTGTTTTTGTGTAGGTAGTGAATCCAATCAGAGTGATCTGGATAAGCTCCTGTTAAGCTCTTGCAGCTAGGAGAATGGATTCAAGGAGTTTACAGGCTGGTACGGCTTCCTGCTAAGCTTCTGGCACCCAATGCCGTGTTTAAGGGGAAGAGATTTTCTCCAGTTGATACAGACCAACACTTCTGTAGGAGGCAGTCCTCAGAATATGGCACCTGCTTCACTGCTTTGTGTTATTTTCTAATAAGCTTTTCTTGCAAGGGTGTTTGCTAGAGCAGATTCAAACAGGAATGCCTTTTGATGGTTTTATTCTGTGTTCAGTTTCAGGAGTTGTTTATATTCGCATACATTATGAAGAAGTGTGATGCCTGCCTATCCTAAGAAAGCGTGTTGGAGAACAATCAAGTATGTTTTCTACTGGGTAGTAGTGGGGAAAGATGAAGACCTGGTCTGAAGTGCCTATTTGAGAAATATCCCCAGACTTAGTGTGTGTCCTCTAGTACTGAAGTGGACAAACTGCAATAACTTATTGTCACAAAAAGTCACAGTCAGGAACCTGCATACGCAGGCGAACATATCTATATATGCTTTCTTACGAGGAGAAGATTCGGTGCAGCTGCTGACCTTAGACATTGTAACTTGTTATGCGGGGAGACATAGTACCTTTAATGGGAATTCCTCACCCTATCTGTACGTGCTATGGTAGAGCCAGGAGGTATTCGCTGAATCTCAAGACTGAAATCATAAAGAAAGCTATAAGCATCTTTTCCTTACTTCTTTCTGAAAGGAATTAATTTAAATAAAGCTTTCCTTATGTCAGTGAAGTGTTTACCAAGTAAAGCAGAAGCTTTTAATGGCTTACAATGTGTTATGAAGGGTATTAGTAATGAATGAATTAGTAATTCAGCAAATAGAACGACAAGCTCTCTAAGTGTTGCAAGATGCAGATAAGATGTTCGTTCACATACAGCTGTTCATTAGAGAGAATGATACTAGGTATTTAAGGATACCGATAGGGCACTCTGATGTTTTTTGCTATGGATTTTTTTTGCCAGCTTTTGCTCTCAGGAGCATAAAATGACAAAACGCTTTTCCTCATACAGAATCACAGAATCACAGAATAGTAGGGGTTGGAAGGGACCTCTGTGGGTCATCTAGTCCAACCCCCCCGCCGAAGCAGGGTCACCTACAGCAGGCTGCACAGGACCTTGTCCAGGCGGGTCTTGAATATCTCCAGAGAAGGAGACTCCACAACCTCCCTGGGCAGCCTGTTCCAGTGCTCCGTCACCCTCAGAGGGAAGAAGTTCCTCCTCATGTTCAGACGGAACTTCCTGTGCCTCAGTTTGTGCCCATTACCCCTTGTCCTGTCACTGGGCACCACTGAAAAGAGCTTGGCCCCATCCTCCTGACACCCACCCTTCAGATATTTGTAGGCATTTATAAGGTCCCCTCGCAGCCTTCTCTTCTTCAGGCTGAACAAGCCCAGTTCCCTCAACCTCTCCTCGTAGTGGAGATGCTCCAGTCCCCTCACCATCCTTGTAGCCCTCCGCTGGACTCTCTCCAGTAGCTCTTCATCCTTCTTGAACTGGGGAGCCCAGAACTGGACACAGTACTCCAGATGAGGCCTCACCAGGGTAGTGTAGAGGGGAAGGAGAACCTCCCTTGTCCTGCTGGCCACACTCTTCTTGATGCACCCCAGGATCCCATTGGCCTTCTTGGCAGCCAGGGCACACTGCTGGCTCATAGTTAACCTGTCGTCCACCAGGACACCCAGGTCCCTCTCCGCAGGGCTGCTCTCCAGCAGGTCCACCCCAAGCCTGTACTGGTGCATGAGGTTGTTCCTCCCCAGGTGCAGGACCCTGCACTTGCCCTTGTTGAACCTCATCAGGTTCCTCTCTGCCCAGCTCTCCAGCCTATCCAGGTCACGCTGAATGGCAGCACAGCCTTCCGGTGTATCTACCACACCTCCCAGTTTGGTGTCATCAGCAAACTTGCTGAGGGTACATTCTAACTCTTCATCCAGGTCGTTGATGAAGAAGTTAAACAAGACTGGGCCCAGTACTGACCCCTGAGGGACACCACTTGTCACCAGCCTCCAACTAGACTCAGCGCTGCTGATGACAACCCTCTGAGTTCTGCCATTCAGCCAGTTCTCTATCCACTTCACCGACCACTCATCCAGCCCACACTTCCTCAGCTTCCCCAGGAGGATATCATGGGAGACTGTGTCGAAAGCCTTGCTGAAGTCAAGGTAGATAACATCCACAGCTCTCCCTTCGTCTACCCAGCCAGTCATGTCATCATAGAAAGCTATCAGATTGGTCAGGCATGATTTCCCCTTGGTGAATCCATGCTGACTACTCCTGATAACCTTCTTTTCTTCCACTTGCTTGATGATGGCCTCCAGGATAAGCTGCTCCATCACCTTTCCCGGGATGGAGGTGAGGCTGACCGGCCTGTAGTTCTCTGGGTCCTCCTTCTTGCCCTTTTTGAAGATTGGAGTGACATTGGCCTTTCTGCAGTCCTCGGGCACCTCTCCAGTCCTCCAGGACCTCTCAAAGATGATGGAGAGTGGCTCAGCAATGACATCCGCCAGCTCCCTCAGCACTCGTGGGTGCATTCCGTCGGGGCCCATGGATTTGTGGACATCCAGATCGCTTAAGCGATCCCTCACACAGTCCTCCTCGACCAAGGGAAAGTCGTCCTCTCTGTAGGCTTCTTCTCTTACCTCCGGGGCCTGGGATTCCTGAGGGCCAGTCTTAGCACTGAAGACTGAAGCAAAGAAGGCATTCATTAGCTCTGCCTTCTCCGCATCCTCCGTCACCAGGACACCCGCCTCATTCAGCAGCGGCCCCACGTTGTCCCTAGCCTTCCTTTTGCTGCTGATGTAGTTGAAGAAGCCCTTCTTGTTGTTTTTCAGTACCTACTGCATGGTAGTACTGACCACTGTGTGTATACAGCAGTATGCCTTCTATACAGTTCTTTGATAGCCGCAGGACTGTAAGTCTGAGATCACCAGCAGCTGGGGTCATAAACATCTAAGTAGACTGTACTAAAGAAGGCAGAAAAATACAGTGGGTTTGCTTTTGCATTCTTTATGCTGTGATAGAGAGAGGCTATTTATGATCCTTGAAAAGAGGAAAAGGTGAATAGCTGCATTTCTAGACAAAGTAGAGAGAGAACTGCAGGGACAGAAGCAAGATGTTTGATGAGAGAGCTGTTGTCTCTGTTTTTGAGGGGAAAGTGGTGCTTCCCAAGACTGGAATTGTTCAGCAATATTCAGAATTACGTCCTTGCAGTATGGACCTGCTACTCATGCAGAGGAGTTCTGCCAGAAGCGTGTTGGACCTGCCCCTGTCCATATGAGAAATGTCTGGGAACGACTGTATGTGTGTTATTGTTCTCCAAAAGTCCCTTAAGTTCCCTGTATTTAAAGCAGGACCTCACGTGCAGGGATTCAGTTGCATCCTTAGACGGACCACTCACTTCTGCAGGTCCATTTAGGGGTGTAGTTGAGATGCTCTGGTTCTTCAGGCTACCTGAGGCTGGCGTCTTAGTACACAAGAAGCAAAATGGAAATTGGTGAGGTCCTCGGGTTGTCTCGTGATAGGAGAGATGCAAAAGTGATGTCATCAGGATTTCTCTTATTTGTGCCCTACTATACATGTATATATGTGTAACTCTGGCTCAAAATAAATGCTACAATAAATTGTGCTTTGTACACACACCTGTTAATATAATAAACTCTAAAGTGCTTGGAAGTCTGTGGAGACTAAGCGGAATTATGGATCTCATGTCACAATTCTAATTTCCTTAGAAAAACTGTCTGGGCACCTTCCTTTCCAGCAAATAGAACTGGAACAAATAGCTGGAACCACCTCTAAAGGCAACTGTAAAGGTGTAAAATTAAGATTGTGAGCTTTCTAAAGACTAATTCTTCAGAGAAAGTAGATGAGAAGGAGGCTGCTTTCATGGATCAAGTGTCAATATTAGTCCAGTTACAAAGCGATACAGAAGATTAACTTACTTTCCTCATTTTATGGCAGCAAAATTGTCTTTTCTTGAAGGTGAGAAGTATTTTAGATCTTGCTGCATATAGAATCTCTCTGCAGGCATTTAAAGTGCTGGAAAAACCTCTGCACAAAAGCTCACAAAAAACGTGCAATATTTTTGAGTTTTGCAAGTACAGCTGAATGTCACTTTCTGCAGGTTTATGACATGTAAATAGCTGGAGATGCTACTGCAGGGAAAGCTAGTCCTTTATTTTTAAAAATACACATCTGTAGTAGTAACCTATATTTATGAGTGTATAAACCGTCCTGCTGTGTGTTCAAAACCTATGGTTTTGCCCAAAACACCCGTCTGTGTGTTCGTCAAAGCTTTTTGTTAGCTTAAAAAGAAGGTATAATTACATAAATACCATCTTTCATTTGAAAGATTTTTTTTAAACACCATCCATCTGAAATACACTCTTGTATTTAGAAATTATGAGAAACAACCTGAAAACATGCTTTAAAGTACCACAGAGTAATGTTAGACATCAAAATTACAGTCTCTTATACAAGCCAATTGTTTTCACAATACTGGAGCACATTCAGGATGCAGATTAGGGGCAGTACTTGACCTTTGAGTTTTTGATTATGCACAAAAATCCAGCATAGTGAGTGCACATGCGAGATGCTCTAGATTGGCAATAACTGTAGATACCAATAACACCTATCTATGCAGCCTTTGATTTAGGATGAGGGTCCCTATAGAGTCTGCAAGTCAGATCTCCAGAGTCATGTTTAAAACTCTAAAAAAAGGGAAGTAAAAATCAATAAAGTAGTAATTTATAAATAATTACAGTAGGCAAAGTCACAGATCAGTGCAATATGGAGCCATAGGCTGGCTTGGGGAACTCACATAGCTAGGTTCTTGTTCCCAAACATGCAGAGAGGCCTAGCCATGATGTGCTGATTAATGCTAATTGAGAAGGGACAGTTACCTTCTCATTTGTCCCACTGATTTTCCTCCCCTTAATGGATCTATACTTCATGGTGAATTGAAGCTCTGAACCTAGAGTCTCTGGATCTAGCATTTAAATATTCACAGTAATGCTCTGTGACATTGGTTCCAACGATGTCTGGTGTGTGTGTACTGGGTGCATGGGAGGTTGACTATCTTCCTCTGAACTCCAGTATCTTTTTTTTTTTTGTTTTTTTTTTTTTAAGGGTGGTTTCTTATGGTTAGGCTTACTAGACTGTGAAAACTCATATTTGAAGCAATGATTCTAATTTTTCATCTGCTTGTGCATACTGTATTATTTGCACAGTGCTGTCTAACACAGTCAGGAAGAAAACTGAGAAGAGCCATAGTTTGCTTTTGTGCCAGAGTCTGAGGTCCAGGAAAGAAGCCTGCATATTTCACCAAAACAAATGCTGTTGCTATGAGTCATATAATATATACTGGTGCATAACATGCAGCAGATATCTAAAGTGAAGGATACTGCTGCTCTTAACCAAAAGGCTCCTCAGTCCTGTAGCTTCTGGAAAGGAGACATTGTGTGTTGTTCTCTGTATAGAGAAGTGGTTTGTGGGATAATCCTCATGGCAGTTGTACTGCTGATGGCCTGTGTGCGCTTGCTTGGAACAAAAGTGCAGGTGTTTTGTGAGAACATGACAGGCATGATGTGTGACTGAATCAGCTCTGTCTTCCTTGACCATGGAGAGCATGTTCTTCTACCACAAGCTCAGTTTTCATCAGTCTGGGAAGCCTTTCATTTACTGAAACATGCAAAGCAGCTTCTGAAGTGTGAAATGATTTATGTGGTGGTCCCTTCTGCCTGAGTAGTTACGTGGTATCTGGGGCCTTGCTGGAGTGCTCCCATTGAAAGAATATAGAAGATGCATATCAGAGATTTCTGCGCTGCCACCCTTTTTATTTGCAAGGATTGGACTTAGTATTTCTGTTGCAGGTCAGTGAATGTGGAACAGATAGTTGCTTGTGGCAAAAACCACCTCTGGGGGACGTGTTGTGCCCCGCAAAGCCTGGGCTCTTCCTTCTCACAACCATGACTGACACAATGTCTCTTCCTGTCTCCCATCTTGCACGTTGTGGCCCATCAAGCCTCTAGCTCCTGCGTTTGCAGTCAGTCAGCACCAGGAAGGCCAGACATTAGGTTCTTTCTGGCCATCTGCTTGGGTGGTAGCTTACAGGAGAGCATGTGATTAGTCACGGTTATTTATGAGATTCATAGTTCTGAGACTTACTTGCTGGAAACACATGAGTTCTTCAGCACAATAATCCTATAATACATGACAGAAAGATATAGAAGTATGTAATTCAAAGAAGAAATGGTAAGTGGAGAACCTTTCTGTGTTGTTCACAAATACAGCAGCGAGGAGAGATGGCATCACTTTCAGGTACAAGGTGCCAGCATGATAGAAGTAAAACTGACTTGAGTTACAAAGACTGTTGTCAACTCATCTGTAAAACTTCAGGTAGAACATTTGTTTCTGTTTCGGGTTACCGATACATATGTACAGAGAAGATATTTCTCTTTAATTGCCATATGGTTTGATTTTTGCTTTTCAGCCAACTTTTCCCTGAAGGGATGACAAAATCAGTAAATTGAGAGTAGCTCATTTTAATATTTTTGACAATGGTCCCTATTTAGAGCTTCACATTTATCATTTCCGCCCCTCCCCCGGAATTTCTATTGTATGCTTTACAGGCGTATCACTTGACAACATATGTTTCTGACATATATGTGTGTATACATTTGTTTGTAATGGATACATGTCTGCATGTGTGTGTTAAATATGATATACGAAGTGCTTGTCAGCCTTGGTAGCCCTGGATTTTGGAAATCTATAAAAAAAGTCTTTGATCGTGACAGCAGCCACATTACATGGCTGGATGTTCTTGTGGCTTCTTTTACACCTGCAGAAAGTACACGGTGGCCTGTGCTTGTACAGGGATTGACTCCCTTTCAGATAATCTTTCTCACCCTCCTCAAATCTGTTCAGAACCACAAGTGAGGATCATCTTCCTGGCCTGTTAAATCATCGCTTTACATGCCTCTGCCAGTTCCTTCGCCCTCACATCAGGCTGAAGCTCTCTCTTTGTTTTCAAGCGTATTGCTTAGTAAAACCGAGCATTAGGTGCTGTGTTTAGCAGCTTATTGAGATTTTTGCTCTTACCACCAACCCATCAGTGTCTAAACTGTCTGTTCTGTCCCTTGAAATTCCCGTAATACATATTTTTCTGTCCCATATGAAAGTAAAAATGCTGTACTTGAAAATCTGCTTTTATAATGTTCACTTGTCATCTTAACTTCTACTAGGATGCTTGCAGATGGTTTCCATCTGGAACTGATTTAAAGCCTAAATGAGAAGTTTTTTCAGTCGTTCATTTTGAATAGTTTTATATGAATAGTTTTATATAATTCAGTGAGATCTTAATGGCTAATTTTTGAGTAACTGAAATTTTGCCTTTTTTTTCATTTTTGTCCTGCTAATCCAATAACAGAATCTACTTAAGATATATTGTTGTGTATTAAAACATCCTGACACAGCGCACAAAAATAGTATTTGTTGTTTCAATAACTACTCTTCACTATTCAATTTAAAACTATTTAATATGCATTTATTCAGTGAAGTTGCATATGCTCGATGTGACTGTTTTTAGACATCTGCCTTTAGGCAATAGATACAAGACAAGGGCAGATTACTTTCGGCTTGATAAAACATCCCTGTTTTGTTTATAGATGAGTCTTCAGCATTTGACGGCAGTCATGGCAGTGACTGGTGTTATATTCTTTGGACTTAAACCATTTTCCGTTTGTTCAGCAACAGAAAACTCAAAGTGTCAAGAGTTCAGTTTAAAAATACAGGAAAAGGACTTCAGAACAAACAGCTTGATCAAGTGAAATTGCACATGTCAGTTGGAATGTATAGTGAATTAAAAAAGGGCAGTGAATTAGTGAAGAAAAATTTTACTCTTGAATCCAGACTGTGAAGGTGTGATGTGTGGGGAGACCCAAAAAGAAGACATGGACTGTGGTTTGTGCTGTGCTGGCTCCTGTCTGAGTCCCCATCAGGCTCATGAAATGTTGTTGTGGGCACTGAGCACTCAAGTGGGCAGTGCTGGATGGCTGCAAAGCTGGGTAGGTGGGGGAAGAGCAGTGGATGTTGTCTGCCTTGACTTCAGCATGGCTTTTGACGCTGTCTCCCATAACATCCTCCTAGGGAAGCTCAGGAAGTGTGGGCTGGATGAGTGGTCGGTGCTTTGTCAGGGGGGTTGGACTAGATGATCCCCAAAGGTCCGTTCCAGCCCCTACCATTCAGTGATTCTGTGACCTGCCTCTGCCTTTCGAAAACAGATCGCAGTGTTTTTGTTATACTGCATACTCTCTGCCTCAGAATTTGTAGTCCAAAAATAATGTAGCAAACGGGCATACTGCTGGAAGAAAGGAGTGGTGACCCTGTCTTAACCAAAGAGTACCTTGGCTGGATTATGGGTTGATGGGTGGGTTTTGTAGGCTGATCAGAAGCTGCTTGATCAACTGATAGTTAAACTGGTCTGTTACAATTTTTTTCAGATTTTCTTAACTGTAATTAGTGGAATTTCACGTCAAACTTCTCTGTGTGTAATATTTTTTGTTACTGAAGTTTAAGAAAATTTCAAAACTGTAATTTTTAATTTAAACCTGTTTATTTGTGTTTGGCAATGTCAAGTGTATCGAATAGTGCAGGGTCTCAATGGTGAACTGGAATTTCTGAGTTGGATTTACTCTGTGATCACCACATAGACTTGAGCAAGTCACATAAATGTCGTTTGACTTATTCATACCAGTTAGCTTAATTTCATACTTCGTGGACACATGGGTTAGTACTTTGAGACTTCATTAATGAATGGTTACATAAAGGTTCATTTTCAATAGTTAGAGACAGTTGAGGCATATAGTGTTTTAGATACCGATTTACACGCGTTTTTGATTTCTCAAGAGTATTTTTCATGATGTAGGAGCAAATTTCTGTCTACTTGAAGTCATTGATTTCTCTGATGTGTTACTACCTTTTGGAAGAACATTACACAAACCTGGAAAATAAGTTGGTTTTTTTTGGGAGCATTCAAAATGGATTTGTCTAAATCTATTCTTGACATAAATTAAATTTGATATGAAGTCACGTTTGCTCATTTTCCAGTCTCTGTCTTAATTAATACATTTTAAGGAGGAACATTTGGAGGTGTGAGAATTCACATACTGTAATAAGCACTTGAAGGAATCTCTTTGCAAGCATTTTGTCTGCAAATAGTACCACAACTCCTAGATAAATGTTTTTTTTTTCTACTACAGCACTGTAAAAGGAAAAAGGGGACTGTTATTCACAGACCTATAAATTCCCCAGATAAACTGCATTTTGTTTTTATTTAAACAAACAGCTGAGCATATGGTATAGTAACCTGTGCTTCTTCTTAAGTTGTGACTTAAAATTTTTCTTTTCCTACATTAGTAGTTGATTTCAAAACTGCTGTAATTCCATGGGCAAATCTGGATATGGATTTGATACAATGTTACATTTTTCCTGTTATGGGGAAGAATTAAAACAAAACTGAAATATACGAGTAATTTCAATGGAAGTGGAAAGATAGCCTAGTATGAAGCCAGCTAGAAAACCCTGTCAAACCAACCACTAACACTTGCTTCAGCCGTGCAGTAGGCAGACTTATGCTAACACGAGTTGCAGGCTGTAGCATTGGCCAGCACCTAGACTTCCAGGTCCTGCACCCTTGTTCAACATCAACTCTTGCATTCCTGCTTTGCTATTGTTTACAGCTGTAGGTAGTTTTTTGCTGAGGCATAGGAATGATCCTAGTTTACACAAATTAAATGGTCATTAGTAAGAATCAGAAGCTTTGCTGAGAAACCAGAAGGGGGCTAGGATGACTTCACCATCTTACCAAATATTCATGTTCTGGTGAGGCCTCTAGTGTATTAGGCATGTGTATGTAGAATTGATGACAATTACTGTGAAAATAGTATTATTTAGCATAGTCAGTAGCATAGTAGTAATAGTGTAAGGCCATCATCCCCTTAAAAAAGAGAGAGAAGAACACCCATTACAATCCCGTCTTTCCCACAGCACCTTGTCAGTGACTCATTTTGTAGGGCAAATCAGCAAGCAGGTGTATTAGTTACTGATGTGACACATTAAACCACTTATAACTTGTTTTGCTATCCTTGCACACAATACATGCTCATTAGCAAAGATTTCTAGTGCCATTGCCTTTCTCTTCTGTAGCTGTCTTGTTATCATAAGGCCACAACTGTAGTTGATACTCAGACTGCCTCACCGTTAGGGCCATGCTTTGCTTAATAAGAAGTTATTGTTTTGATACAGTATTTTGGCATAGCATTGAGGATTGCAAAATGTTTTCTCTTTAAATGTGATAATCCACTGTGGTCCTGCATGTATTACGTTTATGTAAATAGCTCTGTGGTCCCGCCACTGTAGGACCTCTGTTCCTGCACAGTAGCTGGTAATTCTGCAAGCAGTGTTTTCATTTGTCTTTATTTTGAGGTGGTAGGTTATCTGTCAAGAATAAAAGCTCACATCCCTGGTGGATGTGTGTTAATTGCCAGTAGGATTAATAATGGAGATTCTGTTTTATCCAGCTACGTGTTTGCACAAAACCTTTAGGAACTTTCATTGTCAGTACTGCTTCCTCTGTGACCCATTTTGCTGAAATTCAGTATGGGGAAGAACTCATAAAGGCTTTTGGAGATGTGCAGACGTGCTGGTATTTCTCACCCGTTCACTGTAGCGTGGGCCTATCCATGCGGCGTGATAAAACAAACTTCATTTTCTTAGGCAATCGAATTAAAAAATAATGACAACTATGCCAACATGCTCTTTGGTTTTCTGTCACTCTCTGGATGTTTTGCATACTGTGTTGTATTTAATGGAGTGGAACAATTGTGTATTTATAGAAAATGTGTTGTGAGTCCTAGTTAAATCTTGTTGTGACCAAATTGGTAATTATGATACCACTGGGGAAAGTAGTTCATCAATGTAGTTGGGGATATGAGGCATAGGCTTCCATTAATTTGTCCGAGTACTTTTAAAATTATGGCTATGGGACTGTGAAATTTA
Organism: Opisthocomus hoazin; assembly: GCF_030867145.1. Classification (NCBI taxonomy): domain Eukaryota; kingdom Metazoa; phylum Chordata; class Aves; order Opisthocomiformes; family Opisthocomidae; genus Opisthocomus; species Opisthocomus hoazin. Next base: position 48,230,389 of record NC_134416.1, on the reverse strand, counting down.
CTTTAGAGTTCAACAAATGGGCTAAGAGAAGCCGTGATCAGTGGCAGTAGGTTTTTTGCAAAGAAACTGGGTGGATGAAAGGCTAAAAAGCTTCTACCACATAATTCTGGGCTCCGCAGTTCATCATTATCTAATCACAAAGGTTAAAGCAATTTAGAGCTTGGAAGCTGTAAACCAAGAGCTGCCCAACAAAATGTCCAAAGGGATAGGGGAGCCCTAAAACCTGATTGAAATGCACAAGGATAAACTTCCAGAACCCCTATTTGTGTTTAAATACTTCTTACCATTTTAACTTTTTATTTTCCTCTGACATATGCCAGATTTCCAGTCATTAAAAGAATAGCAAAGATTACTCTCTCACAGAAAGAAGAGTCACTTTGTACTCTTTCATTCCTTGTGGCAGTGACAGAGGATTATGGAGTGAAATTTTTTTGCTTACTGATTGTAAATACAAATTCTTTCACTTTTGAGTTTTACTGGGGTTTTTTTGATGATATCTAACACACTACAAGGAACTTTAGAGAAATTATAAAGTTTATTTATTGCTTCTGCATTTTCGGGGAGAAGTTGTTCTAGAGTTCTTCAGATCCTCCAGTATTCATGCAGTGCTTTTGAAAATTAAATGTAGCAATCAGACTTGCATTTTTAAACTGTGTTAAACAAATTACCTCTAGAACTGAGGGTAAGATGTCTCACTGCTAGCACAATTGGCACAATTTATAAACTGGCTTCGTGCTTTCTGTTGGTTTTTGTTCAAATGAAAGGTGTAAAATGCTCTTGTCTAGATGAGTGTATTTTCTGTAAAAAGACTAAAATTTCACAACGGTAAATTCTGGTAAAATTGTGCTTCTGGCAAAATATTAGTGCATGCATGCTATGGATCGCTGGGAAAATGAGTGATTTATGCTGGATGGGACTTGGGAATGCTGAAAAACATTTGTTCATAGGAATTTTTGGAACTGCAAAACCAAGTGCGTCAGTGCAAAGAAGGGAAATACCCAAATATATCTTACAGGTCAGGGTAAAGAGCAAAAAAAAGTCTGGAATATATGTAGTTTACCTTGTCTGTTTGAGTTCTGTGTAAGAACTCAGCACAGATGTGTAGCAGAAAATGTGAAAAGTGAGGAGTGTGGTCACATGCAATTTTTTCATACATGCTACTACTGCTAATCTTAAAGGCTAATTCTGAACAAATAACAGGATCAATATGCAGAAAAGCTTGTAAGCACATCCATGCCATTTAATTTTTTTTTTTTTTGCAGAAAATTTTTTTTTTTAATGTGCAGTACTAAAACATATGGGTGGATTTACATTTCTTTTATGTCTTCACGTATGAGTAACCTGTTTTGCTGAATATATGATTTATCTTTCCTACATTTTTGTCCTCTGCTAGCCACTCAGTATGCTTTATACCCAGCTAGAAAAAAAAAAATTATCTGGTGGCATCAACCAAGCGAGTGAGAACGGTTATTCTATGCTAAAGTGACTTTCATTTACCAAAGGCTGACAAATCACTACTTTATAGTTGAGAAATAAGTCAGACAAATTTATATCACAAGTGAAAATAGTGAGCTGTGTCTAATAAATTTGTAGTTCAATGAAAAAATATAAACTAAGTTCATCAGGTCTGAAGCCAAGAGCATTGCTACAGGGAATGTATAATGTGCTGTGATACAATTTCCAGTGGTAGCTTTATGAATAAGAGAACAGAACATGTTAACAATTATGCCGATGGCTAGGACTAAAGTGAATTATAACTGCATTAACTGTAGTAACATTTTTACCCTTTTCCTTTTCCTTGCAATTACTAGGAAGTTATTTTCTTTGAAAAGTAAACAAAGCAGAATATTACAAAGCAAGCATATTGTTCCCTCTTTGACTGCAATGAGCGTTCATTCGTTGATGCAATTATCTTTCTGGAAAATACAGACTTATTCAGTGAAATCTAGTCTAGAGAGTAAAACAACTGAAATGCAAATATGAAGCTGAGCAGTGAAGACCTTGGTCATTTAAAAAAATCCATGCTAAAACAGATGAAGATTGATCAAAACCCTTTTGGTTGTTGTTCGTCCTCCACTGGAGGAATTTACTAAAATTACTCTTATGAGTTCCTGGGCATTAGTTGATATAGAAAACAATGCTTTTACTAAATGGCATGAAAGTATCACACCAGAACAGCAGTACTTAATGCTCACCTGCGCACATGGGTTTGTGTCTGTGGTGTCAGATGTGCTGCTCTGCACTGTGGGCCATTGAGAACTGAGAACAGTCTGAATTACATCCAAGACCACAGGATGATAGAATCATAGGACAGCCGAGGAACAGACCTCAACAGGTTGTCTGGTCCAGCCTTTCAAGCTGTTGTAATCCATTTTATCCCTGCTGTCAGTTTCAATGTAGAGGCTGATAAAACATATTCTTGATAGACGTGTGACTGATGAGGTTGATTAAGCTTCTTTATATGAAGAATGAAGCTGTAACTACAAAAATGTCACCTAAAGCACTGGAGTAAGAAGTATGGATGAGCTGAATTTGCGTCTTACAATGAAACCAGCACTCGCACTGTCAGTGCTGGACTCTAAAAGAGTTCTTGCACCTGACCATTGCTTTCTGAACAGGGATCTTATGAGTGCATGCCAGTATTCCTGAATAGTTTCAGATGTCTTAGAGTACTTATGTTATAATTGACCACATTTCTTGAAGAAGATAAAAGACTACTTTTTACTTCTAATGATGCTCAAAGTATCATAATTTTCTTTACCTCCTTACTTCTCTTTATTTTGCATGCTGTCAACACCATTTATGCTTCTCTTGCCTCCCCCATCTTCCTGCCCATAGGTGTCTTATTCTTTTTTCTCCTTAATTTTCTTTGATATTACTGGTGTAACTGGTTTTACTTACCTCTTTCACTTGCTTTATGTATTTATTGCAACTTGTCATTGTCTCTGCCCCTTCATCTTTTTTTTTTTTCTTAGTGGACATTGGCAGTCATGGAGATGATCATGGCTGAAAAAAAGACTTTAGTATGTCATGGAATGGCAGTATTTCAAATGGTGTTTTTACAGATGTAACCATGAAATGGTGGGCAATGAAGCTCATTAAAGAGCTTTGTCTCATCAAAGAATGTTAAACAGCTGTTTTCAGCTTGACCACAGCGGAAAATAGAACCAGTCAGCCAGTAAAAAATTATGTTTAGTAGGTACTATGAATATAAGTAAAAGAAAAAATGAGACAGTGAACAGGAGGAAGTCATGTGTGATGGGCTTCTACACTTGACTGAGCCCCTTGATCATGGTTCCTGTTTCTGCTCATGTGTTGTGAAATGGGAGATCTTTTAGAAGCTGGCTAGAGTGCTTCTAGCTTGCTGAGAAGATACTGCCATTCAGGAAATTATTCTTTTATTGCTTGCAGCCTTGGTAAGCTTTTCTCCACTTCTGTTATCGTAGAGATGGACTTAATTTTGCTTAATGAGCAGTGAGACTGAAGGGGATGGGCCTTAATACAGCTTGGACCATGTTGTGGAGGAAAGCTTCCTTGCCACAGCTAGGTCAGTTGGTTTTCTCCCAAAGATCTTCTGCTCTGATAAACATTAAATCTCTTCCTTATAAGGTTCTTATAAGCTTTAAAAACTGGGTTTTTTTGTTTTTATTTTGCATTCTCATGCAATACCTCTCCAAGAAGGGCTTCAGCCCTATTTGTTCAGTTCCCTCAATTACAACAGTATTTTTTTACTGACTTGATATTGATGACATACATAGTCAGAAAGGGTCAGAGAAAGTATTAACTATCATAAGGGAAGTGGGACACAAAGCTGACACTAGAAAGGCACTATTCTAGGTGGGAGCTGGTGTGTGGAGGATGTGGCGGTGGCTGTGTTACTCTGAGTTTGCAGGCTCCAGGAGCAGTGATACCAGGAGAGCAGCATGTGCTGCCGCTGTACTTCCTCCTGCCCGGACGTACTGGGAGGGAAACCATCTGGTGGGAGCTGTGACTGGGACACCGCAGGCGCTGGGGCTGGTCGTGCCTGCGGTGACTGCCGGCTGTGCTGCCCGCCATATCCAGGCAGCTTGAACGCAGCGCGAAAAGCATTGGGGTACGTAGCTGGTCCCGACTTTGCTGCTGTCTGCCTGGCTTCCTTCCTCACCGAGGTGGCTGTCTGTAAGGACTGACTCCTGCCTGCATTTGCACGCGCCATTACTTTCTTAAGTGATAGCACTGGAGTATAAGTCCGTGGCGGTTGTGCGGCCTCTTTGTACAGTAAGCTAGTGCTATCCATAACTCAAAATTAACAGTTCCTTTCTTGTGCTCTTATCTTATTCTCTGGATTTCCTGGTTGTACTCTACATGGTCCTTTCAAAACCTCTTGGCAGCCCAACTAAAACAAGCCTGATAAATTGTCTAACATCTTTTTGTGTACTGTACAACAGTCTGTTCTTCTAAATACTCTTTTAGCAGAGAAATTGCAATGAAAGCATGACTCTGGCTTCTTTGAAACGTTCATCTTGACAATTTATGATCTTTCACAAAATATTTGGGTTGTGTGCAAGAACAGAAATGAACCAAGAGACAGATTTTGATGTTGCGTCAGTGAGTTCATGCCACTTTTATATGTTTCTCAGTAAAAAGATATTTGAATCCCAGCTCATCAAAGTTGAATCAGCTCAGATGAACTGTTAGGATGCCTTCAGGTCTGAAGACGGCATGAAAGAGCTGGAGTGCTGAGTAGGTGAGGGAGGTTACCACTGAAGCTGTCTGGAAACTCGGTATGTTACAAAGACTACACAGCATAAACTGTTTCATGTTTGTCCCTGTTTCTTCAGTGTCTCGATCAGAGCTCCGCAGAGCCCATTTTATTGTGAATCTTTACCAGTTGCTTTGAACATTTTCACAGTCATTTTGTTTTCTACAAAGCAATGTAAAAATGTTGAGGCACACACAGAATGACTCTTAAGCTGCTCTGTGCCTACATAAGACTGTCTGTGCAGGAGTTAACGTTAGTCTTAAGACAGGTTTTAAACTAGTGCAACCTTGGGGTCAGGTTGGTCATGATTCTCAACTGCTTTGCTTTTGGGGTACTAGTTTATGCCTTTGCTAAGAAGAGTGTTGTTTGATACCTTTCTGAGTGCCATCATGCTGTACTGCTGGCAGTGACAGTTCGCTTCAGCTAGTCAACGTGTGTTAAAATAGATTCTCTTCCCCATATTAGCTAGTGAATGAATGCGCAATTTAAATAAGCTAACACCTCATAGCTTTATCCTGGAAAATCCTCTGAAATTCCAGTGTTGTATGGATTTATAACCTTACCTGGATGTAACAGGATTTACCTGGATCCTGCATGGAGGAAGCAGGGCGATAAGCAGGATCAAAACCTTGGACCTCAGGAGGGCTAACTTTGGCCTCTTCAAGGAGCTACTGGGAGGAATCCCATGGGCCAGGGCTCTCGAAGGCAGGGGGGTCCAAGAGTGCTGGTCGCTGTTTAAAAGTCACTTCCTCCATGCTCAGGAGCGGTGCATCCCCCTGGGAAAGAAATCGACCAAAGGAGGCAGGAGACCTGCATGGTTAAACAAGGAGCTTCTAGTGGAGCTCAGGCAGAAGAGAAAGGTCCATGGAATGTGGAAAGAGGGGCAGGCCACTTGGGAAGAGTACAGGAATGTGGTCAGAGCATGCAGGGATGCGACGAGGAAGGCTAAGGTCCTCCTGGAATTGAAGCTGGCAAGGGATGTCAAAAACAACAAGAAGGGCTTCTTCAACTACATCAGCAGCAAAAGGAAGGCTAGGGACAATGTGGGGCTGCTGCTGAATGAGGCGAGTGTCCTGGTGATGGAGGATGCGGAGAAGGCAGAGCTACTGAATGCCTTCTTTGCTTCAGTCTTCAGTGCCAAGGCAGGCCGTCAGGAATCCCAGGCCCCGGAGGTAAGAGAAGAAGCCTACAAAGAGGATGACTTTCCCTTGGTCGAGGAGGACTGTGTGAGGGATCGCTTAAGCGATCTGGATGCCCACAAATCCATGGGCCCCGATGGAATGCACCCACGAGTGCTGAGGGAGCTGGCGGATGTCATTGCTGAGCCACTCTCCATCATCTTTGAGAGGTCCTGGAGGACAGGAGAGGTGCCCGAGGACTGGAGAAAGGCCAGTGTCACTCCAATCTTCAAAAAGGGCAAGAAGGAGGACCCAGGGAACTACAGGCCAGTGAGCCTCACCTCCATGCCGGGAAAGGTGATGGAGCAGCTTATCCTGGAGGTCATCAACAAGCAAGTGGAGGATAAGAAGGTTATCAGGAGTAGTCAGCATGGATTCACCAAGGGGAAATCATGCCTGACCAATGTGATAGCTTTCTATGATGGCATGACTGGCTGGGTAGATGAGGGGAGAGCTGTGGATGTTGTCTACCTCGACTTCAGCAAGGCTTTCAACACTGTCTCCCATAACATCCTCCTAGGGAAGCTCAGGAAGTGTGGACTGGATGAGTGGTCAGAGAGGTGGATTGAGAACTGGCTGAATGTCAGAACTCAGAGGCTTATCATCAGCGGCGCTGAGTCTAGTTGGAGGCTGGTGACAAGTGGTGTCCCTCAGGGGTCAGTACTGGGCCCAGTCTTGTTTAACTTCTTCATCAACAATCTGGATGAAGAGTTAGAATGTACCCTCAGCAAGTTTGCTGATGACACCAAACTGGGAGGAGTGGTAGATACACCAGAAGGCCGTGCTGCCATTCAGCGTGACCTGGACAGGCTGGAAAGTTGGGCAGAGAGGAACCTGATGAGGTTCAACAAAGGCAAATGCAGGGTCCTGCACCTGGGGAGGAACAACCCCATGCATCAGTACAGGCTTGGGGTGGACCTGCTGGAGAGCAGCTCTGTGGAGAGGGACCTGGGTGTCCTGGTGGATGACAAGTTGACCATGAGCCAGCAGTGTGCCCTGGCTGCCAAGAAAGCCAGTGGGATCCTGGGGTGCAGTAGGAAGAGTGTGGCCAGCAGGACGAGGGAGTTTCTCCTTCCCCTCTACACTGCCCTAGTGAGGCCTCATCTGGAGTACTGTGTCCAGTTGTGGGCTCCCCAGTTCAAGAAGGATGAGGAGCTACTGGAGAGAGTCCAGCGGAGGGCTACAAGGATGGTGAGGGGACTGGAACATCTCTGCTACGAGGAAAGGCTGAGGGAGCTGGGCTTGTTCAGCCTGAAGAAGAGAAGGCCGTGAGTGGACCAAATATATACTTACAAATATCTGAAGGGTGGGTGTCAGGAGGATGGGGCCAAACTCTTTTCAGTGGTGCCCAGTGACAGGACAAGGGGCAATGGGCACAAACTGAAGCACAGGAAGTTCCGTCTGAACATGAGGAAGAACTTCTTCCCTCTGAGGGTGACGGAGCACTGGAACAGGCTGCCCAGGGAGGTTGTGGAGTCTCCTTCTCTGGAGATATTCAAGGCCCGCCTGGACAAGATCCTCTACAGCCTACTGTAGGTGACCCTGCTTTGGCAGGGGGGTTGGACTACATGACCCACAGAGGTCCCTTCCAACCCCTATCATTCTGTGATTCTTTGATTCTGTAACATAAAATCATGGGTCATCTGGTTGTTGCTGATAAGCGCGACAGTGAGTTTTTGAATCAAGGTACCAAGCTGTGTTAGTTAAGAGGGCTCCCTTAGTAATACGAGGCCTGTTTTACTCACAGCTACTGAGCAAATGCAGAGTGGGACTTTGACCCAGACAGTTTTCACTGCTGTACCTTTCCATATCTCCTTAGTATGGTGTCCTCTGGCTTGCTTTCCGTTCTCCTCCTTTTCTTCCACCCCTGAGCTCTTGCTCCGCTCACACAGTGCAGGAACAAGTTGGATCTTTGAATGCATTGCTGAGCCAGAGAAAAGGTACCCAAGGCCTGTTCACGCAGTGTGGCTGCTTGTCCTTTGTGCCGAAGGGTTTTGTCATGTGTCAGTTTGTCTAGTGTAGAAGATGGAGCCTTTTAAAAAATGGAAACTATGTTAACTTTAACAAGGACCAAGCAGAACAGAAGGAAACTTTTGTAGCTTCTGGAAACTCAGATAACTTCAGGAATGAAGTGAAATTTTGAAATTATTTTTCCTCCATATGTATTGTGGCGTATCAGGAGATTTGTTTCTCAACGAAAGACCTGTCCCTTGACTCACTCTTATGCCTTTCATATTTCCATTTTTCCTCCCTTTAAATTTTTAACTATGTCTTGGCAACCAAAGCCCATTTTTAAACAAAATGTATTCCATTGTCATTCTCCAGAAAATGTTACCCAGCGGTAGCCACCCGTCAGTTCTCCTGTGTGTGCCTCGTCATGAGCTGCCCTCCTTCTCCCTGCAGAGAAACCACCTTGTGAGTTGTGTGTTTCAGATGGTACACTTTATTCTTCCGTGATCAGTGTCTCCCTGGTTGCCCACTGAAGCTGATGCCTGCACCTGTCCACTTACAAGATATTTCCTCAAACATTCAATGGTAATGTTGCAAAGAAGGAAATGCTAAGAGTAAACCTGAAGGAGGTACAGCAGCTGTAAATGAAGTGGCCTTCAAGAAATCCTGCTGATGTTAATAAACCAAGCTCTTTATAAATCTCCAGTCTTCTGAGCAATTAATGCCATCAGAAGATGCATCCTAAGGAAAAGAAAGAAAAAAAAAAAAAAAGTAAAAAAACCCCCAAACCCTTTACAGGTCCATAATCTTCCTCTTTTTCTGTTCCAGCTGGCTTAATTTGGCTATCTCCAGATCCCAGGATTTTCCTTCTGGGACAATTAGTTTATTAGTCCAGTTTACAGGTAGAATTGTTGAAGCTCCTCATTCTGTTTCTATTCATAGCCAAGCGTAAGTTCACAGGTTTTTCTTTCACATATCCACATTTGCACAGCACATATCAATGCAGTTTGTGGTGTGGATTGAAGCTCAGTTTGCCTGCAGATAAGAAGCCTGTGGAGCAAAACTTGAGTGTTTCTGGCATCCAGGGGACTTGCGAGACCACTTTTCAGTAATCACAAGAGACAGATTCTCTGTGCACATAAATCATGTGTGTTCAGCAAGAAAATGACTATTACATTTCAGTTTCCAAGTAAGTCTCTCTTAATAATTTTATAGTATACTTCTAGTTCCCACAGTGATGTTTTGCTGGGTTTTTTTAAGCTTTGAAGTTGTGCATTGAGTGTAAACCTGGAAATTGTACGCTTTCCTTTTTGTTTCCAATAATGTTTCCACGGGGAAAGCGTAGAGCGTGCTCTATTTAAGCATTCAGTGCTTTGATTTTTGTTCTTCTGCTCGTAAATAATCAGTATTCATCTGAATACAGCATCAAAAAGGGAATAAAATATTAAAAAATATCTTAAACTTTTTTCTGCTATAATATACTGTGAAAATAAATAAAAACAACCCTTCACACTAATTTCAAAACCTCAAGTTATTTTGTGTATTTGTTGAAAATTTCTTCAAGCATATTACATAATCAAAACTTACTTCTGAATTTATTTTACTTTTCTGTAGTTTTTGAATGATTACAATTTTTAGAAACTGTGTATCTGTCTTTTGGGTGAAGCTTAGCTCTGCTGATGACAGCAACATTTTTCACCTCACTTTTTTCTGTTGATGGTAGGCATTTTCATGTTTCTCAACCATGAAATGTATGTTAGCACTGCTTCTGACACCTGGGAAGTCAGATTATGTTTTTTGGCTGGTAGGAAAAGCAGATGAAAATAATGGTTCTTGTTCACAAACCTCTCCCAGAAAGTGCAGTGCCCCTTCCAATTTCTTTTGTCTGTATAGCAGAAAAGAATTGTGGTGAAGCAAATGTTGTGGCTACCTTCCTTACATAACCATTTGCCAGAAGTAAGTACATGTGTGATTTTCTTATCCTTTGTGGATGGACTTTTACAGTACACCTGTGGTCATGCACCTTGTACTTCAGGTGTTAAAGGATTAGGGTACGGCAAGAAATTGTTTATCAGCTTTAGGGTTTCATCTTTTCTTTTTAAATAAAACCCTCTCTCTTTATATTATACTAAAAGATAAAGTTATTAAGATTGCAACATCAAGTGTTAAAACCAGTAAATTTATCTGTTCCTCCACTTTGGCCTTATATGTCATGAGACAGCCCAATAATATGACAACATACCTATATTCCTATGTTCCGGCATTCACTGAACAGGATGAAGGGTATTAATGAATGAGTTGGAATTCTCATATATTTGCAACATGATGAGTTGCAGCATCGCTTGTGGCTGGTAAAACAAGGCATGGAGCCACAGAGTGAAGTGAAACAGTGAAATGAAATAGCGAACATTGATTGCATACCCTGCACAAATACTGATCTCAGTGTCCCTTGGTGAAAAATAACATCTGACTTTTTGATTCTAAAGTACATTTGAGCGAGCTTTTCTTGTGTGACATATAAATACAAAATGTGAGTGTATCTTATAAACCTGTTTTATATGCACCTGTTTCACACAGAATGACAGAATGGTAGGGGTTGGAAGAGACCTCTGTGGGTCATCTGTCCAACCCCCCTGCCAAAGCAGGGTCACCTAGGGCAGGCTGCACAGGACCTTGTCCAGGCAGGTCTTGAATATCTCCAGAGAGGGGGACTCCACAACCTCTCTGGGCAGCCTGTTCCAGTGCTCCGTCACCCTCAGAGGGAAGAAGTTCTTCCTCATGTTTCGTTTGGTTTGATATGGGACATAGAATTGACTTCTTTTATACTTGACTGACATTTTTGTGCTTTTTACACACTTTTTATAGAGAATGGAGCAATTCAGATAAATAGTTTTGTATTAAAGAAAGTGAATTTGACCAGATACATGGCAAAACCTCATTCTTTTTATAGGCTTAACATCTAGAAACTAAAAATACAACTTAGGATCTCCTAAGTGAGCTAAACATTCTGGACTGCTGTTTTAATCCTTTATTGAACAGGTGGACAGTTTTGCAGATCTGTGCTCATTTTTACTACGTTATGGACAAGTTTTCAGTGTGAGAGCAAAATGCCTTTTTTTGCTTTTTCAGGTATTTTTACAAACTACCTGATAGTATCTGGTACTGGGAAGCAGACAATTTGGGATTAAAGAACTGAAAATTAGTCATGAACTCTGTATGTGCATTATTGCCTTACAACCAAACGATAAGAAAATGCGCTGTAGGATTTCTGGTATGTAAAGGTGTCTACTGTAGTAAACACTGTCCTCTTTAAAGTATTGGAGCAAGCTGAAAATGGGGGAAAAAAAAAGAGATCAGAACATCTAATGCAATCTGAGGCAATACATACTTATTTGGAAAGAAATAAACTTGTGAACTGGAGCATGGTTTAATGTACTGCAAACCTGCAGTGTAACTCCAGAGTACGCTGGGATCTTTCACTGTCTGAACAAGATGAGCCAAGTCTATGTCAGATTGTCTGACCAAGGCAAACAAGAGGGCTGAAACTGCTCTGAGTAATAAATGATTACTACATGAACCTTTTTTTTTTTAATTAGTATTTTTTGTGGATGAATTAACTTGGTTCAGGCATCCTTTTCCAGCATTCAGAAGTTGCTTTGCTATTTACTTCTGAATATTAGAGCTAAACAATTGTATTTGTCATGCTAGGTGACGTTCAGATATTCTCTTCCTCCCTCAGCTTTTCTTTCTCCCATTTATGCAGAAAAATCCCTGAAAGTGAGAGCAATGCCCAGATTTGGTTGCTGGTGCCTAGCACAAATATAAAAGCAGGCTGCAGCTAGAAACAAAAGTGAATATTCTGGACTGGATGGGTCAGCATCTGAAGGATGAAATGCTGAGAGATACACACGCAGCGAGGAGGGGTCCTGCGGAGGGGCTGAGCCAGCCTGGGAGAGCCGGGGCAGGTCTTGCAGAGCTCAGCAAGCAGGAGGACTGAACTGGGAGCCAGCGTCCAAATGTGCTCACAGTAATGAGAGCGGAGAACTGGGGTTTTGTGATTAACTGATCGATTTAATAGTTAATCTGTCTCAGCTCCCTCCACTCTAAAATATTGACAGATACCTTTAATTACCTCACACTAGTAGTAATTAGTCTCAGTTTGTTTCAGTGGCAGTTCCAGAAGTATTTGCTGCATGTGGCTATATTGTAAAGTCAGGCAAATTAAAAATATGGATGCTCCATTTTGCTGTGGTATAGATGGTTTTGTATCTATATTTTGTTCAGTGTGTGCTTTCTATTTTAAAAATATTTCTGTATGTAAGTTCTGAAAATAAAAGCTGAAAACCAGATTTTTTTTAACTTAATTGGATTGCACAGTAGTGCTTCCCCATATTGTTCTGAAATGAAAACATAATAATAACTAAAATTATTCCAGAATTGAGCTTTATAGGGAACAATGTTTTAATATCCATTTAGACGAGCTTTGAGTTACAGTAAATGACTGAATCTGGAACTTCACTTGCTTCAGGTCAGTACATGGAAGCTAGCAAGCTCGGTCAGAGATCCCCTGGAAAGTAATGTGCCAATTCAGGAAACAGAAATCAAATACATCTGTCCACCAATGGAGTTCTTAATAGTCATGAATTGGTTTTAATGTCACATCCAATTTGTTGTTAGATTTTTGAGGCATCTCCCAACAGACAGGGCTTCGGTGATTTTTTTGTTGTTGTTGTGAACTGTTCAGTTTTTCCTGGATAACACTTGTTCACTGCACTTGAGATCTGTTTCCTACTGTTTTGAAGCATGCCTTGTCTTTTGCTTTGCCTAGAAATGTTACTCAGTTGAGTGGTGATTTTTGCTGGGATAAAACAAGGAGAGAGGAGTGTAGGATGGCCTTTCTGAAGTCTTGCAGACCTATTACACAGACATCTGCATGGGGGATAGCTCTGGCCAGAAGGAGCTTCCCTGGAAATATTTTTGTGTACTTCTAGGTTTTACAGTTGATTTTACTACTTAGTCTGCAAAAGTTTCTTTCTAGGGTCACGTTTGTTCTTTTTACTCCCAGTAAATGCTTAACCTACACAGAAGCATGTATACTTGACGCATTTATAATATTTGATTAATTAAATGCTGAGAAACTATAATAAATGCTTACATTACTTTGCTTTGCTAGGTTAATTATTTTAAAAGATAATTTCTTAAGTATAACTTAACCTTCCCCAATTTAAATTGAATATATAGCTCTGCTTTAGCAATTTAGTATGTAGCCCTTAGCTTTTGTGTCAGAGAATTATTTTCTCCCATCTCCTTCATTAAACAGTTGTTGGAAACCCTCAGTTTATAGACATTTGATTAAGTCATTGGTTTCTCGTGATTAAGTAACGAACGACAGCAACTGACAAAGTAAACACCCTCAGAAATTATGTCCAAAATATTTTGCTGTGAGCTTGACACCAATTCAATGACAGTGTCTCAGGCAGTGAAATTCATTTACTATATTGGATAACTCCATCAAAATCTGATCAGTGCAGCCCAGTCAAGGATGACTCTGATTTGCTGCTAGAACAGCTTAATCATGATGACATATGTTGTCATTAGGGCTCTGTTGGTCCACCATGGTTATCAAAGGCACTACTTTCTTAAAGCCATTAATTTCTTTATTGCAATGATATTCCACAAAATGACAATACAATAAACTGGCCCTCTCCTACTTGCAAGAGATGTAACAGAAACTTAATCTTTATTTCAGACAGGAAGGAAGAAAGAACAGCCTCAGTTTCCATGTAAATGACTTTGTGTTGCCTGCTTCCCATGTTTAGTTAACCCTGAATACATTTCCAGAGAAGTAGCAAGCATTAGATTTCAGCATTGTGTGACTACATAAACATCATCATGCCTGTGAATTAATGGAATAAATTGAATACCTGAGGTTTCTGTGTGAGAATTAGCAGGGGAAGGGTAATTTCTTTCAGACTGAAGGCTCTTACTCATCACTGGAGTGCTTTGAGCATCCCTGTAATACAAAGTGCTGTTGCCACCTCTCCTCCCAGATCTCTGTTGTTCTCCTCTGGTGTAGCCGCAGAGTGAAGGGGGTCGTCTTCCCTGTTATGAGAAAGGACTCTTGTTGCTTCACTGCTGAATGAGATTTCACTTGCGTTTTTTCATTTCGTGGCAAAGTTTGGAAAGGGTGAGGCGGAGCCATGAGCTTCATTCTGCAGAGCTTCTCTGGGTAGGAATGGAAATGGGACCTGTACTTCATGAAAATGTGTTGAGGTGCTGCCTTACAGGCTGGCCTGTGTTTGGCCGTATTGCTTTGCCTACTCCTGTCCCTGAGACAGGGCCAGGGCCAGGCCCAATCTGGCCTTTCACTGTCCTCATTTTTTCTCATGCTTTGAAATAATTCTGTACATTACTATATCTATTTGAAAGGTTTACATCTTCAAACTGTTTAATTTTTTTGGCTTTGCAAATAAAACGTATAGAAACTGATTGCAACTTGTATATAGTAACTGCTTCCTATGCTATTCTACCCTCGACAACACCAGCATTACTGAAAGATAAGACGAGCATTACTTTCAAGCTTAGCTTTACTGGTTTGGAACACAGCTGTTTTGAAATGTGCATGGTAAAACAGAGATGAAACAAAATCTTATGTTTCCTGTGTATTTAAGGACTATAGCACTTCTAACTACCAAAAAAATGTTAGGGCTGCATTGTAATGCAGAAAGTATGAGAAGTCTTCAGGGAGATGTTTTGACTATTACAGAATGTGAGGAGTATCCACTGAGGACGAGATTACAGAGGAGCATTAGATGACATTATTCAGCATGTAGCTGAAAGGAAATGACACTGCAGTTCAAGGGTGATGAAACACGTGTGAGACCATTGATGAGATTGTGCTGTGGCAAGAGATTTTTGCAATGCTTTCAGTTTATAACTGGATTATGTTGCGAGATTCAATGGTACGTAAATAAGATCATGTAGGAAAGCTGTAATGTTCATATCTTCTCCAAAAGGACAGAGGTAATGTTGAGAAAATACTGTTAGTATAGGGTGAATGTGGTTTTTGTTTTCTTTACTGTCATCTATGCAATGATACAGCAGGTAAATAAGATTTTTAAGTCACGTGTGAAAGCTTTTACCCGCAATGTTTTGTGGGAACATCTGAAGGAAACACTTTGCTCCATGTTTCTGCAGGCAGTAATCTGATTGAATAATAAATGAATTTAATGAGATTAATTTAGATATATGTGGAAGTGAAGTTGTGTGAATATTGGTTATTGCTTATCATTTATGCTTTAGTAACGTTTTAAAATTCTCTGTTTATGCTGATGAAAGATTATTTTGAGTTTTGATCAGGTAGGAAAACCTTTCTGAAATTATTTGCTGACTCATCTGCTCTGTGCAAAAATCTGTTGCTGTATGCTTCGTAGTTGTAGTGAAATAATTTCTTATGAAAGAAAAAACAATATTTTGAAGCAAATCATACATAAAAAATGGCTCACAGACTGTCTTAAAAAGCCTTAATATTGATTTTGAAATTATCCTGATGCAGTAGTATTTTTCTTGTCATGTTTGTTGAGAGTAAGATGATAACTGATATTTATTTTTCAGTAGGACTGACAAATAACAATCAATCTGTGATTCCTTTGATGCATTTTTATTATGTTCAGAGCAAGGATCTTGCTCCGTGGTTGTAGCTACAATTTAATCAGTAAAGAATATAAATTTTCTGCTTTGACAGCCTAATGATGTAGAAAACTCTGAGGAAGGAGTGGTCAGTAAAGAGGTAAGTGCTTACTGTTCATACCCTTTTTCAAAGGAAAATCTTGCCTCTGCTGTATAAGGTAGATTTTGATTTTACTGGTGCAACAGATACCTTAGCTGCTAAGTAGCACAGCTTGTCCATTAAAAAAAAAAGGAAGCTGAACCATGTAAACAAGGTTTTACTTTGTATAATATGTATAATGCAAGAGATTGTCCATACCACTTGAACTGTCGGTGAAGTAGGCCAAATGTTACGTTACTCATTAGTCTAGTTTGTATCGTGAAAAATAAATGTATACTGTAAAGATACTACTTGTTGGTGTTTTCCTTCTTTTTTTTCATTTAAATGACAAAGTAGTTTTTCCTAGTCTTTCTCCGTAAGGGCTAATATTCTTGCAGCTAACTGCAACTGCATCAGAGGCCTGTGATTTTTTGGAATGAAAATGGATTACTGATTTTACTGAGTCCATTTAATATTTTGATGTTTTGATATTAGGTTTTCTTAGTTTTGAAAGTGAGGAGTGTGGCGAATACTTTATCGTATGATGGTAACTTTAAGAAAATGTGTAGTTCTGCCCCAAACAGAACAGGGAGGACTTTGGTTTCCAGTTTCTCAGCGTCCTTTCATCATCTGAGGGTATTTGGAAACAACGATATTATTCCTAGAATACAGTCAACCAGAAACAAATAAAAGGTCGGTGAGAGGTCAGTACCTCTTGTCAATGTGATAAGAACTTGAAAATTTGCAGGTGTTGTAAGTATCTGCCTAATGAATCTAACATGAAATGAGTTCATGGTGGTAGCTTACAGGCAGTCTAGCAAAGACTAGTGAAAGCGAAATTAGTACGCATGGTGCAGGAAAGGAGAGGGAATTGTTACAGATACAAAAGTATCTTCCTGTGTTTGAGGCAGTAAAAAGAAATGTTTGTTAGCAAGGGAAATAGTTAACACCTTATATTGCAACAGTTGTTTCTAATAGGAATATATCTGGGAAGACTGAGTTGACAAAGTCCAGTTGGTTTATTGATTATAGCAATCTATGTAATGTATATGTTGTACCAGTCGTGGTAAGCTCTGTATCCCACCATTCTTACCGGAGACCATCTGAGAGTACAGTCGCATACACTACTCGCTTTGCTGAAAGGGTGTATCAATGAGCAGTATTATCAATGCCTTTTTTATTGGCTTGTCAAGAAACATGCACACAGGTACTGTATGAAATACAAAAACCAAAACATATTTGTAGGTGTTCTGTTCTAGACACCGTCTGGTCTGTATGTGATTTTAGGATTGCATTAACACAGTATTTGGGATTTTACAACTGAAGAATCATGGAGATCTAATTCACAATTTAAGATAAGGCAGGAAAGGGGCCTTTACTTTTCTAGAAGCGATGTAATTTATTAATTATCACTTAGCTAAATTTGTTCCTGATTCAGAAATTATGCAATGTCCTGCTACATGTAGTTTTGTATGTAGTATTAAAGGTATAAACTTGGTAACGTGTTTTTTATAATATTACCTATTGTCACTTTGGGAGGTATTTAGATGCCTAGATCAAGACCTCTTCACAGACTTAGTGTACGTAAGTGTAGGCTTCCATAGCAGGGCAATTCAGAGCACCTAAATTAAACTCATCCGTAATAAGCTCCGAAAAAGTCTCTCTGTATCTGTTGCTTTTATAAAGAAGCTTGCAGAGTGTAGTGATCTTGCTTGAGCGTGTAATATACTTAGTGTTTGGTGATGTGAATACTCCTGTATATGTTTTCTGGTGAGTATGCTGCTAAACTAATCCAACATTGCAGATTATGGTTTCATACCTGAGGATAAATTTTGAACTTGAATAGGCTAGAAATCTATCTGTTTGTCCCATTTGTAGAGATTGTTCCATAATAAACATTTTTTCTTTAAAGCACGCTGAGGTTTCATGTATCACAATAGTGCAGGGATTTTATATTAGGATAAAGTAAATGTCATTACAATTGTTGTTTGGCAAGAAAGTGTCTGTAAAATAGATCAACAAAACCTGTATTAGAAAGGACACAATGGCAACATTGGTAAAACTTTAAAAAAGAAAAGGTGAAAAACACAGAACAAAAAGGGGGGAGAACCCGGCCATATATATATATATATGTATATATTTTTTTTTTTACCTCTTTGGAAAGCATTGTACTGGTACTTACAACAAGCTTAAAAGTGTTTGGAACAAGTCTGTTTCAAATGGTTGGCTGAGTTACCAAAAGCTGGGTATTGTGATGTCAATCAAAACACACCAGGCAGGGTTCCAATCTGTCAATCTATGACTAGAATCTCTGCAGGAATCATACAAAACAATTAAAAATTGGGAAAGATAATGTTTCAGTCCGTGTCTCCTTACATAGTGATAACTCTAATTTGGGAAGGTGCTCAACCCTCAAATTTGAACACATGCATTTTTTCAAGACAACTGTGCTGAACTGTACGTCCAGTTGAAAAACCACAAACCCAAAAAGAACCCCAAACAAAAATTTTTCACATTTGCATGAACAACTGTATATATGTATGACAGATTCAGTTCGGGTGTGCTGGACAAGTTAATGATAATACTGCTGCTACTATTACTACTACTGAGAAAAAGTTGAACTCTGATGTGTCTACCTGTCTTGCAAATTGCTCACTCCTTAGTAATGCCAGTGACATTTCTGGCACTGCTATAGGAAGCAACTAAGTTTTCTGAAATATTTTGATGAGAGAAGCTCTGACTTCATGGAATTCTGTTAACTCTGAAAATTGGCTGCCCATGTTTTACACGTGGTACCTCAAGGGCAGCAGAAGCCCTTGCTGTGCATGCTCATGTGGATTGCTGGAAGGATATTGTTGTAAACGCAATGCTGAAGGACTTGCCAAGCTTCCTGTGCAGTGTTTTACCTCTAATGTGTATGGTAGCATATCTTTAGAAACATCTGACAATTCAAAATGAAATGTGGATTACTTCCTGATAATGTGTAAAAGAAAACAGTTCACACCCAGTATTTCTTAGTTCTTTGAACATATGATTGGCTTGGCAGAATCAGACTAGGCAATCTAAGCAAGTTCAGTCTCCTTTCCACTGGATATTGTTACTCTGGCAAAGTCCATGTGTACTAAGTGCTTTTATGTATTTGCAATGGGTAGCTAATCAGTTTTATGTGCTCCCAATCTGTGGGAGTAAGATATATAATGTACCCTCTCATACCTGCTGTGCTGGGTTTGCATGGCAAGGTTTTGGTAGCAGGGAGAGCTATAGGGGTGGCTCCTGTGAGAAGCTGCTGGAAGCTTCCCCTATGTCCAATGGAGCCAATGCCAGCTGGTTCCAAGACGGACCTGCTGGCAAAGGCTGAGTTCATCAGCAACGGTGGTAGCATCTCTGGGATAACATAGTTAAGAAGGAAAGTAAAGCCCTGTGTAACAGCCATTGCAGGAGGAGATGAGTGAGACGATGTGAGAGAAATAACTCTGCAGACACCAAGGTCCGTGAAGAAGGAGGGGGAAGAGGTGCTTCAGGTGCCGGAGAGGAGATTCTCCTGCAGCCCATGGAGAAGACCATTGTGAGGCAGGCTGCCCTCCTTGCAGCCCATGGAGGTCCACGATGGAGCAGATATCCACCTGCAGCCTGTGGAGGACCCCATGCTGGAGCAGATGGATGTGCCTGAAGGAGGCTGTGACCCCGTGGAGAGGCCACCCTGCAGCAGGCTCCTGGCAGGACCTGTGGACCTGTGGAGAGAGGAGCCCATGCTGAAGCAGGTTTGCTGGCAAGGCTTGTGACCCCGTGGGGGACCCACGTTGGAGCAGTCAGTTCCTGAAGGACTGCACCACGTGGGAAGGACCCAGGCTGGAGCAGTTTGTGAAGAACTGCAGCCTGTGGGAAGGACCCATGTTAGCGAAGTTCATGGAGAACTGTCTCCCGTGGGAGGGACCCCAAGCAGGAGCAGAGTGTGAGGAGTCTTACCCCTGAGGAGGAAGGAGCGGCAGAGACAACGTGTGATGAACGGACCGCAACCCCCATTGCCCGTCCCCCTGTGCTGCTCGGGGGGAGGAGGTAGAGAATTTGGGAGTGAGATTAAGCTTGGGAAGAATGGAGGGGTGGGGGAAAGCTGTTTTTAAGATTTAGTTTTATTTCTCATTACCCTGCTCTGACTTGGTTGGTGATAAATTAAACTACTTTCCCCAAGTCGAGCCTCTTTTGCCCATGATGGCAATTGATAAGTGGTCACTCCCCATCCTTATCTTGGCCCATGAGCGTTTCATTATATTTTCTGTCCCTTGTCCAGTTGAGGAGGGAGAGTGATAGACTGACTTTTGTGGGCACCTGGCATCCAGCCATGCTAAATAGCGACACCTGCCAACTCCCATTCAATTTTGTGAGCACAAGGGTTCTCAAATGTTTATACGGTTGATCACATTTCCATCCAGACTGCTGTGTGGGCCACCTGCCCCTTCTTTGCAAATATATTCCAGGAGAATTAGAGCAACTGACTCCTGAGGGATGTCTTTACTCTAGTTTATGGAGTTTTTAGTGAAGGTCAGCAGCTGGAAATCGGGAAGGAAAAAAAGAGCAGCATACTCTTATTTACCTGTCTGTGAAGCACAAAGAGATTCATAGATCACATGGGCCTGACCCACCATGCAAGAAAACCTCTGACCATTCCCCAGCAGTGTAATTGCTTTGAATGTTCTATTCTTCATACGTAGGTGAAAAAAAGAAAAGCGGACATAATGTGCTAATGTCTGTCCTGAGATTTGTTAATGAGTAGGAAGAGAAAGCGGTTCAGGGCCAAGATTGGAGCGCTCAAGTTGGTGAGGTACTACTGTTAGATTGACAAACCTGTGAGATGTACGCAGGGTCACTCTGCCTCCTCTGCTTCCACCACACCACGTCCCAGCAATAGTCTCTTTTTGGTTGAGTTACCAGCTGACCAGCATTTTTGTTGACTAGTTGAAACTGCTTCTGGAGCTGAACCTGGTTTTGGACTGGTGACCATCCCTGTTCAGGAACATGGACCATTCTTAACAGGAAGCTTTGCAAAATGTTCAAAACTAAGACCTTTCTTACCAAGTGTGCCTATAGGACACTTTTCTTTTAAGAAAATGTTCTGATTAATTTATTACTTGTATTTCAGTGAGGATATTTCCATAATGTATTTCCAAAGAAAGGACTCTTTGGAAGTCCTTTCATGCTCAGTTGGACATTAAGGCATGTACTTAGCTTTAAATGTGAAAAAGCTTCTACTGAATTACTGATTGATAACTTTCATTATTGAGATCTTAAGAGAAGACAGGTTTGTGAAAATGCTGTGCTCAGGCTCAAAGCAAGCCTGTACTTGCAAAATTCTTCCAATGAATATTAAATATTAAATTAATAAAATTAAATATTAAGTTTTTAATAGTAATGAATATCAAGTAAGAGATTAATAATCTCTCTTCCATGGTTACTTTTTGTCCTACAAAGTTTGTTGTCATTTAATACACTTGAGGATTGCTTAGGTAGCTAAGTGTGATTGCAGTGACTTGAAAAAGTACCTTCTAACGATGCTTGCTTGAGTTTGTGGGTTGGCTGTGTGGTGGTTTAAATTAGACTTTTATGTTCATCAGTGTGGTAGGAGGACATGGAAAAAGAAGACTTTTGCAAAGACTTGTGAGAGCAGTTCTGAGTGAGAATTGATTTGGGGTGGTAGTACTCAAGGAAATGAGACTGAGAGAGAGGAGCACTTTTCCTTTCATTTAAGGAACTAAGAGTAATTTTGCCTAAATTTCAACCAACCAACCAAAAAACCAAAAAATGTCATACAATCTCCCAGGTTTTCATAGGGGAAGCCATGCATTGGGATCCCGTGAACATTTATTTATACTTCTGTACTGATTTTGTTGAGTTCAGTGAGCAGATAGTGTTGTACTCTAGAAATTCTGATCATGCAGTTATGGTATACACATCCTGGCATTTATAGTTTCTTTTTTTCAGTGTAATTTTGTAGAAGTGATTTGATATGCATGTTCCTCACTTTCTTGACTGATTTCAAGTTAGAATAATGTTATTTCCCTGTTTTACAAGCTATTCAGAGTTAAATACTTTAAAGAATGTGACAGACTTAAATCTTGTGGTTATAGTGGTCATGCACATACCTTTTTATAGCTATATTGCACATGAAAATATGAGAATATTTTTGTATTTACTCTATTTCTAGATTGAGAAATAATGCAGTTGAAGTCAGAGTACTGGAAATTGACATAATATTTAGTTTTACATGTTAAACATCTTTACTTAATGTCTTTGCTTGCCTGTCTCAGAAAAATTTGTAGCAGAAGCCATAGAGATATTTCCACAGTGTTGACAGTGTGTCATGTATTTTGTTCTAGCCTGTATTTGCTTAAAAAAATGTATTATTTTGTGCATGCACTTTTATATGTATTGATGCATATATAATTATAATTTTAAATATGTAGCAAAATATGTATTTATAAATAAATTTTTATAACAACAAGTATTTAAACATTTAACCTGTATTTCAGTCAGTGAAAATATACTAAATTGTACAGCAAGTACCAAGTAGTACTCATTTTCAAGTTACAATGCTATTTGCAGTTTAAGAAACATTTTTCAAGTTCCTTTTTAGGTTCTTTCATGTTTTAGAATTGTAGATCAGTGTTTATAGCTATTTTATATTTAGCATTCTTTGTTCTTGGTGCTCACTTTTATGGAAGAAAGCAGCTGTGTCAACTTAGTTTCACTGAGCCTTACTCTTTATTAAATATTACCATTACTGAGGAACAGCTTGCTTTTCCATTGAAGTTCGAAATACAGTTTCAAACTCTCTTTCTTACTTCTGTTTTAGACTACTTTCAACTATCTGCAGGACTGAAGATATTTTAGGTACACACTGTATTGTGTTGTACTTTATTATAATCCAAGATCAGATTCAGCCAAATAGGCTGTAAGGGTCTTCTGTGTTTCCGATTTAATTGGCTCTTCTCTGAACAAATTTTACCTGGGTTTGTGGTTTTGGCTTGATTTTGTTTTGTTTTGTTTTTTCTTCTGGCACCTTTTTGATCTTCGGTGTGCAGCTGCAGCCGGTGGCTTGTGAGCTTGAAGGCTTTTCACCGAATCATAGAATCATAGAAAGTTTTGGGTTGGAAGGGACCCCTAGAGGTCATCTAGTCCAACCCCCCCGCGGAGAGCAGGGACACCACTAACTAGATCAGGTTGCTCAGAGCCCTGTCCAACCTGGTCTTGAATGTTTCCAGGGATGGGGCCTCCACTACCTCTCTGGGCAACCCGTTCCAGTGTTTCACCACCCTCATTGTAAATAATTTCTTCCTTATATGCAGCCTAAACCTCCCCTGTTTTAGTTTAAAACCGTTACCCTTCGTCCTGTCACTGCTGTCTCTACTAAAAAGATTGTCCCTATCTTTCCTATAAGCCCTGCATAGCTAATGTATGGTAGCCTCATCACTTCCAGTTTGAAGTTCCTTGACCCTGGAGGATGACTGAAGCCTGAGAGAACTCTTAGTTTGCCATTTACTGGAGAAAAGTTTTCTTATTCCCTGGAATTCATTTCTACATTTTTAACAGAGCACATGTGTTAAGGGAGGTACTATCTCTGGGTGATCTCAAGTGACCCATTCAAGTAGAGGAGTTTACTCCATGTTTGTTGTTAAGTGTAGATGAAACCTCTAGTGCAACATTGGTTGGTGGCTGTAACTCAAATTAAAATGGTGGATCAGAAGGTCTTACTTGTCTGTTACTAGGTCTGACTTGTTAGCAGTTCTGTTGCTTCAGACTAGTCTCATCCACCTTGCATGTGGTACAGTCCTTGAAGCGAATGAGTGGTAGAATAAAGGTACATGTTAAAAGAGAAAGTGTCTTTTAAACCATGATTTAATCTGGGAGTACAAATACTAACATCCAATTCAAAACAATACTGTTACTACCAGATGAAGCACAAGTTAATGTTAAAGTTGTTCATGTACCTGACTTGCACTCTTTTAAATCACTTTGAGTACTTATTTGCAATCATTGAGTGAGACGTTACCATTTGCCAATTCAGAATACTGGCAAGGTTCTCAGTCGTAACCATGGTGGGTGTCATAAGAGACTGTGGCGAGGCTTCTAGGGTTAAATTGGTAGGTCTACACTTGTTTTGTTACCTTCTGTTTCAGATTTAAGTCTGCTCAGTTCGTTTTCACTAGTCATGCTCGAGCGGTAACAGAGAGATCAGTATATGTTCTCTCCCATACTAATATTAAATAAATATTTGCAGAGTCACTCCTACGTTGGTAAGCTTCTCGTACGAGGTCCCTTCTGGTCTTTTGGCAGTGTTACAGCATATATTCGTCACTCTCTTTAGGATTTTCATTTTTATTCTACTGAAATGTATTAACATTGTGCTATGATATCCAGTAATTTTAAGTGTTGACAATGTTTCTAAATTTATATGTTCCTGATTTCTTTGAGATATTTGAACTTGAAGAAACACCATACCATGTGCAGTGATTATCTAGCGGGTAGACAGGATGAAGGCTTAGTTTGTAGTGTTATCCATTAAATTTATAGAATTCAATAATTTTAATATTTAAGTTACTATTAACAAACAATGCATCCATAAATAAATAATACGAAAGTTAACAACAAATTAATAAGAAATAATAAAATAAATACAATTAATTATGAATTGTTAATAGATAGTATTTACAGTTATGTAATAATTTAAATATTTGTATTAAAATAATGCCTCCATTTAAGTACATTAGTACTTCTATTGATTCCGTAGCTTCAGCACTTGTGGTGTATGTGACATCTGAACTGACTTTATATTGCGCCCAGCTATACTTTGATGACCAAATTTGGTTAAATATTTTCAGGTAGAAAGGCTTTCACTGAAAATGTCATTTTCAAAACTGTAAAAATTGAAATATTATTTGAAAATTTCATCAAAAGTGCTTTTGCAATCCCCAGAATATAAATAAAGATTGTATTCTGTAAGGGAAAAAATTGCAAAAGGTTTTGAGTGTAATTTTGAGTAGAAAAGATAAGTCTTATATGAAATTGTAGATAATTTTTTTTACAGAAATGACATGGTCTGTAAATGGAAACAGCTTCAGAATTATTTTCCTTGTTTTTTTCTACTTTGTCTTTGAAATTTATTGTTTTTAATATTAGCTGTAGTTAACAACTCTTCTTAGCCCTTGATCTAACCTCACAGCTATGCATATTCACCAGGTGTGCAGCATTGAGTGACATCAGTAGAAGTGATATATGCACATCGTTAAATTGGAGGCAGGTAGTATCTTGTGTGCATTTTATAAAGTCCCAGTAAGTTGGCTGTAATGCACGGCACGTGTCCATACATACTACTGCAATGTAAATAAAAATGGATAAGAATTATGGTTTTGTTTTCACTCTCATTGTTTTTTTATTAGTCATATGGATAAATCACCAGGTAGTCAGCTCTTTGAAAGTTCAGAGATGTGTTTTCTCTAAGTAATCTCAGAAAAAATGCTAGAATTTACAAATAATTTAAAAAATTATGGTTTTTTTCTTGAAATATGAATGAAACAAATCCTGGGCTAGGGACTAAAGAGGGGGCTTTAGAATCCAAAGTGATTTTAGGGTACATCAGGAATTCAGAGATTGGGGGAGTTCTAAATTGTTGTGGAAAAAATGATCTATCTAGTGCAACAGACCTCAGATACTAATGTCTGCTAGGTGATACTCAGCAACACAAAAGCGAACATACAGCAGGTACGTTGTTGCATAGGTCGTATCAACACATCATCACTCAATTGCAACCATCCATTGAGGGCAAAAGTAGAGGAGTACCTTGGAGTTGCTGCGTTATATTTGCTCAGGATGAGTCGGTTTCATGAGTGATGATCCAGCTAATGCATGGAACAGCATCATTGCAGAATGAATACTTTTAGTTATTAATTAGTAGTTTCTTACACGTATTGTGCTGATATATTCTGTAGTAAAAACAGTCTTCGTGAGCAATGCCACAGTGGATTGAAACGTTACCATAATCTTTTGGGCACTGGCTGAACTGAATGTTTAGATGCCTGTCTTTAAGCTCATAGTTAAGCCTGCTTTTTGTTTTCAAAACACATAAAAAAGTTCTCACTTTGTGCAGGTTTAAATCCTGTTGTGTTCAACAGCATTTTGGAGGGAACTTGTACTGCTTCCAACCCAGCAGTAGGCCGGGTAGTAGTCTTTTCAGCAGTTGCTTTCAGGAGTAGAAAATAATATATAACTGTAAAGGCCATTTAATTTAAAATAAGCAAAGGAGATCTTACTATCTCTAATGCAGATTAATTGATCTGAAAACAAAGTGCAAAGCTATACAAGAATTTTGATCAGTAACTATTTGTTGTAGTTAACCCAGCAGCTAGGACCAGACAGCTGCTCACTCACTCCTCCCCCCTGCAGTGGGATGGGGAGGAGAATCGACAAAAAGTAGATGTCATGGATTGAGACAGAGACAATTTGAGAAGACAGCAAAGGAAGGAATAATAATAGTAATAATAATGATAATAATACACAAAACAAATGATATACAATACAGTTTTCCTCACCGCCCAACGACTGATTGCACAGCCTGTCCCTGAGCAGTGATCACAGAACTTGTGGAACTCCCCGTTTTTACAATGCTTGCGGATTTTTTGGAGCTTGTGGATTTCGCAGAGCATGAAACTTCTGGATTTCATGGAACTTGTCAGAGTCACAGAAGAGTTCCTGCCCACCAGCCAACCACCATTTATAAACTGGGCATGACGTCTATGGGACGGAATATTTCCATTGCCCAGCTTGGGTTAGCTGCCTGGCTATGCTCCCTCGCAGCTCTTGTACACCTGCTCATTAGCTGAACATGGGAAACTAAAAAAAGTCCTTGATTTTTGAGCAACAACTAAAACCATCAGTGTATTATCAGCATTCTTCTCATAAATCCAAAAACACAGCAGCTACCGGGAAGAATATTAATTCTATCCCAGCCGAAACCAGGACACTATTAAAATTGACTACATTTGAAAATAAAACTGAAGAGAACCCTGACTTTTTATATAATTCCTGTAATATCAATTTTATGTTAAGAAATAATTCCAAAGATTGATAGAACATCAGTGAATTAAACCTACAATAGGCAATAACTTTTTCCAGACATAAACACTTTATGTCATTTGCAAATTCGTGAATGAGGTGTGCAAACAGCACATTGTTTTAGTAAACTGGTAACAAGAAGTTCTATATGGAAATATATTGCCTGTATTACATGAATTAGATTCTCTGCTGTCTAAATCATTTTCATTAAGTGATATTGGAAAATCTGGTCAAAGAGCTTCAAGAGCAACATTAGAGGGTGAAGAGGGGTCTGTGATGAAGAAAAACATGTGGACTATCTCTGTTTCAGAAATCCAGTTTTAAATAACAGGTACAATTCAGATACACGAGTGAAATACCACATGTAATTAGTATTCTGAAATCAGATGCTTGTATAGCCACTGAACGAGTGTGTCTTCACAGTCATCTGTGTGAAGCTAGCCGATTACTACCTCTCTCTTTTTTTCATAGATCATATTGGACATCTTTACATATAGCCTTTTGGCACTGTGGACTTTAAGAGTGTGTTTGAGGGAAAAAAACCTGTGACTTTGTCATCTTTGGGAGAAAAAATGATTAAAGATATTTATGTTCTGGAACTGAATGAAAACAAATACTAATGCGCATTTGTCAGAGAGATACAATATTAAGGAACAAAAGCACACAGAGCTTGAAAACCACAAAACTTTTAGAGATTATTTGATAAATAAGGAAAGGATTACTGAAACATAATTGCTAATAGATGATTAATTAGTGGACTCTGTACAGACAATGTAGATGTACACTGGAGAAAGAGGGCCTGGTAGACAGGCTTTGATGTAACGCTCAGTTAATATCTGTAGGGGTAAGTGATAATTAGAAGTACTCTGCATAAATAGAAAATATAGAAGGCGGCTTTTCACCAGAGAATTTTGTCTGTCAACTTTTGCTGGATTTTTCAGAGCTAAATGTTGATACTGTCATTTGAGATGTAAAAAGTAAGATAGTCCAACTTTGCCGAAACTCATGCAAACGCATCTTACTTCAGATAGGAAAATATTGCCTCTATTGGGTTATGATTTCTTTCACTGTATGATGAATTTTCATGACATGTAATAGGAAACAATGTAAATAGAAGTATACTAAGACATATCAAGTAATTTAAAATGGCTGTTGAGTAGGAAGCAAAGAATAAAGACATTGATGGAGATTTCTTCGTATTTATCTATTACTGAGAAGTCACCTTTTAAAAAATTATATGCACAAATGTATTTTGAAGTGTTATTAGTTGCATTCAATTTACAAACATATATAAAAATAGCTACTATACATCTACCAAGGTATTGCAGCAACAATCATGAAAAATTATATAGTTCTTCATGTCTATAAATTGAAATAATCACCTACTATAGAAAAAATCACTGTTCTGAAGTCCACATCAGATATATATGAGAACACTTGCATGTTTTGGAAGGGTTTATAGTTTCTCCCAGCAAAGCTTGATAATATTTCATATATTTGTCTTCCTTTTAAAAATTTAAAAGACATTCATTTCTGCGTGACACAATTTATATTCAATTCTGTTTGATCTTTTGAAATAGTTTTTGTTTTACTGTGTATTTTCCCTTGTGGTAATTATTAGCTAATTCATTTGCTCAGCTGTAAATGTCTTTCATGATTTGTTTTCAGTCAGGCCTGCCTTGCACGTCTCACTAATACATGGATTTAAAAAAATAACAAATAAATTTCTGAATTGCAAATGTAAACAGCACATAAGAGCACTTCCAATTACTTTGCAAACAGGTTCAGTTTCTGTAAATATGTTTACCAAGCTGTACTGAAGTACAGTGAGAAGAACCGCCTGTTCTGAGTTACTGTAACTGGAATACTGCTTGCAGCTGAAAACGTGTGTTTTATGTCTGTGTATGTGTGTGGGAAAAAGAAGGGCTTGCTTTTTGCTTTGCACTCTTACAAAGTCATGCACGATTCTGGATCAAGCAAGGAGGATTGGTTTGTGGTTTTTTATCTAGAAAATTGACAGATTACAGCAAGTCATTGCTTTATCAGATCCAGTATTGTGTCTATGAAGGTCACCAGTGCTGCAATCTTGAGGTAGAGTGGTAAAACATTAAAGGCACGTAAACGTGGTTCAGCTTTCTCAATCCAAGTGTCGTTCTTCATCTTCTAGTTTTTTGTTTGTTTGGGTTTTTAAACTTTTTTTTAAATTAAATTCAGTTAATGAGACTTCTATTTACAATCACAGAAAAATGTCACTATATTTGCACTTTTTAAAAAAAAGTTTGCACGGTGATTATTACAGGTGAGTTTTAAACTGGTGAATGCCTCACAAAAGGCTGGTTTTGTGGGTACTCTGTAGTATCATAGGGCATTTCTGAGAATAAGTACTTCTTTCTGCTGCTTTCTTGCTTCTTTCCAATTGGACAAATTGCACTCTGCTTTGAGAATTATACAAAAAGTGTAAGAGCTTTTATTATGGACCACAGTGTTGAAAGAATTAATATAATAGGTCATGCAGTTGAGATGCAATTTCACGGCTGTTATGCGGGGAACAACCGCAGGTTCTCTGATGTCTCTCTGTGAAATAACAGGGCAGGAGCTGTGAGAGGATCTAGTTGTGGTTCCTCATCTTTGCCTGGAGTCCTCATTCTCCTCTTGTGTGCATACCAGAAGACATTCACTATTTAAGGTCCGAGAGAAACTTCCATTGCTGGTCCTGCGCTTGGTGGGGCTTCTCCTTGCTGATCTGTCCCCAGCACTGCAAATGAAACAGAGCATGCAGGGGACAGCTGCTACAACTGATCAAAGCAATGTGGTGAAAGATTCTGGTGCCAAATATGATGAGTTGTTCAGGAAACTCAGCCACAGTGGGATGTCCTTTAGAGAAAATGTGTCATCCTTTAGCAGCAAATTTCTAGTTTCTATAAGTATGCCTGTGTAGAACATGTATGCATTTCTATTTCATATAGTCCAATATTTATGGATCCTAACTATTCAAATGAGTGGCCAGCAGACTTCTGTGGAATATTGGCAGAATTAAAGTGGGCTAAGGAGTATGACAGCTTTCTTGGAGTCAGTTTTTTAAGGGAGAATCATGCATCATAAAACTCAGTGTTTTAGTTGTGTGGAATAATGAAAAAAGTCTAGGTTGGAAGATAGCTCTGAAGCTCATCTGGTCCAACCTTCTGATGAAAGCAGGGCTTTGGATTAGTTTATCAATGGCCCTGTCAGGCGGAGTCTTGAATAATTCCAGCGAGGGAGATTGCACCACTTTCCTGGCAACTTGTTTCCGATGTTCAGTGGTCCTCACAGTGAGGATTTTTTTTCTTATATCAAGCTGGTATTTCCATTGATTCAGTTTCTACTTGTTGCTTCTGGGTGTCATTGTGCATCCTTATCTAGAGCGTACAGCCATCTTCTCTAGCAACTCCCTTTTAGGTATGAGAAGCCGTCTTTTCTGTAGGCTGAACAAACTCATCTACTTCAGCTACTCAATTACCCTGTCATGTTCTTCAGTGCTTTACTAATCTTGGAGACCTTCCACTTTTGTGAAGGACACTTGGTGGTCTCTCTTATTATTTCATTGTCTCTCTTGAACTGGGATTACCAAAGGAAAACCAATGGAACTTACTGAAAATGTGGACTACTGAATGCTGAAGAAAAGCTGGGGAGTTTCATTCGTCATACTGATAATTGCCTGAGCAGTCTCAAAGGACAGTGAATTGGGAGTCCAGTCTTTTCCATTGCTCCTGGAGGACTCTGGTCTTGGAGTTCTTGATACACATGAATCCATACTACTTCAGACAAAGTACATGAAACGACTTTTAAACAGAGCAGAAGGCAACATCTCCAACCAAGTTTGCCTAATATGATGTGGAACAAGGCTCAAACATGACTAAGAAAGCTGGCAGCAAGATGAAGCAGAGGTATGCCAAGAAGGCATAGAAATGGGAATTAAAAAAATGAAGACACTAATTAGTCCTGCTGGGGTAGGAATTAATGGATCATAGGTTGCTCGCGGGACTGTATTACCTCTCATTCCAGTACTTGTTTCCACTTTGTGGCACCCGTGTATTCTCGAGGTGTACCAGCTTGCTTTGTAGTAGCCTCTTTGCACTGTTTGGATGGTATTAAGACCTGGAAAACTACCAGCAAGTAACATACCTCTCATTCTAAAATCTTGACCTGCCATTGCTCTAGATATCTGTGCCTTGATGATCTGTTGACAGCCAAGTATGTCCTCCTAAACATTTCCTCTATTCGTGGGTGAGACATGGAGTTCTGCATTGGGCTGCAGTGTTGTGTGTACTCTTTTGAATCTGCAGCCTATGTCTGGATGCCGATGCTTTTTCAATTGCTAGTGGCTTATGACCCATATTCCATGCCATACTTAAATGCAACTAACCCATAGTCTTCAATAATGGATTACTTTTCAGAGTAGTCTAAATATTTTTATTAGCATCCTGCTAGTAAAAGTAATTGTAGTGACTTGTTTCCTTTAGAAATCTTAGTCTCTGTATGCTGTCATCGCATTTTCTTTTGCTTGAAGTGCTCTCAATGTCTTTGTCAGCTCCACCATCCCTGTGTTGTTTGTGGGTAGTCGTTAAGGAAAAAAACAACACTTTGTCAAACACTGTCTTTGGTCTGTGTACTAGTCATTGTTCATGTGACTGACAGATATTAGGTGAACGTTTTATGGTTAGAACAGAAAGCGCAATCCCCTTATACAGGCAGGGAAACCAATGGGAGAGAAGAAATGAAATAATAAATGAACAGCAGAGTTCTAATTTTTTAGTTTGCTGTAGATTAGTGCAGTGTTTTGTTCTAAATGAAAACTACTATAGAAAAAATACACTAGCTCTTGTTTCTTTGTTGTTGATTTTTCCTCCCATACAGTATCTAGACAGTACTTGGTTTCTTCATTCGTTTTCTTTGTTTATAGTGATAAGTGGAAAAGTCTGAGCTATATCTGCAATATGAGACTTCAGGTCCAGGTGATCAGCCTCTCTGCAACAGGCCTGTGCTGCCTCTTCAGTGTTGGGAACTTTGCAAAGCTTACTGTTAACACTTACCTTCCAGAAGCACACACCTTTACACTTAGCTAATTCAGCAGGAAAAATTTTAATATGAGTAAGAAAAATGCGTAATATTTTCGGGGCTGCCTCAGAATCCATCATAATATAGCAGAACACTCAATCATTAAATATCTTCCCTATCCAATATGCTTGCTTGTTTGTTTAGATAAGTCTGCTGGCCATCAGGACACAATACGGTGTGGGGAAAAAAACCCCAAACCCAGACCTTCTGCCACCTTAAAATAGTTGGAAATTCCCAAAACACTAAGGGATATACTGAACAGCAGCTTAGTCTTGGAAGGGATCAGACATGAAAGTAGAGTGTAGGAATAATCCCTGGTCCTTCAGGTGGGGGGAGGAGCAGTTGGTTAACTTATTCGTGCTGTCCTTCTTAGTCCAAGAAAACACTTAGTCCTAGAAAATTCATTGTAAAGTTAGACATGGACATAAATCCACCAGCAGTTCATCGTTCCAGGGTCTAAATTGTTTTACCTAGAAATGGTACCAATGTGTCATACCCTGAAATATACCTCTGTGTGTCATCTTCTAGCTGTGTGTTGGCACAAGTTCCAGGTATGCACTGTGTTTTTCTGATGTGTTAGGATTCTCTCTGAAGACTGGCACACATGAGCAGGGAGGAAGCTAACAGGTGAAATGCAGGTACCAGGGTTATGCAGTACTCTGTAGGGTGCTTCTGCACCACAGTTTATGTGTACATAGTATTTCTAATCCATCTTTAATGGTATAATAAGGTTGTCATGGAACACACAGCGATTAGGTGGGACCCCAAGGAACTAGGGATCTTTGAAACTGATTTGTGCCCTTGGCAAGTTCGCATGGTGCATGAAGGGTACGGATTCAGAAAGGAAGGAGGCAGTTTGTGATGGGCAGGGAAGACATAATCTGACAACATATAGGACTCAAAGCAGTCCCACTGTGAAAAACTAGACTAAGATTAAGATAAACTTCTGGAGAATTTTCATCTCCTATTGTCAGGCAAGTCAGTGGAGCTAAGATGAACGAGGTTTTCGTGTAGTGAGCACCGTGCTCTTGTCGAGAGCTCCCTTGGCACTTCGGTGTGGGTCCTGCTGCTCTGAATATGTATGTGCATACATTTTCTGCAGTCTGCATAGGGTGCCGCAGTAACTTTTGTCTGTGCCTTTTGATTGGCATTTGCATCTGTAGTTTCCTTTTGTTTCTGCTTTCACCGAAGGCTGGGTCCCACTGTGCAGCTGTCTTATGTCTCTAAGACAAGGACTGGCACTGAGGTTCCCCAGAGACGTACCTCTACCAAAAACTTAATCTTTGGAAGAGATGGATAGCTGAAAGCAAAGTTATTTCTGTTCTATTAAATAAGTTTGATAATTTGATCTGTGTAGCATTAATTACTTATTATTACTACAGCTTCTTCAAAACAGCAATCTTTGAGGTCATTGCTGTGCAGAAAGTTAAAGCAGGATCATCACTTACTACGTAGCAAGCAAAAGTGCCAGAAACTGACTGGAATATTTAAGTATACTATAATACTGAGTATAATGATCTTAACCATTTTCTATTTAGTTGTTAATTCTTGAGAACTGAAAAAATCTGCAATCAGAATAGATACAACTGCCTTACCTGATACTTTCTCATTATTACTTCTGAGCTCTGTTTCAGTAGCAGCTGAAGTCTGTAAGATCTGTGTGGACTTCAGTGTTGGATGTATTTACCATGTACTTATTTAGATTTCTGGTTTACAGATGAGGTAGGCCATTATTACATAGCTTTCATACTCAGTGATGATAACTTCACCTCATGTTGCTTTTCCAATTATTTTTCTGTGATACTTGGGTTGCACAGTGAGCCTATTTATTTTATAAAGCTTGGGAAATCAACCCACAACATTTTCAGAATTTGTCTGTTCCATTTTTTGACAGTCACCAGTAATCTTGTGGATAGTTATGATTGCTGTTCATGGTGTGTAGCAGGGTCTTGCTGAGTATAATGTCCAGGGACTTTTTCATTCTACCTGAGCCTTATAAGTACATAAAAGAAATGAAAGGGAGATAAAGATCAGAAATGTATATTAAAAGAACCCCAACCCAAACAGAGATTGCTATCTAATGTTACTGTATTTTAAAATGATCTACAGGTGGTATCTTGAATAAAGATACATAATTATTCACATACCTGCTATCTCACTGTCCTTGGGTACAGCTGCATTCACCTTTTTCTGTATATTTAATAAAAAAAACCAGTACTATTTTTCCAGAAATATTGTTTCTAAATCAAAATTTCTGGAAGTAATATGTAATAATTCACTCTTAGACAGGCACAGTCAGGCATTGAAATGCATGCACTGGGTAAAATAATTCAAAGTCACAGACTCCATCTCACAATCGTTGAGTAAACTAACGAAGCTACACAACTCTCTCTTTCTTAGACCACCCTCTTTATCTGAACTCAAACAAAGCAAGAGTGAATGTAAATATGGAGATAACTCATTGCAGTAGGACTACTGAAGGAGCTGGGATCAGATTCATAAGAAATAAGGGAGGATCACTTAATAAGGATGACTTGGGAATTTCTATGCTATACTGAATTATCAGTCTGTATTGTGCTTCAAGAATCACATCTCTTCAGTCTACATGCAGGAAACACATTACTCCTGAGTGAAGGTGTCAGTGTGCATTTGACAAACAGCTTAATGTGTGTGCTCCCATCTAACTGAATTGGGAAGTACTGCTGTATTTAAAAAAATAAAAGTCTACATTTTGTCCATATTTGAAAGGGATGTTGTAAAGATCTTCATCCTGCTGAACTGACACGTTCTCAGTTATAAATTTTTTGGGAAAATAAAAAACATCCACAAAGCTAGGAAAAGTTTGTTCATGGTTGCAGGGCTTATTTAATGAGATATCAAAATGTAATTTACATACTTTTAAACTGAAGGAATAAATAACCACAGTCCTTAGTAGTTGCATAGACCATGAGTCTATGTAGTACATGCCTTTACGTGATCTCATTCCCAATTAATTGCTCACTGAATATAATCACTTAATGATTATTTTTTCTTGCAAGAGTGTTAGTGCCTAGGTTCCATTTTGAACAATGTCCTCTTCCTGACTGCAGCTAATCATAGATAGTGAAATGGAAAATGCAGCAAAATCTCTAACAGACTTTTATGGCATAAAAAAATCCAAAGCTAAAAATACCAAATAGAGACCTTAATTCTGTAAGTTATTGACTTAAGCCCTAAGGCTTAAGGGGGTTTTAAAGGGTTATGAGGATTTAGAGATCTCTGCTATTATGTCCCCATTTTGTCTAATGTGGTTATAATTTATGAAATCTTGGGAGTTAACAAGAACATATCTTTAATTCAATTTGTTACATTTCTTTGTATTCCTTCCAATATGGCAATATTCCTTGGGTGCTGAAATGCCTGTTATTTACTGATATAATTTATTTTCATGAGCCCTGGTTCTGTTGTTCAGCAGCTATAGCCATGGATCCCTAATTGATACCATATTGTGGTTAAAAGGCCTGACTGATTTAATAAACTATTTTCCTTTCCATATAGTATTGCTGTGCAGGAGTAGTCTGAAGATGTTTTTGTTTACCTTTTTTTGAGCATGAAGCTGTGCCATCTTTCTTTTACTTCCCTTTTGATTTTTAAAGATGTTTTAGTTTACAAGTGACCAGTGTTAAAGATATGATGGATTTATCCTAGCAGAAAGGCGATCTACAGAACTGGAAAAAAAACAATTAGTGTGTATATACAATGGCATCACATAGGATAGGCATCAGAACAGTATTGGTTAAAAATGGTCCATTACCTTCTCTGAGAAAGAATGGATAAAAGCACCCCTGTGTCTCGTTAGCTCTGCTTGTGGTCATGCTTGGTTTTGTGCTTTAATATTTTATTAGTTGCCTTATTTTTGTAGTGTGTTGTTTTTAACTGTAAGGCCTATCATTTGTTCAGCCCACTGAGCACCTTGTGGGAAAGTGTGGGACAAACTCAGTTGTTTGCTGTTATCATGGTGTACTCAAAGCGAGTTAAACATGTTGTGACATAGAAATTACACAGCAGAAACAAATATGTAAGAGTACAAGACATTTAGATCTGTGCTTTGGCTACCTTGTTATTCCTTTAGGCAGCTTCTTACTAAATCCAGCTGCCCTTAAGTTTTATAACATGATTACTTTGATAACCCACTTCAAGTCATACAGACAGATGTATTCTAATATTCTAGTATTTCTAGCTATGACTAGAGTTCCTGAAGTGACCTTGCCTTACCATTTTTGCTGGTAGTGGCAGCTGCTCCCTGTATCTGCCATCTGCCCTTTCCTGCCATCACCTGCTTGTAATCCACTCAAGCATCATTTCTTCTTAAAAAGAAGAGCTTGTGCTAGAGGATGCCTGCTGGAACCAGAGTTAGGTTAGTCTAGGCAGGAAACCAGGGCTGAGGACGGAATAGAGCTGCCGTGTTCAGCATGAGCAGGGCAGTGTAGCTTAGGCATTAAAATAGGCATAGCCAGCAATTGTCCCTGATGCCAAGTAGAGAAGAGGCAGATCCCCAGATTTTCCTGCAAGACTACTGAGAGGCTTGGGGGGGGGGGGGGGGGGCAGGTAGGGAAGAAGCATTTTATCAAACTTTGCCAGTTTCTTTTCTCTCTTCTGATAGCTTGAAGAGGTTAGGGGTTTTTTGTTGTTGTCTGCGTGGTTTTGTTTCTTTTACTCTGAATCCTTTGTGTTTTCTTGAATATATCTGCCTGTACAAAATCAATACTCTTCACTTTATTGACAGGGCCTGAATGAGGCTGAAGAATCTCCGTAAGATGTGGCAAAACATTATCTAATTACAGATCAATATGACCCCAGTAACTAATGAAATTTTATGGAACAAAATTGTACTAAAACCTCATTATCCTTGGACTTGATGTAAGCAATTGAATATCCTGATTTGCTTTTGTGAGGGTCATACACTACAGGTACGAGAAACTGTCAGTCTGCTCTAGAAAAGAATACTTGTAATCTGAAATGTGCATAAAGTGGTTTAACTACACTTACATCATCTGCTTTTCCATTTCCTATTCTGTAAAAGAAGAGAACCAGGTTCCCATTTTAAAATACAGATTTTTAGAAATGTCTTAAAAGGATACAAGCTTTTAATAAAACTTTGAAAAAGTTATTTATTAACTTATTTACATTTATTTGCCATGACCTGAGTTCAAATGATTACTGTTCTGCCTTGTTATGTTTCTTGTCTGCCTTTGTAAGCACCTTGAAATTATAAGGCATTTTAGATGGTCTTTGGAGTGGACCCACAGATGGCACATCACTCAGTGCTCCAGGGAGATTGTTAAAGGGACCTATACCTTTCTTGATAAGGAAGATCTACCTGTCTAGCAGGTACAAAAAAAAAAAAAAAAGCCTGTTAGTTCCCATTTTGTGAACAAGCAAGCTTTGTTAATAGCTGTTCCTACGTGAGATAATTCAAGAATTTTAAAAAAAAGTTTGGAGAATGGCTGAAGAGAAGTTGTTGTAGTCTCTGGGGTTTTGCAGCTGCGTATGCTTCTTAGACCCCTGGTAGCCTTATCGGGTTCTTAATCCATCAGATATTTAATCCAGGAAAGTATTTATTGGCCACTCTAGTTTTTATCTCAACTATTTTGCTATGTGTGTAGCATTACTCACAGCACTATCCCAACAGGATTGCATGACTCTGTTATACCCATCCTCTTGTACATTCTCTGCTGTCTGTGATATTAATGCAATATAAAAATGGGCTGCAAAATCCATGCCAAAACTGAAGATGCCTCAAAACTAATGCTTGGCAGAAGGATCTGTCTCTTAGTTGGTCTACAAATGAAGATAAAAATCGTTAAGGTGTGTCAGCCACTTGCAGTGGACAAGATGGCAGACTTTAAAGATTAACTTCCATCTGAATTTGTTCAAGAGCTCAGTTCTCTTTCCACAGAGGAGCTACCAAAGGCTAAAACATTCCTGAAGGTGGCGTTGTTTTGAAGTTTGTGAAAGATTTGCTGATACTGAAGGAAAGGCGTTTCATACTGAAATAAGCGTGGTTTTACATTCACTGTGAGACTTTACATTTATCCTTAGACTGAAGGGTCTTTACATTAATGAGTAAACACTGGAAACCTTTGGCCCTCCCCTCTGTCTCAAATTCATTGCGATACACACAGATGCCTTCAGAGGAATCCCATAAGGAGTGCAGATTCCAGAAAAGAGGGCAAGTATGTCTTCTTCCTGAGATGCTTGCAACTTGCTGGCATGCTTGGAAAGAATCTAGAACGGATCCTGCATTGCTTGCTTGTTTCCTATTTTTTTCCAAGGTATGGCTTGAAATTATGATGTGTCAGTGAGCCTTGTGGATGGTTCACAAGGGAACATTACTACCTTGCCTTTTGTCCTTCATAGGCCCCTTTGGAGGACACTCACCTGAACTGAGTCATTCCACATAAGTGTGGCCAATGGAAAATATTCCACTGAAGATTCTTACAGAGGCATAGCTGGTACACGATAAGTAACTGTCTTGGTTGAATAGCAACAGCAGCCTGCATGTTGTTCACTAAAGTATCTTCTTCCTCTTTTTTTCACAGTCATATGAATCTAGATGTTTTAACGTGGGAAAGGAACAATTTCATACATTTTCCTTGTTTTGGCTCCTGTTGAATATAAAGATGTTTCAGGTTAATTCAATCCTTTTTCAGTTTATATTTTCTGCATCATATTATTTGTTAGGCAGACAGGTTTTCTGTAAGAAGTTGTGATTTTTGTTATCTCATTCCTCTTAGTTTAAAACTAGTATTTCTACAATGGAGGACTTTTTCAGTTCTTATCGACTTAATTTTTTGTGATATAGGCAAGGTCCATTTAGCTCTCTTCACTTATGAAGAGCCAAACTTTTGTGGTGCCTCAAATTCTTTGTCAGATACTGGAGAGCTATGTCCATACATCACACAAGTAGGTTTCTCTGACTACTGGCCTCTTGGGAGATCCTCACGCCCATGATGTAGGTCACAACTTCATCATGCTGACGTTCATATTCTCCCATTGTGTAAAACATGTCCCTAATCCAGTGCTTTCAGTCTCCCAATTATGCCCTTTTTCTGTGTTCCTAGTTGGAAGGACCCCCCTTGATGGGGAGTGGGATGTAGTGCAAAGCAGAGTAGGAGGAGGACCTGCTGCCTCATGTGAGCTTGAGCGCTGTGACAGCAAATGTGCAGTGATCAATTGTTCGTATACTTGCTCACTTTATTTCTTGAAAAATTTTCCTGCTTAGATGAAGTTCTGAACAGGTTTTCTCTACGTTCTCAGGATGGTTATTAAAACCCATGCTCATCGCTGGTAAGGAAGCAATTGTAAGCCATATTTGGCTTGAGCCAGTTTGTCCATTCCTGATACATTGCACACTTATAACAAACAGGCACTAAATTGTGATTCAGTTGTCTATTGAGATGAGAAGGTACATCACAGGAGGTGCTTTTTGAAAGGCAGAGATAAAGTGTAATTGCCATATCTCAATAAACACAGGATTGGCTTAATCTGCTAAATACAAGAAAAATAAATTATGTATTCGTAGAAAAGTAGTCAATAGTCTTGCATTGACTCTTACTACCTAGCAGACACACAGCATGAAATTATCACACTTTTATAATGCTTCTTTCAAAGAACTTGTGGAGCCCATCTAGCAATATATGTTGGCAGCTTAAATACATACAACTGAAGTTCTTGCTGTATCTACCTCACTTCTGTTTCATCTTCCATATGTGCCTGAAGTTTTTTATAAGTGCTGTCCAAATGCTTTTCCATTTTAAAGTGTACAACTTGCATTTCACAGTTTTTAAATCTACTCATCCTCTTTTTCTCTGTTGCATTTATCGTGTTATGACAAAACGACATTGTTGATAAGCACTAAATAAACACTGAAGAAGAGATGATAACTGTGACTCTCTTTTCCAAGCAATGCAGTAAATATGGTTTATAGTGGTTAAGTTTGTGATCCAAGCAATCAGTTAGTATAAAATTTGTCAACTTAAAACCCATTTTTGCTCTAGAAATATTAATCCTGCTTCTGGAATTTTGCTTCTATGTCTGACTTTAAATAAAGGTGACACAGAGCTGGTCAAAAGCATGCCGCTCACCGCCTATCGAGTTAGCCTTACCTCAAAGTACTGTTGAGCCTCTCAGAATATGGAATTGTGAAGATATATCTTGAAGGCTCTCATTTTGAGTGCCAAGTTGTGAGATACTTTTCAGTACCTCAAGTCAATTTTCTCTTGGCTTCAGTTTCAGCTTTTGCAGGCCTTCTTTAGTGCACTTGTGCTGCCAGTTCCATAACTATTTAATATTTCAATTTATATCAGTATGTCAAAGTAGAATTTATCTTTTCATTATTCAGCACTTGTAGATGTGATGATGTGCTTTATTTCCTTAAGAAGAGAAAACAGTGTGCAGAAACTGTCCTTTTGGTGGTCACAGAAACGTACAAGTCTTACTGCCTCAGTGGAAAATGATTCTGTATGTGCTTTAAAATGTGCAAGAGTTCTTGAAATTTGTTTTGTGTGCAAACTGTGTCGTTTCACAGTCCTGTTTGTTTTCATTTCAGGTAGATATGTTTTTTGTTTGCTGGTAACACTGTCTTGTGCTACTGATCATGCCAGTGTAGCATTCCAATGATATAATGCTCTGTGATTTCTCACCTGAAAATACTAAACAGCGATGGGCTGTCCCAAGGTTATTCACAGAATGGGAAGTGCTTCTGAGACTACTAAACTTTTGCTTAATCGCCTCTTGTTGTCAGTGTTTTTCAGAACTGTGTTTCAAAGTACAGCTTCAGGAATTTTTTTCTGTATAAGGACTCCCATTCACCTTCATAGGGATTGTGCACATTTGGGTTTTTTTTTTTGGGGTGTGATGAACTTTCAGTGTTCAGAACCTTTGTAATAAAGGAGCATTGCTGGATGCGAGCAGTTACACTTCTGCTTTTAATAGCTTTTATAGTTAGGACATTAAACATTTTGTCTGTAATATAGATTATATTAGGTGCAGCAAACTCAATAATTCCTTAAATATATGTTTATAGAAGAGAATAATTTTAAAAAAATATTTTAGATTAGGTATTCTATATAGAGAAATGCTGGTCCAGCTATTAATAGGAGGGTTTTTTTAATTCAGTTTCGAGGGTGAAATATGTCTTGCTACATATTTGTGCAATTTCTCAAACAAGTATTTTCTCAGCTGTGTATTTCCTGGCAACCAACGAGATAAATTATGGATGAAGATAAAAATTTTTCTTATCCATTTGGTTAAACGGAAGTTCTACTTAGCTGGTTTACTTAAGGTGTCCAGCATGGTAATAGACCTACTTACATGATGTAGACGGTGTATGTAAAGTCTGTCTCATAAAATATGCTATAGGGAGAAAAGGGAAGAGAAGACAGAAATGCAGATTCTAAATGCGTGTGCTGAGGTCCCAAGCACAGGGTAGGGACCGTCTTGATAGGGTTTGTATAACCCAGGTCAATGAATTTGTTGCCTGCTTAGAAAGTTTCCATGATAACATATTAGCAAATCTTTTATTTTGGTGTTTTTTTTTCTTAGCCAGATTAATAGTGCCTTTGCGTAGTAATTGTTCATGTCTATAAAATGTCTTGCCAAATTTTGTCACTGAAAAATAAGAGCTGTCGAAATCTATGTATTTAAGAAAAGTTTCATTTTTATAACTGTATCCTGTTTCAGCTCTTTTTTTCATAAAATTGACTGTATCAAAATGAAACTATTAACTACATTTCTGGTAAGATTCCTTGATCCTAATTTGTTATGAAAAATCGTCATAGTGTGTAACTTTATTGGTTGTCAGATAATGATTATTTTACATTTAGAAAGTAAACAGTTATCAATTGCGTAGTTACTGGATGCACCTTATCTGCCTTCAGATGGCTCAATATTGCATTATGAAAGGGAGATAAAGATTGTTATCCACAAATCACAGTGTTGTGACCTTAAAATGTGCAATCACGTTGTGTGGCTGCTGTTTAGGAACAGCTGTTTGTGACCAATTCAATTTCTTTAAGTGAGATAGATTACAGAAACAGCTGGCTATCACATTATTAGAGATTAAGTCTTAAAGACGCTGCAATTAAAATAATTATGTTATTGGTTTTTTCTGGAGCTACTGAGAACTGCTGTTCAGGAAGCTTTGACTCCTGTCTGCTGCCACTAAAACGAGTGGAATGCAGTACAGAATTTGGACGATACCATGAGGTTCTTAGCGTTATCTTCGCCGTCGCATTGATTTTAATTGATGGCAGACTTCAGGCGCTTTCACTAAGATGTCTGTGTCGTGTGGAAACTTCTCCTTAAGCTTACATAATCATGCAGCCACCATCCTCTTTCGTGCTACTCCTAGGGGCTGAGTCATCCCCCAAAAATAACCCCGAAGAGATCATGTATCTTGCATCCTTGGTATTATTTGGGACAGCTGTGTTGCTTGCTTTTCCAGTTGTTACTGAAAATATTAGACACACACCTCTCAATATGCAGAGAAGCTGCTTTTCTGTCCAGGGCCGTGCTATTTTCGTGTCCTCTAGGAGCCTTGTCTTCATTGCTACCTCTTGGTGTTTTTTTTTTTTTTTTTTTGTACAGCCTAGACAGTCTGGAGTGTGTTTTGGAGAGAGAAAGTGCAGGAAAAGTGTTTTCTCTCTGGTTCCAGATCGTGAATAAATTGTGTGATTGTTCCCTGGCGAGCAGAGCCACGTGCCCTGCCAGTGAGCTCGAAGGCGCCGACAGGACCTGAGGAGCGAGACCAGGCGGGCCGCGAACCTGCCCAAGCCCCGGCTCCCAGTGCTGGCCGCTCCCAGCCCGCCTGCCTGCCACTCTCCCGCCGAGGACAAGGCTCCAAGACCGGGCCCCAGGGTGAGCCAGCATCGCGGCCGGTGTCCAGCGGGCTGGCGAGGGGCCCGCGGGTCTTAGGGCCGTGCTTAGCGCTTTCTGGAGCGATGAGAGAGAGGTGAGCTACACATGGAGGTGTGAACTGCTGCTACTGTAGGCGTGCAGGCGGGGCAGGTTCTGATTTCACTATAGCAGGCTCTCTTCAGTCACAAATGATGCTGAAAAGTGCTAAAATAACATGATTTCCTGTCGTTCTGAATTCTGGTGTAGGGATCTTATTAGCTAGTCTGGAGGGGGAAAATAAAAAAAGTAACAAGGACAAAAAAATTAATCTTGCCTGTAAAAGAGATGGCAAAGGCATTCTGAACAACCATCATGCAATTTTTCAGATGTAAAGTGTCAGCCTTCGTTGTGGCTATGTTACCAGAAATACTTCAGCAGAGCTTCAGCTTGACTGTTTAGATTAGAGGGTGTTTGTTTGTAGTTCTGAACCATGGCAGAAATATGTGATCAATATTTAGCTAGTGGAACGGTAATTCCTCATCTGGTGAAAGTAAGACGACAGGTAATGAAAGATATTTTATGGCCTGAAACTATTTTTCCTTGCCATGCTAAAAATCAGTCTTCTCCCGAGGCCCTTCTCAGAGGACTCCCTGCCATGACCTCTGGTGGCACCTGAGGTATTGAGCTGCTGCTGTTGCGATGGTGACGTTGGCAGGTACAGCGATGAATATGCAGAGGGCAGTGAGAGACATGCCTTCCCCAAAACAGAGCCACGGATGCTGATGGTGGGCTGGAGATGCACAGCACGTAGTCTGGCTGCTCATGTCTCACTACCCCGGTGTTTCATTCCCACAGCAAACAAACTTTTGAAGATGGTATGTGCAAAACAAAGAAAACAACAACTTAGTTGTGACATCAAGTCAAATGACAGAACAGCCAAAATTTCAGAAAGTGCAGTCAAAAAGAGTAGAGGCAGCATTTAATGATGGAGTCAAAGCACATGGGATATAAATGCTTGTTCCAAGAGTCACAACAAAGATATATGGGGATGCAGTGGTGATATTGTGCAGAAGTATTCAGAGGATAGTGATGCTTCGGTTGTAATGACATCGGGCAGAAATGCTTAGGTTGTAGTGACATTGTTTAATTTAGGTCTGACTACTTTGTATAAACAGTGCATGCCTTACTAACAACTGTGCCCTTGAAGACGAGCTAACAGACTGATGAAAGGGGAACATCCATCCCAGAAGGCATGGAAATCTGGATGAATGCAAAAGAAGCATGAAGTTAACAAAGATCTAGAGTAACTAGGAATAAGGCAAAGGCGGCAGGGGGAGATTGTGACCACCAACTCAATTCAGAACCAGAAAGGCTGCACCCCCACCAGCTTGCGAGCATGCGTAGTTAAGTAAGGAAAGGAGTATACTTCTAAGATAAGCGTGTAACGTGGTGAACCAATTAGAATGTAACAAGTAATTTCTTTGTTTCTGTAAGAGTAGATAGTCTATGTGACTCTGCTAGCGGGGTGCTAGCTTTGTAGAATTATCCCCCAATACCCATGTCTGTGCAAACGTGCAATAAAGACGGCTGCTCTGCTCTGTGTGTATATTGGCATACTGCACACCGGGTAAATGACGCCGCTTTAGGGACAACAGTGGTACAGCTGTTCTTAAAATTCTACTGCTGTTTCTGCAGATAGGGAACAGTTTTGCTCCAGTTAGGCCTAAAAAGGGAGAGGTCTAATATTGTGTGGTGAAAACTGTGGATATTTTCTGTAATTATCCAAGGATAGTCACGTTTAATAATTATTGAAATATACTGTGGAAAATATTTGGAGTGCTCTTGTGCAGAAAGCCATATAACATATGGCACTCGTCACCGAAGCACACTTCAATGACTGTAGGAGGACTGTGAACGACACATTTCGTGTCCTTCTAGGATATTATATTTTCTTTATATACACTCAAATGTTTGTGTTTTTTTATGGGACTTGGAGCCTGAGTATCGAATGTGGAGTGAGCAGTGAAAAGTCTTAGAGGGAGAAGGGTACAGGCACATAATTTGCCATGAGATGTTCAAAGGTTTATTGGCAGCACCAACATGGATAAACTGAAGTACTGCACATCTGTGCTGCACAGTGGGTTCATAGTGGAGAAACTTTGGGGTTACTGTAGCCCCCAACTGATATATCAGCATGTTGGAGCACAGAAAAAAATTAGTCTGAACATGGCATTACCTTGCTATGGCCAAGGCCACCATGAG
Source organism: Opisthocomus hoazin (assembly GCF_030867145.1). Classification (NCBI taxonomy): domain Eukaryota; kingdom Metazoa; phylum Chordata; class Aves; order Opisthocomiformes; family Opisthocomidae; genus Opisthocomus; species Opisthocomus hoazin. The sequence continues at coordinate 48,185,415 of NC_134416.1, read as the reverse complement.
TTGGTTGTGTGTCTTTTCCATTGTACTACATTATGTGGTAGCATGGAGAAGCATTCTGGTTGAATAAATTATCTGTAAGAAAGAAATTATTTCTGTAAGAAAGTTAGACCTACCAGGATCCTCAAAATAGCACAGGTATCCATCTCATGAACTAGGTATCCATCTCATGAAATAGGTATGTATTGCTTCGATATTACTGCATTGAGATATCTGCTTGCCAGTACATTTTTTTAAAAGCGAACAAGTGTACGATATGTACCTGAATGCAGAGGTGACTTTGAGTATAAACAGAGAATTGACAACAGTGTCAAAAGATTGACACTCAATACAATGAGGCTCTATGACTTCTCTCTTTCCACCAGTCTACCTCCTTCTCCAATGCTCCTGGTAGATTTACAGTCATATGTCAGCCACTGCTCACCCAGCTCTGTTATCCTGCTTCACATCCTGACCTGCCGTGGCCTCGTTCCCTCTCCAGGCAGGTGCCTGGCTCCTGCTGGGGTGCTGTGTGTGCTGAGCAGCCTGCTGACCCTGCTCGAGACCTCAGCAGTGATGCCTTGTCTCTGTGAGCAGCGTCTCCTGTCTGGTTTTCTGTTTCTGAACAAACCAAAGCTCAGGTACGAACCTGACCATATTTTTAGGCCAAATAAGTCTTTTGACAAAAATTTCCATTTTGTCTTATATGTGGATACTTTTTAAAAAGAGATTATGTCACTGATGTTAAACACAGCCCATTTCTGCAGGGAAGATAGATGCAGGGGTCTGAAGAAAAGTTCTTTTTGGTTATTTGGTAGTCTTGTGACACATGAAGGACTCGATTTCAAAATGGGAATCATGTCATCCCATCAAAAGAAAGAAAAGCATGAACTGAAGCACGAGGGAGCAGCACTGCAGTTAGCCTAAAAATGTGGATATGACCTCTCTTTTGTTCACCTGGTTACATGCTTGAGTTTATAGTCACTTTTGTTTGTATTAGTTACTTTGGAAATACACCTTTTATGTGTTACCTTCCTTATAGACACAAGTATTTTCTCCACCATCTAAAACTTGGAATTCTCTTTTTCTGCATATAGTGGCAAGATAGGAATTAGGTCATACTCAAGTGAGCTATTTTACTGTAGATACATGTCTTTATCCATGACTTCATGGTGTTCTTGCAAACCTGATATATCACCTTGAGGATGACGGAGCACTGGAACAGGCTGCCCAGAGAGGTGGTGGAGTCTCCTTCTCTGGAGATATTCAAGACCCGCCTGGACAAGGTCCTCTGCGACCTGCTGTAGGTGACCCTGCTTCGGTGGGAGGGTTGGACTAGATGACCCACAGAGGTCCCTTCCAACCCCTAACATTCTGTGTGTGATTCTGTGTGTGATTATTCTAGAATATGTTTATGTTAAAGGAAGGATTGCTCAGAACTGTTCCTGCAATGACCTGTTGTCTTTGATAAGCCTCAATGAAAAAGGCTGTTAAGAGACTCTCTCTTCTTTCAAAGTAACATGTTAATCACTTGGTACTGCAGGATGAGATACTATTAATTTTTTAGCAGAACTCTCATTAGGTGGTCCTGGGGTTGAAAGGGATTTCCTGCTTTAATACTTTGAGGGATTTGAAGGTTTTTTCTCATCTCAGTTAGATGGAGTGTCAGACATGAATTTTTTTTACAAAGTGGTTGAAAAAAGATCAGGTTAGATTAAGAACATTTCATTTTGTTTTCAAACTTTAACTGTTGTATAAACTGAAATAAGTAAATCAAATTGTTTGCTAATTAAAACTAACCTTTTTGGTGTAACTCTTTAAACAGAACATTTCAAGAAAACTGTTCCCCTTCCCTTGGAGTCTAAAGGTTGATCGTAACAGAACAGAGGATTCTCAAGAATAGTTTTAGTTTAGACTGTCTGATTTTAACTTGGAGTAGTTTATGCAGAAAATTTCTGGTGATGCAAGGCATAAGTAATTCTAGGTCACCAGGCTTATTGATATGACTCCTCATGTGTTAATGATGTGACTCCTGATATGTGGCAGTGATTTCAGAGAAACCTTTTCAAGATGTGTCTCTGGAACTGTAGGACAAGCCATGCAATTACTTATTCCTTGCTTGGGAATAATGCTTAGGATACTTGGCAAGGAATAAAGGATAGCTGAACTCTTTTAAAGCTAGTTTGAATTCCATGTTGTAGGTTTACTTCTTGCAACTTCAGGGAGAACAGGGGGAAGTAAAAATAAATAAAAAACCCAAAAGACTTTTTAAAAATACATTTCTAGTAATTATCACTTAGCAGTCTCTGAACCACTACAGATAATTTAAAATACGAACACAAAAATAAGTTCTATCAAAGTCTTTCTATCGCAACATTTAGTAACCATTGGAATGATCAGAGTATAATTTCCCTCACCATCATAATACACTATCCTGGCAGATCCTTGAGAGTGGATGTTGACAGCTGCTGTTCAAACAGACTTGAAGATAAGCAGGGAGCTGGTGAAGGTCAGTTGTTCTACAGCTAATAAAATTGCCAACTCACCAAGTTTCGCAGTATGACTCATGATGTATGGCAGTGATTTCAGAGAAGTCTTTTCAGCCTCCTCAGGACGTGTCTCTGGAACCGTAGCACAAGCCACGTAGATACAGAAGCAACATATGTCCAAAAGGGAGGCATGGATGTTGCTATAGTGAATGTAAATGTTGAACTGGTGTTTATCTATCGCTAAGCTGCTTTGATGTTTTTATTCACTATGGAAGTTCTAAATGTCTTTCCAGAAACAATTGCAACATAGTTGTTCTTTATCTTCTTACTAAATCAAATTTTACGGAGTCTATATTCTGTGGTTTTGACCATTCGTTTGTATCAGGATGAATTATTGGTGTATTTTTTTTTCTTTGACTGGGCTGTGTGATTTCCAGCGTAGTTAACGATGCAGATCTTTAGCCCTGATAGAGATAACATGGAACAGCTGTCAGCACGTAGCTGGATCTGTGCTCTCTGGTTGCTGGCAACACTTGAAGAACAAAACTGCTGAACTTTTGCCTGTTACTCGTGACCCAGAGCAGATTAAAAGTGCTACCGCTTACTGTGCTAGTAGCAGGGAGCCGGAGTGATAAAGGAGTTGTCACAGAAACTCCAAGGGATGAAAATTTTAGCTTCGATTTTCACACTTAAATTTTAAATTTCTGAATTGGATTCCTGTTTTGACTTGGCCTTTGGAACAATCTTTTTATTTTACTGTACAAGGGAGCTATAGCTACAGGTTTTTCATATCCTGTAAGCATGTTTCACCTTTGATTTGTGGGTAGGCTGATGTGTACTGCTTTCAAAGTTCTCTGAAATCTTCACAAACAAAAGAAAGAAGAATGCCTTGACTAATGACTGGTGCCTGCACATGCTGCCTTCTTACCTTTTCATTGGTTTTGTGTCTCGATGACTACTGAATTGTTTTACATAAAAATATTTCTGAAAAATCTTATCTATTTGACTAGGATAAGACTAAGACACCACCTTTTTCCATACTTTTCTAAATCTAGCTATTCATGTGTGCTGCTTTTTGAATGTGAAGGGTTGGGCTTTGGGGGAAGAGAGTATTACAGCAAGAGAAGAAGAAATACCACTTCAGCTCTGAAATATTTGGCGTGGCTCACTTCAGTTGCTCTCACAGCCTCATATCCATTTGCATGAAACCTGATAACCATTCAAATTAAATTTAAATACAGATTCCGTTCTTTAATATCTTTCAACAAGTCTCTCCTCTTTTTTCAGCGGTTCTGTTTCAAGAGGTGGGTTTTTTTGTTGCTGTTTTTGTTTTCTTGGCTTTTTTTTATCCTTAACTTTGTTTGTTCTTTGTTTCAAGAACAAATCTAAATAATCTCATCTTGAGGCACTTGTCTCACAGGTCATTCATGTCCCACTTTTTACTGGGTTCTCTTAAAATCTTATCCCCAAAGAATCCAGATATTAACTACAGTTAGAATTGCTTTGTTTTTTTCTGGTGTGGTCCTGAAAGCTTTCTGTCTTTAAGGGATTTGTCAGGTTAAATATAGGAAGAGCGTTTGTTTTTCAGGCATCATGTTGCACTACTTCTGAACACACTCTGTGGATGTTTTTGCTTGTCAGCTTTTTATCTGCTTTTGAAATCTCTCTTCACATTGGCTTTGAGCAGCTACAGTAATAGGATGGGATGAGATAAAACACATAAAGATGTGTTATTGGAGAGGTAGAATATTGGAAGCAAGAATGAATTTAAAGAAAAATCTCAATGTCTTTTGGGATAATGTTCACCTGTTAAAATTTCACTTCAGTTTTGTCACTTAAAACTGATTGAATGTGCTGGCCACAAAAAACTTCCTTAAACTTCCAGGTCTGGTGAAATAGTCTGAAAGTGCTGGCTTAAAGAACTTGATTAAGAAAATGAATGACCATCTGCAGATAGTCAGAGAGATTTTATGATGCAGATGTTCTTCTTTCAGTGCCTTTCACTATTCTTTCTGGTGTATTTCAAGGGGAATATACAGATGCTAAAGGAGTCTTTCTATTTAGTGAACATCACTGGATTATCCTCAGTTTTTTTGGAAATGGAAATCTCTACTTTTAGTAAAAGGAAGTTTGATGCTGTGAATGCCAGTGGGAGTCTTCATTATTACTGATGGGAATCTTTTGTGAATTATCTGTATTTTATGTAGATAACCTAGATGTGAGCTAAATCACGTATCCTTAAAACTGGAACTTGACAGATTCTCAGATGATTGTTCACATAACTGCATGAAATGAGTGGAAGAGAAAGAGTATTCTAGAGTGGAGAAAGCGGACTGTGGTGAAAGTAGAGGTGTTAGAATGGTTAAACTCACCTCAGCACTTTACATCCTTCAGGCTCTTAATAAATACAGTGCCGAAAGAGAAGTAGCAAAAATCTTAATAGTATAGATGGCACTGTGTAGGTCAAACCTGGAAATCAGTTTCAGTTTAGTCTCAAATAAATTGTGAAAACTTCTGTATCAGTCCAAAGCATCAACATATTCTGAGTTAGCCAACCTCTGCTGAACACCTCTCTACAGCAATCTGTCTCAAAGGCCTTTTGTTTTCTATTGATCCCTCCAAAGCTGAAAATGGGATGAGAACAGCTGCTAATTTCTACTTAAACTTTTCGTTTTTCCATAAGTGCAAAGGAAGATATGAATTAAAAAAAGGAAGACAGAGAACTGGCTGAATGGCAGAACTCAGAGGGTTGTCATCAGCGGCACTGAGTCTAGTTGGAGGCTGGTAACTAGTGGTGTCCCCCAGGGATCAGTACTGGGCCCAGCCTTGTTTAACTTCTTCATCAACGACCTGGATGAAGAGTTAGAATGTACCCTGAGCAAGTTTGCTGATGACACCAAACTGGGAGGAGTGGTAGATACACCAGAAGGCTGTGCTGCCATTCAGCGTGACCTGGATAGGCTGGAAAGTTGGGCAGAGAGGAACCTGATGAGGTTCAACAAAGCTAAATGCAGGGTCCTGCATCTGGGGAGGAACAACCCCATGCACCAGTACAGGCTTGGGGTGGACCTGCTGGAGAGCAGCTCTGTGGAGAGGGACCTGGGAGTGCTGGTGGACGACAGGTTAACCATGAGCCAGCAGTGTGCCCTGGTTGCCAAGAAAGCCAATGGGATCCTGGGGTGCAGTAGGAAGAGTGTGGCCAGCAGGTCGGGGGAGGTTCTCCTTCCCCTCTACACTGCCCTGGTGAGGCCTCATCTGGAGTACTCTGTCCAGTTCTGGGCTCCCCAGTTCAAGAAAGATGAAGAGCTACTGGAGAGAGTCCAGCGGAGGGCTACAAGGATGGTGAGGGGACTGGAACATCTCTGCTACGAGGAGAGGCTGAGGGAGCTGGGCTTGTTCAGCCTGAAGAAGAGAAGGCTGCAAGGGCACCTAATATATACTTACAAATATCTGAAGGGTGGGTGTCAGGAGGATGGGGCCAAGCTCTTTTCAGTGGTGCCCAGCGACAGGACAAGGGGCAATGGGCACAAACTGAAGCACAGGAAGTTCCGTCTGAACATGAGGAAGAACTTCTTTACTGTGAGGGTGACGGAGCACTGGAACAGGCTGCCCAGGGATGTTGTGGAGTCTCCTTCTCTGGAGATATTCAAGACCCGCCTGGACAAGATCCTGTGCAGCCTGCTGTAGGTGACCCTGCTTCGGTGGGAGGGTTGGACTAGATGACCCACAGAGGTCCCTTCCAACCCCTACCATTCTGTGATTCTGTGAGAATTCCCAGAGTTGTTTGAGCTATGGGATTTGCTGACTCATAGATACAAAACATAGCTGAAATTGTCAGATGTGTCAACTGATATTTGTGATGTCTATTACAAGGCCCTTAAATTAACACTTTACATTTTTCATATGAGCAGCCTTGTACATCAATATATCTGCTCGTAATTACAGTCTAATTTTTTTGTAGGGCTATCTGAGCCTCACAGTCCAGTCTAAAAAATTTTGGATTTTTTTTTGTCTTTTGTTGAATGGTTGTTTTGTCCATGACCTTCTTTTCAGAAGGAACTCCACTGCAGATTCTGTCACCTCTGTGTTTTATTCATAGAGTTTATCCTTGTTTTTTAATCAAAATGTTTTCTCTGTCTCACTGATCCCCAGTTCCCTTCAAAACAAAGAGACTAAAGTCTGTTTGAGCACCAAATAATTTTTTTGTCCATTTTTCAAACTTACTTTTCTTTGGAAACTCTGGCAGTATGGGTAAACCTTGTATCAAGGTCATCATAAGTACAGCCTCTGCATTTCTCCTACTCTATGGGAATAGCTTTGCCATGATGATATATTCATTTTTTGGTAGCAAATTCAGGGTTTGTGCAAGTTTCTTTTTCTAGTCCAGCAGGAAATTACCTCTATTCTGTTCTTTTCAGTGTTAGAGAAAGCTTGAATTGATCAAAAGTCAGTGTGTAGAATATTTCAATTCTGTTAGAAGGTTAAAATTTGAAGTATTACTTCATTAGGTTTTGAGCAATTGTTTTAAGTTTCATATCATGAATTTCTGTCATGCCTAGAATTCTTCCTTGAAATTTTTCACTGTAATTAGCTTGCTTTTCTGACCAACCCTGGAAAAATAAGAGAGTCAGATGAGTGTGCATGTGCTGATGAGTCAAGATTACTGTCTCAAACATGGGCCCAGGAGAGCAAGGAGGATAGTGGTGATTTCAAAATGGCTATTAATGTGTTACTGAGTGAGCAAAACTCACAACTCATTTCATCTAAATCAAGAAAGAGCTGTCAGATAGTAATGTATTTTTGTTTTTATGTGACCTGGGCAGAATTTACTTGAGCATGTTAGTGGCAGTGTGCTCTTTATGCCTCCACTATTTCTTTTATGATATTTCATTCTTTACAGAGTAAGTGAAAATTGAAACCAAAAACATTACATGTTGCTACAAATGATCGATTCCTCTGTCTTGACAACCCAGAAATGATCATTTGTCAAATTCTGTGACTCAAAGTGCAAAAGTACCTGAATTTGCAAGGAACATTTTAATATAGCTGCCGTTTTGTATGGAGTTCAGGCTGCTTTAGATAATACCACTCCTTTTGGTATTGACTGCAAGATTCCAGAAAATTCTATATTTGCAAGGTAGATAAAGAAATTAATACATGCATGTGAACAAATGAATGAATATAATTGTACATGAGCTTCAGTTACCTACATTAAAGATGCCATGTAACATGCATCACAGGGTATGCTTTAATGTGCAAATAAGAATGCAGATGGATTTCTGTTATTTGTTTATCAGTCCTAGGAGAGAGGCAATTTTGAAATTCTAGATTGTATGAACAGATATCTTATCTCTTGTATTCATACAAGGTCTGCAGTTAATCCACATACAATGAATTTCACTTTGCAGTAGTTAATTTTTGCACTGAAGTGTGATGCATGTAAATGTAATGAATATTTTCCTCTTCCTAAGAGTCGTATCAAGAAAGCAAATTCTCTTTTTTAAAAAAGATAATTTAGAGAGACCCATGTACCCATGTGTCTTTTGCTAAGCTCAACATGGAAATATTTTCTAACAGCTATGTATGTTCTGATAATATAAGTTGAAGTGGGTTTGCTTTTACTTGCTTAAATGGAGGTGTGGAATCTCCATACTTAGAGATATTAAAAAATTGACTGAAGAACGCTCTGAGCAAACTGGTTTAATGTTGAAGTTGAATCTGACATCATATTTGTCCCTGCTTTGAGTGAGGGCTATACTAGAATCTCCCTGCCAAACTAAATATTTCTATGAGTCTGTTGAAAAAAACAATAAATGAAAAAACAACCTTATAAAAGGTTGGAAAGGTTCCCCTGTGTTTACATACAGGATTTTTACTGCTGTCATGCTTTTTTTCTGGACAGATAAACAAATCCCTGTGTTTAAAATGTACTGTAGAGGCAACTGAGTATTACATTTTAAGTCAGTTATTTTGTGATAGTTTTCTAAGAAAATAAATCTTACCCTTGACACTGGGTAAGCTTAATCTCTTTGTAGCAAATTGAATTCTTGAAATTAAATCATGCTTGATTTCCATCTATGCAGCCATCCAAGATAACATGTAGCAACTTGTGTTGTGCTGGGTTAGTGTTTGATTTATCTCTATTTCTGTGATAATATACTAGAAATAAAACTCTGAACGAATGTGATTTGTCCAGGTAATATAAGAACGCTCTAAAGAACAACTTTAAATTTTATCTCAATTAAATATTCTTTGTGGAGAATTAGTGACCAAACATGCTACATAGAAACAGAATACATTGACAATGTTTTCTCATATGTTTGTGGTTAGAACAAACTTATAATACAGTCCCAACATATAACTGGAACTGTATAAGACATTTTTGGAGCCCAAAGACTTCAAAAGATGTGGACTCAGGTGATTGTGGACAGGTGGTGGGAAACATGCAACATGTTTTTATTCTTTAAATCTTTAGGGGACTGGGAAAATACCTTGATAGGGACAGTTTAAAAAAAAAGGAGGGGATAACAAAGTCAAAATTCCTTTGTTGAAACAAATGGTGGGAAGGTGTCACCTGAGTGTTTATTAGAGTGGAAAACCTGTGTTTATTTTGAATCTGGAGTTTGGAGAACTCAACAGGTCTAAGTTTTTCTTCTGTATTATTTGAAGTAGATAACTGAGTTTCTGATGCGAGGAAGTAAGTGTCCCCGAGAGCCACAGAGGCAGAGCTGCTGCAGAGGGTGATCTTCAGTTGACACTACTGGAAGCTGCTGTGATGTCAAAGGAAGACGGCAGATATATTTAAGGTATTCTGTTAAAATGGAAAACTGAGTTACTAGATGTAGAAACTCGTTTTTCTGCAGCTTGTGTTTGAGACATGAACTTACATATAATGTCACAATTTCCAAACTCACCTGAGCTGTCAGCAAAGGTCAGCAGATAGCTACGTACGCTTTCAGCCATTGTGCTGTTAGTAGTCCTTCTGTAAAACTGATCCCAGCTGATAGGAAGAAGTGGACTGAAGAGGTAGGAGTGTTCTTAAAAGGTATATGTTTAGCCAGTGCCATAAGTAATCTGAAGTGGTTTGGATTCTGTGTACCAGTAGTACCAGATAGTATAAATTACAGTAGTATATAAGGTAGTATAAATTAAAAAGAAATGAAATTTGAATAAAAAGGACAAAAGAATGGTATTGACAAGTCCCATTTAAGTAGGCCCTGTAAGAAGACATGCATCTCAACCCAATTGTATAGTGCTGCTATACAGATTATGGAAATGTATGTACTGAAATGAGGGTTCCCTGTATACCCAGGGTACACATGGTGTAGAGTAGTCCAGCTCTATGTTCTAGACAAGAAAAGGTGGAGCCAAATGTGTTCATTACAAATGGCTAATTACATCACCACAGGCCATTGAATCCTCATAGGTGAAATTCCAGGCATAAAGAGAAAGGAAAAAATATTAACGTAAAAGTACAAACCAGCCAACCAAGATGGTTACAGGAACTGAGAAACACTAATGGAGAGAAGCTTTGGGATAAAAAATACAGCAATAATAGAAAGTTTGATTGCCGCTGTATGAACTAGGTGAATGTCATGATGTGGAATGAGAAACGGAACTGTTGTATGCTGTAAATGACTGAAGTAATACTGAAAGAGCTCACAAATGAATACTCTTGCTTTAGTACTGCACAACTCCGTATAAATTTAAGATGCAACTGTTGAAGGAGGTGTTCAAAAAACATGTAGATGTGGTACTTCAGGACATGGTTTAGCAGACATGACGGTGTTGGGTTGACAGTTGGACTTGATGATTTTAGAAGTCTTTTCCAATCTTACTGAGTCTATGATTCTATTCTATGAATCACTTTGAAGCCGTGACTAACGACAAGTTGTTATACCTCAGTGGCAAAATGTGTGTGACAAATTTCCTTAACAAATGCATTTAATTAAACTGGACTAAATTGGAATTCACAAGAAAAGGTTCTCACAGATGTATAACTAGTTAAAAGATAGCAAATGAAAGTGAGGAATAATGGGTATTTTTCCCCAGTGGAAGGAAACAGACAATCCTCCAGGCCATCTCTCCCAGGCTGTGGATGTGATCATATTATCTCCAGGGGAACTGGGAAGTATAATAGGACAGCACTGTATGCTGTTTCTTGTGTGAGTTTAGAAATAAAGGGTATATTTTTTCACTGAGTGCATAATACCATTATGGACATTAGTGTTGTGTCGCATAAGTGAGTTAAAAAATTATAAAGACATGGCAGAAAACTCCAAATGGGAATATTAAACACAAAGACCCTCATACACAAACATGATTATTTCTGACTCAGTTTTGAATAAACTGCCAAAAAGCACGTAGCTGGGACGTAATTCAAGGATAGTCTTGTATGTATTTTATGTGCTTTTCTGTGTGTACTACAGATTATTCATTATGTATATTATATGCTGCATGTTTATGCTTTTTCAGCATATCTGATTGTTGCAGACTTGGGAAGTCTAGAGTCATAGGAACTGCAATATTTGCAACTGAGCTTTGAATAATAGTCTCTTATTTTGTCTCTCTGCAATTTGTGTAGTTATTTACATTTGTGCGGATACTGACATTAGTGCAAAATGGAAACAAAATCATCTATCCTAGTTTTGTTGTATACAAACCCTAATTTATACTAATTCAAATAACTATACAAAGTGAGGGGCAAGAGGAAATTAGGGCCAATAAGTTCAGCTTGACATTTATTCAGTGGAAATTGTGGGCAGGAATCTCATACCATAAAGGAATTGTATTTGCCAGTGGTAATCCCAACAGCACACATAATGCAATTTTATTAGAAAAGTCTTAGAATTACAAAGTATGTGCACAGAGTCAATGCTGGGTGTTTATTATTGGTGTGTCCGCAGCTATCAGTTGTCTACAGTGATTATGAGATGCCATTAATGTCAGCTAAATTATAATTCAAGATGTAGTATCCTTTCTGTGAGTCACTTGTTTCTGAACCAGAACAAACAAGCTCTGCAGTCTTCCAGGGAAAGCATATATTTAGCTAGATAAAGAACCATGACCGTAATTGTTTAAGGTTATTAGAATGGCCATTAGTAAGGATACGTATATAGGTGTAAAGCAAAACTGAAAATAAGCCTTTGCATTCCAATGAAGCATCTCTATGTTAACCAAAACTTTTGCTTTTAAAGAGAGAATTCTTGATCAATATCAGTGACCTTTGGTTGCTGTTGCTGCCTTTCATCCTAAAATGGCCATCAGTGTAGTTGTGGTTAACATCACTGCCACATTAACTTCAAAATTCTCCCCTTTTCAGTAGGTGTCAGCCAATTTTAAAATGTGATATTTGAGTTTGGACAGTGAAGTTAATGAGGTTTCCATATACCTGTGCTTCTTGTTTAGACTTCCTCTGAGTTTTGTGGAGAAGCTGCTTTATGCCTTTTTAGCAATGTTGCCAGTGGTGCAGTGGGAATTATATATACGCCTGTGGGGGCTGTGGAAACAAACCCCTATGGGAGGAGGACATGGTTTTGTCTCCCTCCAGCGCAGCAGAATAGTAGATTCAGGATGTGTTGAGCTGGAACCTGCAGATATCCGTGGGAAACAGGGATTTCCCATGGAGGAGCAACAGATCTAGCTTTAACAGGCCAGATAACCAGAAGAGCACTATCTTCTCTTATCGCTAGTTATGTACTGTAACATTGTTTTCAAGATGGACCAGATTTAAAAACAGAAGTAGTAAAGGTAAATGTAGCTCGGACTTAGTTGTGTAGTTTGGCTACACAAAAAGCAAGAAGGGATGAGGGTGGGCAGGGAGTTGTGCTTGTACGTAGGCTGCTGAGGCTTGCTTCAGGTCTGCGGCGATGTCAGGTGTCTCTCACGCTTTCTCTCTCTCACTCTACTTCTGATGCTTACCCATATGCATTTTATCTCGGAAGCCATGGGCAGGTGGTGGTACCAGCTGCAAAGGGCTGAAGCAGATTCCTGGAGCATGAGGAGGCTTAGCAGGTATATGTCTGAGGTGTTTCTTAGTCTCTGAGTGTGGATCAAACAGTCTGGATGTCCTTTCGTCCTTCACCTGTTTCTTCTGACTTGATAGTGATGAGAATAATTATTATGTCGTTTGGGGACATAATTGCTGTCTTTACATCCAACTGAACTATGATATGAATTACGTATTTCAGAATAATTTATATTAAATTGATGTGTAATGCTAGTGTCATAAGGCCATCTTGCAGCATTAGATTTAAAATTAGCAATATTTAGTGGGGGAGATATTAGATATGTCTAATGCATGTTATTAATACAGGTTTATGCAAGAGTACAAGCAAGCATACTAATACAAACAATTCAATGTATGCAAATGTTTTATTTTAAAAATAGAGATCATGTTGATTGGGAAGCTTTTAGTATTTAAGCGATAAAAGGAAACAAGTTGCATGCTGCTTTTAGACAAAATGAATAGTCAGCATAAGGTCTGACTGGATCGAAGCCACTTCCTTTCCCTCAGTGCCCACACTTCCGACTGCGGTGCAAGGTAGCTGTGCGTATTGCCTCCGTGGTACAATTCTTAAAAAAAGCTTTCTGTTAATGAAAATGTACAAGCTTCTGATTCAGTATTTCACTTTCCTCTTAAAAAGTCAGTTATATTAATATATTAATGATAGAAAAGAATAATGAGTGGAAATGTCTTTGTGAACACTGAGAAATAAAGAACTAAAGAGTCCGTTTGTTCTTGACAAAGAGGTGTGTGTTCAAGTTCTTACTTTTACAAGGAGAATCCCTAAAATGCAAGAAAAGCAATGGTGCAACAGAGATACAGTGAATATATGTAACAGAAATGCCAAAACTGCATTCGGGAGCAGTTGTCCTTATGGGTAAAACTCTATTAATTCAGCAAATGAATACAGTGGGTTGTACCCACTTCATTGAGCAGGAGGGGAAATGCAGAAAAAAGTCATTGTGCCACTAGGTCAATGGAGCCTTATGAAGTTTAAAAACGAAGAGTAGAGCTGAATTAAATAGAGCCTTAGTACTTAGTTTCAATTTATAGTATTTGCGTCTTAATTTCACATGCAGGTCCTCATTTCTGACTACCTGCCAACAGGAATGAAGCAATGCAAAGATACCTCAAAGATCTCTGAAATAACTTAGAGGTCCCTGGAAACCAGGGAGGGCATGATTAAAAAAAATACCATCTTGAAACAACAGAGATTTTAATGGTGTTTTTAACTTTAGAAGCTGTTAATCACAGTGGAGTAAATGCTGGAATGGGAGAAGTAACTTGCAGGTATTTCTGTGGTGGAGGTAATTAGGAAGTGGACTACAGGAAAAACAAAGCCAGTGAGTTACCTGTTGCTTTCTCTGCAGTCAGGTTTTTGTTCCAGAGCGCGGCTGCACGTCTGTCCAGTGCACAGGTCTCGCTTTAATGACTCACCCCTTCACAGGTGTTTAGGAAAACAGGCGGATAAAAGCTAGATAAAAGACTTCCAGAATAACGGAAGGTGGGGTTTCGTTAGAGGAGACCCGAGAGGCCGTTTGTGCCATGAGTCGGGAGGGCTCTGCAGGGGCCCGAGTTGGACGCGCCCGCCTGGAGCCTCTCTGGACCAGGCACCTCTGCCCGCTCCCACCCGGCAGCACCCAGACGGATGGTGGCCAGGGGCTGCCGACGGCTCAGTAACATGGGCACTGACCTTTTTGGGGGATATCTGTGTCAAGTACAGCTCTGGGGTTGGTGAGGGTGCCTGCTCAGGTCTCTGTGCTCGTACTGGAGTGTGGATGGGTCAGAAGCTGCTTACTGGGTTTGCTGTTCTGCACTTGGGTAGGTTTTCTGTTTAAAAAAATGTATCAAGTAACTCCAGAGGAGCAGGATTTGAACAAATGAGTTTTGGCATAAGAAAAAACTGATTCCAAACTTAGGAGGGAAAAAAAAAAAGGAGTTGGGCTGTGTCACATTAATTTGGCAGAAAATAAATCCCCTTGCTTTCTAACTCTCTTCACCAAAGTGAGAGGCTAGGTGCGACTAGGTTTAAATTCTGAGTGATGTCCAATTTGCCACTACCAGTCCAGTTGCGTTTAATACGTATATTAAACTACCACGATTCTGGATACACTAATAGCAGCCTACACCTTCAGTCCAGTCGTGCTCATGAACTAGCACGGCCGCATTCGGTCGCGTTCAGTGAGAAACTGTGACAACTGGCTACTGAAACAGTGCAGTTTTATTTGTGCAACAGGTATAGAGGTTTTTTGAATTGCCGGTGATAGTGACTGTCTGCAAGAGAGCACGTGCAAATATAAAACGCGTGAAAAGGTTATAAATAATACAGCCTGGCTATAGACATTAGGGAGTAACTATTCCCGAGAAAAGCGCTTAGTTTGAGTCTCACCCAAGGCGTCCCAAGGTGGGGAGAAGCAAGGCTCAGCCCGTCGGCCAATCCCGGTTGTCGGAGGCAGTCTGAGGTGGAATTTCCCTTGACTTGTTCACGGTGTTATCTTCTTTTCCTCCGAAGATCTTCTTCTCCGAAAATCTACGGTGTTATCTTCTTCTCCGAAAATCCCCCATTTCCCTGGCTATTTTTATAGCCTTTCTACCTTTAGGGTAGAGTTTGAGCGACTGTAGTCATACATACCTTTTATCATGATTGGTGTAAAATTCTCTTGCTTCACATTTAAAGGTATAGTTTACGAAAAATCGAGAGCGCAGACTCGAAGAGGGGTGGTCGCACCTCGGAGGCGGGTAGCCTTCGGGATGGAGGTGTGTTTTGGTATTAAAATGATATTACAATGAGCAAAGTTCACGAGAGGATAGCACTTTGGCAAGGTTTCGAAAACCTGTTGGCTCAGAGGGCCAGATGAGCTGCTTATCAGTTCTAGAGAACCATTTCTTCCCGCTTTATCATCACAGAGCAGGGCCACGGAGTCTCCACTCTGTTCCGTCCTCTATGGTACATTGCAGGGAGTTGCTGTGTGAGTGGATTCCTCACATGCCTGCTGCAGCTGTGTCCCATCCTCAGAGCTCCTTTTGATTTCATGCTTTTCCTCAATGGGTGAACACTGCTACGTTTTTCATATAAACCTTAATTTTCGGATGTAAAACCTTAATTTTACTAATAATTCCACAGGCTGCAAATTAAGTGGAAGAGAGCCGTTCCAAAACAATGTTTTAATGAGGGAAGAAACAAAAGCTCCAGCTTTTGAGGTGGTGCCTGAGAGAATAAGAAACTGGACTTGATTTTACAGTGGCTCCATTCCAGCCCTGTGACCTTCACACCCTATGTGTGACGACGCATTATTCACAACGAAACCTGGAGCGACCAAGCTGAGAAAATAAAGTCATTTGTATTTCAGTGCCTCGGCGGTGCCTGGAGAGCATTTGTGCCAGAGGAGAGCTGAGCAGCGGGAGTGCAGCGGTACTTCTCTGTCCTCCTGCCTGTTGCTGGTCCTGGAGGCACTCATGAGTGGTCTGTGAAAGGACAGGTAGCTTTTACCTGAGATTTTTTCAGTGCCAGGAGGCATAACCCTGAAGTGAGAGGCCTTTTTAAAATCATACTTATTTAATAAACTTCTGATTGTAACAATAGATTATGATTTTGTAAAAAAATCATTATTTTGCTTGCCTAGATGCTGAGTATTTTACTTGTTTGCTGTCTCCTGCACCTAGCTGCCAGACAAGATGCTCAGTGGTTTGTGGGTTTCGTTGTTGTTTCTTCTCCTCCAAAAGGTGGTGAAGTGCTGGTTTGTAGGGAGATAGATGTTGGAGCCATTGGAACTGCCATCTGAAGAGTCTGTGGGAGCTGTACTAACACTGGGTACATGTGAAATAAAGATCCTCTTCTAGGATATTTTACTGCTTTAGAGAAGACTGTAGGGCATGCCTGGTTTGTTTTTTATTAACAAAGCTGTGCTTTAGCTTCTTGTATTTTGCTTATTCTCCTGGAGAACAAAACCCATTTTTCACTTTAATGAGCACTAAAACTCCTGCCAGTTTTGTTTAAAAGAAGAAAATGTTGAAAATACTTTTCATGTAAGAAGTGCAGATTCAATGTAAGTCATTTTATATTTACAAACTTTTCTTTTTCAGTGTGCATAGGTAAATGTTTTATGCATTATAGCTCTTCACTGTTTTAATATTAAGTTTCTCCTGCAGTTAAGTTCTCCCTTTTTCTCTTTTGTTTTTCCTGTACTAGATGTAAGATGCGTACAGCAACTTTATAAACTAATTATTTAGACTTTCTGCTTACAGTTCCACTATACCTCCAGACACACAGAACCATAAATAGATATTATGCATTCTTCTAGTTTTCAAGAGAATAAAAATGAATTTTGAGGATGTTATAGTGTTCCTTATACACAAAGTAGGTAGGTCACCTCAACCAGTTTCCGTAATGCCGTTATGACAATCTGATTATCAGGCTGCCAAGGGAAAAGAATGTTACAGAACCATGTTATGTGGCAACTAACAAGTGAGAAACTTGAGGGGATTGAGTTGCTTTTACAATTACAGGTAATTACAATGAATTAATTAATTACAATTAATTAGCTACATAATTGGGATTCACAGACGTGATAGTAATACGACTATTTGTCAGACAACCACACAAAGCAGCCTTCTCTCCATTTTGGATTCTGGTAATGGTTTAGTCAGTATTTATTAGCATTACATCCAGGCTCAATTTCTAACTTAAATCTCCAGTGTCCTCAGAGTATTAGAGGCTTGTTAAGAGACTGTGATCTCCTACGCTATAAGATTAGAAAAGGCCTGCATGCTCATTTAGTATCTATATAAGGCCACAGATGCTCATAGCTATCTGAATATTTGCTTGTTTCTAGAAATTCTTCGATGAAGTTAGGTAATAAACTCCAGAGATACAGGGTGGATCTCTGTCCCACCAATAACACATTTTAACTGGCTAGAATAATCACAATGGAGTGATCTATTGGGTTTTTAATTGTCCAAGGACTAAGGCTAAAGTATTAAACTGAGGTCATTGGGTTTCAGAACTGCTATATGTAAACGTTAGCTGAAGAGAGCTCAATTACAAAGGTGTTGAATTTGGTATGTCTCACTGAGGTCACTGGAAGAACAAGTTCAGCCCTCACAAGAGCCGAGTCATCCCTTAGTTTGCTGAGGTTTTATGAAATCTTTCAGAATACCAGGAAATTTAAATACCAGAGAAGTGGAAAATGAGAGACCTTTGAATGGAATGATTTGGACAATAAAAGTTGAGAAGAAGAGTTGAGAAGTCTCAAAAAAACCCATTTTCTGTTCAGTATCTGATTTCTAAATAGTTTGTCTTCTTAAATTCAATTAGAAAGCAGTCAGTATTTTCATAAATGCGTCTCCTGAGACTACACTCTCTATAGCTATATGTGAGAAACCGCCATGTTACTGCAGTGTAGTTCAGAATTCCATAGTGCCATTAAAAATCTAAGCCTGACACTTACCAGAATATTTCTGCAGTTTCCAATTACTGTATCAATAGCATTTAATGCCTGCTGCTACTGCTAAGTAGTTGCACCAGAGTAATAACTAAATAACAAATGAGAGTTTCAACATACTGAATTTACTTGTTGATCCTATGAACAAGATATCAAAATTTATTGTAAAATTAAAATATAGTGTTGGCTAAGTAACTTGAACCAATTCCTATCTTGCCCTGCTAATGAATATCTGATGGTCTTTTAATAGTAGATTACTGGATTATTAATGACAACCATTTTTCTTCGTTTTCTTTGTCATAGAATCATAGAATGATTTGGGTTGGAAAAGACCCTTAAAGACCATCTAGTCCAACTGCCCCTTGCCATGGGCACGGACATCTTTTACTAGATCAGGTTACTCAAAGCCCCATCCAGCCTGACTTTGAACACTTCTAATAATGGGGCATCCACAACATCTCTGGGCAACCTGTTGCAGTGTCTCGTCACCCTCATGGTTAAAAGTTTATTCCTTATGTCCAATCTAAACTGACCACCCTTCTACCACCCTTCATCATGTAGGTGAATTGAGTCAGTCAGCTTGAGGTCGAATGCAGGCTTTCCTTCTGTTGTGTTTTAACCCGGCAGCTGGCAACTAAGCACTAGACGGCTGCTCCCTCACCTCCCCACCTCTACCCGCAGTGGGATTGGGAGGAGAAATGGACAAAAGGTAAAACTCATGGGCTGAGGTAAAGACAGCTTAATAAGACAATAAAGTAATTACTACTACTACTACTACTGATAATAATAATGATAATAATGAATATGCAAGCCAAACTATATGCAGTACAAGTTTCTCACTACCCAATGACTAATTTGCAGACAGTGCCTGAACAGCAATTGCGGAACCCGGAAAACATGAATTACATGAATTTTGCAAAACTCCAGAAAATACCCAAACACCCGGCCAAGAGAGGATTCGAACTCACGGGAAAAAAAAATAGCAGAGTCTCACCCCCGGCCAACCCCCGTTTATAAACTGAGCATGACATCTATGGTACGGAATGTTTCCATTGGCCAGTTTGGCTGTCTGTCTGTCTGTGCTCCCTCCCAGCTCCTGCACACCTGCTCATTAGCTCAGTATGAGAAACTGGAAAAAGTCCTTGATTTCATAGCAATAACTAAATCCATCAGTGTTATCAACATCCTTCTACTAAATCTAAAACATAGCAGGTCCTGGGAGGAAAATTAACTCTATCCCAGCCGAAACCAGGACACCTTCCCTTTGCGGAGCGCCTCTCATGAGACCTGCTGCCTGCTCCCTCTATACACACAGCTCAAGGGTGCCTGGGGCCAGAGACCCCCTCAGGCACCCCCAGGGACCTGGCAAACCTCACACTCCTCACAGCACGCAGCAACTTCTGCTGCTGCCGCTGCTGCTGCTGGCATCGGCTTCCCGCTGCTTATCAAACTAGCGCTTTTCTCTGCTAACTGTATTGAACAGTGGGAAGTTTATAATAAGATAGAGCTAAAATAATGTAACTTCTAAAATCAGAAATAATATGACATTTTTATTAGTAACAACTCTTGTTCCTGCCCCTTTTCCAGTTACTCAAGCCAAGTGTTTTACAAAGAAAGAGAACTCTCAAAATATATATTTATTTCCAGATTTATCAAGCAAAATCTTAATCATAACTGTATGTTATTCTCATGTGTTTATAAGAAGAAAAATAAAAATTATGAATCGTTGTGAGAAGGAAGAAGTGAATGTAAATAATAGTATCTTTTCTAATGAAGAATATCGGGTATTTGGGGCTTATATATTTGCTGGTTCTCATCGTCATAAATAATGAGTCATTTCTAGAGGGAAATAATTGTGTTTAGGATATTCTATTATGACGATTTTCAAGGAATTTATTTCTCTTTTCTGTTGTAAGAATACAATAAGAAAGTTGTTAAAAAGCAACCAGTTTCTCAAGAGTCTGTAATTTGAAACTCCAATATAATGTTGCATATGTCAGCTAAGGGTCTGTCACCTTTGTATACATCAGAGTGCATTTATTTGTGAGTATATTACATTTTTTCCTTCTGTCATGGTTTAACTCCAGCTAGCAATTAAGCACCACACAGTAGCTTGCTCACTCTGCCCACCCCCTCTAGGATGGGGAGAGAATTGGACAAGTAAAAGTGAAAAAACTCGTGGGTCGAGATAAGAACAGTTTAGTAATTGAAATAAATAAATTATTATTAATAATAATAGTAGTAATAATAGTAATGAAAACAAAAATAACAAAGAGAAATAAAACCCAAGAAAGACAAGAGATGCAAATGAAAAAAAAACAGTTGCTCACCACCAACCAACCGATGCCCAGCCCATTCCCAAACAGGAGCCCCCCCACCAGCTTTCCCCCTAGTTTGTATACTGAGCATGACGTCATATGGAATGGAATATCCCTTTGGTCAGCTGGAGTCAGATGACCCAGCGATGTCCCCTCCCAACTTCTTGTGCACCCCCAGCCTACTCGCTGGTGAGGTGGTGTAAGAAGGAGAAAAGACCTTGACTCTATGTAAGCACTGCTCAGCAGTAACCGAAATGTTAGTGCATTATCAACATTATTCTCATCCTAAATCCAAAACACAGCGGTATACCAGCTACTGGGAAGAAAATGTACTCTATACCAACCAAAACCAGAACACCTTCCATTAAAACAAGCGCCTTAGGCTGAGAAGAAATGTGTTGAACCCTAAAAGGTGAATGTCATGCATGTATACTAAGCATACAGTACCTGGGAAGGCTGAGAGGGGACCCTACAAATGTCTGAAGGGTGGGTGTCAAGAGGACAGGGCCAGACTCTTTTCAGTGGTGCCCAGCGACAGGACAAGGGGCAGCGGGCACAAACTGAGGCACAGGAAGTTCCATCTGAACATGAGGAAGAACTTCTTCACTCTGAGGATGATGGAGCACTGGAACAGGCTGCCCAGAGAGGCTGTGGATTCTCATTCTCTGGAGATATTCAAGACCCGCCTGGACAAGGTCCTGTGCATCCTTCTGTAGGTGACCCTGCTTTGGCTGGGGGGTTGGACTAGATGATCCCCAGAGGTCCCTTCCAACCCCTACCATTCTGTGATTCTGTGATTCTATGAAAAAAGTGAAATTTCTGTGTTTACATCTATACTGAGTACTCTGTGATATGCCACAAAAACCTAATTTTATCTTGCCTCTGGGAGCTTGAATTGTGGTCCATGGTGCTCATCAATTTCTGATACTTGCACAGTTCCTTCAGCTCAGTGGAGGTTAGCGGTCAAGAAGTGCTTTATGAAATACTGTTTTTGTTGTTTAAAAGCCAAAATTCCGACTATATATTAAAAAAATAATGAAGCAGGGTAGTAAAAGCAGCAGAATATGAAAATAAGGCTGTGTGTTGAGCTGTGGTATTATTATTTATATAATTTTTTTTTAGCATTTATATTTAATGCTTTGAAAAAAAGAAAAACAAAACTTGGAAGTTGAATGGAAACAAATGTCTCACAATTGCAGTCATAGCATCAGTTTAACACAATTTTAGATTTTGAATTATGGACTTCTCATTTTTTTCTTGCTTAGATTTGTCCATGTAGAGAAAATTGCTGAAAGTTCATCCAACTGTTATTCCGTAAATGGATAAATAAAGTCCTTCCCATTTGTTGAGCAGATGTCCAATTTACAGAGATCTTGGCTCGTTTAACAGTGTATGTAAATCTTCAAAGAACTATTTTAATTTTTACTGTCTAAGAAATTCTTTTATTCATATACACAGAAATGTTTTCTGTTCATATAACAGTACTTTGACAATTCTATCTTTTGTATACTTATCCTAAGTTATAGTTCACAGGTAGTGTCTTCTAGGGAAGAGATAAAAAGGGATTTGCTAAAGATCCCTTAGGAGGTTTGTGGTGCAGTAAGAAACAGAAAACAGATCTCTGGAATGAAACTCCTTAGTACAAGGGATCCAGTGCCTACAGAAAAAGCAAATTAATTGGCGTGTTAGAGAAAACACTGATTCCAGAAAACAAGACGTAGTATTTCTCTCTACAAAGATTACTTCGGGTATTTTCCCTCTATTGTTAGAGTCTCATTCACCCTCTGGTAAATATCTAAAAAATTTCCTCCAGTAATATCTACTGAAGATTTTACCCCAAGATCTCAGTAGTATTTGTCTCATGTTTTAGAGATTAACCAACTCAAATCCATGAATGTACTGGGCTTGTTAATGTTTCTGAGCCATGTAAAATTGGTAAATTTTGCTCCAGGTATTTTTTCAAAGAATTTTGTCAAAATGTAGGGAGACATGAATTCTATTTTCCTTCAAAGAAAGACCATTTTCTTTTATTGTAATTCTAAGCTGATGTTGTATGAATAGGATTGTTTAAAAAGAAAATTAGACTTTTACAGTCTTTTAGATGTTAATCCCATAAAAGCTGCTGCTTTTGAAGTTTGCCCCAAGTGAAATCTCACCTTTTTCTATTATTTTTAAGAGAGAAGTAATTTCATATTAAGCAAAGTAAATGTGAAATTATTTGTTCTTTTTAACTGCCAAGTTTGTCTAGGTCCTTTTCCATACTAGAAGTTTCTGACCTTAAAGCTATACGGCGACAGATACCTTTGAATGAGTAAGTAGGGACAGGGAGTTAAATGTGCTCGTGTGATCCTGCCAAGCGTGTAACCGTAAGCAGTTAGATAACTTTGGGGGCTTAGAGGAAGCATTAGTTTACAGTAAATGTTCAGCTGATGCTGTATCTCCAAAATATCTCCCTAGGCGAGGTGCCCAAATGAGGGGGAGCTGTGGTGTGCGGAAGGGCTTTGCAGAGAGACCCCCACGCTCAGCCCGGTGCGGGCTCCAGGCTTGTGCCTAAAGCAGGCACTGCTGCACGCGGGGTTTCAGCAGGATGCTTGTGAAGATGGATGGATTTGTCTTCACAGCTGAAGAGCCTCTCACTCATCAGGTAATGCTGATAGACAGTCTGACAAGATCTTGCTTCTGTGAGTGAAGGGGGCTCTTACTCTTGCCAAGCGCAGGCTCAGCAGGAGCTGCTCTGTTCAAGGGTCTAGCAGGGAGTGAGGCACTTTGTTTGTTGAGTGATAGGTGTGTTTTTCATGTGTAAGAGGCAGCAGTTAGGAGATCCTAATGAGCTGGGAGCTCAGCAAGAGATTGCGTGAATCAAGAGCTCTTGTTTGTCACAGCGGCAGATGTTGCTTCTTGGAGCAGCAGGCATGATTGCTGTCTGGATGGGCTTAAGATATGACAAGTGTTATCTGGCTGGAAATTTGTCAGGCTTGACCCCAAGCAAAGACAGAATAAAGCTTGTCAACATAGAGATAGCCTACAGATATGTTGACCTGCTTACCATCCAAAATTGCTGTGAATTTTTTATTAAAAATAGAGAAGAATGAGAAGCAGTTCATTTGGTTTGAATCTCAAATGCTCAGTAAGGCTTAATTGCCTTTAGTCGTAATAACCCAGTGGAAGAAATGGGAGTTTTAGGAATAAACTTGCATGTTTATTTATGAGAGGGGTTTTTATTAGTTGATTTTGCAAAATGAAAAAAGTTACAAATTCAACAAAGCACACCTGACTGTTTAGTTGAGGTTTACATTCTTCATAACTTTTCCTACTCATTCCCTTTTTTAGAGTGTATTCAACATATTACTTTTTACTGGGGAAAAAAAACCCGTACATAGCTCGAACTGCAATTAGTTTAAGAACGGAAACTCCATATCTCAGTGGTGTTGAAGATGTTAGGTACACATTTGAAGAAGGTAGTTGAGATACAGTGCACCTGTTGTTTCTGGTTAAATACCCATACATGGAAGATAAAAATAATGGACAAGTACAGCAAAGAGAATACACTGTTTCTGTTATTCCTTCTAACTCTCACTGATAACTTTAGAAGTTCAGAGGAGTGGGAAACCATTTTGTCAATTACTCTGATGCGTGGTGGACTTCTATGGACAATCAGATGTTCAGTTCTGTTCAGTTATTCCTGTGGTCCTAAGCTCCTAGTCAAATAAGCTCTGTTTCTTTTAAACGAAAAAAAAAAGAAAAAAGGGCAGAGGGAGGGAGAAGAGAGACTGGTTAATCAAAAAAAGATGAGAAACCTGCACAAGAGTAGGAAGAGTGGTGCATTTCAAATCCCGCTTTTCAAAGCTGGCAAAATGACAATGCTCTTTCAGTCCTCCTCTGTAGTCTGTAATAGCCAGGCAGAGATGAAGATCCTGTGTTTCCAGGCAAGGAGTAGATGCTGTGTTTTCAAGGCAGATTTCTCTGCTCCATCAAGCCATGTCACAGTATTATGTTTTCTGTGTCACCTCAAATCATTTTTTTAAATTTTCCAGGAGCTCTAATGAAGGGAATAGGCTCCATGCTGAGAGTCAGTTAGCACTAGTGTTGTTCCCTGTACTTCTGATTTTGTTCTCCTGTTGTTTTCCAATATTATTTTAAAATAGGTCTTCAGTGGCAATATCAGAACTATCTAGAAGGTCTGTCTGCCTTCTAGATGGACGTTTTATTCTGGACCTGTTTTACCTTTGTACGATGTTCATTATTTGCACAGGGCATCTCTCCTAGTGAGGAAAAGTGACAAACACTTGTCATTAGAGCAACAAATCTCAAGGTTGTTTCTGAAGTATTTCGATTTTCAAGTGCTCATATGTGGCTGTCACCAAATGAATATAGAAAAGTAGAGGGAGACTGACTTGCCATTGGAAAATTCAAGCTTGAGAAAATATATAACTGGAAGCTAGATAAAAATAGTAATGTGTTAGTTGTCTTGTGTACCCAACTTACTAAACCATACTTGACTTGGTGATCTCTGGCACTTTTAAACTAACAGATATGTTGAGGAAGTTTGGCTTACACTGAATAAAACAATGTAATGTAGGCTCATGTTAGAGATTTGGATGCCTTCCAAAACTGGTGCAAGAATGTAAAGAATCTTTGTTTTCTGGTTGTACAGACAATTTAATGTCATTTTACATATTCATCTGGATGTATATATACATATATGTATATCATGTTGATATACATCAAAATGCTGAAAGCTAGTGAAAAGGTATCAGTGACTTACTTGGCTGTCTGTTGCCCAAATTAGCAGTAAGTCTTGCAAGATACTTAAAAAAATCTCCTCAAATTAATCTCAAGGTACCTGTTTAAAGATAAATTTTTAAAAATTAACAAGCTACTGGAAAATACTTGAAAGACATGAGTCCTTAGAGATAGTACTGCAGTAGATATTGAACCCAACATCTTATGTTGCTACTGCCATTTATATGTGAAGGAAAGAAAATACATTTTCTTCATATGTCACAGTGAGAATAACTAAATCAGCTGTCCAGTGATCCTGCTGCTAGAGGAAATAAGTTAATTATTTTTTGATGCTTGTCATAGCTAACAGCAAGTGGGTTACAGTGCACAAAAGCTACAAATAACTTCTTCAGGTATAATAAAGATGAAGAAATGTCAAGCTCTCTGGTTTTAGTGACGTTTGAATTTCAAAAGACTCAGAGTCTAGGTTTGGTTTGTTGTTTGCTTTTTTTTTAAATGCTGTTAATTTGTTGTTGATCTTCCTTGAACTTACTTGAATGTGTCAAATTAATATATATTTCACACATAAATATATGTAATGGATTGATGAAAAAAGTGCAATAGATGAAATGGAGAATGAAGAAAAAAGGGCTTGTCATAGACAGCGTGGGAGGAAAGATCTCGGAAGGGGAGAAGAGACTTCTTACTGAATATGTTTGCCTATAATTATGTCAGCCATAGAGGTACTAATAAGAAGTTGCTGTATCACATATTAAAAGGAAAGGTGGCAGGTCTGTGTGGAGTAGAACCATCTAGGACAAGAGCAGAACTTCTAGACAGAATGGTGGGATGTTGGCATTTCCCGTGAAGTTTAGTACAACATCTTGTTTTATGTGACAAAACAGGTAATTTTTCGCCATCTATTTGGTTAATATATCACCAGAGTCTGAGAGAGATACAGACATGTATGGCTCCCATACGTCATTCAGCCTTATATAGAACCATGAAGTTAAATCATAATGTTGCATTAAATGCCATGATATTACAGTCTTGAGTAATTTCTCGATGTTTCTGTAAGTTATGAGAGTGGAGTGCATAATTAGGCAACTGCCTAGGAGACTGAAAAATTATAAGCTATGGGTTTTTTTGTAAAGACTTCTTGTAATGGAGCTTCTGTAATACAATCTTGACCCTTAATGTAAGACACACACAGAAAAATAGAGGGCTGAGCTTAGAAAACAGAATGGAGTACAATGGGTGAAGAGCAGACTATAGGCTAACACTTTCTCTTGGGCACTGTCCCTGGATTTCATTGTG
Organism: Opisthocomus hoazin; assembly: GCF_030867145.1. NCBI lineage: Eukaryota > Metazoa > Chordata > Aves > Opisthocomiformes > Opisthocomidae > Opisthocomus > Opisthocomus hoazin. The sequence continues at coordinate 48,159,146 of NC_134416.1, read as the reverse complement.
GCACATACACTTAACCAGTGTGATTTCCTTCTGCAAGCCCCACCAGAGATGCTATAGTTGTTTGAAGAACATTACTGACCAAAAAGATGAGAGGTCTCAGAGACTGATGTCTTAGAAGAACAGTGTTGTTAGAACGAATTGAAGCTTCCTGACAAGAGCCTTAGGCTTTCTATCTCTGAGATACACAGTGTGTAAACAACTTACATATGCCACTTGCTTGGTGCCAGATGCTTGCAGCCAGGTTAGTTGAGCCTATAGAAGCTGTAGGGAAGAAATTTTTTTTTTATTTTTTATGGATTGTTATTTTTTACAATGCCATTGGAAGGCTGAAAAAAGGATTGGCCTGTGTGAAGGTTATAGAAGGATACCAGCATGATGCTTGAGACCTTGTTTCCTTTTCTTGTTTTCCATAATGAAGAAGCAAATTCTGAAACAATTCATACGCTGCCTTATAAACTGGGAAACGTGTCTATTATGATGAGTGTGGTAGGCTTTGGAAAATAAACATATACATTTGTAGCTTTTTCTGATTCTCTTCACAATGATAGGGCACAAACTAGTGATGGTACTGTTTGCCAGAATTTGATCTACAACTTTTAACCCTAGCTATCTTCCTAAAAATCTTCATTTTTTCCCTGATACACTGACCAGTATATCCCATGACTACTCAATGGTGCTTTCATATGCTCATATGTACCAACAAAATAGACTACATAGAAGAGTGCATAAAAGGTTTTACTTGAAAAGCACATATTACATGTTTTTGTAAGGCAATACTTGACATCTCATCAATGTGAAATATACTTATTTCCTTGCAGCTTCATCATTTTAAGTTTTATTAGTTCACTTTGATGTAAGAAATATTAGTTAGCAGGAGTAAGGTTTAGAAGAGTTATTGATAAATAACTTCTAGCCTTAAATCCAGATTGTGCTTAGCACTTGCATCACTATAAAGAAATAAGCAACTGTCTTCCTCCTGTGCCTTATGACAGCCCTGTGAGCCATCTGTGAAATCTGCTGGAAGATAACTTAGAAATGTCTTGCCTTGCATCGTTCCTGGAGATAGTCACGTTTAAAAAGTGGTCATCTTTAAAGATCATTTATATAATACAACTCAGCTTACTAAAATGTGTTTGAAATACGAACCAGTCTGATGCATCATAGATTTGTAAGTAAAATGCTGTCCAAATTAAGCCTTGCATAACCTGATTAGACATCTTTTCTGTAGTGAGACTATACATTTGACAACTTAAAAAATTACAAATACCAGTCTTGCAAAGATAAGAATGTAAAGGACACTTACAATTTGGCGGGGGGGGGGGGGGGGGTGTGCCCTGTGGGAGAAAGGGGGGTCCCTAAGAGATTATAGATCTTTCTTAAGTGAGATGTTACAGTGGCATCACAACTTTTTAAAGTTCAGTTTCTTATGTTTTTTGCCTTCTAATATATGGCTGATCTGCCAGCTCAGTAAATGACCATGACAGATGACAGATCTGCTGTGGATCTGGTGTATACTATTGCATTGGTTCTGGGTTATGATATTGTGCATTTATGGGGGAAAGGGCACGACTGATTCTCTTGCTCTTGAACCCTCTCATACTTGGAACATCTCTGGCCTGTTTGCTTTATCTGAAAAGATTTCTTTTGCTGCAAGAACAAAATATTATCCTCATTTTACCTGCGGGGTGGTATGAACGAGAGAGTGCTCATGTCACTATGACCTGGTGACTCCACCTGGTGAATTAAGTCTTACCTCCATCTCCCCTTTTTTTGACTGAATCCTCACTTTGTTTGGTCACACTATGATAGGAATTATTTCTGAAACAGTTAAGAATTACAGCTTGAAAGACAAAATGAAACATGCAGTTAACATTTGTTTCCCGGTTAAAATTTTGTATTTTGTCTTTCATGAATTTTGCACATTATTCCAGTGAATATGAAATTAAAGAACTACATATGATTCTTTATGGTCTTATGACCTGTAAAGAAAGATAAATAGATTGCTCAGTGCTGTTGGAGAGGAGCTAGTAATGCCACACCCAGTGGCCTTCTGCACTGCCTGAGTAGACCTGTCATGGTCTGCTTTCAGCATTCATCCTAACTTTTTTCCCAGAATATTGCCTTAATATTGAAGAGGGTCATTTATGTTATCGTAACTTTATTTTAGGTCTTAGTGGACTACAGGGTTTTGGGAAGTATTTTGTGGAATGTGATGTGCCAGTGGAAATGGAGTAATGCGGTTCGGGCTTATTGTTGCACCTCTGTGTGTACGTACTGAAGTCTTTCAAATGTATGTCCTTCACATAGTTTTGTCAGTGGGGAAACTGAAGAGTATTATTTAACACAATGAAAAAAAAGTTGCTAATATTAAAGTGGGCAGCTATTCTTATTTTCTGTTTTAAATTGAGTGGAATGTCTTCTCCCAGGCTGTCCTCCCAGGTCTAGCATAGCAAAGGCGTGCAGGAGGCATGGCTGCTGTCACCTGCGACTCTGTGTCGTTCCTTAGGAAGTTTCTCGCATTTGAGGACAAAAGGACAAAGTGTGTCAGGTACTGAACTGCTTGGTTGAGGAGGACGACAGACAGGGAGAACTAAGACTGACATTGGAAGTCAAGGAACATGTAAAGCTTCACCTTTAACTTAGAGGTAATTAATTTAGAAAATTGCCATACTGTCTTGTATAGTTTGGTTTTGCCTGGTGGTTGTACTAATGTATGGATTTATTGTTCATGTATTCACATAAACTTTTCTCAGATGCTGATGATGGTTAACTTATATTGGTTCTCCGGTCTTAATTTGTAAAGAGTGAAGCACCTTAAAATAGAATGATGTTTTTATAGGTATTCTCACAGTTTCACCTGTGAAGATAAAAAATTGTTACAGAGTGAGAATAATAAATAATCTAGAGGAAGCCCTCTCTTCAAAGAAAGCAGTTGAAGTTATTAACTGTATTCACTACTTTCAAAAGTGTTAAGTTACCCATTCCAAACTATGAATATTCACAATTCAGTTATTTGTTTCATAGGCTATTTTCCATGCATTTTAATATTAGAGAAATTCATTATATGAATTAATTTTTGTCATTGTCACTGTTTTTCTCATTGTTTTTGAAAATGCAGATTGTAATGTTTCAAAAAAGTCATGGCAATAGAAGCAACGAAGACAAGGAGTTTGATTACTTGTACAATGAAGCTTGATACATTTACAGACAAGATTACATGCTGAGGCTGCTTGCAGTTGCTGGAATTTCTGCTCCAGATGAGGAGAGCTCTTTCAGCCTTATACACTATAATCTGGTGAGGCCAATACATAGTTCTGAACACCACACTATTTGAAAGACAGACTGCTTATTTATGTGATAAATCATAACATTGGCTTTCATGGAAGTTTCTTTTCTTTTTTAATCCTTCCTGAAATGGTTAGCTGCAGAGTCCTCAGAGACGTATGGTGGGCTACAGTAAAATTTTAGTGATGGTAAAGTCTGTTAAGTACCTGGCTTCTGTGCTTTGCCCATCGCTAAGTGTCATTTTACAGTTCAGACGTGTTCCTCCCCAAATTTCCTTTGTTTACCATTGCTGTCCTATTCTTTTGATTTCCCTTATTGCTTGGGCCATAGTCTGCTGTCAGGAATCACGTTTTTTTAAAAAAATGAACAGAAAAATCCCTGAGGTATATATTGATACTGAAGGGAAGTAGTTGTGATTCAGGGACCGTGGGTCGTAGTGGACTGTGGAGCTTGGAAAAGTATTTTGTGGCATTTGTTGAGTGAGGATACATAGCATATATGTTCACCTGACCCTTTTGGAATAAACAGCTTTTGCAAAATTGATTGAGATTGCAAGAGACTTGAGTTAGATGATCAAGACTGCCAATGTCAATCCTCTGTTCCTAAATTTAGGATCTGAAAAACTGCAGCTTTGATGTGATGTCTGATGTCCATATAGAAGAGGATGTTATTTTCAATAGATTGCCCTCAGGAAGTGTTTTAATCAGCCTACATTTTGCTGTGTTGTCACTTAAATAAAAAATTATGGACATGAATCAAAAAGTTTCTGAGATTTATGGGTAGTGGATGAGGGAGATCTTGCGTACCTCATATTCCTACACATGGAAACATAAAGAAGAACTTAATTTAAGGTTGACACTGTATTGTAAGATACTGTGTTTTATAAAAGAATCACTGCTGCTTGAAACTGTTATTTATGAAGAACGGAAAAAATACCCTCCATTAGACTTCATCAGATGCTTAGAGTATTAAGGCATGAATTAAGCTGAACTAAGCTTTTGTGACATTTTTGTAAGAGTGGTTTTAATTCAAAATTTCTGAACATTCCTGAAAGTGTATATTTCATTACTTGTAATCCTTGTAATCACTCCATCACTGTATCAAGTACCTGAAAAAATTAAAAGGTGATGCTTTTACACTCCTTCCCTGTCAACAGTAATAAATCAAACTGAAAGCAAAATAATTATAGTTCACAATATGTACAAATTATTAGGCTTATTAAAATGCATGAATTTTGTAAGAGAATGATGGAAATATAATCCAGCTAATACTTAGGACTTTGATGTTTGTCTGAGTTACATTTGTTATATTTTTAATATTCATGTGCAATTTCAGCTTGCTTTGCTTTCAGTGATCTAGAACTGGGACCTCCACAACCTTGGATTCAGGTATCTCCCAGATAAGTTTCAAGTGCTGTATTTCACTTGTCATTACAATCAAAGGAGAATGGTTTTCCTTATATTAGAGCAAGAGTTGACAAACCCTGCCTCAGTACATTCCTTGCTTCCCTGAATGCCAGAAATGTTTTACTTTGGTAAACAAGTACTTTGGGTACTTTGGTGCCCTCCACCATAAAAGGCAAAGTGAAAGCTTGAACTTGATTTCCAGTTAAAAAAAAATAAATAAGAAGTGCAGCTACAATGTACATATTTACATCCAAATTCAACAGTTGTGTGAAGAAATCTTAGATACAGTGCTAGCCAAGGAAGAGTAAGTATTTAAAGCATTTTTTTGTGTTATATGTTATCATTTATTGTATGTAGAATGCAAGCATCTTTTCTTCTTTTTGAGAGACAATGGCCTGTTTTTTAGAGGTAAGATAGCAACAAATGAGAGAAAATAAACAAATAACTTTCTTCACTGCCATTCTCTAGGTTGTGAAGTCTGCCTTACTTTTCCCAACTGCTTGTCTTTGGTCTCTCATGTTCTCTTCCTATAATAGGCTAGACTGTGTGTTTTGGTCTGCCATGCAAAGGACTAAGTAGGTCCTTGCTGTAGGGTTGCTGGCAGTGCCATAGTATACAGAGGTGTGCAGAATAGCTGATCAGTGGATTCTTCTGGATCCATCATTTTCTCTCCTATACTTCTGCATTGTATTTAATAATCTGGTCAGTCTTTCTCCTTCACACATAAGCTTCAGGGCAGACTCTCATTTTCTTTATTGTTTATTTTAATATGACTCCTGACTATGGAATCCAGCTGTACCACATTTTAAAAGCATCATATTATGATAGGAGAATGGACAATCCAGAGGTGAATCTACGTGATAAACTTTAATCAGGAATTTTCTTGCATTAAAATGTAAGCTAGTTTAGCGACGTGAAAGTATCATAAAGCAACACTCTTTTCAATTCTGTATGTAACATTACTTTTATAATCAGCTACCTGCTGCAAATAGGACTGTTGTTGCTGAAATTCTGCATCAAATAGCTAAATGAAAAGGTAAAGTTATACCTATGTTTCAAGAGTGGACCTTAGAAAGCAATGTGGCTGTAATCTCCTAGAACATTTGTACAGAACTGTTCATATCAGTTTTGCAAAGATTATGTGTTATCTGCCTGAAGTGGCTACTTACTTTGTGTCACTATAGGCAAAATGTCCTTTTTCAGATTTTCAAGTCATTGTATGGTTACTTACTGCTGGAAAGACATCGTCACTTGGAATCCAGCAGTCATGCAAAGGTAGGATAAAAAGGCTTAGTTCTCTGAGTGAATGGGTGAAAGAAGAATTGATGACCTTCGGTCTTTATTTGACAGAAATCAATCTGTGAGATTCGGCATGTGTCCACACAGTTTGTAATGGTCTTATGTGCCAGGAGTTAGGGTCAGAATGCCATTTACAATGCTGGAATGAGGCTTCAAATGTGAGCTTGTGATAGGAAGCTGAAACAAAGCATTGGTTTTCATTGTGTAGCGATTACATATGCCGAGTATAACATACAGAAATTGGGAAGTGCAGCAGAAGTTTTAGCTTGACAAAGCTAATGACAGAGGAACATTTGTGAGCTCAGTATTCTGTGAAATATTGTGTATTTCACATTTAAACAGCCTGAAGAATTCAGTTTACTTCATATATTAATGTAAATGAATATTTTTATTAGACAAGTAAGTACTGTTGGATAAAACAGCATGCCTTGAGTCGCATGGTCTGTCTCGCTAAGATGCAGCAAATTTCTAGCAAAAACCTGTTAAAAACAGTGGTCATTATTTTAGCCTATGTTAGTAGTTGGATAGCTTAGAGGAAGTAATGGTTGCGATCTAGGGATGTGTTAGCTGGAGATGGAGGTAACTGGGCCTTTGACTCACTGGCATAGAAATAGAAATAGTACTTAGAGCCAGCAGAGATATAAGACATGAAAAGTCCATTTTGCTGTAGAATCAATGTCAAGACTTGTCAGCAGCAAAAACAGTACCCAACAAACCCTAGCAGAAACCAAAACAAGGCCACCGTGGCCTTTCATCCTGTGTTGAAATCTAGGTAGAGAAATCACTAAGCTATTACAATTTATAGCAAAGATAAGCATACTTTCGAATAAAATTTCCTAGTTCCATTTACTGTATATTTTATATAATCACAGAGTGTTTAATTCTTTTCTTCACAGAAGGGGACTTATTAGTTGTGAATTATTTTTATAAGTTCTATTATTTAGCTGCTGTAGAAGTTGCTCCATGGAAAACTGAACTACATCAAAGAGAATGTAGATTAATATAGACTACTGAACCAATTGGTGATGTATTGCACTAAGGATACAGAATCGTTTCTTGTCTTTATTCCATCATCTTTGTATTATATCACAAGCGTGTACTTCTGGAATAGATGGTACCTGACATGCGTATTAAAGTATCTAGAGAGAGCCAATCCAGTTTGCGAGTATTCATACAGAATTTGTTAGCAGCTAGGAATGATTTGATCGTCTATAACATGTGACTTTATGATGCCAGAATTACTATTCTCCTGTATCTGTGGTTAAAAAGATACAAAGAACCATAGCCAACTGCTAGTATTTTCATCTATGTTACCACAGTAGTGATCAAGTGATGGCAAATACAAGCAACATATGCCTTCAGGATGTCATTATTTTCACTAGGCTACTGGCTTTTTGCAAATTATAGCTTTTGTTTTCAAAGAATGTTAGGGGTTGGAAGGGACCTCTGTGGGTCATCTAGTCCAACCCCCCATTTAATGCTAATAGCATGTTTAAAATTGCTTTATTCCTTTTATTTCAGTGAACTATATTTGGTGTAAAACAAATGTGAGCAAACGGGAGAAAATAACTCATTGTTGAAATCAAGTTCACAGAAGTACTGATAGAAAATGCAAGTTTCAGGTTTGTAAATGTTTTGTGTTGGCTTAATTATTTTAATAATACCGTAGTTATATTAATTGCTATATATTGCTATATAGTGATTGCTTTTAAATGTAATAATGACTAAATCTTTAAATGCAAGACTGTATTTGCTGAATGGTCATAGCAGAACTTGCAGTTCGCAAGCACGGAAGAGAGTGTTACATTTCCAACTTTTATTTTAGGTTTTATAACTAGTGATTTTTACAATGCGAGCAATGTGCTGTATCACAAGGTGTTTAAGAGGCCATTGCTTTGTACTTTAGAAGATGCTGGATGAGCTGTGTATAGTAGCAAACAGGGCCTAGAGATGTTTAGGCATGTTTCCTAAAATGTTTTGGATAACGTGATTAACACTTTCTCAAACAGTATTTAGGGACTAGCATAAGTCAATGGCAGTTCCTGATGATTGGTATACATAAGGCCTCTCTGTTCTGAAAGAGAAGAGATTTTAACATGTTGCATGCAAGCCATGCCACTTGCTTTCAGTGCTACAGAACAGGCTTTGGCACATATAATTTGCCAGAATTCATGCAACCACGTGAGTTGCAGTCCTAAACTGAAATACTTCCAGAATTACTTGTGTTCTCTTAGGAGAGGTTCAAAGTAACAATTAATATAGAATTTCACCATACCACTACTCATTCTCCAGATTTACCTGCAAAATTGTAATGAGCTAAAAGTGAATACTTTATGAAAGAAAAATGTTAAAGTAAAAAAAACACTGGTTTTTTTCCTGTCGTAATCATAAAACAGAGAATTACAAAGAAGTAACTATACCTGGTTTCAAAAATCTAAGCAGTTTTTTTGGTGGAAGTCTGCAGCAGACGAGCCATTATGGGAATTTATTTTTTATTTTTAAGAATCTTCATTGTTTTAGTAAGACTGAACACTTTGAACATTGCTCACATAACTTTCCATATGCAGCAATATATTCCAGTTCAAATGAATTTGAAAGTTGTTAGGAAGAAAGAATAATAAAGAACAAAGCAGTGAAGCTCTGGAAGGGAGAAGAAAAAAGATTAAATGAAACAGGATTGCCTGAGGACATTGCTTTGCTACTTTCCTTTTTCTGTGCCCAGAAAACTTTTCATCATTGTAAATAAAGTGTTGATTTTTGTCCTTATCATTACTGGGAAAAAAAGTGCTATTTGAGTTGAAACTCTGCAGAGGTAAGAATACTGAACACTTCCTAGCATTTAATGTATCTTAGACAGGTTGCCTTTTTTATGTCAGGTTTGAATTTGGACTGTCGATTAGCTTTTTCTACCCTATAAGATAAAGTTTTTATTTGACTGACTGAAATATTTGTAAATCACAGTAGATTGTGTAAATAAAAAAATATGACCTAAACTCCAAAACTTTAGTAGTTTTTCCAACAATATCTTCAGGGAAGGGAGAGTTGGAGACTGAAGATAAAATTTCATGATTCCATTAGTTCTTCTGGGATAAACTAACATTAAAATAAAAATAAGCAGTAAAGTTGCAAGAGGAACAAATAAAACCTGTGAACATAAATAAAATGCCCAATTTATTTTTGCACCTATTGCTGTTCCCTGGCAGGGTTTCAGAGTTAAAACCCTCATCAATTACAGTTCACAATTCTCAAAGCAGGTTTCACTGGAGTTAGGATTTAACACAGTGACAAAATTCCTGTTGACCTTACACATATGATAGCTAGCATCATCAACTGAGCAGAGATATGAGCTACTCTCATCTGAAGAACTTAATGAGATTTCCTCTCCTTTGTATCATTGACACCTGAGTCTATGCTAGGAGAGATTTATAGTGAGTGTGAGAGCTGGCTTGGAGGGGAGAACCAGCTCATGTTTATGTTTTTTCAGGGTCTCATCTGTCAGGACATAAGTGGGTTTGCATGCATTCACTCGCAGTCCACATCCAGTGGTCCTAGGACGTAGTTATCACAGCCACACCAACCAGCAATACAGATAGATAGCTCATGACTTCCAAAATAAATTTTGCTTAATCCATTTTTACTTTTGAAACATAGTTTAGGATTTAACCTGACATCACTGATCAAACCCATCCAGTAAATAATCAGAAAGAAGAAATTAAGGTTTTGTTTTGGATTTTTTGATAGTTGTTCCCCCCGCCCCAAAGACTGATTCGATAATCTGTATTCATTACAAACTAACTGGTGAAGTATACAGAGATGCTTAAAATAAAGAACAGGTTGAAATGAGTGAATACTTTGTGAAGGAAAAATGTCAAATATTTGTTTATGCTTAATTGGATTGAATGTAAGCCTCACACATTAACTAAAATTGTTTAACAAATTAATGATTTCTTATGAAGGGGAGTAACTTAATAATTTAAGAATTCAGCTTTATTCTATTCCAGAGTGCCAAAGTTAAGGAAAATATATTTTGTAACAATTCCTAGCAGAGTTGTTTTGTAGTGAAATGTTTGGAAGCCATCCATGAGCTGTGTTAAATTTCTCACTTCTGTGAACTCCTTTCAACTTGGTTAAAAAAAGATATTTTTAATGAAAAATGATAAATAATGGCAGCTTAAGAACAGGAAACTCAAATGTCAAGATCTACACAGTATACTTACTATCTCTCAATTGAAACTAAGGTATACACAGCTAAAGTACTATTTTCTGTTTATGGGGCCTGATTGATTTACAAAAGTCATAAACAAATATACTAGACTTCAGAGAAAGAGATCATCCAGTCTTTAAACTAAACAAATAAAATACGTTATAGTAATGCCAAGAGATAAAACTGCAATAGAAACCTTGAAAGCCATGTTTCACCTCTTCTTCCTCTCCGTAATGATGCTAGAGTGGCAAATCTCTTTTTTTTGTTGTTCTCTGTTCATGCAAACCAAGCACGACAATGATGCATAGAAGTGAGTAGAGATACTATGGAAGAGACTGTCCTCCTTTTTGTATTCTCAGCTGTAGATGTGCAAGATCTGAATTCTATCCAGTTTCACAGAATCACAGAATCACAGAATCACAGAATCACAGAATCACAGAATGGTAGGGGTTGGAAGGGACCTCTGTGGGTCATCTAGTCCAACCCTCCTGCCGAAGCAGGGTCACCTACAGCAGGCTGCACAGGACCTTGTCCAGGTGGGTCTTGAATATCTCCAGAGAAGGAGACTCCACAACCTCCCTGGGCAGCCTGTTCAGAGCTCCGTCACCCTCACAGTAAAGAAGTTCTTCCTCATGTTCAGACAGAACTTCCTGTGCCTCAGTTTGTGCCCATTGCCCCTTGTCCTGTCACTGGGCACCAGTGAAAAGAGCTTGGCCCCATCCTCCTGACACCCACCTTTCAGATATTTGTAAGTATATATTAGGTCCCCTCACAGCCTTCTCTTCTTCAGGCTGAACAAGCCCAGCTCCCTCAGCCTTTCCTCGTAGGAGAGATGCTCCAGTCCCCTCACCATCCTTGTAGCCCTCCACTGGACTCTCTCGAGTAGCTCTTCATCTTTCTTGAACTGGGGAGCCCAGAACTGGACAGAGTACTCCAGATGAGGCCTCACCAGGGCAGTGTAGAGGGGAAGGAGAACCTCCCTCGACCTGCTGGCCACGCTCATTGGGGGGGGACAAAAAAAGGGGGAATTCTAATATCACTAAAAGAAGAAGGCTTTATTTATGAAAATGAGAAGCTAGCTTCTACTGCTGGAGTCAAAATGATAACCTACCAGGGAATTGAGCTACCCAGTGTTGACGAAAGTGTAACTTTGATCAGTTCAAGAGTAACAACTGTTGATTGTATACAACGTGAATCTGGATGTTGAACAACTTGTTAGGCCTTCCTAATCTCGCATCGTCCATTATCTACTGCGTTTGTTATTTCCTTCATGCCTTCAGATATCAGATAAAAGGCTCAGCCACTACATCATATTGCCTCTTGGTTGACATGTGTGAATGGTCAATACAGTAAGCTGGACACAAATTAATATACAGAATAATCAACAAATATTTTTTCCTTTTTTGCTTGAAAATGTTTTAGCAGAGGAGCAATGTAGATTTTTTTTCCTTAGCTTCTTCACTTATCTTTTAAGATTAAGCCTTCAAAATAAGCTTTTAAGAATCCAACACTGGAAAATCACATTAAAAGTACTGCAAGAAATACAACCATAACACAAGACTGATCTTTTCATAACCATGCAGACAGAGTAGGCTGAGAAGGAAAGAAGTCAGCATGGTGAACAAAGCAAGCACTATCTGCTAGCTTTGTTTATTATGATCAATTTAGATGCCTAAGCTTTTTTATCTGTGTTTGTACCTTTGAAAGTATATAACTTAAATGTCTTCCTCTTGTGTTACTAGAGTCTTAAAGTGATTAGCACCTTGTACACAGTAGGAATCTCAGGGTCTGAGATGCCAAATAAAGAGTTCACCCATTGAAAGCATCTGTTCCCACAGAAGAAGCATTTCTGGTACACTTAAAATGAATTGCCTGATGAACAATTCACAGTGTGGAGATTCACATACAAAGGGCCACTGCTTTAGGGCTTCACCATAATTAGAATGTTTCATCATATGCCATGCGTTACATGGTGTGTGAAACGACAAGGCTAAAACACTCATCTTGCAAACATGCCTGTACTTAATTTTAAGTGCTTGAGTAATTCTGCTGAGCTTCAGGAAACTACCACGTTCTTAAAGCTAAGCATGAAAGCTTTGAAAGAGGAAAACAGATTCTTAAAAGACAATAAATAAATACAATAAGCTAGCTACTTGAAAAGTATTGGATTTGATTTGTGAAATTGTTTCATATGTGAGTTTTACTAAATACAACGTGAGTGATCCATGGTGTTTTTTGAAAGTTTCCTGGTTATGCTGAAATTGCATAAGCAAATTAATGGGATACTGTAAATCAAGTTGCAGTAAATTATTTGGCCTTTCTGTTTGCCATTTATAAATATCTGGTTTGCATTTGCAATGAGAATCATAGATTATACCCCAGGGCACAAAAGGAATTAATGGAAGCAAAACTTCCTTGTGTTGTGGAATCTCACTATCATGTCCGTTGTGTCAGTTCTGCTTACTGCTGGGTGCTGTGTGCTTTTTCTCAGCTGGTGGAAAGAGTCTTGCCCTACAAATGACACTATTAATGAGCAGGTGGAATTTTAGGTAGAACATGAATGTAAGGAAGGTTTAGAATTTCACATGATCAGCCATGCCACCTCTTTGAAATTGTCACAGTAAAAGGAAGTTACCTTGTTGTAGGGTTTTTAAGAGCAAGAGGAATTAGAATTTAGACATAATTTTCCTTCTGTTGACAAAATTGGACAATAAGTAGAAACATGTAAGTGAGTAAAACTAATGTGTGATCTAAACTACACAGTTGTCATTTATGGACAACTGGAGCCTGGTTGTTCAGTGTGATAGTGTGTGTCCATCTTGCACTTGTGGATTTTCAGAATTTACTTCTCTGAGCAAAATCTCCATTTACAAAGTCCAGTGTCAGATCTTTGTTACTATAATAAAGGCCATAATATAAAGATCTAAATGAGTTGTGGAATTTCTGTTTCTGTAGAACAGGGAAAAGGGGGAAGAATGAAGTTCATGACTGCTGACGTTTCATGTAGGAAAGGAATGGCTTGAAAGTAGCACGTTACTGTTGCTTATTTCACTGCTCTTCTCACCTGATACCTAATGAGCAGAATTCTTTACTTGACATTTACAGTTTGCTCCAAGGATTCATTCACTTGATTATCTAAAGACTCTAACTAGCTTTTCTTTCACGTCACCTTACCATTTTAAATTCTTCCAGCTGTCCAAAGCCCTCCTAGTGTTTGCTGCTGATGTCCTAGTACAACAGACATGGCTATAAGTGAGGGTAAGACAGCTAAACAGTCATGGGCTGGAGATGTCATTATGGGCTCTCCATAGTCATCAGAAGCTCTTCAGGAAAAAACACCACAAATCACAAATAGTGTAGTAAGTCTTAATTCAGAAGGAAGTGCAGAATCTCCTCATATTTTCATCTTGTAGTTGCTTTTTGTCATCTTGTGGTGTAGCCAGTCCAGCTTCTGCAAGTGAGAGTGTGTGGTTTATCTTACTCCCATGTAAAACAGAGCTTTTGAATTCCAGTACACCAATTCCCATCTTTAACTTCTGTCAGCAGTTTGTTCTGCTTGAGATTGTGGGAAGCACTGTCACTCGAGCAGTTAGACTGTGATCATGTACTTGACAGTGCTCCTCTTTTTCACTCATCAACTGTGATCAGAATTAGAGCATGCAGCTTGGTGTTTGTATTGCAGTCAGAGTTCCTTCTGCTAAGCTTTCAGCTGTTTTGAAAGTGTAATCCCTCTGGACTTCCTATGAAACATAAACCTAATTCATCTGCCGGAGAGTTGTCGCTTGATTTTGCAGTTTGTACTGGACAGCTACATTTCTGAAGTTGAGTGAAAATACACATGCCACATTGGCTTATCTTAATCTTAATTTGAGCTTCATTTGGCTCGAAGTCACATGTCTTTCAGAAGGAAAAAAAACCCACATCATCAATATTTAGTCTATAGTATGTAAGCTTCTTGGAATGTGGAACTCCTTATGAAGTGACTTTTTAATACCTTGTCTGTCACTAGCTTATGATCATTTCAAAGATAATTATCTTGGTTTTACAATGAAAAAACGTCCTGTAGGAGTTTTGAGCATAAGCCCTAGGACTTAAAGAAAATCATATATTTCCAGTCTAGATAATGAGAACGATCAAACAGTGATCTCAAAAATATGAAGGTTTCTTGTCAAATACTCCAGAAAGTGTTGAACTGCATATGTTCAAAGAATTTTGATAACCTATTGACTCCACAGGTTTTATTACATGAGTAACTCAGCATAGTCTTTTTAGTAAAATGAAGATAGGGTAAATGCCTAAAAACTGAAATAATGTGAAAGGAACATTCTGATTGTGGGAACATCCAAAAAATACTGTTTTATGAAATACCAGCATCTATGTGAGTTTGATTATGCTACATGTAGAAATTTTATAAGAAAGAAATACGTCAAGCAATGACAAGATTAGTTCTTTTGACGTTATTAAACAAAGTTGAAGAGAAGTTTGTCCATTACCAAATGTTGCCAGGTTTAACAATGGCTTTGATGGGAGTATCTGAACTATATCTGGAAATTTTTCTGTGGAATTATGGATCTGCAGAATTCAATAGCAATACTTAAATTGATCTAGCAATAATTCAGAGTTTCATTTTAGAATTAGAATAAAATAAATGTACATAAATCTCTTATTCAAATTAAGCTTTCCAGACTCCACATGGAGTTGTTATTTTCAAGAATGTGTTAATTCCTGACTAACTTGTACAAAGTAGAAGATGTATCCCTGCAAGTACTTCCAAGAGGTATTTTTGTTCCTATGCCTCATATTCCTTTGTTTCTTGCCCTACGTCACCTTATTCCCTTCACCAGTGATGTCAGTTGTCGTATTTTCCTCCTCCTTGTCCTTGCAAAAAGGTCAATTTATAAGAACATGTACACTAAAGTTTTCCACAAAATCATTTTGTCCTTTAAAATGCTCATGGACATTTATTGTAATAAGAATGTGAAGTGCACTTCACTGAACTCCTGTCAGGTGTGTTATCTTCAAAATCACTACTTGAAATACTGGTCTTGTTAGAGATGACTCGTTTTTAGTAGAGGAAGAAACGCTAATGCTGTGAATGGAAAAGAATAGTACCAACAAAAACTGGGACACAGATTGCTTTGTGACAGATGGAGGTGAAAATAATGTGTTTTATTCAAAGCCAAAATAAATAAATAAATAAGGGAAAGCAACATGCGACCAAATGTTAAATCCAGTCTGTGCCACTGGAAGCTCTTACACGGCTCTAAACTTTTTTCTGTTCTTTAGTCTATTTCTTTGTATCAGATCTATGTATCTTTTGTGCTAAGATCACCTTTTTATAGGTTTAGAAATTACAGGTCATATGTTAGACACTGTCATAGTCTAGATGATACATCTTAGTTATGTCACTTACTTTTCTTTAAATGCAGTTAAGAACTGACAAGTGGAGTTAGAACCTCTACACAGTTTTTAAGTATATTAGTTAAATAACCTGGAAAATATTGTCATGATGCTGAATCACAACTCAAATTGTTGGGTAAATGCTGTAAAGTATTAAAATTGGTATAAATTACAGCATAGGCCAGCACACAGTAAAATGTGGTGGACATTATTAAAATTCTCTTAATTCTTTTCTTAAACCCCAGCCCCCCCCCCCCCCCACCTTGTTACTGGAAGGTTGAGAGAACCTAAATTACATTCTAGTTCTGTGCAAGAATGTTCTCCAAATGCTTCTTTTTAGCAGTAAGCTATTTTTCATATTTGTAATTTGATTTTGCTTTGCTCCTTTGTATGCTGTCCTCATTTGCCTTGATACTTCATTCTTTTTGCTCTCAGTTTGCATTTCATTCTTCTCTATAAAGGAAACAGCATGGAGAGCCATGGATTTGATGGGTGGACCGTTCGCTGGATAAGGAATTGGTTGGATGGTCGCAGCCAAAGGGTAGTGGTCAACGGCTCAATGTCCAGATGGAGACTAGTGACGAGTGGAGTCCCTCAGGGGTCCATACTTGGACTGGTGCTGTTCAATATATTCATCAATGACATGGACAGCGACATCGAGTGTACCCTCAACAATTTTGCAGATGACACCAAGCTGAGTGGTACGGTCGAGACACCAGAAGGACGGGATGCCATCCAGAGGGACCTGGACAAGCTGGAGAGGTGGGCCTGTGTGAACCTCATGAGGTTCAACAAGGCCAAGTACAAGGTCCTACACCTGGGTCGGGGTAATCCCCGCTATCAGTACAGGCTGGGGGATGAAAGGATCGAGAGCAGCTCTGCTGCGAGGGACTTGGGGGTACTGATAGATGAAAGGCTGGACATGAGCCGGCAATGTGCGCTAGCAGCCCAGAGGGCCAACCGTGTCCTGGGCTGCATCAAGAGAAGCGTGGCCAGCAGGTCGAGAGAGGTGATTCTGCCCCTCTACTCTGCTCTGGTGAGACCTCACCTGGAGTACTGCATTCAGCTCTGGAGCCCTCAGCACAAGAAGGACATGGAACTGTTGGAGCGGGTCCAAAGGAGGGCTACAAAAATGATCCGAGGGCTGGAGCACCTCTCCTATGAGGACAGGCTGAGAGAGTTGGGCTTGTTCAGCCTGGAGAAGAGAAGGCTGCGGGGAGACCTGATTGCAGCCTTTCAGTACTTAAAGGGAGCCTATAGGAAAGATGGGGACAATCTTTTTAGTAGAGACAGCAGTGACAGGACGAGGGGTAATGGTTTTAAACTAAAACAGGGTAGGTTTAGGCTGGATATAAGGAAGAAATTCTTTACAATGAGGGTTGTGAAAGACTGGAACGGGTTGCCCAGAGAGGTAGTGGAGGCCCCATCCCTGGAAACATTCAAGACCAGGTTGGACAGGGCTGTGAGCAACCTGATCTGTGGTGTCCCTGCTCGCTGTGGGGGGGTTGGAGTAGATGACCTCTAGGGGTCCCTTCCAACCCAAAACTCTCTATGATTTTATGATTCTATGATTCTACATGTCATGAAAGAAAATCCTTAAAAATATAAATGTTTCTCTGTCCCTTGATTTTGTTAGTGTTTTATTTAAATACGATATTCTGCAGTACAGAAGTTTCATGATAGAAAAGGATCATTCCTTATTTGAGAAATGAACTTCGGTGTTTTAAAGAGTCTGCATTTTTCTCCTTCAGATTGTCACTGGAGAACCTTTCCCTGTAGCTATGAGTGATAGGCAGCATTTGATATATTATTTGATGTATTTAGGTATTTCTGGATGAGTAAAGACATAACTTTATTTCTTTCTAGAAATCATTTGCTAGTTATTTTCATTACTTGATGTAGATGATAAAAGGTGTGTATAACACAAGGAATCACAGAATCATAGAATCGTAGAGTGGTTTGGGTTGAAAGTGACTTTATAGCTTATCTAGTTCCAACCCCCTGTCATAGACAGGGATGCCTTCCACTAGACCAGGTTACTTAAAGCCCCATCCAGCCTGGACTGGAACACTCCCATGGAGAGGGCATCCACAGCTTCTCTGGGCAACCTGTTACAGTTCCTCACCAACCTCATAGTAAAGAATTTCTTCCTTATATCTAATCTAAATCTACCCTCTTTCAGTTTAAAGCCATCATCCCTTGTCCTGTCACTCCATGCACTTGTAAAAAGTCACTCTCCAGCTCTCATGTAGGTCCTCTTCAGGTACTGGAAGGCTGCAATAAGGGTTACCTGGAGCCTTCTCTTCTCCAGACTGAACAACCCCAACTCTCAGACTGTCCTCATAGGAGAGGTGTCCTATCCCTCTGGTCATTTTTGTGCCCTCCTCTGGACCCACTCCAACAGCTCCATGTTTTACTGTGCTGAGAGCTCCAGAGCTGGACGCAGGACTGCAGATGGGGTCTCACCAGAGCAGAGTAGAGGGGCAGAATCACCTCCCTCGACCTGCTGGCCATGCTTTTGATGCAGCCCAGGATACGGTTGGCCTTCTAGGTTGCAAGCACACATTGCCTGGTCGTGTCCATCTTTTCATCCACCAGTACCCCCAAGTCCTTCTCCTCAGGGCTGCTCTCAATCCATTCTCTGCCCAGCCTTTAATTGTGCTTGGGATTGTCCCAACCCATGTGCAGTACCTTACACGTGGCCTTGTTGAACTTTGTGAGGTTTGCACGGGCCCAACTCTCAAGCCTGTCAAGGTCCCTCTGGATGGCATCCTTTCCCTCCATCATGTCGACCACACCACACAGCATGTTCTCAGCAAACTTGCTCAGGGTCCACTCGATCCCACTGTCCATGTTGCTGACAAAGATCTTAAACAGCGCCGGTCCCAATAACAATCCCTGAGGTATGCCACTCATCACTGGTATCCACTTGGACATTGAGCCCTTGACTGCAACTCTGAGTGTGACCATCCAGCCAGCTCCTCATCCACCGAGTGCTCTATCTATCAAATTCATATCTCTCCAGTTTAGAGACAAGGCTGTCATGGGGGACAGTGTCAAATGGTTTGCTCAAATCCAGGTAGATGTCATCAGTTGCTCTTCCCTTACCCACCAATGCTGTAACCCCATCGTAGAAGGCCACCACATTTGTCAGGCACGGTTTGCCCTTGCTGAAGCCATGTTGGCTGTCACCAGTCACCTCCTTTTTTTGCTTGTGCCTTAGCATAGTTTCCAGAACGATCTGCTCCACAGTCTTCCCAAGCACAGAAGTGAGACTGACTGGCCTGAAGTTCCCTGGGTCTTCCTTTTCTTCCTTTTTAAAAATGGGGATTATGTTTCCCCTTTTCCAGTCAGTGGGAACTTTACTGGACTGCCACGACTTCTTAAATGCGATGGATAGTGGCTTAGCAACTTCATCCACCAGTTCCTTCAGGACCTGCAGATGCATCTTATCAAGTCCCATGGACTTATGCACCTTCAGGTTCCTTAGATGGTTTGGAACTTCGCCTTCTTCTACAGTGGGCAGTTCTTCATTCTCCCAGTCCCTGCCTTTGGAGTATGTGACTTGGGTGGTGTGGCTGGAGCACTTGCTGGTGAAGACTGAGTAAAAAAAGTCGTTGAATACCTGGTCATTCTACTCATTCAGTGATGTAGATAACAGTTGTTCCTTGAAAAGAATCTCAAAACTTCGTAAGTTAGCACAGTTTACTTTTAACTTTTTTTGGAAGAAAAACAGCTTCCTTAAGTCTTATCTGAGCATGTATTTTAACATTTCCGTTGACTCTAGTTAATCTACTACTATGAAAATGCTCAGTATACTTTATTTATCTTGCGGTAGTCTTGTTAATCTGCAGTAAGTCACCTCGTGTCCTTCTGCCTCTGATGTAGGATTATGATGAAAATCTACTCTCCTTGCTGTAAATCCAATAACAAAACTATTGTTGATTATATTCAGTTTGTATTTACGCCTTCTGGGAACCATCTATACTGTACCACCTATCGAGTAGTGCATATGGTTGTATTTTCATCTGAGTTATTAATTCATTCCAGACTACGTGTTTTTTCTTTCGGCTTTAATGGTCTGGTTATCTATGTTTTACAGCCGTGGTCAAGATAATTACTTTGAGTCCCTGCCACAAAGAGAAAAAGCTCTGTGTACTGAGGTGACCGTGCTTGTGCTCATGCATAAAGAGAGGGTGTAGACGTTTCTGACAGATTTGCTGACAATGTAACATTTCAAGACATCTCAAAGTATTGCTGTTATAAGGAGAGGTTTTCCCTGTCTCTTTCTTACAAGAATGTTCCTATTCAGAGAAGAAACAATTCAGTATCCATTTTCTTTCGCCTTTAAGCTCTGTGTAGGAAATTACAGAAACTTTGCTCGGGCGGATCCGTCCACTGTGTTAGACTCGTTAACCATGATACACTTAAAATGAGTTCTAACGCAGAGTGAATGAAAGAGAATAATGCTAGATGTTTGAGTGTGGTGTGTCTGATGTGCAGCCAACTCTTGTTTTCCCTGAAGTGGATGGAGAGAGAGCATCCTCAGGGCACTGAAGGTTTGGATGGGCTTGAATGTGCTGCAGAAGTTCCTGTCTCTCCATCAACTGTAAAGGGAACAGAAGGCAACATTCCAGTTTTCCTGTAAGGCTGCATTCCTGCTAGGTTTTACTTGTATAACCCTTGCAATCAGAATTCATAACAAAACATTGTTTTAGTGGCCTGCTGTTGAGTCCATCTTCAAAATGTATTTGCTGTACCTTTTCTATAACTAATACATGTGTGATTCTGAGTTCCCAGGCCAAGATAGCAGTAACCATCAATTGCTTTATCATAAGAGATATCAGTGCCATCAAGTTAGTGGTGACATAGGTAATGTGAAGCAAATCTATCTTGTGGGAGCCAAGCTAATTATGAAGATCAGCAGCACTGTGTTCATGGTGATCAATAGTGTTAGTGGAATAGTCTGCATTCCCAACAACAAAGTATTCTTTAAAATCAAGTGTTCCATTCAGACAGCCCCAAGGAAAAAAAGTGACAATTAGAATAATCTTCCTGAACATCCATACTACACACTTAGCATAATGAGTCATATGGTCATCCTGTATTGGTAATGAAATCTGAAATAGCACAGAAAATAGTGTTATACACTCAACTAGTTAGTCATGCACAGAATTCTCATCATTGTTAACCTATATTTACCCTATGTTTACTATAGATGTGTATTAACCTGGTTTTATTATTGGCTGCTTTAACAGCTACAAAGGGATCAATGCTGGCCTTGTAAAATAATTAAAAAATTGTGTAAAATAAACATTTAAAACAATGCAAAATATTTTTTTCTCTTTCCCTTAACAAATGTCTTCCTGAACAAGGGAATTCCTGCTCACTGGAGTAAATCAGGTGGTTGTTTCTGTAGATCCAGAAGAATGCATTAGTTGTGCAACCAGTCTGTGACAGAAGCATGTTTACCTTGAGCACTAGACGAAAGCTATCTTGAAGGAAAATGTAACATATGGGAAGACAGAAGAAAATGTGTGTTGTGGGAGGTTCTTTTTATGAAATATGGAGTCTTTGTAAAAGCTGCCCAGAAGATTAGAAAATTGGAATTGATCCAAAGACAAATAGATTAATAGACACACTTCAACTAGCAAGAGAGTTGACAGACAAATTACCATGTAGTTGCTACAATAAAGGATACAGCACCTGAATCTCATCTTGCGCATTGCAATTGGTGTATAGTTTTTTGAAAAATTTCTTTATAAAATTAAATTGGGCCGTACAGGTCTTGTATCTAGTGTAAATTCATTTTGATGGCCACATGAATAGAAGTAGAAAGTCAGTGCGTGCTTTGTTTTCTTCTTAAACCTTAAAAATTATGCCTTTTGCTATGGTGTCTTCCTTTATTTGTACATCTGTTGCCTGGGTATTTTTCTGATATCCCACATATCCTATAGCTATCTAGCTGCTAATTTCTGTTTAAAATAGATGTAAATTAGTAACAGGATTTAAAATTCTGGAACAGTTATCTAGCCATCTCTTCTGAAATGTGGAAGGTAAAATCTTGTTTCTCTGGGGTTGGTAGTAGACTCCTTCTAAACAAGCTGAATGGACATGTAGGTAGAGTTGCCTTGTGTTCACATGGCCCTGGGTACAGGATGCTAGGAAACATTTACATTTTTAGGACCACTGTTACAGACCAAAATGGACACTTAAATACTTATATAAAATTATATTAAAAATTTTGTGAATGTGAGGAGACTGTTTCAGATGGAGTCTCTTCACTGTGAGGAAGACTACCTTTTATGAGGAGAGTTTGAGTCAGGTGAGTGAAGATCTTTTACCCTGGAACATTTAGGTGAAAGAACAGTACTTTGGTCAAATCAGACTCAGGGTTCATGCCTAATATTAAAGGACTAATAAAGTCATGTCTTTTTTATGAAGCTGATATAATTTATAAAAGAGTATCACAAATCAAAATGAGAAATGGAAAGTATTACTAGTAAGCAAAAATTTATATATCAAGAACTCGTCATATTGTGAAGTCAAATGCAGTGAGATGGGTGCAGATACAAACCATCATTTTCTCCGTCCGCCTCTGGTTATGTTTTTTCAGAAATCTCTTGCTTACTGGGCCTGGCTGGGATAGACTTAATTTTCTTCACAGCAGCTGGTATGATGCTGCGTTTTAGATTTGTGACCAAAACAGTGCTGCTAATGCACTGATGTTTTAGCTGTAGCTGAACAGCGTCAAGGCCTTATCTCTTTCTCATTCTGCTCTCACAGTGAATAGCTTGGGAGTGGGCAAGAGGTTGAGAGGGCAGTCTGGCACAACCAGTCAGACAGCCTGAACCAGCAAATGAGATATTCCATGCCAAGTAGTGTCCTGCTCAGCAAGAGGAAGGGAAGAGAGGGGGTTTTAGTTAGGTTAGCCGTCTTTGCTCAGGAACTGGTTGGGCATCGATCTACCCCATGGGCGGTGGTGAGTGATTGCCTTTGCATCGCTTGTTTCGTTTTGGTTTTTTTACTCTCTTCTTCAACTTCTGTTTCACTTATTAAGCAGTTTTTAGCCTGATCCCCAAGTTCCTTGCTTCTACTCTTCTTTCTTCTTCCTCTGTCCCACTGGGGGTGGGAGTGAGTGGGTGGCTCTCTGGTAGTTAGCTGCCTACCAGGGTTAACTCACAACATCTTGCTAGTCTCACAATTCACTTGCCTCTTCCCTATCACAGAATCACAGAATCACAGAATAGTAGGGGTTGGAAGGGACCTCTGTGGGTCATCTAGTCCAACCCCCCTGCCAAAGCAGGGTCACCTACAGTAGGCTGCACAGGATCTTGTCCAGGCGGGTCTTGAATATCTCCAGAGAAGGAGACTCCACAACCTCCCTGGGCAGCCTGTTCCAGTGCTCCGTCACCCTCAGAGGGAAGAAGTTCTTCCTCATGTTCAGACGGAACTTCCTGTGCCTCATTTTGTGCCCATTGCCCCTTGTCCTGTCACTGGGCACCACTGAAAAGAGCTTGGCCCCATCCTCCTGACACCCACCCTTCAGATATTTGTAGGCATTTATAAGGTCCCCTATCCCACATGCTGTTAAGACCTAGGAACTGTAGGATTCTAAAGTACTTGTATGATATGTATAATACTCATTTCAAGTTGAGAAAATGTATATTTTATTTCTTACTGAGATTATGCATTATGTGTCACTTGATTTTATTGTTTACTGCCTGCTTGAAGTCAGAGGGCTAAGCTGGGAATTGGCAAGTGCAATAGCCAAAAGAAGGCTAAGATTTAAAAAGGCATTAGATTTTCTTTTTGAGATAACTTTTTTGCACTGACTGAAGCTCAGGACATTTAGAGCATTGAAAACAGATTACTGGCAAAATGAGGGGAGAAGGTCCACAAACAGCAGAGGACTTTTCTGTACTCTGCCTGCAACAGCCGACAAGGCTGTAAGTTCCCTGCACAGCAGTTTCTTTCTGGGAGGCGGTTGGGGAATGTCACCACATCAGTAAATATTCTACTTATCGATTTCTTTGCAAGAGAAACCCATTTTTCTTAGTGTGGACTGTCTGCACTGTGTTCAGAAATAAATGGTGCATGTGTTGAAGGCTCTGTTTCCATGCGTTTACCACCAGCAGTTACTTACTGGAAGACCTAGCGGAGGCCAAGTTACTTAGATCAGCTGATAATCCTTGGATTAAAACCTAGGAGACTGAATTAAGTTCAGGATATGATAAAAAGAATAATAGGCCAAGGCCTAGGGAGAGGTCTGGGGAAGTCACAACAGCATCTTGGAAGACACTGCTCATGTATGGATATTTACAATGTACATGATGTGTAGAACAACTGTCAGCTCCTGTTCCTGAGGAAGTCAAGTAAACTGGTGAGAATTTGCAATACTTGTCTCTGTATTGACATTTCAAGTAATAAATCCAGACAACAAACAGGTTTGGGCCATTTCCTCATGGGACCTGACATTTGTAGTTAATATTTGGAACTGATTTTGTATTCCTGCTTTAGGAGAGTATCCACAGAATAGTAGGTATTGCAATGTTTAGCATAAAGAAATGTTAATTTTTGAAAGTGTGGTATGATGCGTTATTTTTTATGTTCTAAGAAAATAACAAATTAAATACTTATACCCTCAGATTTTAAAAATATCTTTTTTTTATCACTAACAAGTTCACAAATTTCACATAGATATTTTCAAACATATCTCACTTTCTTCTGTGCACTTCA
This sequence comes from Opisthocomus hoazin, assembly GCF_030867145.1. NCBI lineage: Eukaryota > Metazoa > Chordata > Aves > Opisthocomiformes > Opisthocomidae > Opisthocomus > Opisthocomus hoazin. The sequence goes on along the minus strand of NC_134416.1, from coordinate 48,134,813 downwards.
TAGGCTGTAAGTGGGGACAGACTCATATAAAAGCTCTGTAGATGGATCTTCAAGATTTAATGCTTCTACTTGTTGCATACAGTAGTGCTGGTGGGAAGGCGTCTGGCACTTTTCTTGTCCACCTGCCACCAACCCCATGAATAGACATTTGGCTGGTGCTGCAATCTCTGTATGTTGTTCAAATCAAAGCTTTGGCTGAAAGCTTTGATTTGATTTACTGTAGATATTAGGATGTTAAGTTCCCTATTATCCAAAAAGGGTAATTATCATTACATATCTTGCCTTCACAGAATCACAGAATCACACAGAGTCACAGAATGGTAGGGGTTGGAAGGGACCTCTGGGGATCATCTAGTCCAACCCCTTGCCGAAGAAGGTTCATCTAGTGCAGGTTGCACAGATGAAAAATCCTATTCAGGTTTTGAATATCTCCAGAGAAGGAGACTCCGTAACCCCTCTGGGCAGCTGGTTCCAGTACCTTACCTCACCTTCTCTCAGTGATGACATTTAAGCATATAATTATTTTGCTTATTTTTAAAATATGCAGTGGATATGAAGACAGGCTTGCATGTATGCAAAATCAGTTTCCTGAGAAGTTTTGCTGTTTTAGAAATATAAAAGCAGTAATATATTTTCTCATCATTAGTTTAAAATTATATTAAGAAACAAAACTTGCTATGTCTTTAACTACCTGCAGTTAATTGCTTGCTAACAATTCTAGTTATCCTCAGAAATTTTCTGATGGTGATATTCAGTTTTATCAGCCACATTTCATTGTACTTTGTGACACCTTGATGCAGGTGTTCCTTTAAAAGAAAGAAAGGAACTATTAATTTTGTAATGTATTTCATTAGCAGATTATTTTTTTTCTGATGGACTCCCTATTAATCTGTTGTAAGATATTTGTATAATAGTTTCATTAATAGTAGTTGTATTAATGAAGGCACCTGCATGTTAGTCCCTGAATGCAATCTTAGTACATATGCTATTAGCAGTCGTGTTCATTTTCTAAATCTCTTTTTGCTCGTCTGTATTTCCTCTGTTACACTGACAGACACCTTCTGTGATTTCACAGATCACACAAACTGAAACAGCCCTTGACATTCCTGGGATTTTCTTGCTTATTCATTTGGGTGTGCTGGAACTCACAGCATCTTCTAATTAAGAAACAGGATAGGACATCAAAGCTAAAAATTGTTCATGGAAAGAATATGAAAAACAGATACCTATTTTTCTCCTTGCCCTTTGCTTACACAAATGCCAAGTGCATGAAAAAGTGACAGGTTGATATGCATGTGTAAAAGTCTTATAAGGCAAGTTTTAAGCTTCTGGGCCAAAAGAGGAGTACAATGGGAGGAACATAATTTTATATTTATACTAGTTATGAAACTTTAGGATTTCTTCTGTTATTTCCATCATCTTTGGATTCCAAGAACTCGAGGGCTGTCCAGCTTTTGGGCATACACATCTCTCTGTCTCTCTCTCTTTTGTCTCCTGGATCTCTTCTTTAGCGTGAGTAGTTCCTGACTTTTATCTGAAGTTGCTGTCTTTGAAAACATCTTACAGGTCAAAGAGTTTTGTTAATTGTTTGCTTAATGGTAATACAAATTGCATCAAAGACTACTCTGGCTGAAAACAGGTTGTGAGTTAGCATTAGGTTTCCTCTGAGGTCTTTGAAATGATCACACTTTGCCTTTCTTTATATGATTAAGATCACGCAGTTTATGTAATCGAAAGGTTTCTGGCTGGAAGGGCATGAGCAGTGCGTACTATATATTCCTTTGTATTCTGCCTTGATTTGTGCTGCATGCCATTGCTTTTTTATCCTTCTTCTGAAATAGACATTTATTCTCTGAGAACTGAGAGAGGAGCCAGTCCAGGCTGTAGATAGATAAAGATATAAATGGCACAGGAGAAAAAAAATGTTTGAAGATGAAATTTGGAATTCCTTTTTGGTGCATGATAGATATGAGATGTACACCAGTCCTTCTCTCTGCTAGTTTGCTATTTGTACACAAAGAGCAAATTTTTACTTATCTCAGAGGTCCAGAGAAGGAAGCAGGGTGCTTATGATAAGTAAAATTGGATTTGGTGTAAAGATTAATAGCACAAGAGACATGCAATGGAGCTTATTAGCACAGAAGCTTAGCCAGACAGATGGATTCTGAGTTTCTACTAAAAGGATACAAATGGTACAAAACTCAAGTGATTTATTTAAAAAAAAATATATGTGTATATATATATATACTCTAAACTTCAAATGTCACTGCATCAGGAGCTCTGTCAAGGTTCCATTACTTTCATTTATTAAAAGTGAAAAGTTTGAACCTCAGTGTAACTTACCTTCACTATTTATTTATTTACCCGTAGACCTCTGATTTGTTGGGCATCCCACTGGAGAGACATTTTTTAGTATTTTAGAAAGATTGTGGAGAATTTATTTTAATGAGAAGCATAAGTTTTCTGAAGTATTGTAAGGACAGAACATTTTTTTGGTCTAAATCTCATTTATAATTTTTTAGGTTTTATTCCAAGTGCTTTTTTCTTCTTTCTTTTTTTTTTTTAAAACATGGATAAACTGCTGACTGCAGATCAGTAATGTTTTGAGAATGCTTATTTTCCAGAAAGACTGGGATTCACACAGGCAAAGTTAGTTTAATGTCTTGCAGTTAAAAGAGTTATAAAGACCCATGGACCTTGAAATTCTGTCATAGTTTTAATACAGGGTTAGTGTCCAATCCAGAATATCTTATTATGATAAAGGAACAAGAGAAAGTTCACTTTGGTTTTTGTTGTACTGTAATTGCTTTCCAGGAACGTGAAGAGCATTTTACCCTGCTTTTTCAGTTCCACTGTTCTAAATCATTTTATATAGTAAATATATCCACCACTCAACTCTTGGAACTGAACAGAACTGTTTTAAAAACATAGATGAATACACAAGCAAATTGGATTCTATATTTGTTCTTGCTAAATTGTCAATGATCATTAAGGAAGTACACTAACATTTCAGTTATTTATAAAGAAATCTCTTTTGGCTGCTGTGGAGGACTTATTTTTTAACCAATAAAAATGACAGTGTACACATAGGAGTATTTGGAATAAAGAATATTTTCCTGTAATAAACAATCTAACACCTATTAACTCTATTATGTTCACCACTAGGTCAAAAGTGTATTTGGACAATTCTGTGTCAAACTTGCTTGCCATTGGAAATTGATGCAATTCCCATCTAAATAAACACAGATTACACTGATTTTTGAAAATTAATTATTTTTTTTTTTTCTACAATTCTTGAGCAAAATTCTAGATTTGGGAACTAATGCAATAGCTTTTGAATAGGTACAGGTAATGTTTCTTGTCCTGTGTGCACCAACAATTTCTAAAAGCCTGCTCCCACCCACTGATCATTCTAAAGGTCTGATTTGTTTTATTGTATGGTTTTGTATTGTATTGTGTTTTATTAGTGTTTTTCCCAGCAGTGTTTTCAGAATGAGTACACCACATAAATTAAATTAAAGATTTTGTTTTGATAGAAACATGTAGCAAATAATTAAGTACACGAGCCTTTACATTGTTGCTCTTGCTCTGACAGTGGGAAGAACACTGTTTTCTGTCCTGCAAACAAGCTCATCAAACATCTTTAATTTTTACTGCAGTCTTTATGTCCTTTGCTAGTTGTAGAGGTGGCTTTTTTATTCTATAGCCATCTTATAATGCTATTTTAAATTTTGTGAGGACAGTAAGTGCCTGTTCTGATTCATCATGACTACTATTAAACTCTGACATCTGAATTTGTTTGAAATTACTGATAGTCCATATGCTTAAAAGGATTCATTAATAATACCAATTTAAAAAGTATCTGCTATGTTTAGATACTTTAAGGCCATTTTTTTATTCAGAAGAAGAATTCAGAAAGCTATAGCCCAGGACTTAAATCTGTTGCAGATATTCTAATATGTCTGTACCATAAGATAAGTGTGTTCCTCTTGTAGTTAGTTTATATAGTTCACATTTGTCAAACATATACTATACATCATTATAGTTCTTAATTATTTTCCCCAAAGGTCTGTGCAGCACTTTGTTTTACTGCTTTTATAATGTATATTCATCTGTCATATCTTCACTTTCCCATTAAATTAAAGTTTTGCTTTTATTCAACAGCACACCCATTTTCTGGTGGCAGATCAGGTTTGTTAGCAGTGTCTTAGAGTTTAGGACTATAAGAATGGTTTGGGTTGGAAGGGACCTTTAAAGGTGACCTAGTTCTAACCTCCCTGCCATGGGCAGTGACACCTTTCACTAGATCAGGTTGCTCAAAGCCCCATCCATCACTGTGTTTTTCTCATATAAATGTGATTTCTTCATTGGAATAATCTTCAAAATTTTGCAGTTTAAGTTTAATAGTGAGAAAGATACTTTTGTCCTCCCCTGCCTTTTATTACGTCCCCTACCATTTAATTTAATCTATTTTCTGTCAACCCATTCTTTACATCTTCACAAGCTCTCAATCTATGCTGTTCCTCTTTCTGACTTCCCTTCTTGTTCTCTTTTGTTTTTTTACTTTGCAATTTTTATCTTTTGTATTTATGTTAAGAAATGTGTGGTTATATTAAGAATTTATATTTCTTTTTTTTTTTTTTTGCTTTTTTTTCCTTTAAGTATATTATCCACGGTCTTCACCTAATAAAAAAATCTTTCTTTTCTTTTTTTCTTCTGTTCATATACTAACTTCATCCTCCCTCTTTGCACTTTAATTTTTTTGTTGTGAATAAAGGGTGCCTACACTGTGCCTCCATCAGCCCTGTTCAAGGATATCTGCAATCTGGCCTCCCTGTATTTTGTGCTGTAAAAAACAGTCTTACTGTTCGATGTAGATTTTTCTGTTATTTCCTTCTGCCTTTTCTGTACTTGTCACAGTACATGGTTCTCGTTCCTCATCCAGTTTCTTCCTTCCTGAGCTTATCAACTCTCCACTTCTTTCCTGGTTGTAGTTCTTCATTTTTTTTCCAACTGCTTTTTCAGTTAGTCCCTTCATATCTATCCATCCTCTCTTTCTTCTCTGCTCATGGATAGCCATTCTGAGTCTAACAAAAATACTGCTGTTAAAAGTTGTGTTCTTCTAACCACATAATTTCTCTCGATAAATCCTTTTGTGTTCTTTTACCTTTAGAGTCATTTCTTCTCTTTCCCTTCCAAACCATGCTGTACTTTCTGATCTGCTGACCTCAGCGTCATGCTCCAAATATCTTCTACTTAGATGTTGCTTCACTCTTGTTTTAGCTCCCTCTGTTAGCCTAAGGTTTCATCTCCATCAATTCTGCCTTTCGTAACAGTGCCCCATTTCCTCTCAGCTAAGGGCTTTACTGTTTTCTGAGCACCTGTTTTCAACCTTAGAAAAACATCTTGCCTTAAATCCCACTGCATCACAGAATGCTTTCTAATTTGTTTCTCTCCCCAGTGATAACTGTGTGCTTTCATTAGTGAAGTTGTACGCCGTACCTGATCTTGTGAAAGATGCGCTGAAGAGCTGATCATAAAATACCATGTAAAAATGCAGTGTTATAGAAAGGATGATTAATATTATTATGAATTAATATTATTTCAGGCAAATTTAGAAATCCTTCTAAAATACTTATGCTTTGTGCTTTTCATCTCATTTTTGGCTCTCACCTTGTAATGTACTTTCTGCTTCACTAAAAGTATGATAATGAGGCATGCATAATTGAAATGAAAATCTCTTCAGAACCCCTTCTGATTGAATATGTTGAGAATCATAATCAAGCACTCCTGAAGTTACAGAAAACTATGCATATTGATGCATAGCAAAAGTCTGGGCTCCACATGAGTCGCTTAGTTGGCTTACATACTGTCTTTTGAATTACTCTAATTACAAAAAAGTATCAGGGATACACTAATGGGCAGTAAAAGAAATCAATAATCATGCATATGCATAACAAAAGAGCTTTATAGATGAAGTAATTAAATGACAGGGGTAGTTCTTGGATGCATCTTGTGTACAGAAATGGTCTCCAAAGGAGCAGAAAATCCACAAGAACAAGAAATCCTTACATCTCTGATGCACCCACAATTTTCTCCACAGAAATATCTTTCCCTGTTGTTGTAAATACTTATGCACTTAGCTTGCATTTTGAAGTAGTTATTTCCAGACTTTTGGGATAGTGATGCATAACACCAAACATTTCAGTTCTGATTATGAATCTTCTGACAAGTTTCTTTTGTTTAGGAGAGTTCACTTTAACAGTTGATTTCTTTTTCTGAGTTATGGATATTGCTAAGTTCTATAATACATGCAATGCTTTGAATTCATAATTACATATGTAGATAATGTGAAATAGAAATGTGTTTAAAATATTAATGTAAAAAGACAGGGCTGTTTAGTCTGGAGAAGAGGAGGCTGAGGGGGGACCTTATTGCTCTCTATAGCTACCTGGAAGGAGGTGTTAGCGAGGTGGGTGTCGGTGTCTTTTCCCAAGTAACAGGCAATAGGACAAAGGGAAATGGCCTCAAGCTGCGCCAGGGGTGGTTTAGATTGGATATTAGGAAAATTTCTTCACCAAAAGAGTTGTAAAGCATTGGAATGGGCTGCCCAGGGAAGTGGTTGAGGCACTGTCCCTGAAGGTATTTAAAAGATGTGTAGATGTGATACTTAGGACATGGTTTAGTGGTGGACTTAACACTGTTAGGTTAATGATTGGACTCGATGAACTTATATGTCTTTTCTAAGCTAAATGGTTCTATGATTCTATGATACTAAGTCAAAGTCTTGCCAATCTATGTGCAACATACATCTGCTAAAATGAATTGAAGGCCTGTGCCTTGCCTAATTAGGTCCATTTTCTATAGAAATGCCTGAAAAAATATTTCTGATGTAAAAGCCAATGTCCTGCTTAATTCCCTGTGTTCCTGGATGTTATGATGCAAGATTTCAATTTCCAAGAAAATATTTTTAACATAGGGAAAATTATTTTCTTTCCTCGATTTCAGTCTTAGAAAGAATGGGTTTTTTTTATAGCTGAAACTTTCCAATAGAAAAAAAGCAAGGGTTATCTAAAAAAACCCATTACATTTTCTGTCTGCAGTATTCTCTGAATGCTCTGTGTTAAAATGGTGTTCTGGGTTAACCTGGATTTAATATAGAACCTTCTGTTATAGGCAGACTTTTAAGCTAAGGACTGCAGCTCTGGACATCATCCAACTTTTACAGTTAATTATGGCTGTAGACAGCATTCTAAATTTTGAATCTCAGTCATATCTGTGGTGCTGCTTCTTCAGTGTCTAAAAGAGATCTGACTATTAATGGAAGTCTGTTGGCTGAGATTCTATCCAGAAAGCCTGAAATTGTATCTATGAGCAGAAGGACTAATTTAAAGAAGCAAAGGACTATTGAGTCTGTTTCTCCAGCATAGCTTTGTGTACTGTCTTTTTTCCAGGAAGGGACTTTTCTTGTATTTCTCACCATTACAGAAAGGCCCTTTGGTATCTCTTCCATGTAAGGCCGGTTCTCAGACTGTCAGCTTTCCCTAAGCTACAGCTTTTGTGCTGTTCACTTACACTTGTGTCATGTTTATTCATGTTTTCTTCAAATTATAATTTTAAAGGTTGTAATGGTTGTGACCTGAAGTAGTTATAAAAACGAACAAAAAATATATGCCATACATGTCTTGGCTTCTTTTTCAGTTCTGTTACCAGTCCTTAAGGATAATTCTTACAACACCACCCGTTGCAGGAACTATCTTCCCTTTTTGACTTCTTACATTTAGGCATACCATATTGTTTTCCATGTCAGACCATGAGGTGTTCTTAGCTGCCCCTCTCAGCCTTTGAGCTACTTTCAGTCTTCATGAGAGTCCTAGTTTGAGAAGGCATTGCCTGAAGCATTTAATGTTCAATTATGCTTTTAAATTAACATTAATCGGACTTTTTTTTGTTCAGTTTTTTTAATGTAGATGGCATAACACTGTGTAATATTTAATAGTATATTAAGGCATTTTCTAACCGTTGTAGTTAAGCTTTATAGGAAGGAATATTCATTATGAAGATATAATTAAAAATTATAAAATCGGGTGTGGAAAAATCATAAAAGGAGTACTACAAAATGGTCATATTGGTCTTATGAGGAAACAAGCAATACCAACAGTGTGCCTTTTAAGTGCATCTGGTACAGAAAATGGAGAGTTCAAGTTCAAAAGCATGTCTTTTAAAATGACTGAAAGCAACTTTTAAACACTAAAATATAAAGTGTGTGACTATTCCATCTGCAGTACAACATTCTACTTGTTAAATATTAAAGCGTGGTAGAGTTTTGCTATACTTGGTACTCATTAGTAGTGCCCAATTACCTATGTGATTCACTCCTACTAGCAAATTACTGTTGTTTCCAGCTGAGGCAAAGGATCTTGCTTTTCAGGTTGGGCTCCTCTCCAGCCTTAGAAATTTTTGCCTACAGTGACTGCAGGACTGGTCTTCTAGTTTCTATTGGTCTTCATTGTGTATTTAATAGTAGTTTTGTTTTAGTTATGATTATCTAAGGTTATGATAGAGACAAGTTTTTAAGGAGAAATACTATAAGCCATGGTTTTATTTGAAAAAGATATTAAAACGTCAGCAGATGACTGTGGAGCAAATCAAGAATTCCCATTTTCCTCTCAGATTTCCTTCCACACTAAGACTACTCTAGTTTTCAGTTCCAGATTCTGACGAATTTAATTAAAATTAATTGTTAGGATGTAGAAGGAGACTGAGGGCCATAATCACAGTGGAGAGACAAAATTCAGGAAGATTAGTTACAAGGCAAATGGGTCAAATTAAAGCATTACATTTTGTGTGATAGGAAAAGTGAAAGTGAATACACATATCTGATGGAGTTTAAAGACTGGTAGCTCTTGGGGTAGAATACTGCAAATGTTGAAGGCAAAAGGCTGAAATGCGAGCATTCAGATAATGAAAGATATTATTAAGGACAAAAGTGTATGAATAAAGGATAAAATAGCATACTGTTATGATTACTGATAAGGAAGAAAGATGAAATATTTCTTTTATTCTATTGGGAGGTTTTGATAGATCTCATCTTTTTGCTTGAGGAAGCCTTAGATTAGTAAAGTATAAGGAGGATGAATGCTCTTGGTAATTGTTACCTTGAAAAAAAAAAAGTGCTTTGAGGAAAGTGAAAACATAAAGCCCTCTGTGTCCATTATGTTTCTGCCTTGCTGTAATGGATCTCCTGAACTAAGATGTTGTATTTGTCTCCCCAGTCAAGGTAAAAAAAATGTATGAGAAATTTTTATACATAAAGAAACTGTTCAGACACAGTGGCAGAGACAGAGAACTAAATATTGTGCCTGTAATTTAGGTTACACAATCTTTCAGGGATTTTTCTCTACTAAGAAAATCAGAGCTATGCATTTTGTGACAAAATCATACGTTTTGTTACAAGTTTAGTCACAATGATTTTTTCAACATTTAATTGAGCTGCTGAATCCAAAGAGCAGACTATAAGGCCATCCTCAGTGCTGTTGCACCTTGTCTTTATGCTAGCATAAGCCTTTGCCATGATGGTCTGGAAGATGTATGTGAACAGCTAAAAAGGCCATTCCTGCACTATAGGACTCGGTGTGGAAAGACCCTGATGGTTATGCTTATTTCCATGCCATCCATCTTTAGTCTTAGGAAGGGTTGACAAAATAAATCAAAATAGTACACTGGAAACCTGTGTGTGGTGTCTTCACAATTGCTACATTAATGGAAAAAAGGGCTAGTCCAGTGAGTGGCTGCCTGCCAGGTATGGACTCCTGATGTTGTGCATGTATGTTTTGCTGTGGTTGTTTTTTTGTTTTTTCATTTGTTTATTTGGTTTGTTTTTTATTTTAACTCTAAGGGGTTAGAAAGGACTTGGTGGCTGAGTACTTGGACTTTGCATTTCTTTTATGTCCATGAAATAATTGTTTGTATTGAAGTAGTTGATGTTTTTAGTTATTCTTAATACATCTGTATTTTTATATTTTATAGTGTATTAATATTTTGCGTTTTAAATTCAAGCATCAGTCCATGTTAAATCCCATTCTACATTCAATCGTTCAACAGAAGGGGTGGAAACCGTGGGCAGAAAAAAAGAAGTCAAGTTTAAAGGTAGAGTTCACATTATTCCTTGTTGCAGGCTGAAGTACAGAATCATAGAACCACAGAATGGTTTGGGTTGGAAGGAACCTTTAAAGATCATCTAGTTCCAACCACCCTGCCATGGGCAGGGACACTTTCCACTAGACCAAGTTGCTCAGAGCCCTGAACCTGGCCTTGAACACTTCCAGGGAGTGGGCATCCACAGCTTCTTTGGGCAACCCGTTCCAGTGCCTCACCACCCTCAGAGTAAAGAATTTCTTTCTTACGTGTAATGTAAATCTGTACTCATTTTAAAACCATTACCCCTTGTCCAATCACTATAGGCCTTGGTAAAAAGTCTCTTCCCATCTCTATAGCACTGACTCCAGTGTAGGAGCTAAGCCTAAGACCTTTTAGCCCATACTCTCTTGGAGACACATCCTATGGTTGACAGGAGGACAGTTTTATTTCCTAGAGTGACCCAACACCATGTACACTGTAGAAGATGAAATGTGCCCAGGCTTCAGGCATCCTGTAGGGTATCCAGTCATCCTGTCAATTCACTGTTATCTTTTAAGCATGTTTAAGGCTGAATCTTGACTAAACAGTAGCAGAGAACTGCTAGTGTTCTTCACCTTTGCTCTTCAATAGTGTTTTTTCAGTACTGCCTTATTTTGAAATGCATTGCAAATTGCAAAATACTTACCTTGGGTGATGGAGAACATCACTAGGTAACATAAATGTACAGCAAGTATGAACATTCTTGTACCCACCTACTGTAGGTTGTGTATTTGTTTTGTTTTCATTTATTCAGAAATGTCTTACACCAGTCCTTGTTAGGAACATTGTGCTGATCTAATGTGGCAATTTCTGTTTCTAGTTTCCTAATGATTGCCTATGTATCCAATGACAGAGATCTGTGGAAGGGAAGATTACTTAGGAAGAAAGGAGCTTAGAAAAGGCTCTTGAAACCTCTGGTGTGATCTTCATGAATTCTAAATAGCTGATTTCTTAAGTCATTTCACAATGGTTGTGAATGCTTCTGACTATGCTGTTGTGTCAAGGGAATGCATCAGACAGCTTTCTCTCACAATATATAAAAAGCTAACATCTGAATAAAAATTCTTCCTGACAAAAGCTGTGGCTTGTGTCAGGGGTGAAAATTAAATGCAAGATGGATGATTCAATCCAAAACGGCACTTTAGCCTTGAGGACACACTACAATTTTTTTATTGTGCAATCTGTAATTAAAAAACAGACAATATCTCAATGTGCCAGAAGACAGATGAAAATACAAAATACGTGTGTTTTACAAGCATGTGGTAATTTCATTTTTAGATCACAGTTGTTTGGTAAGGTCAGGAAAAGGGAAAAGATGACAGTCACAAGCCCTAATTATCAGAACTGTAACTGAGCAAAATGTTCATTCTTGAATTTTTTTAATGAATTAGGAAAGTAGGGCAGTAGAGACAACAGAGACATACTACTATCTATGAAATGAAGACATGATAAGAAATAATTAACTGAAGCGTTCAAAAGTTTCATTAATTTTGATATATTAAAAACAGGTGTAGTAAAGTTAAGGAAAAAAGAAAACTGACTCTTTGGGTAAAACTCTTAAATGAACATCTCTTTAAAACATACAGGTAAAAAATACATTTTGTATGTTTTATGAATATATAATAACAAAATAGATATGTAAAAGCTGTATTTCCTGCTTATTTTTATTATTCACTTTTTTTTTCCTTGAGTAAAGTAAGATTTTCATGCTTGTTTCAGTTTACTGAATGCAATTTAAAGAAAAAATCAAACAGGAGTAGTTAGTTAGTGTCAGATGTTTCCAGCTCACTGTTGTTAAACACAAGGTTGAACCAAAGACTTAAAAATTCTTTATACCTAGGGACATCTTAATACAAATAAATATTCTCTTTCACGTGAAATTAAGTACTAAATGTTTTAAGTTTCTGTTAAAAATTAAGCAGTGCTGTACTCTTTTCCAGAGAGGGGTTAGGAAATGAAGGGGAGAAGCAGTGATCTAACATAAGCAGAAACAGTTAGTTCATGGTAAGATATATAAATATGCATAGGATTATTTTTATTATTTTCCTTTCTGAAGAAAGAACCCTTTAAAAATCACCAACTGAACTCAAACAATTCTAGTACCTAATACTCTATTCACATATCTATGTAGTTTCATGAAATGTCCATATGTAAAAACATTTATCAGAACAGTACACAAACTGTTTTGGGATTATTTTTTTTATTTTTTTTAAGGCTACTATGCCTAAATCGTTATGATTCTCAGCTTTGTGTGAAAACTCGGATGCTGGGCTTTTAATCATACAGTTTTGAGCTCTAATGCAGCTGTAAACCATCCACAAGGGCAGCTGCTCTAGCAGTTCTGGACTGAAGCAGTATCAGGGATATACAGCAGTCTTTTCCCATAAGCAGAGTCATTCTATATATCCCATTTAAAGAAATCGAGAAGTGCATTTGTTAAGAAATTGTAAATCTAAATCTTATGTAATATCATCAAAATCTGTCTCATGAGAATTTCAACTCTTACTGTGGTAACAAGTTATTACACTTAACGGTACAGCAAAACTGTATGTGCTAACCTATTTGTACAAGAAATACTAAATATATTACATTTCCAGTTCTCCATGCCACAATATACTCAGTTCTCAGTATCACATGGAACAAGGAATGTAAAGTATTGTTCACAAGGATATTGTTAAACTTTGTACATTACTGGACACAGAAATCTTTTCTTTTACTAGGAAAGAAGAGAAAGAAAAGTCAAAATGGGGCAATTTTAACCATTCCTTTATCTATCTGTGTATGATGTTTAAATAATATTTATTTTTTGCAGGTGTGGGAGGCCTTAGTCATTAGACACAGACTAACATATTTTCATTTTTGATTGTAGTGGTATAGAGACAAGCATAATGAAGAAGATGACTGGCATGTTTAGGGTAATGGGGCTAGGCTGGACCCATGTTTTCCAGGTCTTTATTTAGGCTGGATTTGCAAAAAACAATCAGCAGCTAATTCTGCCCCACTGTGGACAATAGTAACAGTGACTCCCAGGGATTTCAGAGATCTAAAAATTCCACAGCTAAAACTGTTTATCTACAGTATGTCCTACTCATAATAAAATAGCTGAGAAAGCAGTGCTCTATGCTATTTAGAGTTTCCCAGACCTTTCCTAGCATAGCATTTTTTTCAGTCTTCTACTCTTTTTCTCAAAAAATATCTTATATTCCACACATATACAGTCTGTATAAACATTGATTTAGAATAGTTTTGATCAGAATGTCCCTTCCCTCTTCATTATTTCCATTATTTGTAGCTGTACATGTGAAAAGTACCATGAACTATGTCATATCCAAAGTAGTACATGATTTCGTCTATTGTGTTTTTGGCTATTCTGGCTTGGTAACCTTAGTTTTCATTTTCTGTGCAAAAATTCATTAAGTATTAAGTAGCTAAATTCAATACTTAATTATTAAATGCTGAATTGTGCAAGCCATGCAAGTTTGGTTGGCAGATGTTGACAGTGGGCCAGATCTAAAGCTGGAGCAGAAGGCTGGCTTCAGGCCAAATTCTCTGCCGTAGCTTGATGAAGACTGAGATGAAGACTCTTTTGGAGCTTCATTGCAGATGGCCAAACAATCCTACGTGAATAACTTCAACAGGCTCCTACTAAGTAGAATGGAATCTAGTAAAATATGTATTTAGGACATAAATAATTAGCAATCAATACAGCTTAATTAGCCTCACAGCTACTTTATACAATTAGTGTTATTAGTTCAGTGCTCAGGTTTCTCAGTGATTGAAATCGTGTATGCTATGTTATAGAATATATGACTCAAGCTTCTCTAGCGCTGACCTTCTTGTGGCAAACAGTGGTCATCATCTTAGAATGAGACATACAAAACTTCCTTACATCTTAGATGCATTGTGAAGATGATAAAACACACCTCAAAAGATCACAGCTTCAATATGCTGTGGTAAAATAAATAGAGACAGAGCTCCCTCATCCCAAAAATAAGCTGTGGATTTTGTTGTTATGACTTTCAGTGATTTCACTTCTGAAAAGGACATCCGAGTCCATCAGTCATAAAATGGTGCAAAGCTTTCCATTTCACGAAGCAGAAATTTTGCACAAATAGTCTGGGACTGGTGACAGATGAATGTCAAGGATTCTTTAGTGCATCATCTTCTAGCATCATCTGAAAGACCCCCATGGCAAATAAAGTCCTGTTAGACTTTTTAAAGAAAATTGATGTTGGGTTTTTTTTTTTTCCCTATGTGATCATGTTCTTTAAAAGTTATAAACATTTTGAATAGACAAATGAAAATTGCAGATATTTCTTCTCTTATGAGTAAAGTGCATTGAATGAAATCATATCCATGGCGAAGTGATGAAGAGTGCCCTGCTGGAGCTATAGTTACTGTTTAGTTTGTGGTTTCATTGTCATATTTGTGATTCACATTTCCAAAGATCAGAAGTTTAGTAATAGTATATGGTAATGTTGTTCTTAAAACTTATGGTCATTTTATGGTGGCTGCATTTACAGTATGCCTTCAGTGGATTAGATACAGAGACATGCATTTTGAATTTGGGAAAAATTTTATATTTAAAGATTAGGGAAAGGGTTTTGTCAAGGTTCGGTTTTGTTTCTATCCATTTATATTATTTATTGCTATTACACAAGACAGTGCTTTCTACACTCACTGCTATTTATAGATTCCCTAATAAACATCATGGACAAAGGTAACACACTGTATATCTTAGTCTCTTTTTATTCTTGCTCAGTTTTTCACAGATTACAATTTATTATAGCTAGTACTCTCATTTTTATTTATCTGGATGTATTTAAAGCATAGAAGATAAATACACAAGAGATACCAATTATGTATAGGCATTCATGCTTTGATTTTTATTCCTGTGCTTAGATTTTAGACATATCTTGTACATCAAAAGGAGTTTGGGAATGGTAGAAATTCTCATTGGCTTTTACTTCAGTTCTTTATCTTCCTCATAAAACAGTGTTGGTAAGAATTATCCTGTTACTAAAAAACAGTATAAGAAGATAAAATGGTCTTGCCTCCCTGCAATTGTATGCTCTGTATCTCAGATTTTTGTGTAACTTTAACACTGTTAGGAAGAAAAAAGCCAGATTTTGTATCTCTCAGCTGTAGCTTTCCCACTTGTATTTCACAGACCTGCTGCGAAAGTGGTATAAGAGTTTTGGTGTCGTGATATGTAGTGCCATGATTCTTAATGGTTAGGTGGACAGCTAACAGAGTGAGCTTCAAGATGCTTAAGGCATCCGAAGGGTAGCTAGCCTGAGACAGTCATGCATGAGAAAGCTACTTTAGTGTGCAAGTCCCTTTTATGAAAACTTGAATGCCTAACAGTTAGGAAAGAATTTGGTGCCTGAGAAAATCTTCGTAAGGATAACCAAAAATACAAGCATCTAAGTCATGCCTGTAAAGACTTGGTGTTCTTTGCTTCGTATTCTGTTTTTCAACAAGAAACGAATGAATTTCTATTGCACTGCTTTCTTTATTTCTCTTATTTAAACAAAGTACCTTAAAATCCTTATTTAGGAATAGAGTTTCTATCCTTTATCAGTGAAACTATCCATCCAGAAAGGTACCAGTGAATGAAGAAGCATCTCTTGTACTGGACGATTTGCCCTAGCAAAGACAGTAGAAATAGGCCTGATGGAAGCAGCAATAATACATTCAAAACAAAGCAAGTGAGCAGACCTAGGGACCTTCAATGTGTATGTGCAAAGCTACAACATTCACAAATTAGATCTGCGTGTTTGAGTGTATGACATGTATTGTGAGGAAATGATTGCACTGCCGTTATTAGTATAGCGTTTGATTGTTTAAACCAAAGGGATTCCAAAAATCTAATTTTCTTCTCCCTGTTTTGTAGTTTGATTTTTGCATTTGTTTGTTTTAATAGGTGAAAGTCTCTGTAGTTGGCTTCACAATCAGACTGATATGATTAAATGACATTGCGCAGTGGAATGAGAGTACAAGACCTAAGCCTTTCATAAACCACAAGAAAATGTTAAATGAGTTCAACACTACATGTGCCTGTTTGAATTTTCAATGCTGCAGGAGAATGCATGTTTGTTAAAGAACAGTTTTAATGAAACTTTAAAAATTCTACAATTACACTGTGTTTTATTTGAAAAAAATCCACATTTCGGCAAATTCAAAATTCAGAGAGTTCCTTCAGTTTAATCACTTCTGTTTCTACAAAATTAAGTTATCATTATGTTGAATACTTATTGGCCTTGGTTATCTCAACTACATTTCAAACTAACATAGCCCAGACAGTATTTAAATCACAAAAGATTTATGTTGTTCAATTTATAGAAAGTACCTAATGAACCACACTGTTCTGCTCTTTACTCAGGACTGGCTATGGCTACCAGTCATTCTTTGCAATTACTTCCCAGTGATTCATTTCATTATTACCTGATAAATAGTCTGAGTAGATGTCTCAAAAGTGTTGATGGATATGTCTTGCAACATTTGGAATTGCATTACTAATGAATGCCAAATAATGATCAGATTTCTTGGAAGTAGATGTAGGTAAAGAAGAAAAAAGAAATGTAGGTAAAGAGAAAAGATGTAGGTAAAGAAGGAAAATTGTGAGAAACTTTACTGTATAGTGTTTCAGCAGGAGACAGAAAGCTCCTTAAAAGCTCACTTTATGTGCTACAAGGAAAGCTTAGTGAAGAAAAACTTAACATTTTGTTTAAAACTCTATCTAAGCAACATGCATGTAAAATTACTGTTCCAGATATTGCAGTTTTATTGTGTGTTGAAGTAGTCCCAGATACGCTGTATATGGAAGAAAGTGCAGTGTTATGTTTGTGTTCTACAAGCTGAGCAGCCACAGGCTGTTAATGCTGGATGCTGTTTTGGCAGACTCTGTAGTTCCTTGAACTCTTTACCTTTAATACTTCAGAGGTTAATCTACATTTACAGATTGTGATTGCTATGTCTGGAGAGCTAGCCTACAAGTAAATATGACTTTTGATATACCTTCTGTAATCTGCTTAGTTCTCTACTGTGCTTACAATGGTACTGGGCCAAATATCACAAGATAAGCAAATACTAGAAAGTGTGCTTTAACAACTAGATTACTTGATAGTCTGTTACCTAATAATGTAATTACTAATTGCTAGCATAACAAAGTTATTCTTATATTAAAATAGTGACTGTAAGAAAATAGGACTATGTAATTTTGTAATGCTCATGCTGGACAACAGAAGACGTTGCTAAGATAGAAGAGGAAATCGTGGACTTTCCTGGACAGGTTGCTTTCCCTTTCAGTGTTTAGCTCTGAATTCTCCCCAGATTTCCTTGGCTATTTGCTGTTATTGTGCTGTGCTCATTCTTTTGTACCTCTAGATAAATACTTTAAAAGCGATATTCACCATTTCTACTCGCGTGTGTAACTTCCTTTTGGTCTTGTCTTAGTTTAAATCCCTAAGGAAACTTTTTCTTCAGTTCTTGTGTTAGCAGTTTCTTATGACCACAGTTAAACTCACCCTTCTCATTTGGAAATGTTTTAAGCCCACTCGCTGGGCCAGGGCACTTTGAGTCCAGGTGGGTTCCAGCAGCTGTCTGACACCAGTCTCTCTGGCAAAACTCAGGATGCAAAGCAATATTGAAAGGGAGATCTGCTTTGGAAAGAGCTCAAAATCAGAGTATAGAAAAAAGTTAAACGAAGGAATCACTATGTGGAGCTGCACATGCTGTGGTCAGTGCAAGCCAAGGTAATGTGTTTGAAAGCCGAACCATATGGAATAAACAGCAGGAACCCCAGTGACTTATGTCACTTCCCGAGAGCTTGTAACTGGTAGCAGAACGTGCGCAGCATGGGCAAGCAGGAGGACTAGTTCAGGAGAATTAGTCTCAGAAGGAATGCACGACTTTGCAGGAGACAATGAGTGCTTATAAGCAACTTGGGAGGTTCATTAGTTCTAGTTCTGAAACAGGTGCGTAGAACAATGTGGTGCCAGCAACAGTGATATTAGCGTCAAAAAGAATCAGCGCCATCAGCAGCTAGGTAAAGGCAGAACTTACAGGGACAATCTCATTCATGCTGACTGTTCAGATAAACTAAAATTCTTTGTCTGTCAGTGTCCAGTGAGCTGGCTAGCTGTCCATTCCTACTGTGCCATAGAAAGGTGTCGTGTTGTATATAGGGAGAATATCCATTGTTTGATTAAATCAAATCACTTCAACTATGTTACAATTATGTTCAACTATGTTCCTCTGCTAAGGGGAAGTAGTCATTGGAAGGACTAGGAGTCAACACATAACAATAAGTAAAAACACCGTCCTTCAAGAGAAGGGAAAGCTTTGAAGAGACCAGTGAACAGAAATCTGAAACTGTCTGGTTCTTTGAGGATCAGGATCCAAGAAAAGTTCCTTGGCCCTAAGAGGTTAAAAAAGGGATGAATTTACTAACCACTCTGAAACATGGAGAGACCAGAAGAAATCATCACTTAGTATCTAAAGGAATTACATTGCTGTGTAAAAGAGAACCTTTTCATTAATTCTGTGGAACTGTTTTCAGAAACAGAAGGTGATATTTTTCTGTACTTGATGAACAGGATTCTGGCAGTTGGTCATAGAAAACAAGGGCAGAGGTTTATGATCATTGATGACTCCTTGTGGGAGTGATATTTGGGCTATATTTTTCATCCTAGGTGTTTCACTGAAGAAATGCATCAATGTTGTGATGACTGTGGAGGTAGGGAAGTTCATCAGATGGTGTTTCGGTCTGGGGTGAAACAGAAGAATAGGACTGGTGACCCTAACCAGAACCTGCAAAAGAACATGTTGCTGAGGAAACTAAGTTTCAAAAAAACTCAGAGAAAAAGCAGGCTTTGTTTTGGTGTCTGCTGTTGTCAGTCCTTTCAAAATGCAGACAGAAGAGGTGGAAGTGAAGCCAAGGATGGGTTAAATGGCATAGATCAGTTTGTGACTGGCTTTTCCATACTATATAGGTCTGAATTATTGTCTTAATCATTGATACCTATTAAAATGCCAGTTCATTCTGCATTCACCCCTGCAAGCTAAATCCAGATCTCCTAGATCAGGACTTTCTGCTTTGCATCCAGATAGACAATCTAAACCACCCATGGATTGGGACAGTATGGGCTAAACTCTTAATCCCTTTCTCCTTGATGCCTAGGATACAATTCCTCACCATCTAACTTTGAAATTCCTATTTACTTCCTCGTAACTACTTTGACCAGATCCTCTGTAAGGTCTTTCTATTACTGTGCCTGAAAAAGAGGCAAATGAGACTGTGTGAACTCTTAGTCCCTAAAACTTTATTTTCCTGTCCTTTTGATTGATGTTGGGAATGTTTTAACTAGAGACATTAGAATCTGAAATGTGTAGAGTCATGTGCAAACAGCCCTATATATTGCCTGGGTGTATATATCTTTCCCTTGTGTGATGGGTTGGTGTACATGACAGCCAGTGGAGATTTTACGTGTCAGCAAGATACCCAAGTCCAGAATGCAGCAAATCACCCTTCATTGTTTATCAACCATCTTGTACTTCATGTGTACAGTAACTGACAGCTGTGGTGTTCTTACTGCAGACTAGCCTCACAAATCGCCCCAAACTAGCTAGACCTTATCTCCACAGAAGTTATTTAGGCAGAGAAGACCATTCTTTTTTATAGCTTTTGTTTGTTTATGCTTTAATCCATACCTGCCTTTCATGTTATTAGCCTGGTAATGACCTTTTCTTATATTTGCATCCCTTGACCTTTGTTCCAGCCCAGAGATTGTTTTTCAATATAGGCAGAAGTGCTCTTCTGTTTGCTAATGTGTGGTCGCAGACTAGAGGTAGTAGTTGGTCTAAGCAATACTTAAGTAAAGCAGACCTATTGGAAACAGTGGAATTTGTCATGGCATGAGATGGCAGTAAAGCCTTCATATTATGTTGTTTTACCTTGTGTCAGTATCTGCAAATTTTTGGTTGGATTTTGTAAAACTTTTGTGAACTTTTTTTACTAAAAAAGACCCAAATTGAAATACATTTCCTTTAAAGTAAGGTTTGTAAATTACAGAAATTATACATAGTTTCTTAGCCTGCCTTCTAATTATTGAAGACACATAGCCTTCTTAGTTCACCTTTTGTTCCTTCTTCAACTTCCTGTGAAACCATGAATGTTTGTTTCTTTCCATCTGTTATGATATAGTAAGTGCAATTTGATTGCAGTTTGAGCAAGATCAAAGTTTTGCTGAGCATCCGAGGACTTAGACAGGGCAAAGGTGGTAAGTAATATCCGTAGTTAAAGTAACTAGGTGAATTCCTATGTCCCTTTGTCATTTCAAGCTGAAAAAGTAGAAATAAAGCTGAAGGCGGTGGGGGGAACAGCAAAACCAAAATACAAACCCTTTTTGTCTTCAACCATGAAGTACATCTATCAGACATGGGGTTTACGGGAAGTGGTTACTCCTTTATAAGTTTTTTTTTATTGCATCATCAATACCATTTTGTTGTGTGTCAAATCATATATTGTTTGTTCTCCTGTCATATCTCTAGAAGGAGAAATACATGCAGCAGAGTAGGAGTTTTCTGCTTGAAGCTTTTTCTTTATAGTATGTGTACATTGTTGTACCTTTATGTCAGAAAAAGACTAAAACTCATTGTCCTTAATTCCCCAGTATGCTGGGACGCTGGGACATGCCAGTTCTCTCAAAAGCTTTATATTGGCATCATGGGGAAAGATTACAGTTCTCCAAAGAGAATTATTTTATCTTAGAAGGAGAAGTAATCAATTTCACTCCTTATCTGGTGCTTTAGGAAACTTCACTTGTTCTGAATCCCAGCATGGACATCTCAACATAAAGATGAGAGGAAAAGACTTGAGTTTGATACTATATACTGGAAAATCAGCATGTAAAACTTACATTTGATAAGGTACCTTAGTCGAGCTTCATGTGTAATTTTATTGTAGCTTTCTGTATATATATATACACACATATATACATATATATGTATATATATATAATAATTAGGGAGTTTCCTAGGTACTCAAGTACTTCCAATATCTCCAGGTTTACTGCAGTTCTGTAACTGAACCATGGGAGGATATAGGTGGTAATGGATAAGATTCTTATAAATGGGGAAAAATCCCTTAGTTGAGAGGGAGTACAAATCACTTTAATAAGTGAAAGCTGAGCTCTAGCAAAAAATTCAAAGGTACATTTGAACTAAGGACCGAATATCATTTGTCACTCTTCTAATTCGAGGAAATTTTACTATGGGGTGGGTTGGGGGTTTTTTTTGGGGGGAGGGGGGAGGAGGAGGGTTATTTTTTGTTTTCAGTTTAGCATGCTTATTCTTCACCTGTGGCCTGATTTTCTTCAAAGCACTTGGACCCGTTTAGTGGCACCATGGTAGATGTATTGAGTAGGTAGGAGAGTGTTATTTGCATGTTATTTGCATGTTATTTGCATGTTGTTAGTATGCTATTTGCACTTGACACCATGCTATTACAGCACTTCTTCTGGAAGCAGCCTTTAATTTCCAAAAAGGATGAAGCACAAACAAGAGGTGTTTAAAGCAGTTTGCCTGGAACCTGGCCGTACCCATCATGCAGTACAACCTTACCTTATGGTCAACTTCACTGAAGCCTGCAGAGAAGAATGGAACAAGAGGATGGCCATTTGCCCTTTATTCACTAAAAGTAGAATGTCCTTGTAGAATCTGAAATTCACTTCTAGCTACCTCTGACCTAATGTATCATCTCTATCATATAAAATTTTTTGCCAGCCCCAGGTATGTGCATGTCTCCAACTGATTCTTCATCAGCTGTGCACACATGCTGAACTTACACCCGCTGAACTTTTACCCCGCACAGCCTTTCTAAAAACTTTTGAAAACTTACATTCTGAATGAATGTAAAAATATATCTTGCCATTAGCAGTGTAAGATTTCAAACTGTGCTTGCCAGAAGCATTTCTATCTGACTTTTGAAGACTATAATTTGAAAGTTTCAGTGAAACTTTTCCTATTTACAGAATCTCTAAACCAAGTTGCACTTTCCCATTTAAAGCTTCAACAAACCAACAGAGAATTTAGAACATAAATTGCTACTTTCCAAAGGTTCCACTTAATACTAATAATCTAATTCTAAAGCCTGTCCGACTCAGCTAAAGAGAAGCTATTTACTGCATACTGCTGTGATCATGGTGACAAGATCTCACTGAGAGATTGTGTTTGCACATTTTCCAAAGTCCCGGTTTTGTTGTGTTCACAACGCAATTTTTTTTCCAGTCTTCAGTTCTTTCTAACAAAAAGAATGATGATTTAGTGTAAAAGTAATAAATTACACAGTAGAAAATAATGGTCTACAGGAAGGTTAAAAAGAGTGTCTGACTATGTACACCATCTCTGTACCACAAATTGGAGTTTTTATTGAATAGAATGGTGTGATCTGGAGAGACAGGAGTTGACTAACATTTGCTGGAAATCTAGCAGGGTCTGTGTTTAAATGTTTTTCATTTATAATTACATAAAACCATAGATAGGATACAAAGCTTCATAGTGTGTTTATGTGATCTTCAGCTTTAACAGAGTTACTTGAAACTCTTCAGTAAATGTACCTACCAAGAGCTTCTTCTCCTGCCTGAAATACAACTGGATCTTTCTTTAATTTGAAACATGGGCCAAAAGTACTCAGCTGCATGTGTAGAAATATCTGTTTCTACAGTTCTTGTGCACTTTATCCCAAAGGAAAGACACCCACTGCCTTCCGCAAGCTGCAGAAATGGCTGCTAAATCAGCAAAGACTTAATGGTCACATGGTTCAAAAAGACGAGGATTGTTTTGGGAATCTGTTTTCTTGACTGCTTGAGGTGCTTTGCACTGCCGTATTTGAGAAATGTGCAGCTGAGTGAGAAATCTGACATCTTCAATATCTTGGGAAACAGTAGGTAGTAATACTCTTTGGAAAATCTTGAATTTTGAGTGAAATAAAAAGGACTGTTATGTTTTGGGTTTTGTTGTTTGTTTTTGTTGTTGTTTTTTTTTTTTTATTATGGCATATAATTTTGCATCTGTCTTGCAAAAGGCCAAAGATATAAAATAAATACTTTTCAATAATAGAAGGTAGAAGTCTTAGCTTGAGATAAGAGGTAAGACAGCAGCAATGTTCAATACCAGCTCCCAGCTATACATATGTATACAATATGACACATTTTAAAGATGGGAACAAATTTATTTTGTGCAGTTAATAGTGTAGTGGCTTTAAGAAAACCAATCAGCTTCTGCCACTTGTCCTTTCTGTAGGATTTGTCTTTCTCTGAAGACTCTGGCCCCTTGCCCCCTTCCTGTGTCCTCACGCTCTGTTAGTCCCAATGGTCCTGCTAGCACTTCATCTTCAGGGGTCTGAAGATCACGTGTCCCCATAGCAGTAGAAGAGACTGAGAAATGCATCACTGGGTGAGAAACCCTCCAGAAAAAGGCAGCCTTGCTGTGTAAAAGGGAATCTTGATCCAATCGGTTGCTCAAATTCCAGTCATGGTGCTTCCAGGCCACACCACCCTTCCTTCCTGGGACTGTTACCTACATCTGCTGAGATCCCAGAGCTGCCTGCTGGTGTCGGCAATAGCAATTCCTCACAGAAAAAGGAGGACAGAGCTGCAGCTATTGGGGTACCCTGGGCGGAGCAAACGGTTTCTCCTTGAAGGGCTCTCCAGCTGGATAGCCTGTACATGTGAGCCATCTGCATGCCCGTGGCTGTGGTCTGTCTTCCCACGTCCCCACTGCACAGCCGTGGAGTGAGGGAGAGCAGCAGGGAGGTAACCTCAGGTACAAGGTAGGTGTGAGGACAATAGAAGGTGGCTAGGAAAGACAAAAATAAGCCTGGAGCTGTGTGGTAAAGGGTAATGAGAAGGGGTTTTGTGTATTTTAAAACCTACCTGGAAATGGTTTTCTATCGAGTGACTTGCATTTTAAAGACTAGCTGTAAGGTGAAGGACTGGACATTTAAGCAGAGACTTTTATTATGGAAGGGCTAATATTACTGAGAGGTTCCCGTGCATAGATTTCATTGATCCCTCTTCTATTTTTTAAGAAATAGGTAGAAGCTAATGTGGTAAAAATGTTTTATGTTACAAATATGGATATTTATTCTATTCTTCTTTTTCAGATTTTTCAAAGGTTTGACTGTATACTGATCTTTTTTTTATTTGAAGTCTGATCATTCTTTGACATTAGATAAATTGTAAATATGTTTTAGAATAACAAAGAGAATCTGTATCATTTTGGGAACCCATATTTTATTACATTGATAAAAGAATGTGGATATGAGTAGGCATAATATACCAGAAGAAATAGTGGCCTATTTAATGTTATTTTATATGCTGCTGTATGTAGTTATGTTACTATTTAATTGCTTGGATGGGAAGATAATGAATCCTTGTGCATACACAATATTTCTGTTGTAATCATTTATAATTTACATTAGAGTAAGCTAGTAGAGAGGCACATAGGAAACCCTGAAAATATTTACACATCCTTCAATTTAAAAGTTTTAAGTCAAGCAGAATATTTGCAGTTAATTAACAGCCTTAATATCAGGATCAGTCAGTACCACCAAAGAGATTCTAGAGTTAATATCTTCTTGAATCCTGTGTGATCCTCTGGCTTTTATTTTCTGACTAGTCCATCCTTCATACACTAAGTTATGTTTTAGGAAAATTATTTATGAAGGCTAATAAACAGGTATTATCCTTACAGAAGGTAGTTCACCTATATGAACTGTATCATCTGAACTGACCAAATGAGCTTGTTTCTCTCCTCTGATAGCAAAAGTAGGTTAGAGAACAGAGACTGTTGAAGGTTGCCCAGATTAAAGGTAACCTTTGTGTGGGTGTCAGCTCTGGGATGAATTAAATATCTCTTATGTAAAAGAAAAATCCAAAGGATGAGATGATGAATGGGATTTCTGTAATCAACTGTTAGCACCACAGAGTGCTTTGAGAAGTTTTCAATTTGCCCGTCTCATGCCCTAGAATATTTTGTAATTTTCAAAATTAACTCTGAAAGGACTAGGAACTGTTTTGATTAAAGCTAAGGTAGTCATGAAAAAATGCGTATCGCCTGCTATTCTTCAGGATCTCCAAGAGACAAACATTCACTTTCCATTTTCTTAATGTATAGTTTTTAGCAAGACTGATAGTCATAAAGAAAATGATCCATTAGGCCAAATATGGCTTTCCTGAGGCAAAACGGGCTTCAAGTAGTATCAGGACTATATGTGGGTGAGTTTTTTTAACTTGGACATTTTCTTAATAAATATCTGTGTGCTCATCTGGCTTTGCTATCAGGGTATGACTGTGTGAAAAAGTTTTTTAAACTGAGTTCGAGACAGGGATATGCCCAGCTTGCTAACAGTTTGTTGGCTATGCTCTTGGGGTGACAACGTAGCTTGGTACATGTCATGCTTTGGGCAGGGAGTGGGTGAGTGTGTGTATGCGTGTATATGTCTATGTGTGTAGATAGAGATACAGATAGAGCTATTTGTGTGTATGTATATATATATAACCTAGGGTAGACATACGGATTGATTCATTGTTTTGTCAATTACCATCACAAGTGCAAGGCTGCTGGAAGGTGGAAATAAGACATATGTTTGAGTGAATACTATATTTAAAGGCCAACAGCACCATTTATATGGAAATGAGAATCAATATTTATGCAATGACATGCCTGTCAAAATTATAAATGGAGTATCTCTTTCACCATCTATAGGTATAAATTTAATATTTAAATAGGAAAATAAAATTTATTTACATTTAGTCTGGACATTGAAATGTTCTCAGAAGAAGGGTTAGAAATGTCAGCACGTATTTGTAATGTTTGTTGTTATCCATTTGGGTTAATTTATTCTGTTTAATTAAATGTCTCATTTTCCCGCTACATCATCTGGTTTCCATGGATTCTGATTACATTCTTCTTTGTGAAGGAGGATAACGGTGTAGTAAAGGGTCATCTAACTTTGCCTGTGCTTGTTAACTGAAGACTTTCATGAAAATCTGCTAATAAGAAACCTGAAGATGCTGGAATAAAGCTGATGCTTTTCCTGATTAGCTATATGTATGTATTAGCCTTCTAGATATTCATACTGATTGTTCCTGAGAAAAGTGTAGTACTGAATTTTTGTTGCTAATGTATGTCTGTCAGCTAACTGACAGCAGAGCTTTCTGTGGTTGTTAATAAAACAGCTAGAGAATACTCTTCCAGAGAAGTTTATCTTCATTGCACAGTATTGCTGTAATTCCAAAACGTGGAACAGGGACTTTTTCTGCTATAGGGAAAAGAAATACGTAATGCTGATGAAATAAAGTATTTTACTTGTTCTGTACTTCTAGATTGCAGCATCTGTGCTTAATAATCTGCTATTTACATTAACTTTTTGTCAGCAGGGCATAATGACTGTACTGGCAAGGTTTATTTGAGGATCTTTCCAAATGTCCTCTCCAGAGTGGTTTCACATTCTCTCTTGAATTAACAGGTAAAAATAAAGAAACAGTGTGAAAACCATTTCATTTTTGATCAATCTCATTTGTTCAAAAATAGTCACTGGGCCAACACTGAAGAGTAGACATAGCTTCCATCTTGTAGCTGCCTACATGATGTGGGCACCCTGTAGAGGTGGGTACTTACGAAGTGGAGAGGAGCAGCCAGGCGAAAGTGGTTAGGCCTACCCCATTTGCAGACTAATTGCATTCTTTGTGGGGTGCCTTGGGTTCTTTCCAGATGATTAAACCCACAGCTGGGTATTGTTGTAGGAATCTTTATATTTTCAGCAGAAATAAGAATTAGATTCTTTTTTTTTCCAAAAAGCACATTTGCATCGCTGCTGTTACTCATATTCTCCATATGTGGGACTGCCAATGCTGTAGTCTAACTGCAGACTTTTTCCTTCAGAAATTTCTTAGCAGACAGGCAGCGATCTGCCTTATTCAGTATCTAAAGTCTCAGATCTCAGCTTTGTGTATCATAGGTTTCAGTATGTCCTAGTGATGAACTCCCACTGTATTTTTTTTCTTTACTTTTTCAGTATACCATAAAAAATACAGCAGTTAACAATCCCATTTAAAATATAGACACAGGATTTTGAAAACAGGGAACCAGCCTGCATTCCCCTTCAGTTCTGCCAGTATGTGAGGCTCCTTTTTGAATTGCCTATGGATGTGTGCTGCGCTAACATGTGCTTTGCTCCTCTAGTCCCTGGATAGCTGCACCTCTTTAGAGTGAAATACAGTCAGATGTCCTTTGCATGAAAACACAGGTTCAGGGTGAAAGATGAAACATGGAAGGAGAGGAGGATCTACCTCTGTTGAGTAACTGGGAGCTGGTCAGGATGCATGCCTGGGATCGCCCATCACCTCAAGCAGGACTCACTGGCTGTGAAATCTCAAGCAGCAGACACTGTTGCCCACCTGTGGCCTTATAAACAGGGTGACAAATAGGCTGAGTGATCAGAATGCATGTTTTGTGCAATGTTAAGTTGTTGTTCATCTCTGATTTTAAAGAGGTTGGCATATACATCTTGTATCTTTAGACCGTCAAGCATTTTGAAATGCACATCTGCAACCAGTTAGCCTATATTAATATTCCATTAAGAGAAAGTTTTTTGTGACCAGAAGCAAAAATCTTTCTTGGTGTCATTAACTTAAGCAAACATTTATCTTACCTGAATAAAAGCATGAAACATTTTACACCAGATAATTGAAGTTAAAGCTTTATTCTGCTTTAGATTTTTAAGTGCTTATGGTCTTCAGTTTTGATTCTTGTGTTGCCAGAGGACTGTGACA
The DNA here is from genome assembly GCF_030867145.1 of Opisthocomus hoazin. Taxonomy (NCBI): domain Eukaryota; kingdom Metazoa; phylum Chordata; class Aves; order Opisthocomiformes; family Opisthocomidae; genus Opisthocomus; species Opisthocomus hoazin. The sequence goes on along the minus strand of NC_134416.1, from coordinate 48,106,794 downwards.
ATAATTTCCTGAAAAGTATCTGTGAATAATAGAAGTCTGTCATTGTAGTTTGAGGCAGGAATATTTTAAAGTGTTTATTACTTTGGACAGAGAATATATTGATGAAACGGCATGCTTAAGGTGAGTGTTTTGGTGAATGAAGCAGCTGAGTCAAATGTTTTTGTAAGATTGACTCCCCTCTATCCCTCCTCTCATAGTACACGCTAATAGAATTCCACCTCCACTTTATTACATTTTTACTGTTTCAGTTTGGACTTCTAAACCCCTGACCCTGTGTTTGTAACAAATCAGACAGTTCTGTAGCTTCAGTTCTTTCTTAATTTTGTTCATGTTAGTAAGATGTCCTCAGCTAGAAATTTGAATTTTTACTTTAACCATTATCAGGACCAAAGATCTGTAACTTTCTTTATTATGTTAACAACCTCCTTCTGTACCATTTCCTACCTAAATGAGCATTTTTCCCTATGAAATGACAAAGATCCTAAGTGATGTTTCAAAGTAACTTGGATAATACTCTTTAAAGTCTGAGCATTATTATCTCTGAGATAGAATATAATCAGAATTTCAACAGAACAGTGTTCTTTTACTATAGTTCCACTTATGATGTTTTTCATTCATAACCAGTTGCAGATTTTTTACTAACTGTATTTACTACTTTTTTGCAATGTATAAATGCTGAGTATTTATTACATTTTAAAGCATATTATACTTACAGTATTAGCATGTGATACATTTCTGCACTTTTTGCACGTTATACACGTCTTGCTTGGAAATTCTTATCTACTGACGTTTACTATTCAGTAATTTTATTATTTATTTGATATTACTGTGAAGTTATTTATAAGCAAAGGGATTATTTAATCTCCATTAAATTGCTGCTAACTTCAAAGGGAACAGAATAATTTCCAAAGCAAGAAAACACTCATTCATCCTAGATATACTTAGGCCCTCACAGATTCACAGAATCACAGAATCACAGAATAGTAGGGGTTGGAAGGGACCTTTGTGGGTCATCTAGTCCAACCCCCCTGCCGAAGCAGGGTCACCTACAGCAGGCTGCACAAGACCTTGTCCAGGCGGGTCTTGAATATCTCCAGAGAAGGAGAATCCACAACCTCCCTGGGCAGCCTGTTCCAGTGCTCCGTCACCCTCAGAGGGAAGAAGTTCTTCCTCATGTTCAGACAGAACTTCCTGTGCCTCATTTTGTGCCCATTGCCCCTTGTCCTGTCGCTGGGCACCACTGAAAAGAGTTTGGCCCCATCCTCCTGACACCCACCCTTCAGATATTTGTAGGCATTTATAAGGTCCCCTCGCAGCCTTCTCTTTTTCAGGCTGAACAAGCCCAGCTCCCTCAACCTCTCCTCGTAGGGGAGATGCTCCAGTCCCCTCACCATCCTTGTAGCCCTCCGCTGGACTCTCTCCAGTAGCTCTTCATCTTTCTTGAACTGGGGAGCCCACAACTGGACACAGTACTCTAGATGAGGCCTCACTAGGGCAGTGTAGAGGGGAAGGAGAACCTCCCTCGTCCTGCTGGCCACACTCTTCTTGATGCACCCCAGGATCCCATTGGCTTTCTTGGCAGCCAGGGCACACTGCTGGCTCATGGTTAACCTGTCGTCCACCAGGACACCCAGGTCCCTCTCCGCAGAGCTGCACTCCAGCAGGTCCACCCCAAGCCTGTACTGGTGCATGAGGTTGTTCCTCCCCAGGTGCAGGACCCTGCACTTGCCTTTGCTGAACCTCATCAGGTTCCTCTCTGCCCAGCTTTCCAGCCTATCCAGGTCACGCTGAATGGCAGCACAGCCTTCCGATGTATCTACCACACCTCCCAGTTTGGTGTCGTCAGCAAACTTGCTGAGGGTACATTCTAACTCTTCATCCAGGTCGTTGATGAAGAAGTTAAACAAGACTGGGCCCAGTACTGACCCCTGGGGGACACCACTTGTCACCAGCCTCCAACTAGACTTAGCGCCACTGATGACAACCCTCTGAGTTCTGCCATTCAGCCAGTTCTCTATCCACTTCACCGACCACTCATCCAGCCCACACTTCCTCAGCTTCCCTAGGAGGATATCATGGGAGACTGTGTCGAAAGCCTTGCTGAAGTCAAGGTAGACAACATCCACGGCTCTCCTTTCGTCTACCCAGCCAGTCATGTCATCGTAGAAAGCTATCAGATTGGTCAGGCATGATTTGCCTTTGGTGAATCCATGCTGACTACTCCTGATAACCTTATTTTCTTCCACTTCCTTGATGATGGCCTCCAGGATAAGCTGCTCCATCACCTTTCCCGGGATGGAGGTGAGGCTGACCGGCCTGTAGTTCCCTGGGTCCTCCTTCTTGCCCTTTTTGAAGATTGGAGTGACACTGGCCTTTCTCCAGTCCTCGGGCACCTCTCCTGTCCTCCAGGACCTCTCAAAGATGATGGAGAGTGGCTCAGCAATGACATCTGCCAGCTCCCTCAGCACTCGTGGGTGCATTCCATCGGGGCCCATGGATTTGTGGACATCCAGATCACTTAAGCGATCCCTCACACAGTCCTCCTCGACCAAGGGAAAGTCATCCTCTTTGTAGGCTTCTTCTCTTACCTCCGGGGCCTGGGATTCCTGAGGGCCAGTCTTAGCACTGAAGACTGAAGCAAAGAAGGCATTCAGTAGCTCTGCCTTCTCTGTATCCTCCGTCACCAGGACACCCGTCTCATTCAGCAGCGGCCCCACATTGTCCCTAGCCTTCCTTTTGCTGCTGATGTAGTTGAAGAAGCCCTTCTTGTTGTTTTTGACATCCCTTGCCAGCTTCAATTCCAGGTGAGCCTTGGCCTTCCTCGTCGCATCCCTGCATGCTCTCACCACGTTTCTGTACTCTTCCCAAGTGGCCTGCCCCTCTTTCCACATTCCATGGACCTTTCTCTTCTGCCTGATCTCCGCTAGAAGCTCCTTGTTTAACCATGCAGGTCTCCTGCCTCCTTTGCTCGATTTCTTTCTCAGGGGGATGCATTGCTCCTGTGCATGGAAGAAGTGTTGTTTAAAGAGCGACCAGCACTCATGGACCCCCCTGCCTTCGAGAGCCCTGGCCCACGGGATTCCTCCCAGTAGCTCCTTGAAGAGGGCAAAGTCAGCCCTCCTGAGGTCCAGGATTTTGATCCTGCTTATCGCCCTGCTTCCTCCACGCAGGATCCTGAACTCGACCATTTCATGGTCACTGCAGCCCAGTCCACCTCCAACCTTCACATCCTCCACCAGTCCCTCCTTGTTTGTTAACACGAGGTCCAGCAGCGCGCCTTTCCTTGTTGGTTCCTGCACCATTTGCATCAGAAAGTTATCATCGATGCTCTGTAGGAACCTCCTGGATTGCGCCTGCCTAGCTGTATGGTCTTCCCAGCTGATGTCAGGGTGGTTGAAGTCCCCCATGAGAACCAGGGCCTGTGACTGTGAGGCTGCTTGCAGCTGCCTGTAGAAGGCCTCATCAACCTCCTCCTCCTGGTCAGGTGGCCTGTAGTATACACCCACCGTAAGGTCACCTGTGTGAGCCTGTCCCTTAATTCTAACCCACAAGCTTTCAAGATGTGCAGATTCCCTGCACATCTGCACAGAGATGTACAGATTCCCCACGCATTGTGTCTCAATGTTTCCAAACTGAAAATTATTCTAAATAATGTAATACTTTAAGTCCTCACAGAGGCAAATATTGAAATTACTTGTGTATGACTCACGTGTTTTTCTTTCCTGTCCTCTTCTTCTATAAATGCATGTATCATAGAATCACAGGTGCATAGAATGGTTTGGGTTGGAAGGGACCTTACAAATCATCTAGTTCTAACCCTCCTACCATGGATGGGGACACCTTCTACTAGGGTGCTTAAACCCCCTCCAACCTGGCCTTGGATACTTCCGGGGAGGAGGCATCCACAGCTTCCCTGGGCAAGCTGTTCCAGTGCCTCACCACCCTCAGGGTAAAGAATTTCTTCCTTATATCCAGTCTAAATCTGCCCTCTTTTACTTTAAAGCAATTACCCCTTCTCCTATCACTACACACCCTCGTAAAAAGTCCCTCTCCAGCTTTCTTGTAGGCCCCCTTCAGGTACTCAAAGGTTGCTATAAGGTCTTCCCAGAGTCTTTTCTGCTCCAGGCTGAACAACCCCAACTCTCTCACCTTTTCCTCATAGGAGAGATGCTTCAGCCCTCTGATCATTTTTGTGGCCTCCTCTGGACCCACTCCAACAGTTCCATGTCTTTCCTGCACTGAGGGCTCCAGAGCTAGATGCAGCACTCCAGGTGGGGTTTCACCAGAGCAGAGCAGAGTGGCAGGATCACCTCCCTCGACCTGCTGGTCACGCTTCTGTTGATGCAGCCCAGGATACGGTTGGCCTTCTGGGTTGCGAGCACACATCAAGTTGCTGGGTCATGTCCAGCTTCACATCTACCAATACCCCCAAGTCCTTCTCCTCAGGGCTGCTCTCAATCCATTCTCTGCCCAGCCTTTAATTGTGCTTGGGATTGCCTCGACACATGTGCAGGACATTGCATTTTGCCTTGCTGAACTTCATGAGGTTCACAGTAAGTATGTATAGTTTCATATTTCTTTTTCTGAATACTTAGCCACTTTATTTGCCATGTTTTATTTGCCCAGTATACCCTTCCATTAATAAACAGTTATCTTTCTGATGATGGAAAGAAGCATCTCTGGAAGGTGTTTCAGAGGGTCTAAATCTGAGTGGCTGCCTGCTGCTGTCTTTTTTTTGACAACAGAGTGAGCAAAGCCTAGTGTGATTAGGTATCTGATCTGTGTATGCAAAGTTAGGAATACTGAAGCCAAGCATTTTCGCCAAGAAATTTACATTGAAAATAGAGACATAAATTCATTCATATGTTTCCATTTTCCTTCTGAATTGCATGCCTACATGAAAATATGTATTTTGTGCATGTTACATTTATTGGGCTGTATTTTAGCACTTTTTGTTTCCCGATGTTGTTTTATTTTCTTTAAATACCTTCTTATGTCCAAGTAGGTCATTGTGGTTGATTTTACATCTCGTCTCCCAGTTACAGACTTTTTTGTTGCAAATTTACTCAAGACTATTTTGCTTTTGTCTTTTTATTACTGTGTTACATTACTTAGAATTTCTTGTACAGCATTTTTACATTACTTCAATTGATATTGTTCTGTTTACATTTAATGCATATAAATATATTCCAATTTTAAGTTAATGCTTTAATAATATGGATAATCCATATTATGTGATCCATAATATGGATCTGTATTATGTGAATTATTTACTAATTATTTTAATCTTCCATAATAGTTTCCTATTATCTTTTTTCTTGATTATCAAGCTGTTATAATTCTCCGTTTGTATTTCTTTCACATTCTCCTATGAAAATTACTTTCTCTCTCTTCTTCAAGATAGTAGTGAAGCATTTTTTCATACTTCGTTCTTTCTGATCAATCTAAATTACCTGTGCCCCAGAGTATTCAGATTTCATTTTATCCTTTCTTGTTTGCATGAAATTGTCATGATACTTAAAAACTGTTGTTAGTTTCACATACTGATGGTTTTTACCTTAAAAATGATTCTTGTTCTTAAGAATGTCCATTGTCCTTCAGTTGATTACATCAGAAAATATTTTCCTAGGCTAGCTGGTTTTTTTTTACCCCTTATCACTCTTTTTACTGACACCTAATATATCTTTCTTTTACCATTTTAAATTTCCACAGTCATTTTAAAGTCTTTCTACAAGCTCTCTGTAGTATGGACGAAACTAAGACTATTGAGACTTGGCTGCAATCTGTTGTGTCTATTCTAAAACCTCATTCTTGCCATATAAAACAAGTTTAAATGCTCCTTGCAAGCTTAGCTTCCAAATTTGGAATAAGTTGTTGGTTTTTTTTCTACCAAGGAAATAGGTTACAGTTTGGAAATGATAGTAGCTTTTTACAGTCAAGTTTTCTTTTTATGAGTAAAAGGGAAAAAGCTCACAATACAGGGTAGATTTTGCAGCTGAATCGTAAAAAAACTGTCTATTTAGATAGTACTACCCTGCCTTACGGAGTCCACACAGGTAGCTGTCATCTGAGCACTGCTGTCTGACTGGGTCTTGCAAGGAATCCAACTTGCTGGATTTGAAAGGGTCGTGGATATGAGCTCAGAAACTATTTGCTCATCCTGGTTAAAACGGGGCAACCTAAGCACAGAACTTGAGGAAACATTTAGGTACTGAAAGAAGCACCCAGACAGAAGGTTGGGCATCTTCTGCCTGCAGCAGAAAAAAACATCTTCAGCTAACTCCAGAGTTACTCTGCTGGCAGAGTTTGGGGTTAGCTGAAGATGTATTTTGGGTATCTTGTTATAAACTCAGATCTAAATATCTTCATTTAAAGCACAATATAAGTTTGTATTAAATAACAAACTGATAGTAGTTGTTCTGAGCTTACATCCATTTCTAAACGCAGTGGCCTATCTTTTTTTATTACTGGAATAAAAACAAATAATCAGATAACTTCAGTGTAACACATGGGCGAGAGCATGTGCATGTGATCTTTTGCAAGACTATCCAGTGTAACACTGGCAAGTTGATTGGCACGAGCTATCTTTAGACTGGGAACTGTGCAGCTCTGCTCATGATACTGTCCTGTAAAGCACAGCTACAGATCCTCCAGTTTGTAATGGGGCCGTGTCTGGCTGCCTCAGATTACAGAAGCACTGCTGTCCTGTCCAGCTGAACTGCAGACACAACTCCTCAAACGGACATACCCTAAGATATAATTTCCTTCCCAGAGACTTTATTTTATGCTTAAGAGCTGATGGTTTGGCCTGGTATTTGTCTTCACATGTTTCTGCAAAATCACTCTTTTCATCTCCTCCTTATCGCTCCTGAGATTAAAATTTGGGAAAGCCCGCCATTTCGGCCATTTCGGCGAAGCTACTGAAGGTGAAGGGTTCTGGAGCAGAGGCTCGCGCCGAGGGACCCTTTCTCCGGTGGCAAAACCCCAGCGGCGAGGCGGCAAAGAGCGCCGAGAGAGAGAGAGAGAGAGGAGACCCCAGCCCCGCCCCCGAGCGGGAAAGCGGGAGGTGCCAACGAGCGGCAGCTCTGACTCAGCGGGGGCGGAGTCGAGTGTGACAGCGGCCAAACCCCCTCAGGGATAAGAGCAGCCCCCAGGGAGCGCGGGCGAACAGAGCCGGCAGAGGCGGCGCGGCAGCCCGGGAGCGGCGCAGCAGCCTGCGCGGCAGTTCGCGCAGGCAGGGCGAGCGGGGAAGGCGACTGGCAGGGTACAGCCGCCCCTCCTGGCAACTCAAGTAGTGGGCATCGCTCTTCCAGGAGATATGCTAGCCATGGTTACCACCCGTGGTAAAGCTGTTGCTAGAAGGAGTGTGGGGACCCAGACGGAGGCCCCATGCAAGAACGCGGGTGTCCAGGTCTCTGGCTGCAGGGAGTGCCTGAGCCTGGCGCTCGTACCGGAGGACAGCAGAGACAACTGCTGTGTTTGGTGCGAGCAGGTGAATGACCTGCTCAGCCTGGTGGCAGAGCTGAAGGAGGAAGTGGAGAGGCTGAGGAGCATCCGGGAGTGTGAGAGGGAGATCGACTGGTGGAGCCGCTCCCTGCCCTCCCTGAGGCAGAGGCAGCAGGAGGCGGCTCCACAGAAAGCAGAGAAACCCCTGCCCTCTTGCCACCGAGCAGAAAGAGGGGGCCTAAGAGATGGGGGGGAATGGAAACGGGTCCCTGCTCAGGGGGGCAAGCAAATCTGCCCCCGGCCTCCGTCACCGGCCCAGTTGCCCTTAAGCAACAGATATGGGGCTCTGGAATGTGAGGGACCGGCCACAGAGGATGTGGGTGAAGGTGAAGCTCCATCCAGGGGGTTGCCTAGAACGAGTCAGACAGCCCCAAGAATTACAACTGCCTCAACTAAGAAAAAAAGGAGGGTCATTGTCATAGGTGATTCCCTTCTGAGGGGAACAGAGGGCCCGATCTGCTGACTGGACCCATCCCACAGGGAAGTCTGCTGCCTCCCTGGGGCCCGGGTTAGGGATGTTGCTAAGGAACTCCCTGGTCTGGTGCAGACTTCTGATTACTACCCCCTCTTGGTAATGCAGGTTGGCGGGGACGAGATCGCAGAAAGAAGTCCCAAGGCCATCAAAAGGGACTTCAGGGCACTGGGGCGATTGGTTGAGGGATCAGGGGCACAGGTGGTGTTTTCCTCCATCCCATCAGTGGCAGGGAACAGCACTGAAAGGGGCAGGAAAACTCATCTGGTTAACAGGTGGCTCAGGGACTGGTGCCATCAGTCAAATTTTGGCTTCTTTGATCATGGGGAGGTGTACACAGCACTGGGCCTGCTGGCGACAGGTGGAACTCAGCTATCTCAAAGGGGGAAAAGAATTCTTGGCCACCAGCTGGCGGGGCTCATTGAGAGGGCTTTAAACTAGGTTCGAAGGGGGAAGGGGATATTGCCCAGCTCACTAGGGATGAGCCTAGGCTTGGAGTGCCAAGGCCAGGGGTGAGATTGACAGCCCAGCTCAAGTGTGTTTACACCAATGCACGTAGCATGGGCAATAAACAGGAGGAGCTGGAAGCCATTATACAGCAGGACGGCTACGACTTGGTCGCCATCACAGAAACGTGGTGGGACAACTCGCATGACTGGCATGCTGTCATGGATGGCTACAGACTCTTTAGGAAAGACAGGCCAACAAGGAGAGGTGGGGGAGTTGCTCTATATGTGAGGGAGCAAGTAGAATGCATTGAGCTTGGCCTGGGGGCAAATGAGGAACAAGTTGAAAGCTTGTGGGTTAGAATTAAGGGACAGGCTCACACAGGTGACATTACGGTGGGTGTGTACTACAGGCCACCTGACCAGGAGGAGGAGGTTGATGAGGCCTTCTACAGGCAGCTGCAAGCAGCCTCACAGTCACAGGCCCTGGTTCTCATGGGGGACTTCAACCACCCTGACATCAGCTGGGAAGACCATACAGCTAGGCAGGCGCAATCCAGGAGGTTCCTACAGAGCATCGATGATAACTTTCTGATGCAAGTGGTGGAGGAACCAACAAGGAAAGGTGCACTGCTGGACCTTGTGTTAACAAACAAGGAGGGACTGGTGGAGGATGTGAAGGCTGGAGGTAGACTCGGCTGCAGTGACCATGAAATGGTCGAGTTCAGGATCCTGCGTGGAGGAAGCAGGGCGATAAGCAGGATCAAAATCCTGGACCTCAGGAGGGCTGACTTTGCCCTCTTCAAGGAGCTACTGGGAGGAATCCCGTGGGCCAGGGCTCTCGAAGGCAGGGGGGTCCATGAGTGCTGGTCGCTCTTTAAACAACACTTCTTCCATGCACAGGAGCAATGCATCCCCCTGAGAAAGAAATCGAGCAAAGGAGGCAGGAGACCTGCATGGTTAAACAAGGAGCTTCTAGCGGAGATCAGGCAGAAGAGAAAGGTCCATGGAATGTGGAAAGAGGGGCAGGCCACTTGGGAAGAGTACAGAAACGTGGTGAGAGCATGCAGGGATGCGACGAGGAAGGCCAAGGCTCACCTGGAATTGAAGCTGGCAAGGGATGTCAAAAACAACAAGAAGGGCTTCTTCAACTACATCAGCAGCAAAAGGAAGGCTAGGGACAACGTGGGGCCGCTGCTGAATGAGACGGGTGTCCTGGTGACGGAAGATGCGGAGAAGGCAGAGCTAATGAATGCCTTCTTTGCTTCAGTCTTCAGTGCTAAGACTGGCCCTCAGGAATCCCAGGCCCCGGAGGTAAGAGAAGAAACCTACAAAGAGGATGACTTTCCCTTGGTCGAGGAGGACTGTGTGAGGGATCGCTTAAGTGATCTGGATGTCCACAAATCCATGGGCCCCGATGGAATGCACCCACGAGTGCTGAGGGAGCTAGCGGATGTCATTGCTGAGCCACTCTCCATCATCTTTGAGAGGTCCTGGAGGACAGGAGAGGTGCCCGAGGACTGGAGAAAGGCCAGTGTCACTCCAATCTTCAAAAAGGGCAAGAAGGAGGACCCAGGGAACTACAGGCCGGTCAGCCTCACCTCCATCCCGGGAAAGGTGATGGAGCAGCTTATCCTGGAGGCCATCATCAAGCAAGTGGAAGAAAAGAAGGTTATCAGGAGTAGTCAGCATGGATTCACCAAAGGGAAATCATGCCTGACCAATCTGATAGCTTTCTACAATGACATGACTGGCTGGGTAGACAAAGGGAGAGCCGTGGATGTTGTCTACCTTGACTTCAGCTAGGCTTTTGACACAGTCTCCCATGATATCCTCCTAGGGAAGCTGAGGAAGTGTGGGCTGGATGAGTGGTCGGTGAAGTGGATAGAGAACTGGCTGAATGGCAGAACTCAGAGGGTTGTCATCAGTGGCGCTGAGTCTAGTTGGAGGCTGGTAACAAGTGGTGTCCCCCAGGGGTCAGTACTGGGCCCAGTCTTGTTTAACTTCTTCATCAATGACCTGGATGAAGAGTTAGAATATACCCTGAGCAAGTTTGCTGATGACACCAAACTGGGAGGTGTGGTAGATACATCGGAAGGCTGTGCTGCCATTCAGCGTGACCTGGATAGGCTGGAAAGCTGGGCAGAGAGGAACCTGATGAGGTTCAACAAGGGCAAGTGCAGGGTCCTGCACCTGGGGAGGAACAACCTCATGCACCAGTACAGGCTTGGGGTGGACCTGCTGGAGAGCAGCTCTGCGGAGAGGGACCTGGGTGTCCTGGTGGACGACAGGTTAACCATGAGCCAACAGTGTGCCCTGGCTGCCAAGAAAGCCAATGGGATCCTGGGGTGCATCAAGAAGAGTGTGGCCAGCAGGACGAGGGAGGTTCTCCTTCCCCTCTACACTGCCCTGGTGAGGCCTCATCTAGAGTACTGTGTCCAGTTGTGGGCTCCCCAGTTCAAGAAAGATGAAGAGCTACTGGAGAGAGTCCAGCGGAGGGCTGTGAGGATGATGAGGGGACTGGAACATCTCTGCTACGAGGAGAGGCTGAGGGAGCTGGGCTTGTTCAGCCTGAAGAAGAGAAGGCTGCGAGGGGACCTAAGAAATGCTTACAAATATCTGAAGGGTGGGTGTCAGGAGGATGGGGCCAGACTCTTTTCAGTGGTGCCCAGTGGCAGGACAAGGGGCAATGGGCACAAAATGAGGCACGGGAAGTTCCGTCTGAACATGAGGAAGAACTTCTTCCCTCTGAGGGTGATGGAGCACTGTAACAGGCTGCCCAGGGAGGTTGTGGAGTCTCCTTCTCTGGAGATATTCAAGACCCGCCTGGCCGCGGTCCTGTGCAGCCTACTGTAGGTGACCCTGCTTCAGCAGGGGGGTTGGACTAGATGACCCCCAGAGGTCCCTTCCAACCCCTACTATTCTGTGATTCTGTGATTCTGTAAAATGTATCAGTACAAGAAAGATTTGCACCACTATCAAAATCTATGATCCGTAGGTCTTAGTCACTGAGTCTGGTCTGGCTCTAAATGCTAGAGCTGCCTCAGCGATGTCTAAAAAATATAACCGAGAGCTGTGAGAGGAGAGAGATCAGAGGGAAGAGTAGTACTTGGCACCTGTTGGACCAGGTAAAATTCACAGTTATTTGTTCCACTACGGAACAATATTTTTTCACAATTTACTTAGACATGCTTGTTTCTTTAGAGATTAATGGGGCTTCACTGTCAGCATCTCAGTCCCTCTTTAAGACTATTTCTCACTCCATCTCCACTTTACAGGAGGTAGATGGGCTGTTTACTTTATCCAGATTACAGTAACAAGACAATAAACAACTTCTTTTCAGCATCCCTCAGAAATGCTGCTATTCCCCTCCTCTCCCTTCATTCCTTCATGTTGGGAAGCAGGAGTATAGTGCAACAATTATTTTCTCTGCCTTTGTCCTTTGAGAATTCACTTGATTTTGTTTTTGTGTTTAAACTCTGATGATTTCAGAGAACAAAAGAAAATGAAGGTGGTCTGTGTCTTATTTAATGATGACATTACAGAGTGCTCATGAGCTGGCAAACTTCATTACCCAAACGCCTGTTTTCGAAAAGTGCATCTTTCCTGGCACATGAAAGCAGCAGCCCCTGTTTTCTGTCCTTGTAGGCTGCACTTCATTAATCTGCTCTTAAAGGTGATTTACTTCATCTGGGATCTCCTCTTAGGTAAAATTTGGAACTGCTTATATGTTCCCCTCTTTCCCTTTTATCTGCGAACAGGGTCAACAAAAGAAGAATGATACTTGCCTGGCCAAAGCAGTCCTTTCTTCTGGCACACTTGCATGTTTCTGGATACAGATCCCTGTGGATCTTTTTGTATACCTTTGAATGCCTGCCTACAAGGTTGTTCAGCAAATCTGTATATGCTCCTTCCCTTTAATTATTGCTATGAAAAAAAGATTTGTCTGTTAAATCAGAAGCAACTTCTGTACTACTACTACTACTAAATTCTTCAGCTACAGAACTTAAATATCTATAATATTCAGTCTGCCAGGGAGAGAGGATTCATCTTTATTTTCTTACATATGCTGTTTTCTTTTTCTCTTTTTAAATATATGGAAATTCCTGGTTAGAAAGGATGAGCCAGAGCTTCCCTTTGCATGGAGGCAATGGAAAAAAGAGCAGGTATCCCTGAAGATCTACAGAAAATGATCCAATCTACTTTAGTTGGACTTAGTATTCCAGAATTAAGGTCTGTTAAGTACCTAGGAAGTGAAGACTGGCAGGATTTGTGTAGACTGGGTGGTGTCCCCAAGGTTTTTATGGTCAGACAGGTAGTGGGATTCAGAGCTATCAGTGCTAAGCTCTCTGTCGTTCCTCCTGAGAGTCAATGGCAGAATTGCTCTGAAACAACCAAGAGTCATTTGGATGGGGGAGCTATATTGAGTAAAGCAGATTAATATTATTAAAATGCCTGCAATTCAGTTTGTGCTCAGACTAATGTTTACCCTGAGGATATTTTCATCTGTAAGGGCAATAAAATTGTAAGCTTAGATTTGACAGCTTGAGAATTACATAGAAGATAAGATGACTCCTTGTAGAGGAGTCTGTTTTTTCAACTAACAAATCACACCAGTTTGCTTGTAGGTTGCTATCTAGATCTGGCAAATCAGAATCTGCCATTTCTTTTACCTACAGCATTTTGTTCTTTAACTCATTGGTATGAATTCACCTTATCCCCTGACGGTGTGCTTACCATTTGGTCTGCCTTAACCTTTCAACTTCTGAACGTGGAATCTCAGATCCAGGCAGCTGCTCAAAAGGGTGTTTGTGATACAATGCCAGATTCCTTTTCTTCTTTATTTCTTTTTCTCAATCCTGCTTTTGATTCTTTGTGCTGTACTTAAAAAAGGGAGATACTAGGAGAGATGGGTGAGTTCAAAGAAAGAAATTTGTGTATGAGTGATAGAATAGCAGAATAAGTTGGCAGTCGCCCTGATGGGAGACACTTAGCAGAGACTAATTCCAAGATCTTAGAGTGCTGCTTGACAAGAAAATAATGACTCATTAACGATACACGAAGTATAGCTTTAAATTTCACTGATGTTTTTTGTACTGTAACTGTATTCATATATGTAAATTCCCAAATCTTGTCCAACATGGACTGATAATATTGGATATTCATACAGATTACATGTAGAGGACATATGTCCTTGTTTGTTTGGAAGATGTAGTGGACACTGTTTGTCAGAGTCCCAGTTATAGTACAAATCCAGTGGAGTCTGCACAGCTGTATCATTCTGTCTGCTGCATTTTGTAAGCTCTCAGTCAGGAATGTACACCTCTATTTCCTTCTCTGTCAAGAGAATTTCTGTGCAGTTTTTTCACATACAAATTATTGCATATGCTGGACAGGGAAATACTATGGATATTTATAATCACTATGTTGAAAATAATCCTAACTTTTTCATTTCCTTGAGTTTGTGAAACATGCCCACTTAAAAGCGCTTTCCTAATTCATATTTCTTTCTTGTTTTACATCTGTGCCTGCACACCAGTACAGCCTCAGATCAGACAGCTTACTTCCAACTCTACTGATTTAGATACATTTATGGGTAAAGAAACTACACAAAACTTTTTACTCTTATGGAGTGGAGAGAAACAGCTTTCTGCTTGAGCAACTGCTTATGCATATTTATTGAACGGCTTTGAGGATGTTACGATGAGCTTGCTTATCAGTGAAAATGACTTGAAGTAGTCTCAGATCTCAATTTCTGTGATTCCAATTAGGAATTTAATAAATGCTGAAACCTTTTAAATCTTTCATTTATTCATAATGTAGCATGACAATAAACAGCTGATGACAGTGGAGAAATTCAACAGGAATCTACTGTCTAGATTAATTTTTTTTTTTGTTAGCTTGCAGAGCCTGCTTCTGTGACCATGACATGCTTAACTTCAGAGAACTCATTATAACTTCCATTGTGCTTTAGCAGTTTTCATCCTTCACAGTGAGAGGTGGGCAACTGATTTTAAAGAATTGCCATGCTCAGGGGAGGAATAAGCACTCTTTTATTGCTTCATGCTCCGGTAGGGCAGCCAGGCCTTCTTAAACAGATAAACAAAAAATTGACAGCATCAGAGATAAGTATTTACTGGTGTTTTATTTTGTCTTCCTACAGAAAGAGAAAATAAGTGTTTTCTTACTTTGAAGACAAAATACGTGACTGGCTAACCTTAGAAATTTATGTTATACAGAAGTTTGGCAGTGAATTGTAAGACATACAGACTTTAGTTTTGAATCTGGACTTCTGAAAATGAACTAGTAACTAGATTCTTTCACTTTTCTGTATGGCTTTGCTGGCATGTGTTACTGAACAGTGTTAACCTGTGACAAGCATAAAAAGATACCAATCTGAGAGACAGTTGATAGATATTTCTATAGCTTCTTCTTGAGAAATATCTATAGCATATCAGCTGTCACTTGTGTAGTATATGTAGTACGATTTCTGGTGTTCTAAGTAAAAAGGTAGACATTCAAAGGTATTCAGAGCAAACCAGCTTCTCACTGTAAATAAACAGTCCAATGTACTTTTGAGAGTGGGAGAGGATATTCTTACCTTTTCATCATACGTGTCCTAGAGATTCATATCTGATACAATCTGCCAAGTACTTTGTATGTTCATACAGATGCCATTCTTGGGAGATTTCTCAGACAGCCTTCTTTCAATATCTAAGGAGTTCCTCATCTGTCACAATTCCTGAGACCTACTGTGTAGTACTATTAGAAGGGCTGCTGAGTATCAGGAAACTGCAGCCATTCTTGTGCTGTGTCATTCCTAGGCTTGCACTGGTCCAGGGAAAGTCCAGCATTCAAGGCAGTGCTTTGGACATTTCAAGGAGGTACAGACTTGCGGAACAAACAGGTATCAATAGTGTATGCATACGCGCTGCTGAGGTCGAGGCTTCCAGATCATCCAGTTTCTGGATGTGTTCAGTATATCCCAGAGACTTTGAATTTACCATACATGAACAAATTGTTTTTGCAGGAAATGCTGAATTTATGTAATCCAGTTGATACGCAGTGTATTTGCATATAATTCTGTCTGAAGAAAGATGGCGATTGTTGACATTCAAGTAAACTAAAACTGCTTAGATAACTATATATACCAATAACTGTCCCTTTGATAAAATAATTTGTTTATGTTTTGCAGTCTATTTTGCCATAGGAAACAAACAGGAAGTTATATTTTTTTTCTTTTTTCCCAATAGGTGAGAACTGACAGCAAACTAGATCATTATCAGAATTATAGATATTGTTAGATGGACATTTACTGTACTATTTTTTTTATGGGAATGGGACAATAACTAGAAATTACCTTGATCTGAAATGTGAAAAAAATGACATCAAATTTTGGTCCTGGTTACAAAAGATTTACATTTTTGTTAATAACAGAAGAAGTCAACTTTGGACATGGCATATGAGGACTGAAACTACTTTATAAATAAAGGTACACATAGATTCACACATCATGCTGCATTGTCCTGTAAACCTTCGCATCATGGGTCCTGTCTTTTCAGGATTGATAATTGCCAGCCATAAGTTTTTCTTTCCTATCTTGAGAGTTGCTTCATGAAAAGATCAGATTCCAGATAGGTGTAGACTTCTGTAGCTTTGAAGCACACCACCCATCATATAGGCCAAAAATATTACAGTGCTTAGCTTGATGCATATAAAAAAAAAAAAATCATCTTGTTGATATTTAGAGCATCTGTGGACTTCTGTACTCTAGTTTTCTCAATTAAAATATTGTCTTCAGAGCATAAGATTCAATGTACTTGTAGTCATTTGGCCAATGATTATAGCCTTTTTCTTATTGGACTTCTGCCATTCATTTAAAAAAAAGGGTTACTTTTTAATGGAGTAAATGTGTTGGTTTTCATGATCTTTGTCTATAGATGCAACTTTCCAAGAAAAGATCATGTCTGGAAATAATCCAAGTGTGCTGGTTTTGAAGGTTAAATGTTTTATGTGAAGATCATAATTAGAGACACCAGATTCATAATGTTATGGTTTTGATGTATTTTCCCTTTGAGCACTTGTATCTTTTTGAGGCTATGGGAACTTTCTGTCTATATCAGGAAATTAGAGAAATTTACGATGATGAATGTGATTTGAGATTCGTATATATCAAAACAAATATCTGCTGTGTTTTTTTTTGCTGGTGAATGATTGCCAGCTCCCCAGCAAATCTTCTGCAGCTCCAGTAATGGATTTTTTTCTGAATCACATTAAGAATTACCTCTGCTGGAGTTCATCCCCGATATATTCTGCCAGCACAAGGTCTATGCCCTGTAAAAGTCCTGTTTCAAGTGTGAATTTTACTCTTCTGGATAACATTTACATTTTGCAGCTAGCAAACTACTTGTACTTGAGTACCCTTGCACATATGAATCATGGTTTTTGATGGAAACCTGCCAATTTTATGAAGAGTAAGGATTTTGCTAAATGTACATTTTATAATGCCCCTTAAGTGAAAGACAAGAGGAAGAGGTTTAATAAAATGGTTTATCATTGCAAAAATGATGAGAAAAATATTTCCTACAAGATGAGCAGGACCTTACAAATGCACTTAAGACTTTGATTTTAGTAGGTATCTCACCTTATTTGTATGAATGAAGCAACAGAAATGTAATCATCGCCACTTATAAATTGTACATGACTGTCATTCTTTGCTGTTCTGTGCTTTCCTTTTCTTTGTTAGAATGATGGACACAACAATGGAACAAAAAATGGACAAAGCAATCATATCCCCACCAAAAAGAAACCCAAAGCACATACTGAAGGTCTGATGTTGAGTGCAATTTTATGTTTTCTTTAAAGAGATGGTCAGTGTCAATTTTAAATACTGTTCATAGCATCAGTAGTAGTAAATAGCCTAAATAAATGACAGCAAGTCACCTGTCTAGAAGTTAGTTAAACCTGCTTTTGTTCTTTTCATGCGTTCCTGGTTTTGCTTATAGTAAATGAAACTGTTCTGAAGTTGGTATCTGTGCTGTACCCAGTTTTGGCAGCTTTAATGAACAGAGTATGAATATTTTCAAATTTCTTTTCAAAATGCTTTTTTAAGTCCCTAGTTCATTTTTAACTTTAATTTTCTGTATAGAAGAAATACTTGGGAAGAGGACTCTTTTTTCTTTTCTTACGTGGTTCTGGTTTAAATGAAAATAAAACATTAAAGCTGCATGCACAACCTGTATACAGAGTACATTAATATTTGACATGTTATGAGTGTATCACAGTCATATTTTTGGGGATTGTAATGCTGGATTTCGTTTTTGTTGCTGCAGATAAAAAAACATGTACGTTGAAATTTAATTTACCTGAAATTTAGCTTTTACAAATGATAATACTCTAGAAAAGAGGGTAGGAATGAACTTCGACAGATCATCCTGTCCAGTTCGTCCCTAGAGCCTGAGATCAGCTGTACTTGAACCATTCCTGGAATATTTTTATTCAGTTAGTTCTTAGGAAAAAAAAGAACAAAACACCTTTAGTGACAGAAGTTCACAGCTTCCTTAGGCAGTTGATTTCTGTGAAATGCTTAAGGGTTTCTACAACTGGAAAATTCTTCCTAGTGTGTAAACTAAATTTTCCTCACTGTGGATTAATCCCATTACTTCTCCTCCTATGCCCTTTAAACATGGACAGCAGTTTGGTTCCATTCTTTCTGTTCTTTTTAGATGTGCATATATGCATATATGTATTTATGTGTATACGTATGAAAGTATATGACTTCATATGTTGCCTTTTTTCAGTCCTCTCTATTCTGGGCTAGAATGACTTAAATTCTCACACTCTGTCTTAAAAGGCCATATTTTTTGCATGTGAGATCATTCTTATCGCTGTCCCCTGAACTGTCTCCATCTGCTCCATGTTTGTTTTTTTGATGTCTTGTACCCAAAAACTATAAACACTAGACCACAGGAGGTTTTTGTAGTGCTTGAGCAGATTGGATGGAACAAATGCTCCTTTATTGTAGCTATCTCAAGCCATCCTCCATTGGCAGTGTGAGTCAGGGAAACCTTATTTCAGCTGCTGTCAGAGCCTTCTGTTTCTGAAATTAAAATGAAAACTTTACTAGCAACTTGTGTTGAAGAACATTAGAATCACACTTCAGTTTCTGGAGTAGTAACTAACATTAGTGTCAATGATATTTGAGGTACTGCAGAGTCACAATGAAGGTTACAATGTCAAAGATAAAAAACCCACAACAGTTCAGTACAGCACAGTGGGAACATCTGTGTTTCTGTAAAGTATATTATCTGTGTTCTCAAAACTAGTGTACTAATCTGGCCAAGCCTACTCTTTATACGTTCTTACAAATTAGTAAGAACAGCGAGATGCTTTTGAAGGTAAGAGGCATGGTAATGAAAATGTGTCATCAGCTTTTGACCTTTCCTACTATGTCTTTAGATCTCTTCACCGTTGTGGTTGATACTGTCCATTTATTGATAATATTTATGATATTGATGCACACAACAATAAGAAATAGTTATGCTCCTTCCAGTGAATGGATGGCTTAATCATGGATATGATCAGGTGATGGGAGTGCATGCTCAGTAACTTTAATACATAAACTGCATGTCCCTTTGGCTTTACGTTGCATTTTCATTTGTCTGGTAGGCTTTCTCATATGGATAAATATACTGTGCTGTAAGAGCAAGCTTCTTTTTGGTATATCCTCCGTATATTACTCAAAGACAAATCATGTGATTGAGGAATATACAACCTCCATGAGATTTTCCATAAGGTTAAGTTAAAGTCCAACATTAAAATTGTGATTTCAAGTCTGTGTTTCTTGCTATGATTTTTGGAATTTAGAAACCCAGAGCACTAAGCTAAGCTGCAAAAATCCACTCTGTTTCACATTTGCTGCTTATTGAAAAATCTAGATTGCTTTTATATGTCAGATATATTCCAAAATAGGCACATATGAACAAAGTCATGCACATGATGTTTTTTCAGTTGTGGATTTTTTTTCAGCAGCTCTTTCAAACCTTTAAAAGCTTGCTTCTGAAAAAAAGTGATCGTCAGTTACATTCTCCTTCAGTTTTTGTAGAACATCTCATCTTCCGTGTCTGTTAGGCAGTCATTTAGCAGTTTCTTACACATTGCCAGATTGCTGTTCCTATTTGATAGCCCACTGATTTTGGTGGGACACCATGCAAACACACCAGCCTACCAAATATGTGATCAGCACCGCAGGGAGTTCTAGCTCCCCAAGGCGAAGACTGCCTTGAGAGTACATTAGAGAAGATGTAGAGATATTATGGAAGTTTAGTATGTTGCATTATCATGATAGAACCATTTCTATATTTGTTTGAAGACTAATTCAGTCTTTGAAAATTTGATTGCTTATCTTTATACTTGTGCTGTGCAGCTTTTTGTTACAGTGGATAACCTGGTATATGATATGTTCTGCTCTAAAGGTAGCATTGAGAAAGACTACAGAATTACCATCCTCTGCTTAGTAGCAATGGCACTAATACGTATCATATGCAGTGGCAGACAGCTGTGTTCAAAAACTGAAACATGTAGGAAAGCCAAAACAAAAATGAGGACATTTTCATTTCAGTTTTAGTTCAGAGCTGTAAAAATGACAAGGAATTGTATGAAAGCACAAATTGGTACTAGCTTAGTGCCAGTATTTCTTAAGTCCTATCAGAAGCTGTTGACCAGTTTTTCAATTGCTGTTGTATGCTGTGAATCAAGTTTGAAGCACTTTACAAAAACAAAAAGTCTGACAGGAAGTTAAATTCCAAGTAAAAAATAAATTAAACATGGAGACTACTGCACTGGTTTCCATTCATTGAGGAAAACATCAGTGAATCCTGCTGGGGATCCTTTCCTTACTGAAAGATAAAATGAGAGAAAGCCTTAGGGAGAACTAAAAAAAAAATACTTCTCAGAAAAAAATGGAGGAACTTTCATGTAATTTTGGAAAGAATATGGTCCCAGGTAACAAGAAACTTTCTGTAAATATGAGTGAGACCATAAGTTTAGGGGGCTAGGACCAGAATATATGCCATTTATCCATCAAATCATTGGACAGCTGATGTCATAAAAGTGCCTGTTACATGTAGCACTTTTCTGCACTGACTGTAGAAAGTCTTTGAAAACATGGTAAATGACATTTGGGCAGATTGACCGTCTATGTCACACCTCTGCTTTTGTGCTTATTGCTTACTTAACTCTGAAGCAAAGAGAGTGACTAGGAAGCAAATATCACACAAGATGAAGACAGTTAATTCTAAAGCATTGTTTCCTGATCCAAAGCTCGCTTGAACTGATTTAACTATTTGGTCTCCAAAACTGAAATGGGAAGACAGGTAAAAAGAATTTGTTCTCTTCAAGGAGCTACTGGGAGGAATCCCGTGGGCCAGGGCTCTCGAAGGCAGGGGGGTCCATGAGTGCTGGTCGCTTTTTAAACAACACTTCTTCCATGCACAGGAGCAATGCATCCCCCTGAGAAAGAAATCGAGCAAAGGAGGCAGGAGACCTGCATGGTTAAACAAGGAGCTTCTAGCGGAGATCAGGCAGAAGAGAAAGGTGCATGGCATGTGGAAAGAAGGACAGGCCACTTGGGAAGAGTACAGAAACGTGGTGAGAGCATGCAGGGATGCGACGAGGAAGGCCAAGGCTCACCTGGAATTGAAGCTGGCAAGGGATGTCAAAAACAACAAGAAGGGCTTCTTCAACTACATCAGCAGCAAAAGGAAGGCTAGGGACAACGTGGGGCCGCTGCTGAATGAGACGGGTGTCCTGGTGACGGAGGATGCGGAGAAGGCAGAGCTACTGAATGCCTTCTTTGCTTCAGTCTTCAGTGCTAAGACTGGCCCTCAGGAATCCCAGGCCCCGGAGGTAAGAGAAGAAGCCTACAGAGAGGACGACTTTCCCTTGGTCGAGGAGGACTGTGTGAGGGATCGCTTAAGCGATCTGGATGTCCACAAATCCATGGGCCCCGATGGAATGCACCCACGAGTGCTGAGGGAGCTGGCAGATGTCATTGCTGAGCCACTCTCCATCATCTTTGAGAGGTCCTGGAGGACAGGAGAGGTGCCCGAGGACTGGAGAAAGGCCAATGTCACTCCAATCTTCAAAAAGGGCAAGAAGGAGGACCCAGGGAACTACAGGCCGGTCAGCCTCACCTCCATCCCGGGAAAGGTGATGGAGCAGCTTATCCTGGAGGCCATCATCAAGCAAGTGGAAGAAAAGAAGGTTATCAGGAGTAGTCAGCATGGATTCACCAAGGGGAAATCATGCCTGACCAATCTGATAGCTTTCTACGATGACATGACTGGCTGGGTAGACGAAGGGAGAGCTGTGGATGTTATCTACCTTGACTTCAGCAAGGCTTTCGACACAGTCTCCCATGATATCCTCCTGGGGAAGCTGAGGAAGTGTGGGCTGGATGAGTGGTCGGTGAAGTGGATAGAGAACTGACTGAATGGCGGAACTCAGAGGGTTGTCATCAGCGGCGCTGAGTCTAGTTGGAGGCTGGTGACAAGTGGTGTCCCTCAGGGGTCAGTACTGGGCCCAGTCTTGTTTAACTTCTTCATCAACGACCTGGATGAAGAGTTAGAATGTACCCTCAGCAAGTTTGCTGATGACACCAAACTGGGAGGTGTGGTAGATACACCAGAAGGCTGTGCTGCCATTCAGCGTGACCTGGATAGGCTGGAAAGTTGGGCAGAGAGGAACCTGATGAGGTTCAACAAGGGCAAGTGCAGGGTCCTGCACCTGGGGAGGAACAACCTCATGCACCAGTACAGGCTTGGGGTGGACCTGCTGGAGAGCAGCTCTGCGGAGAGGGACCTGGGTGTCCTGGTGGACGACAGGTTAACTATGAGCCAGCAGTGTGCCCTGGCTGCCAAGAAGGCCAATGGGATCCTGGGGTGCATCAAGAAGAGTGTGGCCAGCAGGACAAGGGAGGTTCTCCTTCCCCTCTACACTACCCTGGTGAGGCCTCATCTGGAGTACTGTGTCCAGTTGTGGGCTCCCCAGTTCAAGAAAGATGAAGAGCTACTGGAGAGAGTCCAGCGGAGGGCTACAAGGATGGTGAGGGGACTGGAGCATCTCCCCTACGAGGAGAGGTTGAGGGAACTGGGGTTGTTCAGCCTGAAGAAGAGAAGGCTGCGAGGGGACCTTATAAATGCCTACAAATATCTGAAGGGTGGGTGTCAGGAGGATGGGGCCAAGCTCTTTTCAGTGGTGCCCAGTGACAGGACAAGGGGTAATGGGCACAAAATGAGGCACAGGAAGTTCCGTCTGAACATGAGGAGGAACTTCTTCTCTCTGAGGGTGACGGAGCACTGGAACAGGCTGCCCAGGGAGGTTGTGGAGTCTCCTTCTCTGGAGATATTCAAGACCCGCCTGGCCGCGGTCCTGTGCAGCCTACTGTAGGTGACCCTGCTTCGGCGGGGGGGTTGGACTAGATGACCCACAGAGGTCCCTTCCAACCCCTACTATTCTGTGATTCTGTGATTCTGTGATTTTCATTAACATTAACATACAAATACAGTTTCATACATGTCTGAGAGATTTCCCTTGTTTTGGTCCCAGGATGAACTTTAAGTCACCTGATAAAGGTCACTTGAACATGTTTTCAATTCACGGTTATTTAAAAAAATGGAGATAATCTCTGTTTAATGACTTCAGTTTACTGGTAAGTTTGGGACTAAAGTAGGCTCCATGAGTTTAAAACATAAATAGAAATCATTCAGTCTCCAATGAGAAGCATACGTAAGATTAAGAGAAAAACCTAAACCTGACATTGTAGTGAAATTCAATAATCATTAGCAATTGTAACAATGCAAAATATTATTTTTTCTTCATATGAGATAATCTGATCATTTGTGCTATTTCTTCATTTCATAATCTTCATTTGTAGCTATTTCATAAAAAATATTTGTAGTTTTTAAGCATTTTGTTTTAAGATCATTACAGTCTGTCATTACATGAGTCACAATGAAAGCCATTTGCTTTTGAAAATCAGAACTTGTTATTTCTGCTTAAGCATTTTGGTGAGCAAGGCTCTTTTGACGGGTTGTAACAGATGCTCGTTCAATTACTATGAAAAGAAGTGTCATTACTGTCAATTATATAAGTGAAAACGTTAGTTACATTTATTGTTGTATGTGTGACGGTAGATTGTGGGGCTATTGGAATACTGGTCCCTCAGTGAAGAACAAATGCAGAAGACTTTTCTCACAACAGCGGTCCCATGTTCTTAGAACCATTGATGTAAATGAAACTGGGGCTTTAGTATCATGACTAACATTGTATAAAATGCCAATCTGTCTGCTACAGAACCAGAGGTTTGGGAGTGATTCCTTAGCTCTGTTAGTTACTATAGCTTTAAAGACTCCAATGGGTGTGTGAAAATATGATCTGAGATTCAACACCTTCTTGTTAACAGAGAATAACCTACTGAGAAACGTGAAGTCCTTAGCGTCTTTAAAGATAAAAGCAAAATTTCCACTGAGGTCATCAGAGAGAGAATTTCATCTGCAAATTTCTGAACAAATGAGGCGTTAACTAGTAACACTAAAATAATCTTAGTCTCTAGTAAATTTGTACAGAATTCATAAAAAGAAAATTTTAGAAAAAAATATATAGGAGGAGTTAATTAACAGTTTCCACTTGTAAGTTACCTGAGTTTTCTCTTAGATATCTGATACTTGGCTATAGCTTTTGTCTCCATTGTTTAACTTCATCTGATTTCATGAAGTGTACAAAAAATTATTAAACATGGTCATTACCAAAATATTATTCTTTTAAAGCATTAAACAGCTTATGATGTATAAGATGTATCAAATTAATTCCATATTCAGAGTAAATCTTATTACTTATGAAAGTTTGAATGTATAAAACTAAATGTCTGCCCAGTCCTTTGAAAATTAGTTAGCCTTTACAATATAAAACTTTAAAACAGGCCATGCTTTCAGCTACATTGCTATAAAGACAGAATGACTTTATTCTTCACACCGAGTGCTGTATTTTATACTAAATTTTAACATACAGCATATATTTATAAAACAATATTAGCACCTGAGGTTTGGTTTTACTGTGCTTGGTCATTATTTTCCCTTACTCAGTGACACTGGTCAGCATTGTTGTAGTTGTCTCACATGTTGGTTTTAATTGGTGAAAACATTGTTAATCATGTTGCTGATGCAAAGCTGTTTTAATAGCAGTCATAGAAGACAACTTTTTCATAGAAGCAACTTTTCATCCAGTCACTTGCGCAACAATTGGCTGTACAATCATTACATTTCAATGAGAAAGTCTCTCCCCATTCAGTTGCACAACACTGAGTCTAAAGAGCCATTATTTTTCACTCCAGGGCAGCTGTTTCTGTGGCATGTGAGAAAAAGGGCAATGTGCTTGTGTAAATTAATCTGATTCAACATTTGGAGGGGAAATGGCATTATTATGTGGCATTTGTATTATGTCATTGCTGAAGGCACTGAGCAATCCTCCGTAATTGTAGCCATAATTCCAGCTGCAGCAATATTTTAAATTTTATGGCATATATGATACCCTAAATGAAAAGGAGAACCATTAAAAATATGTTTTTGGAGCAAGCTGTATGATGTACAGAATAGTAAAAAAAAAAAGAATAAATTTTTAGTTACTAAATACAATTTTTAATTGTGCATATTACACCATAGGTACACTCAGCCTCTTATGACAGGCAAGGTGAGCTTGGAATGTATGTCTCATAAATGGATTTCTTAATATTTGTGAAAATCTTTGAAAGTCGAGTATCTTTATATGGTAAAATTAAGATGCACACTGTTCTCCCTTATACTCTCATTTTCTGTTACATGTAATGGCTGCACTGACATACTCTTTCTGAATCGCCATGCTTCTGTGAAGGTGCTTCCACCTGTTGTCCACCACCACTCTGTCAGAGGACAGCGTTCGGCAGCAGAGCTGGTCGAACAGGCAGTTCCTCTTGTCCTCCATAGCCGAAGTCCACAGCTCGATACGCTGAAAGCATCCACCATCACTCCCCATTTACTTTAGTGCACTGGAGTGTGGCTGAGTGCTCTGACTGTTGTGGCTGTAGTGTCTCTTCAGATACAGTAGCCTTTCCTGATCCTGTAAGAAAAGTGACAATTATCTCAAATAAGAGTCTCGAGCACAGCTGATGCTCCTTCTTCCTCCTCTCTCATTCCCTTTTGGTTGTCTGATGTATATAGGTCTGGGTGACTCCTTTCTTCATACAGATTTATTCCTTAAATGTAAGGTCTCCCTCTTTCTGGCACAGGTAATATATCGTTGTCTCCATCTTTTATGCTTTCATTTATAAAGAGACAATTTTCCTTTTGTGATGGACCAGTGGTTGAGAGAAAGGCAGAGCTAATGCCCCTAGACCAATCTCAGATGGCGTCTCGTGTCAGTTTTTCGGTATCTGCCACCATTTAGCTCAAAACTGATAGATTATTTGAAGTGGAGTTTATTCTGTGAAGTGAAAGTTAAATTCTGAAATGGAGACAGGAATACAAAAGTTACATCCACAGTTTGATACAGGTATGTCCTGTTCTTTCAAAATACACTAGCAAAACAAAGTGCCACCTAACCAACCAGGCAGCCAGCCCCAACGTCCCTCTGATGCACCAGAACTCCAGGGAGCTGCTGTGAAGAAAATAAAACCCAAAGTGCTGTGGGCTCAGCTCTCAGCTGTAGACTGCAAGCAGTGCCATTATTCTGATGGGCTCGATTTAGTTTTGTTATCGCTGTAGATGAGAACGTAACTCGGCCCAGTCAAAATCCCATGTGCACATCTGCCTTGTAGTGCTACAAAAGGGTGTATCCTATTACTTTAATAACCAGAAAGTATGTCCTTCCAGAGACTTCATCCATTTTTTGACCAACCTAAAGTCCTCAGATAAGCTAAAACCTCCATGGAAAAATACAGCCATTTTACCATCTTGCTGTAACTGTCTTTTCCTGTATGATCACCCTTTGTCCTGGCAGGGCAGCATGAGGGCCAGCAGCTCCCTGTGGCCGGGAGCAGTGGGGGCCCCCAGGGTGGCAGGGCAGGGCCTGACAGCCTGTGCAGTCCTGTCCCACCGCCCCAGCCAGGAGCAGGCAGCCAGGGGCACCGGGGCGGTCCAGGCATCGGGCACCTCCATGGGGATGTGAACAGGCCAAGGCCGGGCTGGGCGGTGGGCCCGCTGGTGGGCCCAGCTCAGCAGGGGCTGTGGCCAGGCATGGCTGGGCTCTGGGGAGCTGGAGGCCGGCCCTGCTGTGGTGTCACTGGGACAGGGACTGGTGGCCCCGGGGGACTGAAATGGCTTCCTGGGACCTGGGCAGGCTGGGAGTGAGGGGAGGACTGTCAGGCTCTTGGGGCCATGGCAATATTTGTATTATCTGTGAAGACGAAATTCTTTAGAAGTTTATTTATTTATTGAAGCCTACCACGTGGGAGAGTATTTGATTTTTCTCTGTTTGAAAAGAAACACTTTTAAATGAAATGAAAGAATTGAAGATGATGTTTTGGCACGCTATAGCTGTCGCTAGGGTTATGCATATATATGACTGGAAAAGAGGTTTTCTATTTATGTTTTTATTGAGTAAGGAAGGAGTAGCTAACAGTTTTCAGTTTCCTACAGGCAGCATAAAGAAAAATTCTCTCAGTAAGAAAACTGTGCACAAACATACATTGTTACATGGTCTGGTTGGGTCCTGCTACCCGGAATAAGATGGATCTGTTTGTTGAGCCTTTCCAGCTTATGGTTGGGTCCTACTACCTGGAATAAGATGGATCTGTCTGTCGAGCCTTTCCGGCTCGTGCTTGATCGCTGCTCACCTGCTGAGGTAGTACTAATGTGTCCTTTACAGCCAAGAGGAAAGGCACGGCCTCGGTGGGATACGTGAGAGGTCTTCCCATCCTGTGCCTAAGTTCGGCCCTCTGTCATCCCTCTTTAAATACCTTCTTCCACCCCCTTACTTTGTACATCTTCTGTACGAATCCTGGAGTGGGGAAAGGAAGTGATTGTTGGGGTTGTGCACAACTTGGTATTAAGCTCTGGATGGCCAGGTATCCTGCGTTGTCTTTGTGCTGAGGAGTTAGAGGAGAGTGAGAGTCAAACAAGGGCCACCATGCCTGTGGTTTGTGGGCATGTGCTTACCGCAAGTTTACTATTAAAACCCAGCTGGATTAAGGGATTTTTGTGAATAAAAGGGTGGACTGAACCTGAACCAAATCCTGCTGTACTTAATTTCCTTTACTGTTTCCCTTTTATCCACAACAGATGAAAGTGAATAGATTATTGTTAATCTTAAATGAGCTATTTGACTGATAGCTGCAGAGCTGGTGGCATTTTGCTTTTGGTTAGGTGACTGTGAGTTAACATTAGGACACTGAAAGCAACAGTAAATTATCTGTGTTATCTGTTTCTGATCTGCATCAAAATGTCTTGCTCATTCTAACATTATTCAGTGCAACCATGTCCTAAGATACTTCTGCACCTGCTTTTCATGCCTTTTGGCACTTGGATTTTGAAGGTAAATGTTATATCCAGATAGGAGTTTCTATTTATTGATTTGGAATTTATTTAGTGAAGGAATAGCAGACAGAATAAGGATGATATTCGTCTATAGCATATTAACTGAGATTAGAGCTCTTCACTCACTGAACCCCACAGCAGAAACTGCTAAAATGTTTTAAATAATACATTAATTTCCATGTTAGACTGTATATATTGACCTTGTCTCTTAAGTTTTCTTGCCATAATCATCTTTATTATCAAGAGAATCCTTAAGAAAACTGCTGTTTATTACTGGCTTTTGCAGAATGTTTTTAATATACAAGAGCTATATGTATATTTTATTCAATCCATACATCACACATACCTTTAGAAGGCAGTTTCAGAGTCTCTGAATAGTCTTGCAGCACATAATTTCAGCCCGGATTGCCAGGGTAAGACACAGTAAGTAGGTGCCTGCTGAATGTGGCTCACATCAGTTGTTCTTTTCACCTGAGGATCAAGAAGAGGCACTTAGGCCTTGTACTTATTGCTGTGGAGCAGAAGTGTTGATCTCTAACATGCTGACATGTTTAACATTTCAGCAGTCCAGATCTTCTCTCTGGAATTCTAATTCTGCTTCAGCAGGCTAGTCCTGACATGGTCTTATGAAGTGTGAAAGGAGTTGTGGTAGAGAAAAAAGGAAGGAGTATTAGTCAGTGCTCTAACTGGCGGGAGTAACTATGACTCTCTTAAGACGGGACCATAGTTGCTGGCTGGGATGAGCTGCAGAGGTCACACCTCCCCGTGGTCCCGCCGGATGCCCTCTTGGGTAACCGAGTTGACCTCTGCCCCAGTGTGACGGAATCATAGTTGCTTCCTCCCTATCGAACGGCCTCACCAACCGATCGATAGTAATTAAAAGCGGTGAAACAAAATCCCGGCATCGACCGTGTTCGTTGCCTAGAGCCTCTGCCCACGAGTGGTTAGTTGGGTGCAACCAAATTCTGCTGGAGGGTGGTGGCATTTGGTATTGACTATACCCTCAAACTATTGTGACGAAATGGGCCGACCGTTGCGAGTCAACTATATATCGGTGGCCACCCAGACAAGTCCTTTGGACTTGAGAGACCCCGTGGCCGTCAGAGCCACTGTTTGCCGTGGAGGTGCGGTGGAGGAGGGAATGAATTTGAGTGGGTTGGAGTTTACGAACTCGAGATTGTATGGTTTTGAGGGATTTGACTCTTCCACCTGGCAGGAGAGGCTGTCCAGGTTACCAGAGGTGTATGAGTCACTCACCTCCTTGAGAGTTGGAGGGGTATCCGACAGTCCACCAAGGATAGAGGAGAGCGAGGGGGAGGGAGAAGCTTCACCTCCAGGGGCCCTGGCGCAGCCTACTCTGTTAACATCGCCACCTATCCTTGGTACCTACCCGGACCTGCCCACTGAGGGCACACCGGTGGTAAAGGTCCCCGACAAAAATCCATCTTGTCCATGTTGTGGGAACCGGATAGGGAAAATGTCGGGGCTTATTGAACATCTAAAGAGAGTCCATGGTAAGAAAAAAGCGTTGTTTCAGTGTGCTAGGTGTGGAAAGACTAACGTTAAACATCATAGTATTGCCTGCCATTATCCGAAATGTAAGGGGGTTGAAACATCTCCCCCTGTCGAGGGCTGGGCCTGTGAGGAATGTGGGCGAACGTTTGAGACGAAAATTGGCCTGGGACAACATAAGCGCTTCGCGCACCCAGCCGTTAGGAATATCGAGCGGATTGCCGCCTCCCGCCCGAAGGAGTGCTCAGCCAGAGGGGTACGTCGGCAGTGTTGGACTGAGGAGGAGGTGGAGTTGTTACGGAGGTTGGATAAACAGTACGAGGGAAGTAAGAACATCAATAAATTGATTGCTGAGCATATTCCATCTAAATCAGCTAAACAAATAAGTGATAAAAGAAAGGGGCTTCATAAGAGCCCTGTAAAGAGAAGGGAAAAAGACCAGGAAAAGCAGAAATATCTTGAGAGTGAAGGGTTACATCTGCCGGGCATTGAATCGCGGGTGGATGGGGGACTAAGGTCCCATTATCGAAAGGTCATTTCAGATTGGGTAACATCTGATAAATTGACCGTTCTTCGGGGAATGTTTGAGAAAGTGATTGAAGGTGAGAAAGATCTATCGACCTTGGTCGATGAGGCGACCCAAGACCGCTGTGCATGTCTGTTTTTTAAGTCCCATGAGTTGAAAGCGGTCCAAGGTGGAAGGCCCAAAGTAACCCGGAGGGTTCCCTCTTCTGAACCACCGAAAGTGTGGATGAAGAAGAGGGCCAAAAAGCGAGGGCATTTCCTGAGGTTCCAACGATTGTTTTACCTCGATCGAGGGAAACTTGCCGGGGTTATCTTGGATAATGTGGAATCCTTGCGATGCGGCATCCCGCTTGATGAGGTACACGTGGTGTTCAAGTCGAGATGGGAGATGTCAGGAACATTCAAGGGCTTGGGGGCCTTTGTCACTGAGGGCCAGGCAGACAACTCCGCATTCCAAACCATGATCACGGCAAAAGAGATCTCTAAAAACATCAATGAGATGAATAAGAATGCGGCGCCAGGTCCTGATGGGCTTAGTTTGCGGGATCTCATTAAAACTGATCCCCACTATACCCAGTTGATGGAATTGTTCAATCTATGGTTGGCCACAGGGGTTATACCGGACGTGGTGAAAGAATGCCGGACGGTATTAATATCTAAATCGGCCTTGCCCGAGCGCCAAAAAGACATCAATAATTGGCGCCCAATTACCATCGGATCGATTATCTTGAGATTATTCTCAAGGATCCTAACTGTAAGGCTATCTAAGGCATGCCCTATTAACACACGACAGAGGGGCTTTATTAAGTCATCAGGGTGCGCGGAGAATCTAAAATTATTACAACTTTTGATTCGAAGTGCGAAACGGGAACATCGCCCCCTGGGGGTGGTCTTTGTGGATTTAGCCAAAGCCTTTGACACGGTGAGCCATGAGCACATCATCATGGCCCTAAGGCAAAAGGGAGTGGACGATCATATTGTCTCCCTGATTACCAACATGTACCTGAATGTTAATACTTGCATTCACCTGAAAAATGATCAATCGGACCCTATTAGAATATGCATTGGGGTCAAACAAGGCGATCCAATGCCTCCTATTTTATTTAATTTATCGATTGATCCTCTGCTGTGTAAGCTCAAGTCTGAAGGGAGTGGGTTCCAGCACTACGCGAAAAAGGTAACATCTATGGCTTTCGCGGACGATTTGGTACTCCTGAGTGGGTCATGGGAAGGGATGAAGGACAACATCACGATATTAGAGGCCTTTTGTGAGCTTACGGGCCTCAAAACACAAGGGGAAAAGTGCCATGGCTTTTTCATCCAGCCAACAAAAGACTCATATACGATCAATGACTGTCCACACTGGACAATTAACGGCACCCCCATTAATATGATCGAACCAGGTAGCTCCGAGAAATATCTAGGGGTTAGAGTCGACCCATGGATCGGAATATCAAAGCCAGAGCTACTGGAGAAACTGCAGGGATGGTTACATCAAATCCACAGTTCTCCACTTAAACCTATGCAGAAAGTTGACATCTTGAAAGGGTACATGCTCCCACGATTATTCTATCTGGCAGACCAAACCGATGTGAAAGCCACGTATCTCGAAACCCTTGACTTAGCAATACGATCAGCTGTCAAGGAGTGGCTACATTTACCACCTAGCACATGTGACGCCCTCCTGTATTCCAGCAC
Source organism: Opisthocomus hoazin (assembly GCF_030867145.1). NCBI lineage: Eukaryota > Metazoa > Chordata > Aves > Opisthocomiformes > Opisthocomidae > Opisthocomus > Opisthocomus hoazin. Next base: position 48,075,070 of record NC_134416.1, on the reverse strand, counting down.
CAAGGATGGCGGACTGGGTATTACCAGGCTTTTGGGACTTATCCCAAGTGTCCAGGTCCGAAGGCTGCATCGTATCGCACAGTCTTCTGACGAAATAACAAGAGAGGTGGCCCGAAATGAGGGAATAGAAAAGGAATTTCAAAAACTATGGGTAACAGCTGGTGGAGATAAGAATAAGATACCATCTATCTGGGACCCAAAAACTGTTATGGTGATATCCAAGGAGTTGGGCGGGGAAGAACCGGCATCCGAATGGGAAGTGCCAGCCCCAAAAACCATCTTTCCTCGACCCTGCGACTGGAGGAGGCAAGAATTCATAAACTGGACCAAACTTTTATCCCAAGGCCGGGGAATATCAAATTTCGAAAAGGACAAAGTCAGTAACAACTGGATCGAACACTACAGGGGCATTCCTCACAGAAAAATCATCACGGCCCTGCAACTACGGGCGAATGTCTACCCCACAAGAGAATTCTTGGCTAGGGGTAGGAAAGATCAACAATCAACATCATGTCGGCACTGCGGAGCGGACAACGAGACCTGTGCCCACATCATCGGCTACTGCCCTGCAGTCCAAGATGCCAGGATTAAAATACACAACTACCTGGGCGAAATGCTAATCGGCGAAGCCAAAAAGAAAGAGTGGGTTGTTTTCCAAGAGCCGTTGCTCAGGGATAACAACAACGAATTGTATAAACCGGACTTGGTCTTTGTCAAAGGGGACCAAGCATTGGTGGTCGACATCACGGTGCGATATGAAAGTAAACCAACATCATTGGCGGATGCGGCAGCAGAAAAAGTAAAGAAATATCTATTGAACCAAGTACAGGAACTAACAAATGCAACCCGCATCAAATTCATGGGCTTCCCACTTGGAGCACGCGGAAAATGGCATCAGGGCAACTATGAGTTATTGGCGGATTTGGGCCTCTCCTCGTCCCGACGAGAGAAGGTTGCTCGTCGACTATCAAATCGAGCACTATTCACCTCTGTGGACATAATACATATACTTGCGAGTAAATCGCGGACGGTTATATCTTAATCTTGTAACCTGTAACATCTTGTTCTGTTTTTCTAAGATTGTATTCTAACTTTTATTAATAAAAGAAAACGATGAGATAGTGGTAAACACCCCCACTGTACTACACCTCTGTCTCTATAGTATGTAGGGACTATACTGGGACTCGTGATTATCATGACGAGTTATATACCAAATTATGACAAAATTTACCAATTTTGACACCAGGTGGACGGGCCACCTTTACTTAACTCGGAAAAGGAACATGTATAAATTATATATGTTCGATAAATAAGTAATGGCCCTCTGAATTTTAATCTCAAGTAGCACGTGTTTCTAAGATGCTTTGTTCCTTATGTTAGAACAGTATCTCTGAAGGTTTCTACCTCGGGGATTACAGAGCACAGAGTATAGGCGGGGAGTAAAGCCTCACTTTATTCCTGACATAACAAGCACGCAAGCAATTTCTCAAACCTGTTGCAATGGTTAAACCACAATCAGCTTACTGCATCATTTGTCAGTGTAATAGATGAAGGACATTTAGCTGCTAAGCATTACTGGGTTTATTATGCATTCTTTTCAAAGAAAGGTAGAAAATTTAGAATTTGGCAAACTGCCTGAATTCAAATTGAGCTTATAAAAGTTAATTTCACATTTATTTAAACAATGATGTCATATTAAATATATATATATCTATGAGCAATAGGTTTCATCCTGGACGCGGCTCATCCGTAAATAAGCTACATATTGAGAAACATGTTCTTTTAATGACTTTCCACAGCATACTCTGCAATGTATGACATCTTGTGGTTTTTCTTTTTTTTCTGAAGCAGAACTTTTCAGCATTTTACAGGGCAGTTTTGAAACTTCTTCCCACTTATATTTGGTCAAATTTAGGTTGCATCACTCTGTAAGTGTATAAATTAAATATGTTTCTTTTTTTTTTTCCCTTAGGATGTTGTAAACACACATTTTGTTTTCTGGTTTTGAACAGCCTTCTGATTTTGGGCGATGATTGTTGTATCTGGAAGAGTAAAAAGAAGAAGGAAGAATAAAAACATTTTAGCAGCTCTTTGGGTATATTAGACTAAATGACCTACAGTTGTCCAACAGTTGATGAATGTAATACCTCATCTTCAGAACTCAGAAATGAGAAAACTATAGGACTTGAAGCTAAAGCATTACAGCAAATTCTTTCAGTCCAAGCTTTTGAATATTTGTATAAGATATTTCTAATAATGTAATCAGAGAATAGATGCTGTTCAACCTTATTAATTACATTGGATTCAGTTCTAAAGCAACTTTCAGTCATAAATAGTAGGAATTTGAATTTAGGAGGAACTCCAGCAGAAAGAGAAAACAGGACCTAATATAACTTGTAAGAAGATAAGCAATGAGACATAAAAATTTGAAAATAATAATAAGGATAATATCAGCAGGTTGTGGAGGTGGTAAAAGGGCACAAGCAAAAAGATTAGAAGTGAAAAGGATAAGTGAGTGCAGATTTTATGTATTTATTGTTATTTGTTAGCTTCTTGGTATTAACTGTGTGCAAATCAGGGCAATTCATGACTGCTTCCCCAGAGAACTGAAGATCAAACTTAATATAGAAAACATAGTTCAGTCACACATAGCATACAGATTAGAGTTTTAGGTTCATCGTGGTTCAGATATCTTGGATGGAAAAATAATTGAAGTAGGATGTTTGATTTTTTTGTTGTTCTTACTGTTTATTTTTTAAATGGCCTCTGCTGTAAATGGAAGTCAAGGAAAGGGGATCATAAAATATATGCCACATGATTAACTTCGTTGAAACCCAAAGGAGTTATCGTTTTGAAGCATGTGGTCTTTTACAAAAGCCTGAAAATTACTGCAATTGCTGCAAGTGATCTTACCCACAGCAGTACAGGCTAGTAAAGTATCTCATGACCTGGAATTCATGGGGGTTTTTGGTTTTGGTTGTTCAGTTCCCTTAAAGAATAAAAGAAGAAAAGAAAACAAACAAAAACAGCAAAGCATAAAATGTAATTTCTAGGTAACCACTTTTAAAGCTGTTAAAAGTTAGATTTTGAAATATAATTTCTCTTGTATCAGTGGAGTTCAGCACCAAGTGAGTGACAGCTAAAGCAGTTAGACTAGTTTAACGGGTTCCAGGACCAACTGAGTGACAGCTAAAGTGGTTAGGCTAATTTATATTGCCTTTAGAGTACTTTGTGCCATATTTATGGACTATGTGTTGTACTATGCAGCCTTGTAAATATGAAGGTTCCTTCCCTGAGACTTTCCAGTAATTGCTATAATAGTGTATGTCAGGGTTTTTACTTTATATTACTCATGTACACTATTTCATATTCCTCAAGTTCCAAGGATATGTTGTTATTCTACAAAGATGTCATCTGACATCTTTATATCATGCACTGGTGAAATTTATTTTTTATTATATGATCAAAATTGTAATTCAAATGTTATCATCAAGTCAAGAAGTCTTATTGAATCTATTACTTCTGGAAGTCAGCTAATCCCAAAACAATTTTAGCATCATAATTTTTTTACACATAGAGAGAAGAAAATTCAACTTCATTCTTAGTAGATGTGAAGGCTTGGTTCAGCAAGATATTGAAATCTGTTTCTAACTTTAATCATGAGTATTTCTAAGTGCTAGATTCACAAAGCTGTTTCTTTGTGAAGGAAGGAAGGAGGGAAGGAAAAAGAAAAAGAAAAGTAAAGAAAGAGAAAAAGAAAGAAGAAGGAAGGAAGGAAGGAAGGAAGGAAGGAAGGAAGGAAGGAAGGAAGGAAGGAAGGAAGGAAGGAAGGAAGGAAGGAAGGAAGGAAGGAAGGAAGGAAGGAAGGAAGGGAGGGAGGGAGGGAGGGAGGGAGGGAGGGAGGGAGGGAGGAAGGAAGGAAGGAAGGAAGGAAGGAAGGAAGGAAGGAAGGAAGGAAGGAAGGAAGGAAGGAAGGAAGGAAGGAAGGAAGGAAGGAAGGAAGGAAGGAAGGAAGGAAGGAAGGAAGGAAGGAAGGAAGGAAGGAAGGAAGGAAGGAACCCCTTTGCTAAATCATTGACTTAAAAAGGGAACAGAATGTAATAAAATGATGTCCCATTATCTACATCCTTAGATAATGTTGTGAAGCCTTGAAATATTCCATTAGATGTTGTTATGCTTAAAGATGTATTAATTTGTATTACTGTATCTTCAAACTTTTAAGCATTGATTTTGAGACCTTATTTTGGTCTCATCACAGCTTTATCCTACACGTAGGTTTCTATCAATTGTATAGAATTATACTTGATTCTGAAAGTATAGATCACTCTTGAAAGCCACAATGGATTATTAGGCAGTTTTGGAATATGAACCCATATGCTAAACAGCAGAAGGGATAGAGTTATAAATCCTGTGTTGTCAATTACAGTGGAAAGAGGATTTCAAAATGGAAGATCATAGCTCTGGAAAGACAGGCGAGGAAAATCTGTATGTCCAGCTCACTCCTACTTGTTTTACAATACGCATTGCAGAAACAGATTTCCCCTAATGGCAGAGTTATATAGTTAAAGAGTTACAGGTCTCCAATGATGAATATCAAAAAATGAGAACAAAAACTACAGGCCTGTTAAGTCTTCCGAGTCTGAGATGTTTTAAACTCCAGAGTACAGAACTAGGAATGGGCCTACACCATATATTTTCTGTGAATGAATGAACAGATATGTTACACTATTATTGGTTATTTCAGTCTCTAATTTTCTGAACAAGAGACTTGAAATTTGTGGGGCAAATGGAACAGCTGGTTACAAGTTTTGATGAAACGTGCCCGATGCCCTTCCGCTCCTGAGCAGTGATTCCCCTACCCAGCCAGCTCCCCCAGCTATATGGTGAGCATGTTGTCACATGGTATCGAATATCCCTAGTTTGGGTTAGCCGTCCTGGCTAGGTTGCCTCCCAGCTTCTCATGTAAACCTTTCAAAAGTCCCAAGTGATCTGTAAATAACTACCCCACGTTCTTATTCTCTACAACTTGAATCTCAAGCCTCCACTGAAAGCACCATAAACTATTTTACACAGAAAGAGATCTCAGAATAAAAGTTGTTTCTTTTTCTCTCATGTTTTTGCCCAACAATGAGCTACCTCGCCTAGTGCTGTGTGGAAGTGGTGTTGTGTAAACACGTTGGGGACACTCCAGCTGCTTTCCCAGGAAACGTAGAAAGTTGATCAGAAGCCATAACAGAGCAGACTTCTAGGTGGAGAGGTGGGAGATATGCACAGGCAGTGAAGGTGATCTGATAAGCTCGACAGCATAACATGGTTTTGCATTGGCTATTGCAAGTTTGGTATCTAGAGTGTTTACAGGCAACTAGTTGAGGGGCAGAGGAATTCCTAAGGTAGCTGAGTGTTGTCAAATATATTGAAAGAGACTGAAAAATCCTGTGATGCTGGAACTCTGTCTGGGAAAAGACTTACTTTTAGCCTGTTATTTAGACTTTGTAATGATGCACTGCACTGTGTACATAGATGCTATTATTTTTATTATTAGAGTAATATTTTTTATATTATTACTTGTGCCCATATAGAAAGATCCCACATAAACAGGACACAGACATTGTCTTCATCACTTTTAAAGATAAGCAGTATAGTCTAGCTAAGCATAATTTGGGAACCTAAGAAAGCACATACACTCCAGTGTTCTGTTGGGGAAGGTCTGAAAATACAAGCTTTGTCTTCCTGCCCTGTTCCCATGAAGGAAAACAAAAAAGTTAATTGGACTGGCAAATCTTAAACCATTTTTGAGGGGTTCACTGCTGCTCTAGGATCCTCTTAAAAATCTTACACATAACACTACTCTGAAGCCTGGAGCAGGACTAGTCTGTTCACAAATGGGCAAGAAGAACTCCCAGTTCTACATATAATAAATAATTCATTGAAGAAAAGTTGCTAAATGTTGTTTGTTTATTGAATAGAAAAGTTTAGTAGTAGAATGTAATGATTGTCAAACAGTAGCCAAAATCCTTTGATAAGCCCTCCTGTACATAAGAATATGTTGCTGTGTGTTCATATGACCTTACCTCACCATAACCAGTCAGATGCATCAGGAATGGAGGGAGAATCCAGAAAGGGAGAAGCACAGCTCAGTGGAAGGGAAAGTTAGAAGAAGCATATGCTTTAGATCCCAGGTGATGAAAGGTGGGATTACAAGGTTTACTGTTTAGTAAGAAAGCCAAATAGGCAGTTTTTTATAGGCTATTCTGGTGTTTTTATGAGAGAATACTGAGCAGAACTGAAGTTCACTCAAAACTTCAGACAGAAGAGAGACTCGTTTGGAGTTTACTTTCCTTCTTCCTGTATTTTTTTTTAAGCTGAACTTAAAATGATGGTCTGTAAGGGAAAAACTCAGGTACTTGGCTGTTTCAGTCTTTCTGAAGACAGTTATCCCAGTCCCTGCAAGGACTGGCATGATGAGTTTCATGACCCCACAATGTTATAAGGGGTTTGTTACTGAAAGTGGAGAAAACACCATTTCTCAGTAATTGTACGTACACTAAGGTAGTGTCTACTGTTTTCTCAAACATGATACTGCAGTTATGCAGCAGATTGTTTATCAATTGATTTTTTCTAAGACAGTCTCTTTTAAAAGTCAGAGGAGATAGTGGAAGAGTATGAGACTGCATACATGAAACACTTTTTTCTTTTAATCTTTTAAACTATTAACATGTCATCTCAAAATAAATAATATTTAGTAATGATAGTTTTTTTCTCCCGTGTTTTTAGCAGATGTGCCCCTTTCTTCAGTTTCTTCCACCACATGATTGTAAGAATCCAAAAGAACTGTGAATGAAAATCTTGGTGGATATTTACTACTTGTTAATCCCTATGATCTTTCCCAAATCATGCTCATGTTCAAGTGGCAGGTTACAAATTCGCATAGCAATACTTCCAGACTCTCACAATATCTTATAGGTTGACTGTTAATGATTGTTAAAGCTGCTGCTCGAAAACTGCTGCTATTGTTACAGAAGGAATGCAATACTTAGGGAAAAAAGAAAGGAACATAAGCTTTGGACTGGTTTAAACAGCAAGAATCTTCAATATTTCTCACTGAGTGAACCACTGTTTTGAAGAGGCTGATGGCTGTTAAAACCATGAAGAAATGCACCTGGAAGCTATTGTGTTGCTAGGAGAGGTAATATCAGCAACTTAGAAAAGAAATCTCAATTTTCAAAGAAGCAGCATTTCCCAAAGAGTGAAGCGCTCTCTAATATCCTCTTTAGTGTTCTGGTTTTCACTTCTTTTTAAATCAGGCTCAGTCATTTATGCTTTATGAAGAATTCTTTTAAAATATGTCCAAGTATCACAGGCAAGCCTAGAACACCACTTCTGAAGCTAGAACCGTTAGAAAGGATTCCCACTCAATGTCAGTATTTATACTTCACAATTTTTTTTTTCTTATATAGTTTCAAGCTTAGATAAAGCTGCTTGGTACCAGGATTTCCTAGGCTAACTTGCACTTTGACATGTTTATTAACTGGTAAGAGAACCTCTATTTTGGGGACTCTGAGCAGCAAAGTCCTTGACATTAAGTTTACAGAACTTTTGCTAAGCCATCATTTCACATTGTCCTGTATATGTCTCAGATTTAACTTGTCTGCCATTTATTCTCAGTATGTCCTTGTAGCTTACCCTGATGGCCTTGCTGTCACTTACACTGGAAGTAAGAGGCCAGTCTTTTCCCTAGGCTATGTGGACGTCAACAGTTTCTAAAAATAGTCATGTATTTTGTTCTGCTGCATGATCTTAATTTAGCTGAGCTTCCTGCCTTAATCATTCCTTTGTGACAAGTTTGCCAAATCCCAGATCCTCAAACATGCTGTACAGCCCCACAACATCCATATTCATTTCCTGCATCAGTGTGTTGTGCTAACACTGACTTAATCTGCTTTAATTCCATGTGTCACTGGACTTCTGTAGAGTGCTTGTTCTCTTTACATATCTCTCTTTCACTTGATTATTTCTGAAATGATAACGTTTTTAAGCAATTGTGATTCAGGTAGTACCCAAACTGCACTTAAGTAGTTTTTTTTTTTTCAGTAGGCATATCATAAGCAATGAACTTTGATAGTTCTGGTAACCTTGGGAAAAGATTTTAAATACAGCGCAGTTACCTTAACCGTGTGACTGAAGATGTAAAGAAGTATCTCTTAATGCATCTCTGACCCTCTCTTCTCAACATTACTGCTTATAGTCAGCTTATTCCTAAGATTTACATTACTTCTCTTTCTCCAAGTTTAATCTTTTAAAGATGGCCTGTTTCCAAGGTCTGCTGAGGGTAGAGGGGGGAAAAAACACCACCAAAATGTAAATAAGTTAGTTTCTTTCATATAGCTAAAATACTTTCCCTTCAGGTTACCAGTCGCAGTTAGAATATGGAATACTGCTGATGAAAAAAGTAGCAAAATTTATCTTAGTACATATGGATTTGATCAAGCTGAGTTTTATATAAGAACAGTTTTGAAAAATAATATGTAATGGGGAAATGCAAATGGTGTTTTAAAAACCACCTTTCCATCTTCCCCTCCTTCACATCTTTTTCTTTCCTTGACCTTCTTATCAACAAGCTCTTCCCTCTTCTCTCATGTTTTTCTCTCCCCTGTATGCTTTTCCTCTTTCATCGGTCTTCTCAGACTGGCAATGTTACGTTTATTAACACACACACTTTGTGGACAGTTTGGAAAATTTTCTTTCCTACTTCCATTACCTGGGGGAAAACTGTGCTGAAAAAGAACCCTATACCTCCCACTAGTTCCATATCCCTGCAGGGTGAAGGGACGGAGTCTTTATACTATAACCTTTCCATTCCCTGAAATAGATTTTAAAGTGAATAAAGGAATTGTGACCTGAACTCTGTCCTCTCCCCTACTCTCTTGACTGAGAGTCCTGGAAAGTAAAAAGGAAGAGGAGTCCTGGAAAGTAAAAAGGAACAGCAAAACTCCTGCTTTACTTCAGTCACTGTGTCTGAAGTGCAGAAGTCCTTTGGTGCTGTTTAATGTACCAATATAAATGTACACCTAACTATACCTGTGAGTTAAACTTGAGTCCCATTTGATTTCAAGTCTTATGTTTAAAATCTTTCAGGTAAGCTAAAAGTTAGAAAATACTTGAATTGAGCATAGCTATGAAAACTTAAGCCATCATATTTTCATGTATACACTATGACTCGGTTTCAGTTACACAATCGCAATCAAAATTTTCCACAGGAACCCACTGTAAAAAAAAAATTCATGTGAAAAGTAACCCATAATGAAATATCTCCTGGTACTCTCATGGATAGGCTTGAAAGCTTTAGCGTACCAGTGACTGTAATGTTCTGCCACTTTTTATGAGTTTCCAAATGATGAAGGTCCTAGTTTATCATGATCAATGATATTGGTTTCTGGCATTGAGGGTAGCTGCAGAAGACAGGTGTCTGTGAGAAAATTGCCTATTGAGAATGATCCCTGTACTAACTCCTGAATCATGTAGCCTGTTGTTTTGGAGAGTACTAGTTGGCATGGACTCCATACAAGGCTCCATACTAACAGCTTAAAGATATATAGTATAAATTTGCTGACATTGCTGAATTTTAGTTTTCTGTACAGTAAAACAGGTGTAAAGCTACCATGCTTGTCAAATTTTTATATGATTTGTGGGTACCATTTCCCTCGAGACAAGTGCTCTGTGGTGCTTACAAACCTTCATTTTCACTCTCCTGAAGGTTGTCTCTTTCTTCCTCATCCCTCAATTTGCCCATGGCCCGAAAGCTTCCTCAGTTTGGCCTACCCTAACTCCTTTCTGCTGATCTACGAAGTTTCAGATTCTCTTCCACATTCTTCTCATTCTATTCCTGGTAAAAGTTTTTCAGCATGACTCCAGCATCTTCCAGTCTGCTTGACTCTACAGTTCAAGTTTTCATCATCTTCTCTCACCTACATTTAGTGGCTCCTATTTTTTCTTTGGGGCCATCCATATATTACCTATACCCTGTTACCTTAGTCCTTACTCCCATCTTCACATCCCTGAGCATCTTGTCCCAATACATAGTTTCCCCTTTCCCTAACTGCTATTACCAGTGTTGGTTAGGTTTGTTTTTTTCCAAAAGGCAATTTATTCTGTCAAATTTCTAAGATCTGCTCCAGACACAGGAGTTGTAAGGCTTTTCAGAGCAAGACCAATGACCAATGTATTAATCCTTAACACTGTTTTCAGAAACAGGTAATCCTCTTTGGCTAAATTATTGCAAAAAAGCATATATACCAAGAAGCTTGTAATAAAGAAGTTTAATCCAAACAATTTAAATTTGTCAAAGTTAAAAATCAATGAAAGGTTGTAGTGTGAAAGACAATCACAGAAGGAGTTACTGAGATTAGTCCCACTCATATTATAATTAGATAGCATCACAAATGTGTCCAAGACTTTACAGACAAAGAAAATATTCTTATGACTTTCACTTTTTGGCATCCTGGCTTTCAGTGAGCTCAAGAACACACTAAGCAAAATCTAAACTGAGCAGTACTCAATTAGGCAGAAAATGAGCTAACAAACATGAGAAATTCCCATGCGGTGACATAAATAGGGTTGGCACCTATAGCGGTCCGCCTACATCTGCCCTGCACAGGTATCGTTGTGTGGCAGCTCAGTGTTCCTAGACCAGCACATTTTACCAGTAGCCAGTGTTTATCTGAATCAACCGCAGATTTTAAAAGTGGAGCAGTCTGTAATTGGTGCTTCTTTGCAACTTACTGCTATAGCCCTAAGGCAGGATTAACAACCTGCAGGAGATGGCTGTATGGACTGCCACCCCAGTCCAATCCAGTCCCATACAGAAAGGTTTTCAGTGAGGTATGCTGCTCTCAGAGGGATATTTTCTGATTAGCTTTAGGTGTTCCTCACTGGCTACTTAACTTTGTTTATTTTCATTTTACAGTACTTCAAGTGCTGTGTTTTCCTGTGTGGCATATTTTGCATATCTCAAGTTCTCTTTTTATACATTTTGACATTGTACTACTGCAGGAACAGTTTGACAATAAATAAACTTGACTTGATGATATTACAATAGTACTGCTACAAATTCCTGCTTTCTGGATTCCAGAGGAGTTAAAGAGGTTTCTGCTGCAATCATACAAAAACTCAAGTGGAAGATCTAATTATGTTGAATAATTTTGAGCCAAGTTACTGGTGCTTGTTTTCCATAAGTACTGAATTCTTCTGCATAGAAGTATCTGCTCTGATAAAATGTGATGCTGTGAAATGCAGTGAAGACTATGCAAACTATGACCATAATATCTCTGATGGCTAGGATTTCCTAGTTCATGCACAGTATTATTCCACTTTCCTTCAATGACAACTATTTGAAATAGGTTACTTTTTTTATTTTCCTTAACCTGAGGAAATTTCATTAATGGTAGTCTTTGTAAGTGACTTTGCATATAAGGCAACACTGTAGCAGCAACTGCAATAAACCTTGAGGGGTCTCTGTACCATAGTTACACTGTCCCAGAGATGACCAATAAATGCCCAATTTTTAATGGTGACCACAGAAGCGTGTGCATGCTTCTGGTCATAGTAATTCTTCTTAGACAGGAACGTCACTGTTGATTACAGGACCTGCTAGTAGAAGCTGAGTTGCAGTTCAGACTTCAGTCTAAAGCTGTCAAATGGTTGCTTAGTCACATTAATTTAAATCAATCGATTTATCAAATTATTCCCATCATTTTTTGTGATTAATTTGGTTATTTTTTGAAAATCTGTAAATTCATACTTCAGATGAGGAAGAATAAAAAAGAATATGAAAAATCAGTGACATTCAAAGATCAATGACCTGACACAGTAAACAACAAAGTTTGTCTAAGCTGTAGTACAACACAGAGATTCTTATTTAAGCCCTTTAAGCCCACTTAAATAAGAAATCTGGGGTCTTGCTGCTATAATCTCCAATTTGTCTTGTTCTCTGGTGTTTCAGATACCAGAGTTTAGTCCTTTATGTTCCAGATTGCCACAAAGAGTGTTGATTTAACGAAAATAAGTATACCTGATTTCTTCTGTTGTGCCAACTTGCACTGACTCAGTGTTATCTCACAGCTTCTCAAGCTGTGTTTCTACCCATCTTCCTTAGGGAGCTTCCAGGCGTGTTCCCCAAACCTTTTTATTTCTGACAGCCCAATTCCATTTCCTAGTTATCAGTGAGAAAATGGAATAGCAGTTGCAAAACCAGTGACGATGGTAATTACTAAGTAGAAAGCGAGCTCCAATTCAAATAAGTATAGGAAAACAAACACAGAAAGTTAAATCATGCCAATTTTTTTTTTTCATTGGACTGTTGTGATTTTTGTTACCATCTAGGTGAAAAGGACTGATAAAGTCTAGTGTCTTTAACTGCTGCATTTGACACCCCATCCCAACAAGGTATCCAATCCTATCTAAATGAGTTAGGATTTTCTGCTACAAATCCAGGACAAGACTTGTATTCACATCTACAGACATAACAGAAAAGTGTCTTAAAACATTGCCACTGCTCTATCTCAAACCAATTACAAATTTCTTACATTGTGATACATAACCTGGTAATTCAAAATATAGCAGTGTTTTGATTCTGTGAATAGTAATATTCTTTCTAATAATATGAATCATTTCATAGAAACCAATGATAAAACAGAATGAAAATATTTTGACCTTACTCAGCTGATTTCAATGAGGAAAGATCAAAATCAAATATGGTTTTGGTTATGAAGTTTCAAATGAAACTTGGATTTTTTTATCCTGGGGCAATTTCATGTCATTTTACTTTCATTGAAGTTAATGTAACTTCTGAATTTCTCTGAGATTAGATTTTGTAATTTTTTTCAGTTATGTTTATCTTGTTAGTTCAAGCTCTATCAAGACATGCTAGAGTTTGTGATTCAAACTGCAGCATATGAGCTCAAATGGTGTCATATCTGTTGAGAAATCCTGGTTTGCATTTTACTTAGTATATGGGAAACGTTTCAGTCAATTAACAAAATGGAAATATGTGCTACATTTTACACTTGCAAACTGGAAGTAAAATATATTCACATTTGATTTAATTAACATCTTCAGTACTAAGCCTGGTATCATGTCCTTTCTTCGTTTAAACTGGTTTTAATTTTCATTATTCATAGTACAATATTATTTTGATTTTTTTAAGCAGCATTTTTACAATGTATCATCTGGGGGAAATACAAACTTCCAATTTCACTGTGAATGATTATTTTTCCATTAAGACCTTCTGCAGTTAACTTTGGGTCTGACACTTATGCCTATATACAAGTGTAAATACATATATTGTTTATTTATACAGGATCTGAAAATATCAAATAAATGTGTAGTATTATACTATTTCCATTTACTGAAACTAAAAGCATATCAGCATAAAATTATTTTTTTAAATGGTATGCGATGTTGTTGTACTTAGGAATTACAACTCTTGTTGTCTTTTTAAATGACATTATAATACTGCTCGATTTGGGGGAATTAAAGAGAAAATCATTACTGGATTACACTGTCCACATTCATGTAATAACTAGCATGTAAAAATGTCCTTTTAGGCCAAATGGATACAAGCATTTAAAGAATTTCTGAAAGGATGAGACCTTCTAAGAATTCCATTGGTTTTATTCAGTGTATTCCATTACATTCAATGTATTTCTCTCGGTTTTATCCATGTTTTTTGCTAAAATCTTAACTGTTTTTATACAAATATTCTGTAATACACACATCCATAACACTGCCCAAAGAACATGGCAGGCTAGAGTATCAACAGCAGTTAATCTTAAACAATTTTTTAAGTCGATAGGGCTACACTTGTCTACAGAAATGGAGGGACAGTCCTGTTATCAGTGAGGAGAGATAAATTATGTGCTGGTATGGCATTCATGGGTTTTTAGTCTGAATCTGAAATGACAGAGCTAGGATTAGCAGGGATTTTGTGACTGAGTTTTTTTAAAACAGAATCCATATATAAGGAAATATATTTAGCCCAAACAATTTCACCAAGTGTATTTTACTACTTCCTTATTATATATGCTGCAGACATTTGTTTTGTCTGTAGATATATAAAACTAAAAAATATTTTGTATGCTTATTTCAATTTGTGGTCATACTTTTTTTTTTAATTTCCCTATTTGTGAGTCAGTTTATCTTAGTTTGGATCAATCCAACTTGTTTTGCTCACATAAGAAAATTTTAGAAACTTTTATAATTATTTAAATATACATAAATGTAGTTATTACCACGTGATTCTGAAGCCTAGTTTCTCTGGACCTTCACAGGGCTAAATGTGTGTTTTATTGTATTAGCTTTTGAATAAATGTCCTAATTTGGGGGTAAGGCAAGGACAAAACTTACATTCAACTGTGACCTTGTCATTATTATCTTACGTGCTGGTTAATTTGAAAAAAACATGCTCAGTATTTGAAGAAGTGGAAGCATTCCTGTCTTTAGTTCATTTCAGTATCCAAGCTCTTCCCAAGAACCATGCAAATTAAAATCTCTTTGAGTGTTTATAACCATCAATGTACTTCCTTATATCCTTCAGGAGATTGGTACAATCACTATTAGCATTAGGCATAATGCCCGAAGAATGAAATTTATATTTGACTGGGAAGCAATTACCTTGGCAAAGGAGTCCCAGTATCTCTTTTATAAGGAAATTCTGTGTTGAGAGATATGGAGACAAAAAACAGACTGCAGTGCCAAATACTCAGAGAAGAACTTCTGTTCGTCTTTGATGCAAGGCACTGTTACTAAGGCGAAACTGAGAAATGGTCTAAATCATGAAACATTTCATGCAGCCTCCAGAGCAGTTAAAAACAATGAGACATTTAGTCCCTGCTTGGGCTCTGACATCTGCACTACCTCTCTTTGAAATTAAGTACGTACTTATATTTGGACACTTCTAGTGAATCAGTAGAGATCAGACACAGATTTCCTTTTTTTCTAGCAACATTCCTGCTTTTAACCGAAAGCCAAACTTTCCTGTGCCAGTTTGCCATAAAGCATTTCACATAAAGACATGCAGTAGCAGTCCATAGGCATTTAACCTCACCATTTTCAGATGATTCTCCTGTAATACTGTTTTTTCCCTCTGAAAGATTGCGTGTTGCATTGGTTTTTTTTATTTTGCCATTTCTAGCAGTTTGCTTTTGCCAAGCCAGAACAGCCTGGGTTACTCATTAAGTCATTCTGTGGGTGTTCTGGGGGCACTAGATAATCGTTAGTGCAAACAGTGCTGGATAAACAAACAGGAGCCCAAGATACATTCATTTAGTTAATACTGCCTTGTGGCTCACTGATTCTTGAAAAAATTTATGTTTATACAGTGAATCGTTAGTTGAGCTTTCTGATTGCAAATACTTGCAACTAAAATAATAAATTATGACTGGCAGATAAATAACATTCTTGTTTTAACCAAGGTAAAATGAATTAAACATTAAAAAACTTGTTAGCTACTAATTGCCAACTTCAATTCTTTCGAAGCATAAGCTTGCTAAGAGCTGGACATTTTGTTAAAAAACTTTGTCAGGTGATTGTTTTCCTCACTGCCAAAGAAGTGCACAGCTTTGCTGAGTTCAAATTTCATCTCAGTCCTTGAGCTATCAGGTAGATTGAAGTGCAAGCAGCTTAGGGGCCTCCAGTTTTATGAGTAACATATTTTTAACTGAAATTAATTTCTTAAAGCTGTAATTCTGTGCAAGGGACATATAGATCCCCTTTCATGTATTGAGCTCTATGAGGGAAGTACGAGGCTGTGTTTGATCTAGAGACTATCGGTTCCCAACTAATTCAGAAATTTTTCACCAGATGAGTCCAATCTGTTACTATCATAAATTACTAAAAATCATTATGTTAACATAAGTAACTCAGTGCTCAAATGAAATCTAGTTCAAGTGTGCTGGAAAACAGGAACTGAATATCTTTTTATGAATCTGTGGTTACTAAACTGCTCCTTTGATTTACTGTGCTGCCTGCATGCCTCTGACCAGTCTTCCAGTACTAAACACCTTGCGGCAAGCTGGATGGAATGAATATGGAATCTGCATTTAAAGTAATGCCTCTTTTTTCCCCAGAATATTTTTCTTTCCCTTAAAGCACAAAGGACCAGCTGTGCTATATGTAAGGATAATTTCTAAGCCTCCTTTTCCTATTTACAATAGACATGGGTTTGGTTTTGTCTGTAGTTATTACTAAAAAAAAGGCCCCTGTAGAGTTACAAATGTGTCTGATTAGTTTCCTAAGACACACAAAATTGACAAATGTGATTTCTTTCAGACATCTCCAAAATGTAGAGCACAAAAGATGTTGGTACGAATGGAGACAGGAGAAGAATTTGAAAAGACAAACATGGAGTTTAGTAGTGAAGTACTGTCACAGTTAGTTGCAGATCTGATATTTGTGCCTTGGAAACACGGTTTTAGTCTGTTTACCAGTTAACAATTCAGACAGTTCTCAGACAAGAAGAACTTCTTGTGACTTATCCCAAGCAAGTAAGAAGTATACAAGCTGCAGTGATATCATATGCTAAGTTAAATTTAATTTGATAATACATAATTTCTCCATAAACTTGTTATTTGTGCATACAATATTGTATTCTTACTGTGCACCAGTAACCTTGAGAATGAAGTGATTTCTACTATTTCTTCAATAGTATTTTATTTGGCTGGTGGTATTCCCAACACTTTACAAAGTGTCTCTTATTACTGTTCTGTGCACGTAAAATTTTGTTTTTGTTTGCTATCTTATTTTATTAAGTATACGGGAGTATTCAGTCATGGAAGTTCTTTGTGAAATTGCATCTATTATACCACTGGAATATGACCTGATTTATTATAAGAAGATCAGAACATAGCTCCAGTGCTAGGTGCATTCTCCTAAATGAAACTTTGTGTCGGAGGTCTGCCATAGCCTTCAACTTTACCGTTATGTTTTAGCCATTGATTTCCCAGCAGAACACAAGTGCTGTAATAATACTACTCGGTAAATGTTTCTTCAGTATTGAATAACTGCTTGTTCTGTCAAGGGGGTGTCAAATTCTGTTCCCAACCTGTCTGTCATGTTACGTCCTTTACATCTGTCAGCAGAGATGAGCTAAATAAATTTGGTAACTCAGTTTTGGAGGAAGTGCAGATTGCAAATCAGGTCAAAAGGAATAAAAGTAACTTTTCAAAGCTTGCTTGTTTACATATCTTTGATTGCAGTGGTTTCCAACCTTTTCAGAGAAAACCTCACCGCTGCTGGAACCATTCCTTCACTTTGAGTGCTGCACACTGCTCATGCCTCCCCCAAGGCTCACACACCCTACTCTGTCCTGACACTGTTGCTGTTTGCTCTGCATCTTCTCCCTTCAAAGCCACAGGCAACTCCTTTCTCACCTTCTGCAGCACAGTTTGTGCCAAAGCAACCTAAGGGTGAGGAAGGACAAAAAAAAAAATACTGAGGCTGTGGGCTGGTAACCAGTGGGCTGTCTAGGTGAGACTGAAGGAGGCTCCTAGGAGGGCTGGAAAGGTGCTCAGGTGAAAGTGACTGTGATTTCGAGATAAGAAGGTTTCAGAGGTTAGCCAGCGGTTGGTCAGGGATATCTGTCAGCAGTGGGTTTCAGAGCTTATAATTTTACAAAAGTTTTATTTTTAAAAGTACTTGGGTTTATATTTTCTGTCTTTTTCATGCATTGCAGGAGGAGACAATTACTAATCGTAGAATCAAAGAATCATAGAATAGTAAGGGTTGGAAGGGACCTTAAAGATCATCTGGTTCCAACTTCCCTGCCATGAGCAGGGACATCTTCCACTAGGCCAGGTTGCTCAGAGCTCCATCCAACCTGGCCTTGAACACTGCCAGGGAGGGTGCAGCCACAGCTTCTCTGGGCAACCTGTCCCAGTGTTTCACCACCCTCATGGTGAAGAATTTCTTCCTAATCTCTAATCTAAAACTGCCCTCTTCTATCTTAGAGCCGTTCCCCCTTGTCCTGTCACTACATACCCTTGTGAAAAGCCCCTCTCCATGCTTCCTGTAGGCCCCCTTCAGGTACTGGAAGGCTGCTATAAGGTCACCCCGGAGCCTTCTCTTCTCCGGGCTGAACAGTCCCAACTCTCTCAGCCTGTCCTCGTAGGAGAGGTACTCCAGCCCTGTGATCATTGAGGCATTTTACTGCATAAGATCATAAAATTTCTGCATGATGCATGATATCTATTCCTGTAATTTAGTGATCTAGAGGTTTTATTTGGGGTGTAAATGCTGGAAACAATGACATTTCTGAGCTGATTTATGAGGTACTGTACTTTGTACTCAAACCTTCTATGTGCTGTTTTTAAAAGACCATGTTATGAAATTGCTGATAGTCAGAAAAAGAGCATTGATAATGGGCTTAAATTCTCTGTGTGCAGCTGCAGACGAGAATCGTTAGGAAACAGAGGGATACAGAAGCAGTGGCAGTTACACTGCAAGGATTAATAACTGAGTTCCTGAATGCCTGAGAAACAGGTACACTCATTGCAATGAGTATAATCTTATGTTGAGAATTATGTAGTCCAAGTTTACATTTTAGACAATATTTTAACAGTAAAAGATCTTGTCACAGATTGTGAAAAATAGCCTCTAACCAACTTTCCCGAGGAAACTGTGTGTGTAACCTTTCTGTGGGAACCAGATAATTTCTTTTGGTAGGAAATGGATGTCAGGAGAGTATTTGTTGTGTATTTTATTTTACCTATTTTTGATTTAGCATGTAGGGGAAAACAGGTGATTGGCAGGTAGATTCATCAAGTATCAATAGATAGTAGGGGGCAAAATTTATAGTTTAAAGACTGTTTGCCATGACAGCCCTCAAGACACAGGACAGAGAACTATGGCTCCTGCCTTTCAGAAATAGTTTTAAGTATACTAGAGTTTATGGCAGTAGTGTTTAAAATAATGGGGTTTTTTTTAAAGAGTTTTTAAAAAAAGGTTTTAAAAGGAGTTTAAAGAGTTTATCAATAAAGAAGTTGGTATTCCTGTGAAGCTTCATACTTCTAAGATTGCTAAATTATTATCTGAGCAGAACTAGAAGTTCTTTAAGAGCGTGAGCGGTATACAGAATCAGCTATGATGCTGCGAAGCCTAGTTGTTCTTGACTTTTCCTCTGTGTGCTAATGCAAATATTTCTGAAAAGAGTAGATAAATGCAGAATGCATAAAAACAACAAGAAGAAAATGGAGTAATACTGAGTTGTGGAAATGACGTGAATTAGGTACGATTTAGATCAAACAGTAGCTAAAAAAGAACCAAACAATTATTTTCATTGACTGTAGAACCAAAGTTGCCTAAACCCAAACTTTGCAGAACTTCTGTTAATAAGGCAGAACATAACAGAAGCAAATACACTTTTGACTGCTGTAGGAATTACTGACCTGACAGAATCAGAGCCCAGGAAAGGAGAACACTGTGCAGTACTTCAGTTTATTTTTTAAAGATACATATATTTATACTTCCAGAAGGCTAAAAAGTCCTCAAAATACTTTGCTAAGGTGAGTAAAGCCTCTTTTGCACTTCAGCTTACCCAGCACCTGGAAAAAAAGTTCATAAAAATTACAAGGAAGCATACTTCATTGCATAGTGACTGTCCCACCAGAGACAAAGGTCTTCAAGATTGTAATAGTGACCTTGTTTTTTATGAGCACTTGGAGAGCAGAATTACAGATATAGTTCTTTATTGGATCTTGAGAGACTTGTAAAGCTGATAAGAAAGGAGTTATGATAGGTCCCTTTTAAATTCTCACATTGTAACCTAGCCAACCTGGCCTAGCTCCGCTAGAAATTAGTCTAGAGCACAGTCTGTGAACCAGGCAGAGCTCAGTAAATACAGAACATTGACCTCATGTGTGTGCGTGTGCTTAGGTGTAATGAAACTGCATCCAGGGCAGAAAAACAAATTAAGAGACTCAATTAAGAGACTAAGAGGTTTTATTATTATTGTTAGGACTTACATTTTTGTACTATATGAGATATAGTTTTTAAATTTTGTTTTAAACGTAGTCTGATGGGGCAAATTTTGTGTTGGAGCTTTGAGTACTATATTTATACAAATACTTGTAAGCACATAATTAGTTCAGAACAGTAATGAAATGCTTGATGGAGAGGATTTTGTTACAGGTTTCATTTCTCCAGCCATGGAATAAAATGACTGTTTTGCCCAGGAAGTGTTTCCTCGAAATGTTATTGGCTGGTGCATGAGTATTTCTATTTGCAGAACCAGCAGCAGGACACTGTTATTATCCTCTGATAACAGCCTGTTCCAATGGCTTTATCTCATAAATAAATAAATGAATGGATAAGTATGCATTGGGATGAATATACCTTAGGTAAAGGCCAGGCAAAGTAATAATCACAGGATTTGGTGTGACATTTTGCCAGCACTCACACATATTCCTGACTTTTCTAACATTTGTTTGTTTCAACTCATAAATATTTCTGCAAAGTAGGCGCACTGTTAAATGACACTGGCTTCCTTGGAGAGATTATGCATGTTAATAAAATGTGAGACAGGAGGTATTGGCACATGATGGTTTTTAATTAGGGGAGAAAATAAAAAAAAACGGTCTTTTAGAAGAGAGGGCATTCCAAAGAGCAACACTTAATGTCTCCATTTGAAGTACTGCTTTCCAGTATACTCTTACTTTTGAAAAAAAAAAACAAAAACAAAAAACAAAAATAAAAATCCTGAAACCCCAAAACAACCCAAAATCCTCGCACTTGCAATAAGAAAAGTTTGAAGCCCTGTGGAGGGGAGGAGGTTGTGGGAACATCAGCATTCCTTTGATTATATTCAGTGAAACCAGGTTGTGTACTTTGTGAGAACCAGGAACAACTTATAACACCGTACACTTCCTAATCCTTTTGCAACTTTGATCATTTCTCTTTTTAAGCATTGACTATAACTGGACCTAAAGAAGAGAAGTGCAATTGCTCAGCTCAGACAGATAACTTTTATGTTTTGCAGTATCTTTTTCATTCTAATGAAATCTTTCTTTCCATTTTAGACAAATATCACTTGCTGTGTCATAGCACATGGATTTCAGGACCGCCTGTGAAGAGGTAAGATCAGATACTTTTCAAACAATAGTAGAATCAAAGTCAATGAACTTTTAATCCTCCTTATATGCAAAATCCTTTTTTTACCCTTTTTTTCAGAAATGAGAGGAATTACATAATCAGATAGAAGTTATTCAGTTGATCACTTTATGGTGGCAGACAGACTTTGTAGTAGAAGATGAGAGAATTTGCCCAGGTGTATTCATCACTAGCCCTCACCTCTGTCAGTTCCAATTTACCTCTTTAGGCACAATGTAGGTGCAGGTAGCTATGTTTTGTGTGAGCTTTGCTCTTAGTGAAGTGTTTATATCTGAAAGCCTGTACATGAAGAAAAACATCAATCGAGCCCGAAATCTATCTCGTGCTGCTCAATAAAATTAAGGGGGAAATGTAAGAGTATGGGGAAAGGGTGGGGAGAGAGAAGCTGTGAAGATTACCAAAATTAACAGTAATTCCATTCTGATTTGATGAGATGAAAGAGTTATTTTCACTTAAAATAGGTATAGTTTCATGATGTCAGTGCAAAGCACTGCAGTCCCATTTCACTAGAAATGGCGGAAGTGCTTTGCTTTCTGTGTTCATGCTACCTTAAAGAAAGTAAATAAGATGTATTTGTAGATGTTAAAAGGGGCATTGTATTTACTCAGAGGTTGTGTATGAATGAATTGTTTTAATGCGTTTTCACACCTTTAGCAACTGAGGCACAGTTTACACCAAATTACATAGTGATGTCAATGCATTGTTTTGATTAAATAGTCATGACAATTACCCGTGCACTGAGAAGCACAAACAATGTTTGGGAAGTTGTGACTGGGAACAAGAGAAACTGGCTATATCTTTAAGTGTGACCATGATCCCATGAAAAAAAGAGAAGCAGAGGGATGGGAACAGTAGTAGAACTAAGAACTAACTGCAGCTAGAACCAATTTTGACCTGAGAATCAATTGGTATAAACTGGGGGGCAAGAGAAAATAAGCAGGCTAAAGAACATTAAATCATGACAGCCTTCTGAAAGATGTGGTAGGGTCAAAAACTAATATTAAAGTGAGACTTGCTGTTGGGAAAGGATACTTTGATGATAGTCCAGGATTCTATGTAATAGGCTTGAAGACCTCAGAAGATCCAGGCCCAGTCTAAATTCTGTAATACAGTATATCACAGGTAATTTTCCTGGAAAAAAGCATTCTTGTTAGTTTTGAGACTTGGTTTTTGGTTTTGTTTCTTTTTTAAATACCTTTTTGAATGCACTTATTGAGCAAAAAATGCAGATGCATATTATTTTCATGGAATTTTTATGTTGTTATTATTTAAACTGTACACATTTGGTGGCAATTAACTTCCCTCTGTGCCCAGCAGCAGTAACAAGAGCAGTCACAGAAAGACGACCTGGCATATGAGTCCTATCTTAGCCTTTACAGTGCAAGTACACTGACAGATCTGTTTCATTCTGTATCTAGCTTCTAAAGGGGGCATTGATATCAAATTTAGCTCTTTAAAAACCAGCTGCTTTGTTGCAGCTTCCATGATAGACGAGGGAAGGAGAGGATGACTTCTCCGATCCTAAAAAAGCTCCATAATCTGGAGACCCTAAAGAAGCTCCTTTAGCTTTTAGATTAATAAAATTAAATGAAGTAGATTCAACTCCAGTTTATCTGCTTTGTGTAAAATGAGCTTTGTGCCACAGAATCAGTGGTGTCACTTTGGAGAAATCCTGAAAACTACGATTTACATCTTTCCTCCCAAGCCAATCAAAGTTAATAAAATATAGACTTTCAGCGTACTTTTATCAAATGCCTGTGTCTAAATAAATGATCAGTAGCCTTATGCTTACACATAGTGCTATTTTTAACTAAAGCCTCAGCGCTATCATTGTAAGGCATCATCTACTTTGGTTTTTGTTTGAAGGATAATATATTGAGCTGGATCTGAAAGCCCGAGAGAGAGAAGGCTGCAGCAGCTCTGTGCCCCCAGGTCCAGCCATTACAGAGGGAGCACACATATACACTACATGTATCCATATATGTGTATATACTTCTGTACACGACCAGCCACGCAGATCACATACAGACATATGGAGCAGTTGCGCAAAAATAGACAGCACCAACAGCTTCATCCTGCTCCCCTTGCTGGCTGAGTAGGATGGAGGTCCACTAGTGAGAATATATGTAAAAGTATGCACAATGTGCATGCCTCCAGCAGCTGGGCTTAGACACTCAGTCTGCCCAGCAGCTGCCCCTGGATCCCAGTCTTCCCAGTTGCTGGTCGTTGGGCATACAATCCCCAAGGCCTCATCCCCTCTCTGGCTTCTGGTATAGACTTCCACACACTCACCTCCCCCCTGCCGCCCGAGTCCTTCACCCAGGAAAAGAGTTAGAAAGGAGTGTAATAAGAGGGTAGGACAGACTGCGCTGATCAGGCTTAGGGCATGGCCAGACAAGCATATCGACCAGAAAAGTATTTACATGTGACCAACCCCTTTTCATCCCTTAACCCTCTATTTTCTCCTACTTGTTCCTCCCCAAATCACTGAAACCCCTCCCTTCCCCTACTTTGGTCCCTTCCCTAAACATCCTGTCATAAATCCTGTGCAATCCAAATCTGCATCCCGCAAGGTGTCGCACACCCCCAGGCAGTGACCCCCACTCAATCCAAAAGCTGCTTTAGCATTATCTTACCATGATGGGTTTCACACCTGGACACTGGTGCTGGCAGTGCACCAGACTGGGTGTCCCTTCCTCTGAGTCCTTAATTCGGGTTTCCGCCTCCATTGTGCTCCTGTGCTCTTCTGGGCTTGTCTTGATGGGCCTTCAGTAGGCTGATGGCACCTTTGATTGAACTGAGCAGGGTATGATTTGGACTTCTCCCATCTGCTGTGGTCTGTCTGTACGCCTTTGTGTGTGTGCACACAACGGTTGTGGTTTTTATCTACTTCTTGGCTTCCAGAAGCATTAATTTTTGCTTCACCACTCATGTGGACACTCTCCTTTGAATGGTGCCATACAAGTATTAAGTAATTACTTAATATGATCGTTCTCTTGAGTTCAGTATGAGGTGGAATTATCCATACTGTCAGATATTTCAATTCACAATATATACGTATTGCTTTTAATGCAGTTTCCTTAATACCTTAAAATTTTCTGGACTTGTCAGCAAAACTTCAGCTAGTACTTGAGCTTCTTATGAAAGTGATGATAGCGACTAAAGAAAATACCACTGTGGCACTGCCTCCTTAATTAACTTGTGGTTCTATTCCATTGGCACATCTTCAGCAACAGTTTAATCATTACAAGCCACAGAAGTTTTGGTATTGTTTTATTTATTTCAACTATTGACATGGAACAAAAAGTAGTTGTGGACATTGGTCCACATACTTCTGTTTAATTGGTTATCTAGTGAGTTCATTTAATGTACATTATTTTCAGCCTTCTTCCCCCTCCATCCCCTGTTGTATCAAATTCTCAATTGTACTACTTATACGGGAAAAATAATCTCTGTTCTTCTATGTGAAAACAGTTACTAGGCAGTTTTTGATAATGGCAATAAAAGCTGTCATGAGGCATCTTGGCTATTTGGTCTTCCTCTTCTTCCTTTCTTTGTTTCTTTTCTTTTGAATGTCTTATTGCCCTTCTTTCCCCATCCTCCAGTGCTGTAACCACCACCACTGCAGAAGAACTGAGGTCACTTTCCCAAAATCATGAGTGGGGCTCAGACTCTCGTTGGAACTTCCATCCTCATGCTTGCTAATGGCAGTAAATGGTTTGAACAGAGTTTCAGTTAGCATAAAACTAATATATTCCACATAGATGCACTGAGGCTAAAGCACATTTTTTATAGTGTCCGTGACATTATTTTTTTTTTCCTAAAACTACTCTTTTCATTCTAAATAACTGCTGCTCAGACATTGGATGTATCTGAGGGAACCTTTGTTCTTCCGTAGCACTGATGCTTTTATACATCCTTGATTTTTTCTAGTGTTTACTAGTGGGATTTGGTTTGAGATTTGTACACTGAAATGGTCTTGTCTACTTGCAGGTACCTGCACCTGCACTTTGTGCCGAAGTTCCTACTGCAGATCTGAATAAGTACAGTCAGTGGGGCCCAGTGAGTAATTCAGTTCCCCCAAAACCTGAATCAACTGAATTGCCCTCTACACTTTATTGCCTATAATGCGCAGTTCTTCATCAGTTATAATGAGACCTCAGACACTTATATGTAGACAGATACAGTTTTGTATCAATCTCAAGATGATTCCTACAATTTTAATGATTATTCTCTCCTCTAACCATCTTATCTGTAGACTCTACTGCCTTTCAAGACATCTTAAAGTGGTTCTATTCTGCAAGAAAATACCTTCTGTGCTAGACAACTCAAATGGCACTAAAAGTAGTTGAGTACTTACACATACACATATTTTTTCTGATGATAGGAAAGTTATAGTTAATTTTTTCTTGTGGCTTCTTCACTTGCTAGCTGTGGGAAATTTTCTCTATTTTCATATTTAATGACTGGATTTCATGATCTTTTCCCTCACTGATAAGTAAATGTATCTATTATACTGGTTCTTGTAAATGTATCTATTATACTGGTTCTTGTACTTATGCAAGAATTTCCAAGCCATAAGGCTACCCAGCTCCTGTTTTAGCCTTTGTCCTGAGCTTTCTGAACTTTACAAGACCATAAATCTTAGAGTTACTGGGTTCTTTAAATGCTCTCCTGTACTCACTTGACCTTATTCTGTATTCTGAAAGCTGTCTCTTGGAAGATAACCTCAGTCTCTGACATAATACTGTCCTCTGCATTGAAAGTACCCTTCTGATGATATTTAAGACTTGGGATTATTATAATGCATTAGAAAATTTTCCCCTTAGAAAATTTTTTCTGTTTTAAAGTTGATATTTTCCATGTACTTCATGAACAAGCTGCCTGAGCAGCTTCTAACTTTTCTAACTTTCTAACATTCGAAATTGCATTCTTTACTTCTATTAGCTTGGGGTTGTTTTCCTTCTGTAACTTCAAACTTATTTAAATTAGTAAATATCCCATTCATTTTCACACTTATAATCTATTCATCTGTTTTTACAGTACTGTTCATTGCTTCTTTGAAGGATTAGTTTGAATTGGTAAATTGTTTTTTTTGTCTTCTGCTTTATGAATCCTGTGAGCATTCCTGTAGACTTCACAAACTTTGTAATTTCATGCATTCTGCTGTTCACAGGTCTGGCAAATCAAATAAAAAGATGATGAAGTCCAAATTCAACATATTCCTGCATTTTTTTTCAAGTTGGAGTATAAAATTCACATGCAGGATTGGAAAATGTTGGTACCTGATAAGTCAGGCTCCAAATGACAAGCTGAACACATCCTTGTGTGTCTGATCTGCATTCCAATGACAATATAAGAGATTTTCACTGAGGCTAGCAACACCTCCACAGAATAAATATCTGGACCGTTTAAGAAATATCCTTTATGTGGTTTTGATACATATGCCTACCCCTTGTGTTCATTGCCATTACTGCCTTATACCTCTTATTCAATTTCCTTTTTTATTATTATACTTGCAGTTATACAGCAGTAACAGGCATATCTCCAAATACTCAGAGGTCAGCTTCATTCCAAATAAGCATCCAAAAGTGTAGATACTCATCTGAAGTGAACTGCCTATATATTTAAGGCAGTTTCTGCAACCCATTCTCCTTGCTGATATCGGATTGTTGATGGTAAAATTAAATTTCAGGGCTTAAAACTAAATTGAAGAGGTTTAATTTATTTTAGGACATACCAGCCAAAGCAGAAACTAAAAATCCAGGCCACCTTGCATAGAAAATGTATTGGGGGATTTTTTTCTCTTCCTTTCTTCCAGTGATTCATGGACTAAACTGTTCTGGGTTAACTGTTGAAGTCTTCTTGCTGTTGTGAAACTAGAAAGAGCAAAGCTATCCAAATAGCTTTATTACCAAAAGGCAAAAGTAATAGAAAAACTTGCATAAACAAAAAAAATATAGTTGTCTCTTGAAAACTAATGAAGGCTATTTAAAATTGACTGAAGTACTGAATAAGTCTCCCTCAGAATAAAACATAGAAAAAGTTTTAGACTTTTTTTTCTTATCATAAGTGACAAGGAAAACAAAAAATAAAGAAAATGTAAAAAAAACCCCCAAAAACAGAATACCTGCCAGTAGCCTCATTTACGCCAGAGAAATTTAAAAATATTTTTGTTGGAAGTCTTGCAAGATACTGACTTTGAAATCAATAGGTAACTTTAAAGATGTTTCTCATACGGTATTAGTTTTAGTGTATGTTTCATGGAGACTCTACTGCTACCATAAATGTGTAAACTGTAGCTTTCATGTGTATTTCCTATGAAATGAATTCTTAAATATTTTTGAATTCTTAAATATTTTTGAAGGCTGTATATGGTATCTAAGCATCTCTAAATTCCTTTTAGGAAAGACATAAGGGCCAGATTCTATACACAGCCAATATGGACAAGGTGCTTTAAGTCAGGGTGTAATGGAGAAAGACTTTTAATGGCCTTTTTTCGCTGCCTTGTTGCTAATAGCGATCTGAGTGTGACCATATTCTTTGCAGAAGCAGTCTGCCTTGAGGGCTCTGCCAACCTATACTCCTATGCTCTTTGGTAGTGATCTGAAGCAGAAAATTCAACACAGATTGGTGTGGCAAAGCAAGGAGGGATCAGTTTTCAGCCCCTCTTGTAGTTATATTAGTTCAAGAACAGTAAGCAGTTTCTAAACTCCTGCCAAAGACATCAGCTCTTGCCACATCAGTGTTCTTGTCTAATTCAGCTTAAAAGGGTGTAGAATGGGGTAACAGCGGCAGTACTGTGCAGGTGCAACATTCACTGCGTCTGTCACTTCTTAGGTACAGCTACCTTCCCTCGTCACTGCTTTTGCTTGAAGTCTCTAACTCATCTACCATACGGAAACTTATTCTTTCACCGCTATATGTTGCTTCCCTACCCATTCTTAGCCTACCTCATCCACTTCAGGATGACACATGCGCAACTTCACTCAGTTTTCTTGCCCTGTTAGAACAGGTGCCGAACTCTACAAATAGGATGAAGAAAGCAGGATGGTGTAAATGTAAACAGGGTAGCATTCCTGTCAGTTATGGCTCAAACATACAGTCAAGGTGTATTGGCTTAACAAACTGTTATCCTTTATCCATGTCTGCTGTGAGGCGATGCAGTTTATCACACATTTGAGCACAAAAGGATGCCTTGCATGACCTCACGCTGACAGTTACAGTAGCTCGGCTGATGTGCTGATTGCTGTTTTATTGCTGTAAGTCTAGGGTAGGGCAGAGCTCTCTGCCAGTGAAATGTAGAAGGCTTGAAGGGAAAATTACAGCATGCCCTGTCCTGGAATCTCTTAAAAATTAGTAATGGGAACAAAAGCTAACATCAGCCAGAACCCCACACTCCCACACCTTGTCCACACACACACATGCACACCATCCACACTCTTCAAATGTAAGAGATGGCGGTGGTATAGGATAGACAGATGATCTCCCTCCAACCAGAACAATTTTACTGGGGCCACATTGATGAAAAATGTTGACGTGCACAATAATGTACATGAAACCATATATACAGGACATCTTCCCTAAGTTTCAGCTCTGGATAAGGATGAAGGAATTCATGTGTTTATTTCATTCAGTTTTCTGGATGCCTTGAAGGAGGTTGGGGAGAGAAGAAAAAAGAAATTTCAGCAGACAAAAATGGAACATAATGAAATAATTAAATTCCAGTCTTTGTTCTCAAGGATTTCTCTTGAGCTTGTCTAATGAAACTGAACTATATTCTGCTTCTTTACATGATTATTAATGCTGCTCTCAGGTAGGAGAGGGAAGGAGGTAGTATAACTGAAGATTTAATTTTGCATTGTGTCATAAACCAGCTTTCATAAAGCCCAACAACAGTAAAGTGGTTCATTACATTTTAGATTGTCTGATGTAAATAGGATCCCTGAGTGAATGCGATGAATCTTTCCAGGGACCAAAATGTTTTACTGCTCCCAAGCTTGGTTTCCTTGTTCAGACTGAATAAGCTCAGCGTTTAGAAACTGACTTGAATTTTAATTTTATTCTAATGGCTAATTGTGTCTGCCATGGTTATGTGCCTCTAATTCGCACAGAAAAGCCCCTCAGCTTTTGCAGAAAGACTCTGGAAATTTTGTAGGGTTATTGACCAAATCAGAAATAACCAGTCAAATAAGACAGAGTTACCATAATCAGTACATCAGAAGCAGAATTTATTCCATTTCCAGTTACCCAAGGAGGAGGAAAGGCTCATCTGCAAACTATTCTTCCACAGAAAGGCATGTTATAAGTGATAGAAGTTTGTAGGCTAGCCCCTTTTATTTGACCGTAGTTATTTACAGCCCACTTAGTTCAACATCCATTATCACTTACTGCTTGCTTCACAACTCCATGGAAAAAGCAGTTGTCTTAGTTTGCAAAGCAGAAGTTATAAGGAGACGGCCAGGGGAATTTAACTCTTTTACACCGTCCTTATTTTAATGTCGTAAAATTTTATGTATTGTATGACAGGGAACTTTTCAGTGGTACTGAAAAGCCTGACTCCTTCTGTGATCCGTTTATATGATTTGTCTGTCCATGTCAATCGGTTTCCATCTCATCCTGTTTAAAAAAAGGACACCTAAATATTAGAACAAGACTGTATAATGTCGTCTGACCAGAGCTTCCACTGACCTTAGTGTGAGTTCAGTGTGTGGAACTCTAATTTTTTTTTCTTCTTACTTAGTTTGAAAAGAATGAAACCAATGTCAGAGCCACTTTCAAAGCTATGGCTGAGTTATACAGATTTGTTACTGATGTCCAAGGGAAAACAATTTCTTGAGTGTTGAGCATGGAGCAGAAGTGACAGAACAGTTTGTCAGTGGAGAACATTATATAGAGCTATTTAAAGACTGGCCTCGACCTTTCTATTTCTTTTAAAGCTTCTTGAGAGCCATTTAAACTTTTCTTCTGCCAGTTGCCTACTGTCAGTTCCATATTTGTGTTTGTTCTCTCCATGCTATGGTTGTAAGGTATCAGAGCACATTATGGGGAGATCTTCCAAGTCCTCTTTTAAACTCTTGTCTGAGAAAGACGCCTCAGATTCAGCCAGGTCAGCTTTGGTAGTTAAAGTTCACAGTAAGACCTTTGTTTCCTTGCTCTCCTCTCAAGCCAACTTTTTACAGACGGTGGAATGAAATCTGACCTGAATGAAGACAGTGGAAGTTTTATTATTGACATTGATGAATCTGAGATTTTAAATATTTTTTATATGTGATTTTTCTTCTGAGATACATATGTGCATACATATATATCTGTATCTATGCAGATAGGTAAAAGCAACTAATACTGGCAAATTACAGTTTGTAAGGCTAAATTTTAGATTGTTTGTAAGTAAATTTCTCATACCAGAAATGCTCTACTGACATGACTGTTGTCCATTTACAAAGTGTTATAAAGAGTGCTATTTTCAACACAGTTTTCAGGGAAAAACGATTAAATACTGCAGGTGCTTACATGTGCAGACTTTTTCACTGCTCAGACCTCTTATGTGTAATGCCTAAAAAAGTAGCAGAAATAGGTACTGCCACAAAGACACTTAAATTATTTGAAAGTTACTTATTGTATATTGAAGAATTTTACAGTATTCCTGATCTCTAACCATAAACATAAGATACAGAGGTGGAACAAGAAGTAAGTTACTGGAGGGAGTTGCATTCTTTGATCTCTTTTCTCTTATTCTTAACTTCAGCATCCTCATTTGTAAAGGAGCATAAAAGCATAAGTCAGTATTGTGCTCACAGATCAGGAAAAGCCCTCAGAGGTTTGTGTAGGCTGTCAGTGCTTACTGCTGGCTAGTTTGGAGGTGTTACTGTATGTGTTTCTGTGTTAATATTCGAGTACTACGTGGAATATCAGCTTTAATTTCATGTCCAAAAGTGAGGTGTCATCATTTAATACAAAGATGGAAAGTAAGAGCACAGCTGCTCTGAAGCAATTTGAAAAGAGTTTCTTAAATTCATCGTGGGAGGAATAGTGCCTTATTACTGTAAAATGTGCCTTCACTCGTTGCTGCTGTAACCATCATTCGCTTGTAGTCTGAGCACAATAAACAAATACAGTGATCACTGGTAATAGTTTTGGATATTTGTTGATGTATTTATGGTAACTGTATCTGTCTCTCAGCTATTCTGTTTCAAAATACCCCTTCAAGCAATGCTAATTGAGAAAACTTTTTTCTTTATTCCTTCCTTTGAAGACAAAGACAGGGATTTGTTTGCTGCAGGATGGTAACCAGGAACCTTTCAAAGTGCGACTGCACTTAGCCAAAGATATTTTGATGATCCAGGAGCAGGATGTGATCTGTGTGTCTGGTGAGCCTTTCTATTCTGGTGTAAGTAGTTTTCATTTTTTCTTTAAGATGTACTTTATACAAAGCAAAAATACTTCATGAGTATGTGTGTGCGCACACATGCACATCCCACAGTTTGATATTACATTTTATACTGTTAACACTAAGTGTATTTTAATATATCATCTTTTGAGAGTAAACCTGAGCAATACTCATCTAAGAAGCAGCAAGAAGATAATGAATAAGTTATGTGCATGACTACAGTATTATTTCTCTGCACTCACCCTTGAATATTGGAGCCACTGAATATAATACGAATAACACAAGCAGTAATTTTTGCAGTGAATACAGATACCTCAATGTACTTACATATCTGAGTATTGTCTGTGGAGTTGAAAAGACAGTTGATGGTTAACTGTTATGGCAGGACTTTGCTGGCAGAGGAATTATCTCCTATCCTCTATTGCTTTGGTTGCTTCATATGGTAGCACAACACAAGACTTCATGGATGTTGCCAGTCCCTGCTGAGAGGGTCACTCTTTTTACCAGCACATCATGTTGATAAAGATGGACTTCAGCTGGAACAATGTAATAGTGTGATTTATGTATTACTGTTTGTACATTATGTGCCACATTTCTTATTTAAGCATCGTGTTGAATTTTGTGGATAAGAAACTGAGCTTTGTAGAAAATTGTTTGGAAGATCTGTAAAATGTTGTATAGAAGAATATTGTAGGTTTTGGGACTATTGTAATGCTAAGTTTTTAGTTAATTCTAGAAGATAGCTAAAAAAGCAATAGAAACTATTTACTATTAATTTCTATAGAAATTTTTATACATACTGTTTTGTAGAATATTTTTAAGATTTATGGGAAACTATCATAAACATTCCACTCTCCCTTTGAGCTGCATAAAATTATCATAGGATTTCATGTTAAATCTTGTGAGGTATGGTAGTGTAATATCTGTTCATGCAAATGTTATGTGACTGCTATTATGTCTGTCTGGTTTATTAATTAATTGCTGCTGTTGCCACATCCATTTATCTCTAAATATAAGTATAATGAAAAGATACAAAGCAGAAACCAGAAATAAATTGGTAGAATGTTAGCAGTGCTAGCAGTGTGGGAGATTAATGGAGAATGTATAGGAGAATCCATCTCACAGTTGTGAACATCTCAGGATGAATGGTTCTGAGTTTTGCTCTGAAACAAGAGGAACATGCTGCCTACACTGTCTCTGTACAGGCTAGGTTTGTTTGTATGGCAAATCTAACATCAGCTTTTGGCAGTTTCATGCTGTACAAATACAATTTACTAGTACAGGTCTATGTACTTTATATGGAATATAGATGCTCCTTTTACTGATCAGACTGTACTGTTCCTCAACATACAGGACATCTAGCAGCCCAGGCAGAAAGAAATTATGAGTTCAGGCTCAGACTATAGTAGTTAAATTAGCAAAATACACTGTAGCACCATTACATCACCAACCCCATTCTGGTGTTATTTATTAAAAGATTTTATCACTCAAAAATATGACTTTCATTATAGTGCTATGATATCTGTTACTTCTGCTGAACTTGTTATTTAAATGTCTTTGTGAAATGCGTATTTAATTTTTGTGCGTTTTACAGCAAGGCTTTCTTTTACAGTTTTGCTGTCTTCAGTTTTGCAATGGCACTGTAGAAAATAGTGGATGATTTGCTTCACCAGTTACACTTCCCCTATCTTATTTGCAAACTGAATGCATAAATCATGAACTGATTGATATTACTGTGGTGAGGAGGAGTTTATCTCTTGGAAGTCTCATTGTTAGGTTAGTGACTTTTGAGCACTTCACCCTGATTTCCTCCAAGATTAAGACTAGGACTTGAATCAGTATGTTCATTCCAACTAAGGATGATTGGCATTTCACAGACAGTTAACTGTCCTTTTGTCACAGGTCATTTAAATCATCTGGAATCATGTGCTTTGATTGCATAGCACGATCAGACAAGTCCCGCAGGCTTCGTTTTTTTGCATTTTTTCCTCATTTTTATTCCTGATTTATTAGGTTTCTTTTTTGTTTGGTTGGTTGTTATTTTTTTATCTTTTACTTTACTTGGTTGATTTTGTTCTGTTCTTTCTGTCATTCTAGATGACTGACCATGTCTATTTTTCTTTTACATGCATTCTACAGAGTAAGTGTTTTCAGCAGCAAATAACATTGAATGCCTCATAGAATAAGCTCTAAAGAATGAAAAAAAAAAAATCTGAGAAACGATAGGATTGTTAAATTTTACAGATTATTAGCTACAGTAAAAGATCTTTTGAATCTGTTTTATAAATAAATTAATTTGATTATAAGGTTTTACTTAATTACTTCTGCACTGTTAAGGAACAAAAGTCTATTACTATGTTTCTAGTTCAGAACAGTATCTCTTCTGTTTGTTAGGTCTGAATCAATTTGCATGCCCCTCTATGTAGGACAGACTTTAAACAGGCACTTGACGTTCTAGCAGTATCCTGATCTGCATACTGTGGAATAATCTAAATGAAATCGTGGCCTCCTTAGGAATGAGGTGCTGCTTAATGTGAGTGCGCGGGTTAAGGGCCTAGTTCTTAATTTAAAACCCTTCTTTTTTGGTGGAAAACAGTTCTAGTTTCCCAAAAGTAAAGAGGTGTGAAAGAATCCTGTTTCTTCTTTCATTGTATACAGTTTGGAGTAAGAAAATAAAATGCATGAAGGATTATAAACAACATGAACAGTGTTGAACGCTAAAAAAGAAAGCATGTGTTTCTTTAGTAGGCTGGAAAAAATGACAGCGTTACTGAGGGTCCTGCAGTAATTGTACCTGTGACAATTCCATAAAGCATCAAAGATCGTTCAAATGATCACAGATTAGATATACATTTGGGCATCAGTTGCATCAATAAGTCTTACAGAGCTGTCTTCATGTATGCAACAAGAAAGACTTGCTTTCCAAGAGATAGAAACGCAGTGAGTTCGGAATCATGCTGCTAGTGGATATTTGATGTAGATTTGAACTCCAGTGCAAATGACCGAAAGTGAGATGAGAACATTTTGTGAAACTCAAAGCCTAGAAGGCAATGACTTTAATAATCCAGTTTAAATTCTTGTCTATGCAGAGGCTTCATAGTATGGGAAGTGTAAGCCTGAGTTGGAGTAGCTTGTATTCTGAAGATATCCATGAGCCTGTCTGTGGGAAAATTGGAAGATAAGGCTGGTGACTGTTAGATCAGGTACACTTTTTTCTCCCCCAAAGTACTGGACCCTCAAAAAATATTTTTTAATAATTTTAGTATTACCAACAGACAGTTTTCTTATAATTATTGTCATAAATCTCTATGACAGTTACTTGTGGTACAGAACAGTTAGGATTTTTACTCTTTTCATCTGAAAAATAAATGCTCTGAAAACAGCTGAATTAAACTATGTAGGAACTTCATCAGTACTGACAGCAGAAGTATGGAAGATTTTTATTTTATATTTCCTTTTAAACATATTTCTTGAATTACATGAAATTATACTCACAGAGGTTTGCTATATGATGTTCCGGATGATAATGTGCAATAAGGTAGCTCCGTCTTTTTAGACATTTATGTCAATAGTGTGGACTAACAAGGACAGCCTAATATTGATTGACCTTGCTGAAAATTATAATGGGAGGGGGGATAGCTTAAGATACAGTGTGTCTGATCTGAAATATGATTCTTCAGTAGATTTATTCCTAGGGAAAGTTTTAATCTTTACAATATCAGAATCAAAATTTTTATTATAGAGTTAATCCTCACAATTTCTATCACTTTTCATGATCATCTGAAATTCGAGTACACGGTTTATCGTGTTTTATCAAGAAAAGTAGTTTCTCTCTCTAGGGAACCATGATTTTTTCCTTGTTTTCTTTAATAGATTTTATTTGTTAGCTAATTGTACTCAGAAATTTTTCTTGTAGAGTGTATGTGCACGTGAGATCCATAACCAAGGATATGACAGTGTACCATCTGACAAGATGGAGGATTTGAATCAGCTACTGTTTTTCTAAAAGACTGAAAATACACTGTGAGCAGCAGACAAATTGCTTAATTGAGCTACCAGGACAGTTTGCATTTTTACATAATTTTCTTATGGGTTCTGTTAAAGAGTCATAGAGTTTCCAAAATACTGCTAACTCACCTGATGATAACATACAGATGATTCTCATTTCTTTGGAGTAATGTATTTCTATGCTGCTGTGTAGTAAAGCATTATTTAATTAAACATTAATAAATTATTTTAGCATTTTTTAAAAATAAGGATCTTTTGAGAGATTGGTGTGAAGATCATTCATAATTTCAATACTAGTAAAAACTGAATGCACATTTTTGTGAATTCACAGAGCAACAGCTCTTGAGTAGTATGGCATTTGTCCAAGAATTTAACTGAGTTTGATACAAATGTGTCTGAATGTAACCTATGAACTATAATTGGTGTTTTGATAGATGGAAAACCTTCATCAATAAACACCTTTTCCAAGGTCAGAAAGAAACAGTGACTTAAATTGTTGAACTGTAGCCAGATCTGTTTTCTGGCATTATTAATCACACAATCATTCTTTTAATTTTAAAGATGAGAATGTATTATATCTCACTTTCAGAGCTGTCATTTTGCTATTGTGAAATCAACTGTGTTGAAAGATTATAACTCTGTACAAAGCCCATACGGTATTACAAAAAACTAAGTTGTGTTAGAGATAGTTTTTCAGCTTACAAACATTGCACAGTAGCATGTTTTTCATGATTTTTTTTTTATTTAAATGATAAAGGTATTATGAATTTTTAACTATAAGTTTAAATTCAGAACATATCACTTAACTGTGACTTGCCTGAGCAGTCAGATGAAGTTATATTTTCCTTGCTTGCACATTTTAGAATTTTGGAGACTTCCTGAGGGTGAATTTTAAATCTGTTACCTTGGATCATTCTTTTCTGAGAGTAAAATTTTCCTTTCATATATTTTGGTGTAGATAAAACCAGTTCAATTAGTATTAGTAATGATAATGAATAGAAACATGAGTGAAGAATAAGTGAAAAGCTTAAAATAGTAAATGTATGGTTTTGATTTATTTTCTGTATTGTATTTATTTCTGGATTTATTTACTATATTGATTCTGACGTGTGATTGAATAGTATGTATGGTGCCAAAGTGAAACTCCCAGTATTGGAGAGAATTGCAAATATGTGAACAGATAGGTCACCTTTCAAGCACTTTGCATTCTTGTTACCGTCACAAAGCTACCAGAAAGAATGGTGAGGAGGTTTTTTTTATCATTTTGTTGTCTGTCAGCTAGTCAGTGGAGTGAATCCATTTTTTCAGAGAAGTCATCAAACATCTATCAGATGGTGGTAACTTTTTTTTTCTCTGCCAATCTGGACAGCTTTTAAATGACAACCTAGAACTGACAGATGTAAATATGATTATTTAGGGACAATAAGCCAGCTTATTTTTCTGCAACTACTTAAAAATAAGAAGCATAGCGATCTACTGAGGTTCAACCACAGGACTGCCATTTGTGAAGTCCAATTTGAAAGAGTGAATAGCTTTTTCTCATTTGAAGAAGGTTTTTCCCCCACAGAAAAGAAAAATCTTGCAAACTGGAAAACACTTGGAGGACCCAGAGCATTGATCAATGGCAGCTGGATTTACCATCCTCAGTCTCCAGCACAGCTGCAGAGGAAGGGGGATTTCCAATTGACCAAGCATTCTGCTGCCATCCCTTGCTGCCAACGTGCTCCAGCTACGTGAGGAACTGAAATAAGGAAACAAGCTTCGAATGTCACATGACAGAAATCATTAGCAGATGAGCAAGTCTGCTGGCAAACCTTTTTATCACGATTAATTCAAATTGGAAATGTGACTGACCTGTGTTCTCTGTCCTTTACCCTCAGAATGAGTGTAAAGTTGGACTGCTTATGTAAATTATTCCAAAGAAATGCCTGTACAAAAGAGCAAAGCATTATCAAAAAGAGTATATAAAATCTCCTCTCTTGAAAATGTATGAAATAATTCAGTAAAAAAAAATTCTCATGACATTTTTTTATTTCAAATTCTAGTGGGATTACTAGTAGCTGATAAACTACATGAGAGCATTGCCTTAAAGATATTATAGCACCAAAAGTTAACAGGTTGATCTATGAAATTGCTGCCAATGTTTTGATTATATCTTTATATTTCATTATTACATTTTAAAAATTATATTCTAACATATTCCTCTTTTTTTCCCTACGTTTTTCAATGTCAGTGCACTACTGTAGGTTCCTCTCCATCTCTGTTCCTCTTTTCCCACCTACTGTTTTGGTCTACACCCATTCCGTTTTTTTTCTGTGTTCTTCCGTATGTGTAGTACCTTGGTGTCTGTTCTATCCACTGTGAAAAGAGAGGTCTTCTTTTCTGTCTTGACCTGGATACCTTTACTATTGTAAGATGAATAACCAGGCAAACCAGTGTCCCAAACTGAAGATGTAATATTTATATCCTAGTAAAAAGGTTGAGTAATGGAATACTAAAGTTTCACATGCTGTTAACTCAGTTTTTTGAAGAGTTTTAAAGTTTCTTCGTCCTTATGTTCAACTGTTATTTAACTGCTTTCATAGAGACAGTTTGTAGGATCACATTAGATTACTGGTTTATATTACACAGAATACATAATTTGGAAGTATTACTGATTAATCATTATTGTTAAGAATTAGTTAAGCAGTTATAAACTTTATTTTACATCACATACCAGTCAGTATGAAATCTTTGAATCTTTACTGTGCCCTAACATTTAACTGTTACAAAATAGCTGTTATAAATTAACTCTTGACTGAACGTCAATAGTTAATGATTACAGAATCACAGAATCACAGAATAGTAGGGTCTGGAAGGGACCTCTGTGGGTCATCTAGTCCAACCCTCCTGCCGAAGCAGAGTCACCTACAGCAGGCTGCACAGGACCTTGTCCAGGTGGGTCTTGAATATCTCCAGAGAAGGAGACTCCACAGCCTCCCTGGGCAGCCTGTGCCAGGGCTCCGTCACCCTCAGAGGGAAGAAGTTCTTCCTCATGTTCAGACGGAACTTCCTTTGCTTCAGTTTGTGCCCGTTGCCCCATGTCCTGTCGCTGGGCACCACTGAAAAGAGTTTGGCCCCATCCTCCTGACACCCACTCTTGAGATATTTATAAACGTAGGATTCTGTGTTTTCCTTTCCTGACTATTTACTTTTGCTGTGTGCTGACAAGGTCATTCTTCACTTCTAATCTCTTTTAAAATGAAGTCCATGATCTCAAGAAGATCATTTAGATTTTAAGGAGAAATTTTAATACCTTTTTAATGAAAGCCTAGAAAAGACTGCTTCTGTTTCACTGCATAGCTCTGAGGAAGTTTTTTTTTTTTGGCAGAACTCTTAGCTCTCCTTTCCAGTCAATGAACATATGTGTGGATGAGGAATTTTTTGAGTTAGAAGCATGGAAAATGCTGACAGCTTGGCAGCAGCTTAAGAGTTTTTCAATAAAATGATAACTACTTTTGTTCTGTTCCAGGAAGCAGCTTCTAAAACACTGCTCTAAATCTTGCATTTAAGGATCCTAGAAGCTCTAACTTTCCTTCTGTTTGGTGTAATGTAGCTAACAAATGTGATAATGGAAGTACAAGCTCACAGGACGTTTTGTGTAGTCTTCGTATTAAACTAGGTAGCTTTTCATCAGAATCAAGTTTTACTTTGTAAACTTGGAGATTAAGTTGCTTTTGGAATTTGCAAAACCC
This sequence comes from Opisthocomus hoazin, assembly GCF_030867145.1. Taxonomy (NCBI): domain Eukaryota; kingdom Metazoa; phylum Chordata; class Aves; order Opisthocomiformes; family Opisthocomidae; genus Opisthocomus; species Opisthocomus hoazin. Next base: position 48,035,782 of record NC_134416.1, on the reverse strand, counting down.
TTGCAAATTCATTCATAGAATACTACCCTGTGCAAATAGAGGGGAAAGCAAAACTAAGTTTACTAATCAACAAATCTACAGCTGGCACAGATTTTTAGTTAGATTTTGTTTTAAGCAGATAGTTGGAATCAATGAAGCAGCACTATCTTTAACCTGGAACAGCACAACTGGTCAGTCAGCATACTTAGAGCACTTCTTTACTAGTACAAAATGTGTTGCCTTCCAGAGTAGTCGCCATACTTTGTCAAGGAATAGTTGTAGAGTGTTTTAAGAACTTAGAGCAGTGAAAAGCCTTTGGTTATTGTTAGTGTACATTTGAAATGGTAATTAAAGACATCAGAACAAAATTATTTGCTTCATTTTGCTGGTCAAACTTCTTTATTGTGTTAATCATTGCATTAAAATATTATTTTACATTAAGTATAGTGCTTTGCAGACAATGTTTACTCAGTCCACCTTGGTTGCAGATGGCACTGAAAATGAAACATGGTTTGGACTTTTTGCAAGTCACATACAATAAGTCACGTGCAAGTCATGCAAGTCACAGAGAAAAACTTACTCGGATAAAAGAGTTTTCTGGCAAAACATTTCAAAGCTGGTATCTACCATCAAAATACTTACTCGAGTTGCTTTGTAACTCTAAAGGGAGGGATTTATCTTTCCAAAGTTAAATTTGTCCTCAACAAAGGGCACAGATGATGAAGATGATCACTTAACTCGGGCACCTGCTTTGACTCCCCTGGATTGAATGTATTTATGTTTCTTTGCTGATTACAGTAGAAAACTTGCCTTGACCAATGGCTCAGTTTTAGATAGATTCATAATGGTTAGATGAGTCCAATTATTTTTCTACTAAACTTCTGGTTAAAAAAAGAGGAGCTGATCAAAGCTGGGATCTGATCCTAAGCCAAAATTCTGGTGTGTGAGATGTGCGATGCTTCTGACAGTTTTGGAAAAGCTGTTTCACTGTATTGTGAGGTTTGCAACTGCAGACTAGGGGATTATTGATGGTTTAATAATGAAAGATATAACTCATATGTAATTCTGATTAGTATTTTTGAAGATTGTTTATTGTTTGCATGTTTGTAATTGTTAGCTATCATGTTGTGGAGACTATGTAAGTCTTTACACTTAAGATACACCAAAGTAGTATCTCTTTATTGTAAGACTGAGAAGTGTGTTGAGTTAGCCTAGGTTAAATAACACAGCACTTGAGTGGATCTAGTTTGCAGTATATTTTCAAGGTTCAGTTCAGTAATAGTCCAGACCTGAGATATTTGATGTCTACTCTCAATGGAGATAGAAAACAACCTAGAAAAAATACCAGATGAAACCCTGTGATAAATTATGTTGTGCTGGAAAATTGCAGTTTCTTGAGATTTTTCTATTCCCTTTGCTTCCTTTTGCACAGTTTTGTCTAGTAATCTGCTATGGTAGCAAAGTGTTTCTGAAGCGTGCATTTCTTTCTCTTAAAAAGTAATGCTGAACTCTAGTGTAAAATCTTTCTAGATTCCTGTCAGACAGCACTGGTAAACTCACCAAAGACCCCAAAAGAGGCATTTTCAGGGCTGGCGTGGCTCTGCCTCTGCTTGAATGAAAACCAGAAAGAATATTTCATTTACTCTTTTATATGAGTACTTGAGTGTGTGTTGTGCTAAGAAACACAACAGGAAGGGTAGCAATATTCTTCAGGACAACTTTCTGTTAGGCTTTTTAAAAGCATAGCTTCCTCTTCAAATATATTCAGATGCCACTATTTAAACTTTATAGTGGCTACTGACATATCATGAACTGCAGATTTTAATGAAGATTTATATTTTTCACTGAGCATGTTACTTCATTTGAAATTTGATTGCAAAGTGTGATATCCTTTATTTCATTCATGGTTAATGCAATACTACCAAGCCACTTCATTAAAAGATTGCTTTTTTCCAACATCTTCTTAAGTAACACAAGCTTTTTCTATTTATTTGATTTGAGCATGTATCACAAAAATACTAGAATGTATTGAACAGAGCGTACAAGTCAAGCTTCTTTTCCTAACCAGAGGTTCAACACAAGCTGGAGCTGGAAATGATGTAGAGTTAACAGGACAAATAGCTACCAGTGGAGCCACAGCTGAGTGTTTCATGTTCATTTGTGTAAACTCAGCTTAGACTACACATCAGACTGTGGCTTATATTGGTTTATTCTGAATATATTGTCTGCAGTTTTACCTGTGGCTGAAATCTCCTGGCAGACAAAAGGTTTTCTAAGTATGGTTTGTGGCATGAAGTGAAATAACTTTGTGGATTGAACCTAGTTTCTGGGAACTTCATTATGAAATTTTCTTACTAAAAGGTATGAGTTGAGAGCCGAGAATGCGCCTCTGGTCTCTTTGAACAGCGCAGAAGCACATGGATGAAACAGGATAGCCATGTATTCCTCTATTGCCATGCTACGCATTCATTTGTGGGCTACAAATATAGTATTTTTTTTACTCATTTCAGATGTCAAAAAATATGAAAGTTTTAGCCTTTTAACATCAAAATCATATATTTCTTTCTTACAGTAAACATTTACAAGCATTAGCCTAAATAAAGAGATGGAAAGTCTCATTTTAAGCAATCATCTATTTTGTTTTGTCATCCAAAACATTGGACTAGTTTATGCTTGCCCATTCTGCAGTTACACAATTCATGTTTGTCACAAATGTGAAAAAAAAAGAAGGCAACTGGATTTCTCCCCAATTTCAGCAACCTCAGTTTTCCAAAACTTTTACGTGGTAGCCCTACATCCTTTCTTTTCCTTTCTGTACATGGAGTAAGGAGGAAAAGATAGCTCTGTGGAGATTTCATCCTCTCTGTCACTGCTTTATTTCTGATGAAAGACTTATTCAAATCTGACTGACACTGGCAATCTGTGCTGATTGTGCTGAAATATATAAACATACATCGATAATATATGTATGCAGACTTATGCTATGCAACATATACAATGACATGAGTATAAAATCTAGACCACATGTAGAAGGCATTAAAAGATCTATATATTCAATAAATTTGTATCTGGACATATGGTATATCTGCTACTACGATTTTTTGCCACTAACCAAATCGGCTAATACTAAATGATCTTTGGGAATAAAGTCAACAAGACAGAATAAAAAAAAAATAAATTCTATTTTGAAAATGTTCGTATCTAAGACAGATACTAGCCTACAGTTTTTATAGAACAAATTTTGAGAAAAGCAATAAAAGGAAAAAATGGGATACTTTAAAAAATTCTGTCTCTAACAACACCCTTTAAATCATTGGGTATGATTTTTAAACTGTAACTCTGAGGTCAACAGCAACTGTGTTTGTATTAGTTTTTTAACTTGGATCATGACTGTGCTTTGAAATTAGTTTCTCCATCATGTGCTCTTACCATGCTTTGGTTCACGCCACTGAGTGGCCTTGGTGTATACAAGATGTATTCCTTTTTGGATGGAACTAAATTTAAAATGTGCTCGAGAGTGCAGTTTATGTACTTCAGCGCGTAGTACTCATTATGCATATGGGATCAGTTTAGGACTAGTCGAGGTTAAGACCTCTGAAATGCATGTGTTGTGCAGGAACTGTTTAACTCTACGGTTCTCTTGTTATTGCATTGCAGTACTTGCCAGTACAGTATGCATTGAACAAATCAATTTTTGTCTGAGACAGGACCTCTGTTTTGCTTCTAGACTGTATCTTTTTCTCTGCAGCGTAGGTTTCATGGGATTTTCACATTCAGGAACTCACAAGTTAATTAAAACAAGAAAAATCGGTGTAGGATGGAAGCAGTGAAACAACTTATTGAAGCATGAACATAGATGTTATGGCAGAAAACATTAAATCTATCAAAGCTTGATTTTTTTTTTTTTTTTCCAGGAAAGAACAGTAACAATTAGAAGACAGACTGTAGGAGGATTTGGGTTAAGTATAAAGGTAGGGTGATTTTTTTGGTCTGTTATTCTAAGTTAGACAAAATGTGTCTTTATATATAGTTAATGTTGCTTTTAATGAGGACAGACTATATTTTAGAGAGCTAGAAACAAGAGAGCAGACAGATTCTAGGATAAAAATACTGTCACAGTAGGCAACCAGCAATTACACTGCCCTATGGAATGGAAGGCAATGGAAAGATCATTCCCTTAAAATTCAAGTTGAGAAACTCTGTAACAAGTTCATCATCAATTCTTCTACAAATATCACATTAATTCACTACACTTCATTAGTAGGACAGAAAGTCTTATTGCTGTCTCATATTGTTTATTTTGCTGTAGATCAAGCAAAGGCATCAATTTATCATGTTACTATACATTTGCTTTCTTCAGTAAGATTTAAGAACATATGTAAGCGTAGGTGATCCTTTTTGATGGAGGGAGGGATGAGGAGAGTGAGGAAGGGTTAATAATTTTTGTCTTCATAGTTATGATTTTGAAAACCTTACCTGAGCGTTGAATCTCAGTGTAGACAATACAGCATTAATTTTGTCTTCTAAACACAGCAGTCCTCAGTGTCAAGGTAGCAATGGAAAAAGTGAAGCGTACTTCACATGAATGCAAAGAGGCTTAAATTATGCATATAAAGTGAAAGTATAGACCTCCCTGTGAACATCTGCTAGTACTGACCTTATAAGAAGTGACTCAGAAGAGGGACTAATGTGCATTTGTGTTGTCATTAATAAGAATATTGCTGAATAGAAATACTAGTTCTTAAAATATGTCTTGGTACACTTGCTGTTATCTTGTTGACCCACTAAAGACCTCTAGTCAAGGAAAACTAATTGCTATGTTGTGGCCAAAGTTTCTCATGAATTTAGTCAACAGCACACAAGTTATTTTCCTGCAATATCATTATAGGTTACAGTTCACTGAGTAATGATGAAGTAATGTGTGTCAATGTAAATTCAAGTGTATGGATGAATGAGGTTTTATTTAGCTGGTGCTAAGAAATAGCTATATAAACTGTGCTAGAAGCAACTGCTATAGAATTTACAAATAAAGTCTTGAAATTAAATTATTTTATTTAATCATATTTTCTAGGTTTATTTTATTGCATAAATATTAATCTCAGTAGTGGAAAGGTGAAGCTACATAAATTTTGATGTGAATAGACAATTTTTTTTGTTCATTTTTGGAATACCTAACAATCAGGTGATGGAATCGCTTACACAGATGTCATTAAATAGAAAAGACATCTCTTTCAACAAAGCAAACTCAAACTTACTGGGATGGTGTAGATTAGATAATGAAAATCGTGAGTAGAATTCTATGGTCTGGGATATTCTGTCAATGTAAATCAAGCACTATGATTTTTTTCTTTTTAAATTATTTATTTTAGTAAATCAGTGAAGATGGGACCTCTTTTGCTAGATGCCTTTATTACTAATCCTACATTCTCTAAAAGAAAGCTTGACAAACGGTTGGATAGCCAACACAATCTAAACCAAATAGTTCATCATTACGATCTGCTATTATAATTTTAAGCTTGTAGTAAGAAACAACATAGAACTGGAACTTAAAGTGATGTTTTCTGTAGTTTGATAGGCAAACTTTACGAAGACTCACTGAAATGGACTTTTTAGGTATGCCGTGAAGTGTTAATGTCAGTTCCAAATGTTCTGAAAAGTGACAGATTTCTTTTCTAAAAGGTACTATTTAATCATGGTATGCTTCCGCCTGCAGATGAGTAACAGTTTGTTGCTTTGTTGTGTTTTTTTTTGTTTTGAAAGGTTCCTGCAGTTTAGTAAAGGACTGGTGCTTATTAGCAGTTTTCAATAGAAAAGTAATTATTTTGTAGTAATGCCTTAAAGTAGAGGTCTACAAGTCACCCTGTAGGAGTGAGGACTGAGGCATTTCCTCCTTGTTTCCGTAATTCTACCTCCCACAACACCACATACTACAGCAGTTCCTGTTATCGTGCTACTCTCAGATCACTTAAAGATGGGGGTTATCTGAGGATTTATTTGCTGGCAGTGGTGTATATCAGAGGATGCATTTTATCTGAAGTGTGAGTTATAGCAGTTTAGTGATTAATGACCCTCACTGTAAAATATTTGCTTGTGCTTTGATATGAATTTGTCTAGTTTTGGCATTCAGCTCTAGGGTGTTATCGTGCCTTTTTTCTACTAATTTAAACACCCATTTGCAATCAGAAATCTCACATGACCAAGTCACCTTTTGGTGAAAATTTTGGAAGTGTCATATCCCACCTTAAGTGTTCTGGACCCCTGGATTTTTTTTTTTTTCCTGAAGAGCAGAAGTTCAAAATGTTAATAATTCCAAAATGAAACTGTCTAGTTATCTTTTGGTGGCTTTTCTGTGAGGGGAACTGTCTTCTTTTTTGTTATAACCTAGATGCATCAAATATGTTTGTAAAAATTAAAGATTCATCTAATCATTTTTAAAAACCTGCTTGCAAGATTGATTTTTGCACAAGATCCAAACTTAAGCCCTTTAAAAAATTGCGTATACTCTTTGAAGGTTTGAAAGAACCAAAAAACCCTCTGTTTTGTGTTTTGCTGTGCTTCATTTTACTGAAGTTAATGGTAAAAGTGTGAATGAATTTGAAGCAGAACTGTTCTGATTTACACTTTTCAGAAGGAATTGTTTTCTAATTTCTGAAGCCCCTTTAGAACCCTCAGTAATAAACCTCTGTGTGTGAAGGAATAGCCATGGAGTTAGATGTAGAAATTGAGAAGTGTAGTTTAGTATTTCAGTCATTTATCACATCTCTGATGATTTGAGGTGCATAGATTTGACACAGGAAGCTGCTTAGTGTATGACTTCTGAGAGAACATCATGTTTCTCAATAATTGGAGTGTAGTGTTCTTGTGGAAACAGGCAATAAAATTGATATAGTTCATTAAATAAATTAAGGTTTGCAGTTACAGTCTGACTCCTGGCTACCAGGACTCCGTACAGTGCCATTTTCCTGCCTCTGTTTTGATCATTCTTTTTAAATGACAAACAGCATCACAGATCGGCTGAGATTTGATTTGACTTTTCAAAGTTTGACTTGATCAAAAAATCTCTAAAGCAAGCATGTGCACATATCCTGCTCACATTTATATACATACTCAGATGATTCTCTCCCTCTACATTCATTCTTTAGTTTTTTTTTTATTAATGTATTTTCTCTGTTTTTCAAATTGAAACAATAAAAAAATAAACAGGCTAGAAAGCTTTAATTAATAGATGAATCATGTAGCTTTGAGTTTAAAAAATTTTCTTTTGATCTTTAAAGATTTATGTACTTGCGGAATTCGGTGCTGAATGCATTTTGCAACTGGCATTTTGGTTCCAGCTACGCCATTCTATCGAAAAGTTTAAATGTGGCAGTTAACATTGGCGCATTATTGTCCATATTGTTTGTTAGCATAATGCCTCGCACATTTTTAGCTTACACCAACTAGTATTCTCCAAGACAGTCAGTGAACACAGTTCAGAGCTTTACATGGACTGCTTCCAGTTGGCAACATGCATGAAGTTACTCTTTTTCAGTTGCAAGATAGTTTATAGACGTGAGCCATATTGTGCCGCTAGCCCTTAAAGCTGAAACAAACAGGCCCATCTTTGTTAGTGGAACAAATGTTGCCTTTTAGTATGAAATAAACATGTCCCCTGCATTGTCTTACTCTAAGGATGCTAAAGTCCAACAATTGGTCTATTTTTTTATAGACTCTCTCTGTTTAGAAAAAAAAATAGTAATTTTCTTATTATACTTGGAGCCAAACACAAAAACAGCATTTGTCAATAAAAGTTACTAGTTTCAGTTGCCCTATTTTTGATACAACTAAAACTTCAGAAAAAACCTCATACATAAAAACTGGGAAAAGAAAAAATCTTTAGAACTGTATCATGAGACCCTTTGAAAGGAGGTGTGGGTGACCTCCCACCAGTAATGGCAAACATCCAGGACAATGATCTTCAAAGAGCTGCCAGTGATTAGAGCTTCCTCTGTCACTTCTAGCAGGACCACCTCCTCAGGTGGGCGGCTACCTTTGTTCCAGGCTTATTCTTGTCTGCTTAAGGAAAAATGACAAAGAAAATTTGTGTTACATAGTTGGAGTCTGGTAAAGGTCTCAGCTGTCAAGATTTCAACACTATTACTTGACATGTTTTTGTTCCCTCCTCTGGTCTGAGGTTATAACCACATGTCCACGCTAGAGGGAGGGAAAATTTAACGCAGTGGAGAAGTGGCCTGTGTTCGCAGAGGTTTTGTCAGTAGAGTATCTCCTGAGCCTGTAAAACCAGAATTTAGATACGCATACACTTTTTCTTCTACAGGACAGAGAATCAAGTATGGAGAATGCAGGAAGCAAGGCTTCAGTGTCAATCTGAAGTAGTATTCAACAAGATGTTGTAAGAACGTATAGAACTCTTTTAGCTTTCTGCAAATTGACAACAACAACTGGGTATAGAGAAATGGTCAACTGTTTTCTCTTTCCCATTTTGATTTTTTGTTTCTTAGAATAACAGGCAACACCTCCTATGACTAATTTAAAGGAAATCCTTCATACTGGCCAGACTGGGATGCAGTGAGAGGAGATAATTTTCTTCAGTAGGACATTGCTCAGTGCTTCTTCAAATCTGCAGTGTAAATGGGTTTAGGTAGATATAGTGAGTGAGAGAGGAATAATCATCTTGAGTGCATTGCAGGCTGGCTTAGTAATAACAGTAATTTCCCTCTTTACTGGAGATCTAAGGAGGGGGGGAGGCCATTTTCCTGAGAAAAAAGGAACTACGTTAGCTGTGCTGAGCTTTAAACACTACACTTCTTTGCTGAGCTTCAGATGTCCCGACTAGTGCAATCGCTGTGTAACATTGGAGACTTAGGAAGGGAAATGACACAATTATTCTTCTGTTTGTCTGAAAAATTTGAAAGAAATTAAAAGTGCGTTTGACTAAGGAAATATCTGGAGGGTGTAGATTAAGTCTTACAAATTTACTGAGCTTGAACTGGTCATCTTAAGTGAAATCAACTGTTATGTTTACTGTTCCTCTGGTGAAAACCATTGAAAAAATATTCAGCACGTTATAATGCTACAATTTACTTAGTCTGAACACATCTCTGAGCCTGACTGAAATGAAGGTAGCCTCACGGTCTTTGTGAATACTCAGTCCCTGTTACAGATATCAATACATTCTGTGCTCATCTCCCACAATGCCAACAGAACTTTTCTTCTAGGCGTATAACTGCTGTAATATTACCGAGATCCTATTAACTCAGTGGTTTTAGGACCATTTGTGTTGATAGCCACTAGCAGAAGAAATTTTAATCCTATTTAAAATTCTATGGTTTCACAGGAAATTCATCTTTATTCCATGACAGAAATAGCTGTTGAGTGCAGGAGTCTGTTCAGTTTCAAACAATTGGTTATTGCATGAAGAAGGGCTATGTACTGTTCCTTAGACCATCAAAATACCCATGTCAGTCCTTTCCACACCTCAGCGCAGGATGCCTGGACCTAAGAAAGCCATTGTTTCCAAATAAAAACCTGGCTGCTGAAGAGAAGAGTAAGCAAACCCTTAACCAGTTTTCCTAGGCAAAATGACTGCGTGTGGCAGACTGTCATTTCTGATGATCTGAATTTGCTGAGATTACATACAGGCTTACACTTTGATGCTCTCTACAGAGAAAACAAATACTTGTTTCTCTGTGTATATTTGCCTTTCTCTTCCTTTGAGTTTCCTTTTTATTTAAGGTTTCTTTTTAATACTTTATTTTTAAGTGCCATGAATGTTTCCAGTCCCCACAGGATAAATTGAATGAAGCAACAGCATTGAATTGCTGTTGAACTGTTGAATTACTGTCTGACTTACCTTTATTTCTCCCCATTTATTGAACACCTACTGTTCCATTTCTTAAAGTTTCTTTTTCTGTTCCTTGTTACTTGTCCTACTGCTTTGCTCACTCTGTGCTTGTGTGACAGAGACAGAAACAAATAAAGGCTGCTTTTGAGATGAAAAGTCCAAACTTGCCTTTCTTGGGCTGTTGTTTACCTGTTTCTTGCCAGCATGAAAACTAAGTGGTCACAGCGTGGCTGCCATTGTAATGTGATGGCCATTTTGCTTTTGTAGGACACAATTTCAGACTCCAGAATGCACGGAAACTGATGTTCTTTTCCATCAAGTCTTGTACATCCTTCAATTCACTTCCTGAGCTGATGATGGCAACTGAGAACTCCTTTATGAGAGACAACAAGGGATTAATCTCAATCAACTATTTATTTTTAAAAAAATAAATTAAAAAAAGAGGAAATGCAGGATCAGAATTATTTTCTCAGTCTGTCTGAAAACTGCAGTTAGAGAAATGGTAAAATATAATTTTAAGTAAAAGATATTTCCAGTGACTGACAAGATTGCCATTTATTCTGTTTTCAGGGTGGAGCAGAACATAATATTCCAGTGGTCATTTCTAAGATTTCCAAAGAACAAAGAGGTGGGTGTTAGATAAGTACACTGTGTTTCGATGTGCTCCTTAAAGCAAGGTGCATTAAGTCTTGAGATTCTTCGGTGAGTGTTAAATAAATAACACTCATTATTTACATTAGTAAATAAATGCTACTGGTGTATCATTTCTCTCTCCAGGTCATTATGATCTCTCTCTTCCTCAGAACAGTTCTCTGAAATCAGAGTTCAGAATTTGTGTTTGGAGTATTTTGTAAACAGTCTTTAAGATGATTTAAAAAAAAATCACGCAAAGCGTTATTTTTAAGGAGAGAAATAGGAAGGTATTTAGAGAATGAAAATATTCAGCAAATTTTACCAATTTTAATGATTTTGTGCCTTTTATTTCCAAATGGTTATTGCTAGGAAGCTGTAGCAGATCAAATGTTTGGGTCTTAAAGCATGGTAACATGAGAAGAGAATGCATGTCTTTTGTACTGGTTAGTACGGTAATGCTCAGACAGGGGTGGGTAATGGCAGAACCTTGACAATACCCCTGTCTATTTCAGCATTAGATGCTGTGCTGTGTTAGCCTTTGCAGCAACTCATATATAGCACAACCGGTACTGCGTAAGGTCTTAACCATACTTATTTTTAATTCATGCAGAGCTGGTGCTGAATCCCTGTATTGTTTTTAACTGGTAAAGTTTTGGAATTATTAGAATGATGTAATATGTTCTAGGAAGAAGGATAATGGTTGAACAGCTCATGATTTGTGCAGTGATGAGAAATGAAGGTTGTCAGTCAATAGTAGTACAGTGTTTATATATTTGTTGTATTTATGTAGGGTCAGAAACATCAACTTGGAAGCTTTTACCTCCATCTCTAATGCAATTGTTCTAGGAGGCTGCTTCTTCACAATTGAAATGTACCAGCATAAAAAAAAATCTCATATTCACCCACACAGATAAAGACAGGTACAGGGGAATCAGTGTATTGAGAGATGAAAGCCAACGCTGAAAGGTAGATGTGAAAGTTGTATCTAGGGAGGCTACAGAGTAACGTGGAATGAGCCCCTAAGGAAGGCAATAAGGTTAACCTTAAGAAGTTATACTTGTGACTCCATTCTTTTCAGTATACAATATTATTATTATATATATATAATAATAATATATATGTATATATATATTTTATATATATACAGTATTATTATTATGTAATACATAGTACTGTGGCATATATTACCTACACTAGCTATTAAAATACTATTAAACACTGCAGGAAAAATAAGAAATGTAGGCTTAAGTTTCATTGAGCACACAAAAGTCTGCAATCTTCTTTTATTTTTGTTGTTATTTTTTTGCTGCGGTAGCTGATACATTATTTATAACCTCAATACCTAGCTGAGATACAATCTCCATTACTGCTTTCAGTAAAAATACCGCTGATTTTTAGAGAGCTAGTTCTGAGAGACATCTCTTGTGTAGGAGACAACTGTCTTGTGGTGTAGAAGTGTCACGCCACATGTCTGTCCTAGGGATCTTTCATACAGAAAATGCTGTCTGACCTAGAGCCTCTACCTCAAAGCTCTGCAGGCTTGATTCTGCCATCCTCCCGGTTGACTCCAGCTCTTTCTTTGGACCTCTAAACAAGAATGTGACATTGGATACAATTCTTAAAATCAGTGATGCACATAGGATAGTTAGGCTAGCACATTAGGTCATATATAAAGGGTTAGAAGAAGAAGAATTCTGAGATATGCATTTATTTCAGAAAAAAGAAAAAAATGTTTAGCTCCCAGTAATTTCAGCATCCTTTGTTACATCTTGGTAGTAAGACCAGTCCTTCAAACATGTATTTGAGTGTCATAATTTGCGTCAATAATAATTCCAGTTTTTACAATCCATGCAAAGAAGTAAGGTTTATGGATCACATCCAATTCTAGCGTTTTCTAGACAGTGTCTTCTGTGAAGTTTTGGAATGCTGCAGATAAGTAGTCCTGTACAGCCTGTTAACATTCTTTAGTTCACATGTTAGGGGTTATTTATTTCTTTATAGTCATTTAAATAGTCTTTGTTATATTTCGTGTGTATTTATAAAGTATATTTGCATTAGATAGCTCTGTAACTCAAAGCTATTTAAAAATTACAGTTGTAGAATTAGATTTTATAAATTGCCGTGTGATTTTTAGAGCTTAGATTTGTTTTAAAAATCAAACTCAGCTGGTGATTTTGTACAGTATACTGATTGTCTAGCTCTTCAGCATGTAGAGTGTTATTCAGCATAAATATTCCACTGATCTTATCAAAGATGCAGGTTCTAAAGTATCTTGGGTAAAAGCTTCCAAGTTAAATTTGTCATTCATAAGTAGCTGTGGAGTCTCGATGTTGCTTTTTCCCCAGAGTTAGGAAGAAACAATCTCTCACAGCCAGATAGGACCTAGCCCTGGAGTCCTCATCTATTCAGAAAAGTATGGCATACCTCATCATAATGGCCTGAAAGGTGCTAGTGACTGATGGAAGATGTTTCATAGTCTTGTGCCTGGGCTGGGTAGACTCTTTCATTGTAACACTGATATGCCAGTATTTGGGGATTAAAAAAAAAATCCATATCATTTATTTGGAAGTTGTGTGTTGAGGTTTTTTATTATTTTTCTGTTTAAATTTTTAAAAATTATGTGAAAAAATAAATAAGAATACATGTACAAGAAATCAAGGCTGTTTGTACAAAAAGAGTGAAAAATATGCTTTCTGTTTTCAGCGGAACTTTCAGGTTTGCTCTTTATAGGAGATGCAATTCTACAGGTGAGTAAAATCGCAAGTTCTTTTGTTTATATTTTTCTAGAAAAGTGAAATGATATCTATACTTATGAAATGTAGAGTAAGTCTTCTCTTTATCTTTTTAATAACAGATTAATGGAATTAATGTGAGAAAATGCAGGCATGAAGAAGTGGTGAGCTTTTCTGGTTTTTTAGTCTACTTTTTGTCTTTTGTAGTTATTGAGATGACAGTGTACGCTGACAGCTAGTATCAGTTCTATCATTGTTATTCCTAAACAAATATGACTGCACTGTCTAGCATGACAAGTAATTCAGATTTTAGTGCAATTGCTTCTTGCTAAATTTGTTGTAGTTGCTGTTCTCAGATAGGCTTTTGTATATTAAAGTTGATTAGTTTATTATGCAGATTTTAGCTGTACATATTCTGACATTTCATCTTCTGGCTTATAGCTATCAACTTTTAGCAGTGCTAGAAATTGCCGGCTCTGTGAGGTCACTTTAATTTCATGAGCTGTAATTTGCTCTGTGTTGGAGGTTTGTTGTTTGGTTCGTTTTAATCCTATTTAAAAATTCAAACAAAACTATTCGTCTGGCTTTTGTTCTCTGGCTGTTTCTTATGAGGGTGCTTTCCTCCTTCAGTTAAGCTGTGATCAGTATGGGTTTAAAACAACAGTATTTTAAGGACATTCTTTCTACAGAAGCCATGTGTATTTGAGATTTCTGTAGTAGGCTGGCTCCTTTGGTAAGTCAGCTTTGCTAAAAGTATCATGTACGTTGGTTATATTTTACTTTTTGACTCTTCTTAAGTATTTTTAGAAGCAGGAAACCCTTTACTTCAGAAAATGATGCCAGAAATTAGAAGATTACCAAAGGAATTATCTTTAAATTCTATGTAGCTCAATAGAATTTGTACCTGTATTCTTAAAATAGCATAGCAAAGTTATGTCTGAAAGTTTACTTTTTTATAACTTTGCCAATTCAAAGATGCTCTATATTTCATACTGCATTCTGTTATATGAAAGGTCATTGAACGTATGCTATTCAGGTAGAGAAAGCACGGGTTAATAAAAATGAATTTCTGAGGAGCCAGTTAGTGCAGGCTGGAAGATTAGACCACCACACTACTGCACTTCTCAGAGTGCTTTTTGGAAATTTGTGCTGCAAAGTATGCTTCATTCTTCAGAGCCTTCGTCATACCACCTTCCTACCACCAGCAGGCTGATAGTCGTAATTATAGTACTTTTAAGCTTTGTCTGTGCAACACTGATCAGACTTTAATCTTCTAGGAGCTTACCACAGTTGTTTGGTTTAATATGCATTGATATGGTAAATCTCTCAATGGGACTTAAATAGGCTGTTGGAATTTCAAGACATGAGAAAAGTACATTACTAAAAGTGTAGATTTGCACACTCAAAGGTACATTAAAAACTGGTAAGCACACCAGGATTTTTTTTTTTTTTCTGAGTCAATCTCTTAACCATTACAATTATACATAAAGCTGTTGGCTATTGTTCTGGTTTGGCAGCGGCCGGAACAAAAGCGCCACGCGGCTGCCCCTCCCCCCGCCGGGGTGCGGAGGAGAATGGAAAGAAAGAGGCAGAAACTGGTGGGTCGGGATAAGGGCAGTTTAACAGAACAGCAAACAGAGGGAAACAGGAACAACAACGGTACAGAAAAGAGGAATACACAGAACAAACCCGCAGAACAGAACAGCTCTCCCGGACCGCACCACCGCTGAGCCCTCCTGAGCCGCGAGTGAGTTCCCGCCGCGCCGCCCCCCCCACCGGAACCCAGCGTGATGGCACATGGTATGGAATCCCCGGCTCTGTTTGGCCAGGTTGGGTCAGCCCGCCCCGGCTGTGCCTCTTCCTGGAT
This sequence comes from Opisthocomus hoazin, assembly GCF_030867145.1. Lineage (NCBI taxonomy): Eukaryota > Metazoa > Chordata > Aves > Opisthocomiformes > Opisthocomidae > Opisthocomus > Opisthocomus hoazin. Next base: position 48,020,727 of record NC_134416.1, on the reverse strand, counting down.
TCCCTTCCTGGATTCCGGTGGAAATTAACCCTGTACTGGCCGAACCCAGGACAGCTATTTATGATCAAATTTAAACACTTTCAAGGGAAAAAAAAAAAAAAATTGGAAAAGCCAAAAGGTGCAGATTGACATAGAGTAGTTAGTGTCATCGTGTTAAATTTAGGTTTATACTTTGTTTGTCCAACATAATCTGCTTCTCAAACTCCTTCTAGATAATTCTCTCTGAAAAAAAAAGGTATATCTTACCAGTTTTGAATGTGCCTTTGTGTGTGCAAGTGTTTTAAAAGTTTAAGAAACAGATACATTTTAAATTAAATCTTGATTTATTTAAATTAAATCTTTATTCTAACTAAGAATAATTATTAAGGATGAAGACTAAATATTGAGTAACATTTAAATAAAATAAAATGTTCATATGGCATTTTATAAAGTACAATATGCAGAGAAGTCATAAATATAAAAGAAATGTAAAAAACAAATCAAATGAGCTCTGATAATCTGTTTGGTTTTGGGTTTTTTTTCAGAAACACGTACTGTAATATGTTATGTATTTGTGGAGTAAATTTGTTGTAAAGCCTGACTGTAATCCCTGCTTCTATAGTAATGATAGATGTAGTTATGCGTTGTACAGTAATCTGTGGGTTTAGGCATAGCCCTGAGTTAAGGGGAAGTAGATCAGCTGGTCTGCCAGCAGGAGTTATAGGTGGAATTTTGTCTGCAGCTTGCCCTTTGCAGTTTAAGTTGTTCTAGCACTTCTCCCTTGCAGGGTCTTTATCAAATATGGATCTATAGCTCTAATCTCCAGGTAACAGAGAAAATAGGAAGTGTGTGGAGCCTAGTTGCTCACAGCAGAGAGTCAAACAGTAGTGGAAACTTGATTTTCAATCCTTATTGCACCTAAGTACTTTTCAAATGGCTATGCAAGGTACATGAGCTCAGAGCTTTGTTTCTTTCTGGTTTTTTACGTAACTAATAAAGACTTAGCAGGTATCATGTTAGTCTTTTGGGTTGTCTTAATGTCTTAGAAAATAATCATTGTAAACCAGTGTGGAATTTTTGCAGTGTGTAAAGCTGAAGATGCCCATAGGAAATTCAGACTTGTATCTGCAGTCTCCATCCTATGAGTGTTCATTCCTTTTCTAGATCCAAAACTTCTTGCCACTTGCAGGAGTACTTTAAGCATATGTCATTTCTTCATAGCTCTGCAATTAAAAGATCTGTGGTGTAATCACTGCAGCCTTTTATATTACACTGTTGATTAGTTGGTCCTGGTATTTTCAGTGTATAAGTGTGTTTTACGGTGTCTAAGTTTCACAGTGTATAAGTTTCACTTAGAGCTATACTATGCATAGAAAATTATTTTTCATTTCAAAGTTAAGTGGTTCAATCAAATTAGTGCTGTCTTTCATAGTAGGAAGAATCTTTCACCAGTATGTAGTGAACTTAGTTAGCTTAACAGCTATAGACACTCCTTTGTTGTCTTTATTGTCTTCCACTAGTTATGGCATTCAGTGATGCACAGATCGTGTTACCCAAGAAATACACTATAATCTGAAGCCTGAACCTGACAAATAGATAGGTAGGTAGGTAGACAGATAGGTAGGTAGGCAGATAGATAGATAAGTCTCATAAGACTGGAAGAGTAAGTTTATTCAGTTCTCAGTGTACCTTACTGGAGGCCTCTACTCAGTTGTTTTCTAATTTTTCTTAGTTTTAGATGAAACAATTTTGGGCTTAGTTTTCCACTTGTAGAAGGTGAGAATATTCTTCAGTATCATGAAAGCACATTATGAGTTTCTATCAAAGGCTGAATGTTAGCTTATTGTTCGTCTTGGGTTGTAAAGACTCACATCTGACTACAGCATAACATTTCTTCAGTCTTAGTGCTCTCCTATAATAAAATAAATACATGCTCTCTGTGGTGAAGTATCACCATGGGAGGAAGTTGAGGAAAAAGAATCTAACAATTCTCATAAAAAAATATCTCTTAACATCACACTAGCAATTTGACTCAAAAAATGCCCTATGAACTTGAATTTAGAGGTCAGGAGTGTCCATTGTATCTGTTAATTTACATGAATTGTGCTCTTTCTGCTCTGGACTCATTAATTATTACTTTTCCAGTCAACTGTCCTTTACATTTTACAACGACAATTTTTAAAGGCTGCTATCTGATTCATATGGTCCAACAATGCATAACTTGTCAATCCACACACCTACTCTTTCAAGGACTCACAATGGATATAATTATTCATAAGGCTGGAGACTGGAAACTAATGTATCTGTAGCCCTTACCTCCATTTATTTTCCAAACATCTAACAAAAATAGATAGGCGATCACAAACATAATGCTGCTGTTGTAGCATATGTGGACATTTTTGGTGGTTCTGGGGCAGACCACTACACCAAGAACAATGGATGAAATTTTGGGAGAGGGTGAGAGGCCCTACTGTGAGCTGCTTCCCTTGAAGTAGTACTGAGTGGCTCAGAGTAGGAGACTACGAGTCAACTCAGTTGCATATGACCAAGAACCTTGTGATGGATCTACTGCTCTTACTGTTTCCAGGGTTATAGTGCACCAAAGCATCTGGGGCCCCCAGGGAATGAAGAATTTCAGTCAAATGAACACTGATACATTTAAGATTATGTCTCTGTTCTTAACGTTGTGAATAAAGCATCCTGGTAATACCAGCAACTATGGTTACATATCACTGGGTTTCTTTGGATCTTAGCATCTGTTTTTCTCTTAGGAAATAAAAACAGAAATAAATTAGTATAATTTCCTATTTTTTTATATTTGGGGAAAATTCAAGGAATGTTACTAATGAAGAATGATAGTTTATATGTGCCAGTTACCGTGACTCAGGTGCATTCCTTGAAAAACAACAGGAAAAGCTCATGCATAGATAGATTGGTATCGAGACAGCATAGACTTTGGTGGATTTCTATAGAGCTAGCTACAATATGTAGCACTGTGTTTCAGTTCAGCCCTCAGCTGTGTTTTGCACCAGACATCTTTTTGCAGCAGAATGACCTGACATGGGATGTCCTTGAGCACTGCATTGTACCTTTTGCTTCCCCCTTTGCTCTGTATTCACAGCAGAGCTGTTCTGTACTGGGTCTCCATGAGTCATATATGTTATCTGAAATGGACAGTATAGGGATCGTAGCTGCTTAACTGCAATCATGTGTAGCTGATGAAACTCTTAGTCTGATTCTCCATTTTAAAACTGTAGTTTCATTCAAAATGATTTTTAAAACTCATTATGAAAAGTTTTTGTAATGTTTTTCTTAAATGTCTTTAAGCAGAAGAATGACCATGTTGTATTTGTAAGACAGGACTGGAAACCAAATGATCTGAAATCTCACTCCATCTTGACTTTGCAGACATGTCTTTTGGTAAATTATGTTTTTATGTTATCTGTGTTTCTTTAACTGTGAAACAGAGACCTACACTATTACGAGGTTTAGCTCACTGAATTATATGATGTACTTCAGAATCTGTTATCTCTGCATTAATATTGTGCTATTTGGTGACAGTGATAACAACAACCTGCAAATACAGATTACTGCCTTCTCATACTAAGTGGCAGAGATCCTGTACTGTACTACTCATAGCCATTTAATCCTTTCCCTTCTAGAGTAAATGGCAACTTTAAATATTGAAGCTGCATAGCTGGCTCTTCGAAGAGAAGACCATAATCAGTCTGCAATTTGTAACTTTTAAATTTAAAACTCAAATGTAAAATTTTTGGAAATTAAATATTGCCATCATTAGAGGAGACGAAGTTATTACTTTTTCCATAAAGCTGCTATTTTCTATTTGAGGCTTGGGTAATAAAAAAATTGCTAATGTCACTGTAGCTACCCTCGTGCAATTAATGAAAACATCTGTTACAATGTATTTACAACTTCCTTATTGTTCATAAAATTTGGAGCTAATAATAATCTGTCAAATATTTCAGCATTGATTTGAAACGCGTCCATCAAGTGGAAAAGAACCTAGCAGGTGTAAATAGTTTACTATTTTTTCCTGCGTAGTGGATATTCCTTGGATTAGGAACATATCCTCGAGCGGTATTCTTAAAATGTATTCAGCTGCTTTTCACATCTGAATTTAGCTATGTTTTTTTAGTCTTTAAATAATTAATTTTTGTGCCAAACTCAGTAAAGGCTTGAATTTATTCAAGCATGATGATGTTAGACTTTTAAAATATATTAATGTGTTGCTTATCTTCCTAATTTATGTTTTCATTTCTTTTTCTCAAGAAACCTCTAGACATGTTAGTCATTTTATTAAGATTTCATCATTTACAACTAATCATCAGTACCACTAAGTTTTAATAGACAGGGGTAGAATACACCAGGATGACTAATACCAAGTCTATATGATTAATATTATTATTTCCTTATTACATAGCTATGGTCCTCAAAGCAAAAACACATTAGGATTTAGTGGGATAGAGTGAAAGATTGAATCACCAGTTACGGTACAACATCCTTCAAATAACTGCCACTGGTTCCTCCTTATCATGCAGCTCTACTAATGCTGAAAACCTGAGCTGTAAAGAAAAGAGACAATTGAGCACTGGATTTAAAGTGTGTACCATGAGACATGCTTTGTTTGTGACCTTGTTTACATTGACATTTTACTGCAAATACGTTTCTCTGCTTCCTTAGGAAGCAAATAGAAATATTTTCATGTTTGTTTGTACGTGTGTGTGGTTTACCCTCCAGAAGACGTTTTGAAAGATTTCATTCTGCAGAGCATTCCAGTTATGGAGCTATACCTCAGTTTGACTTTGGTGCAGGGACTTAATTTTTTTCTTAGCTGTGCATAGATGTGATACTGTACAATAATTAAAAAATAATAAAATGGAACTGTCTCTCTGATAGAGCACTAGAGCACCAGAGTCCCAATTATTTTAAATCTGTTTCTGTGTGGTTTATATTTAGAAAGGCATAGTCCGCTTTGGCTGGATGTTCTGAGTTTTTTGTTTTACTTGGACTAACTATTCCGTAATAATCTAGTGAGACTAGACTAGAATAGCATAGAGAGCATCAAAAGCCTCCAAAAAGCAGAGGAAATAAACATACACAAAGCACTCCAGTTTAATGTAGGAAAAATGAAACCTTCTACAAGTTTGAAAACTATCTTCCCTGGTTGCTATTAAAAGAAATTTCGTTTACCCATATAGACTATAAAAGACTGTCTGAGTGGCAACGTTTTCTTTAAACATGTAAAAACCGTGTGGTACAGACTGAAAGCAAATCTTCATCTCTAAAAGGCAACCTCTATTTCTTATGACTTGACACAGGCCCAAGAGAGCACATTGGACAAGATAGAGCACGTGTACTGATTTAACTAGCCAGAATGACTCAAAGATAAGAGGTGTGCTCAAAGAAGTGCAAATGTGCACACACATAGAGTCTTCTGACATTTTTCTAGCAGTTACAATACCCGATTTAACTCTTCAGAATTGTCCTTATTTTGGCTATAGTAAAATCAGGTTGATGCCAGGAAGAAACTTTTTATCCAGGGATTATCTAACACCTGTACGTATTTTTAGGTCTTTTTTTTTTTTTTTCTCTACAATGGGTCTTTGTCTTTTGACAGTTTGTTCGGTGGAGGAGGAAGAGGAAAGGAGAATGGACTCTATATATTTTTCAATAGTATCCAGTGTTGGACTGTTCCAGCAAGGTACATGGAGGTTTCCAGATGGCCCACCCCATACTTCTCAACCACTAGTATGGTACAGTATGGTACTGGTGTTTTGGTATCTGTTTGTCAGCACTGGGCCTATTTCTAGCTGTATACTTTTTAATTAGTGTTGCCTCATAGTACTAGTGTCTTTCTGCGAATTCAGTTTGGTACTACCTGTTTCCTATTAGCTGTTTTGCAAGACTGTGGCCAGTAAACAGCTTGCAGTAGTAAGAGGTTCACAAGATTACAAGAAAACCTTTGGTGCAGGTGTGGTTACAGAAGGAAGAAACTCTTCATTAAAAATTGCAAAGCTTACCCAGTCTTTAGATTTTAGTGCAGGCACCTGCAGGAGTTGTTGCCTCCCTGTGCTGCTAGTACTTTTCTGAGCTAAATGGGAAATAGTCAGTGCTCAGGCTGAAATGACATTACTGGGATAATGACATATGTCTTTAAATGAGGTCTAGCAATGTACATAGCTCTATTCCACTTCACATGTCCTTGTCAAGCCAGTACTGATTCAGAATATTTCAAAGGTTCTAATTGTGCTGACCCGTTAAAAGGAAAGTTCAAGGCAGTACTCTACATCAAAAAACTCCCATATTCTAACATGTTGGTCTGCAGTAGGAAGTACTGAGGACATTTCTAGATTCCCTGAAATACTGAAGTGCCTTTCTTTCTTATGCTATTCTGAGTATAATGTATTTATATATTAAATGGATAGACATAAATGTTTCACAAATCTTTTGCCATGTCTCAGTTGTCTTAAGGGTTTTTTGACATCTTTTGTTCAGTCATATTTACATGAAAAATCGAATACAAATCACATTCAAAGTCCCCTGTGCACATCAAGTCATAATGTGTTATTTCTGAATTACTGATTGCAGGGGCAAGTGTTGGTGAGAGCTGGCATTTACCATAATGAGTGCTAACAGATGAAAAAATTTTAAGCATCTTTCGCCCTGAAAGATTAGAAGGTTTTACAGACTGTATAAAGCATCTTTCCAGCAATCAATAAGTGAGGTTTTAGAGTGAAATGAATCACCTGCACAACAATGGCAATGACAACAAATCTGTGAAACAAAGTAGCATTTTTTTTCAATTAAAACACTGGGAGCTTTGGAATTTGGCAATACCAAGACATTTAAATTTTTACTTTTACTGCTACAACTACAGTTTTTAATATCCCAGAAGTTGTCACGACCAAAATCTTTATATCTCAACAAGAAAGTGTTATCTAAATGGCAGTGTGCTTTTTTGAATCATCCTTCCTTATAGAGGTTTCTTAGATAGCTTTGAGTTATGTAGCATCAGCACTGTTTTGCCTATTTTCTGAATTTTTGTAGAAACTGACAACACAGAGAAAATTGTAAAACCAGAGTTATTAAGATTTGAGGGGCCTAGACTTTCTAAAAGTGAGGCTTGTAGTTTGTGCATTCATTTGCGATATTCTGAGATACTCACTTAGCAGCAATGTAACAAAATTTTACAAAACATTTTGTTTTTCTTTTATTGTTGATGTTGGAATTTTTGCTTCAGAAAACACATCTACTCTGTATAAGTGTATAAATGATGATTTTTATAAAATTTTATGGTCTCAAAAGGTAATTAACTGCTGACAACAATGGATTTCCATGGGGTTATTGCCTAATTAGAAAAATAAAAGGTAAAATAAGGGTTGCAGTGGGATAAGTAGCCTGATCATTTTGGATGAATATATCAGATTTATGCTTAACTTTGAAAGTCATTAAGACTTCGTGCTATAAATCGATTAAACCTGTAATTCAGCACAGTTTCATCATTATGCTGAAATACAAATTAGCTTTTTTAGTTCCTTGGAATTATATGTTAATCTCTTTTCTTTCCAAAATATCCTCCAGTTAATTAATATCCAGTGTAAGTACCTCCAAACTCAGTTTTGCCAAGATCCTTAAAATTTAGATACTGATGATAATGATCCTAAAAATGTTGAGGCAATATGATTTGTGAAAATTTCCTATTACAGGATAACTATGTTGGATCCCAGTCCAGCAAAATATGTATATGTTTACCTAAAAGTATGAATTTGTGTATTTTACTAAATTGGGAACTTTCTTTTCACAAATATTTATGACAAACAAAGTAATTTTCTCAACTTCGGCTAGATGCAGTACAATTATTCTGCAGCAGAAAGGCTGCCATGACATTAAATGGCATGAAAATATGTTCTTATGTGTTTTCTCAGCTGAAAACTTTTACCGCTGAGCATGTTCCGTGAAGTACTAAAATATCTTTCCCAGAGATTAGATCCTGAGCTGCTGAGAAGCTTAGCAGAGTTAACTGCATGTGTTGATCTAAAACATTACTTCAAATACAAATTTATCCAAGAATTATTCCTTATGGCATTGTGCAGTTGATAACATTTAGAACTGAACAAATAGGAGTAGGCTTGTACATTAATATTTATTCAAATTTAGAATTTAATTTTGATTTCAAACTCTTTAAGACCATTTTGTATTCATTTTTCATGAGCATTTTTATGCTGGTGCTTGATTAGTGTGACTGTTCATGAAAAGTAAATGTTAAGGTCATATTTGCCAATGGCAAATTTTATATTGAATATGTAAATGTAAAATTTGCCACTAGCTGTGTGTTTGACCCCAGCATTGCAATGGGATTAGTGTGAGCAAACTCTTATTATGGGACTGATCTTTCTTTCCCCCCAGAACTGGGGTTCTGCTTAGTCAAACAAAATATTCAAGCCATGTTTTTAACAATCTCAGACCTATCTCTGTTAATAAAAGATTGTAAAAATTAAGAATGTACTTCAAAATGCTGTGTCAACTGGATAACTTTCACTCTTCAAGCATTAGGGGCAGAAACAATAGCTGACGTTACGTAATTTAGTAATGTGTATGCATTTTGAATATTACTAATGATCACAAACTGCATACATAAAACTGTACTTGTTTGTAAATTTGTTAGAAAGTTCATATGGAACTCAACTGTGAGAGCACTTATTCTGGTAAATTTGAAGTATGGGAGCAGTTTGACTGAAAGAGCAGGGAATTCTTATGTATTTAATAGGTAAGCAAGCAGCTTCATTGTTTTTTTAATAATCAGGGCAAGAAAACTCAGACTCTTCAAGTTCATTACTATGAATAATAAAAATGAAGTGCAGTGTGATCAACTGTGCAAAGAAAGACCTTACAATCTCCTAAAATGAATAATTTGATAGGAATTATTTGCTCCTATTGAGGAGCACGCATTACCTGCAAAATTAATTCCAAGCTGTTGTCCAGTGTCTGTTATATCTTAATAGAAAAAAACATTTCCACTTTCAACTCTGCTTTGATTTTTACTCTTACTTTAAAAAAAAAAAGTCACTGTTGAAAAAACAAAGCTATTATCTGAAGCTTTTTGGCTTTAGAATAATGTCTTCTAGCGAAAGAAAAATATGTTCATAAAAGGATTTCTAGTGATCTTTATTCCAGTTGTAACTGGGTACTCTAGGAATAAATATGGAACAAATTGGCTTATTCTGTAAATATAGCTGATGGTTGTTTGTTTTTTTTCCTGCTCGTAACATGGATAATGTCTTTAGCCTTTTTCTTATATGACTTTTGTATACGGGATTGAGACTCCTAAGTGACTAATTCATTCTTCTAAGGTTTTACTGGCTAATTGCTGAAATATTGCTATTGGTTTTGAGAGGCCATACTCAAGATTTTTATTCAATTCAGCTTATGATTGCCTGCTGGAATCCACTGTATTCACATACACTATTAATAGCTCATACACTACGCTTATTTTTTGCTAGGACAGTGAATGCATTATCATGCAATGTATGCCGTAATACCTGCAGGCCACAAGCAAAATCTTAATATTCTATATAAGAGATATCGATATCATTATCTGTTGTGTTGATTTTCCCACTTAGTTTGCTGGTAATTTCATGACTGAAACTCTGGCCTATATCCAACATGAGTGTTTCTGTGGCAGCTTTTATTACCAAAGTGCCATTCCAATATAACCTTCCTTTTTGCAGATTACTGGATGGTAATCAAAAACTTGCTTAAAGATGTGTCAGGGAAATCTGCGATGGAATATTTAGTATAGTGTATATTATAGTATACAATACCCTAAATAATTTTTATTTTTAATCCAAAATAGTGTCTCTTGTTAAATTTCTCTGCTTTCATTTAAAGACGGTTTTACGCATCTTTTGCTATCTGGAATTCTTGTTAGACGATAGCAATACCAAGAGTTGGTAGCCTACAGAGAATTAGTAAATTTTGGTTCTGGCTTGTTCTTACTGCTTTATATTATATTGGACTCAAACCCATGAAAATGATACTGTTTTCATGAGTAATAAAGATAGATTTCACAAGCATGTGCAGATATGATGAGGAGGAATTACTACATATTATCTACGTATTTAAATATGGCCTAGTTTTTTGCTCAAAAAAAAAAAAAATCTTTTAATTTTTGTCATGAATCCTTCAAGGTAAATGTGCCAAGCCTCTGGAGGTTTCTTTATGTTCTACAGATGTTGACAGCTTTTTTTGAGTATTCTTCATAGCTTGTAGTTCAGAAAAAATCTCACCATGATCTCAGCATAGCTTACTGTCACAGTTGTTTTCCGATTATTATGAAGTCCAAAAACCTTGTATCTTAAATAAGAAATCCTCTGTAGTGTAATGGGATAGCCTATCACTCATCTGGCTGTGCACATCACTGCGCGCAGGATGTTGTGCAACCTTTTGGCAAAAATGTGTAGAAATCAGCAGATGCTATTAGAAGAGTGGTGTAAATGCTTCCTGCACAGTTCTGCTTTGTTTATTAAGAGGATCACACATTTCCTCCAAAGCAGCTTCAGCCTATTCAGTCAAATACTTCATTTGGACAGTGTCAATGCAATTGATCCCAAACAAAATCTGATTCCTGTGTAAATTTCTGAGCTATCATACCAATGAGAGGTTTACCCGAATACATACAGTTGTAGTGAAAGTGTGTGGTATTGGTGGAACATGAAGCATACATGTTAATATCACTAGTTGAAAACAGAATTAGGCTTATGGATTTATATCTGATTGATGAAGGGGTTGAGTAGTTTACCTAAATACATGGTGATGGTTTTATCAGTCTCTCATCCAAAACAATTGAGGATTACTATTTCATATTTTAAAAAAGATGGCGGAATAAATGCTGTTTAGTTTCAACTACCGGTATCTCTAACATTTTCAGTATTATTAAGGGATTTGCTTCATTACTCTTAAGCAGTTGTTTTGGAACTCATTAAATATATGATTACAAAACTAAATGTTTATGAATTAGCTTTGAAAGATGGTAGGTACCCAGCAGCTGAATATATAACAACATTCAAAAAGTGAAAAGCTGGGAGAGTTTGAAGCAGAGGACTTCTTAAGACTGTATAACTACACAGATCATTCGGTGTAGCTGAGTAATCCTAAAGAAATAGAGCCATACAGTGAATAGGTAATGTGGAAACAAAGGCAGGCAGTTCTGAACTCTGGCATATACTAACTACATATAAATACACAGAAAAAGCTCATGAAACTTGGAAAGAGTTTGGGTTGGAATCTTCTGATTCTTTGAATTGTTTTGTGTTTTCATAGGTATTTGCTTGTCATGCGTAACTGCATATCATGTAGATCTGAATGGCTAATAAATGCATCTGTGTGTATTTATTTCTTCTGTGGACCACAGTCCCAGACCAATAGTAGTCCATGGAATATAGGTTGGGAAATCTTAACAAGACCCATTGTTTGGAATTAGAATCAACATACTGAAGCTCAGATGGGATGAGTCAAAGAATATACTGATAGATCACGGTAAATAATGTATTAGAGTTGGAATCTATATAGGGAATTCATATTTTTCAGAGTATGATGTGAAATGTTTCAGTTCAGAGACCTATGGTATCCCCTGTGACCTATGGTCAGGTTATGGTGTTTCCAGTTTTGATAGACTTAAAATTTTAACAAATTCTAATTCCTTGGTTTCCATAGTTTCTGTATTGGAGTAATGGCCTTCTAATGATTTAATGTGAACTGTAATGACCAGTAAATGCAGTCTTTAGTGAAACAGAATTCATAATTAGGCTACATGACCTAAGAATGCAAATTAAGCACTTACAGCAATATTTTTATGAATGATATTTGTGATGGTAAGATGAAAATGAAAGAACAGGGAAATGCTGCAAACTTTTCCTGGCAAACTTTTACTTTCATAATTTTTTTTTCCTCAGGTGTTCACATTGATATCTTTTGCTGAGGCACTCCTATATCACTTTTGAAAAGATAAACATGCACCTAAGCAATAATTTCAGTCTATTGCTATTCTGATTGAAGAATTACTAAACATTGCAGTGTTGATTTTGGAGCATAGGAAAGTTTAAAGATTTCCAGAAAGCTGTCATCAGATCTTTTAGACAAACTTGTAAATACTCTGTTCCACAAGTGTTAGACTTAAAAGTTTAAAACCAAATTATTTTTTTTCAACTTGAATGTAAATATATCACTGCAGTGACAATATTCTTTTTTTACTTTGGAACTGCATTGAAGAAAGAACTGACAGGAGTCTGTGTCCTCTATGTGACCTATATTTGGTCCTCTAGTGCCTGATGGATTTTTTTTGTGTGTGTGTGAGTTAATTATATTTCCAATAAATTATTTGTGAAATAATCTTTCTCCTACCTCCTCATTTCACTTACTCATGTTGTTTACATCTGATTATTTTAGTCATTTCCTATGAAGGAAGCTCTGTAGATGTCTCTTGGTGTCAGCTAATATAAATGACCTACTGTGCATGTAGGCTTGAAACATGAAGAAATCTATATATTTTTAAAGGCAGATCACTGAAGAGTCTTGAGGCTGCATGTTCTGGTACCTCTGTGTCTAAAGCCCAGTAGTCTGTGAAAACAGGTAGGGCAAGGATCAATGAAGGAAGCCTGAATATAGCCATAAGATGACTGGTATGAAGTTGTCCATCTGAGGAACCACTTGATGGTCTAGCTTAAATGAGTGCTGTCACTTGAAATCAAGAATAATTTTGTTTTCAAACAGTCAGTCTGATGAGCCTTGTCAAAAAAGCATCAAACCCTGAATGTCTGTGTACGTTGCTTTGAAATGATCTTTTGTCTAGTGCCTTAGTAGCTGGAGCATTCACTGAGTAAGTGCTACCTCAATTCAATTCCTGTGTCATCTTGAGAAGCCATAAACCTCTACCTGCCACTTTCCAGAATAATTGCTTAGCGGTAGGCTGAGTAACTACTAATCGTACTGCATCCTCCTGCACTTTTAAAACAGTCCCAGTAGCAAGATACATGCAGAAGAGGGTTCTGAATAGAAGGACACATCTTCTTGCATCCTCGGCGCGTGCACCATTCTGTGCTGTGTTCCCTTTTACCTTGTTTGAGGAAGTGCCCAGTTCTAGTGTTGAGCCCATTTGGGTTTGTATCTAAATCGTTAATGCAAGTTCTGGAATCAGACAGCAAGAAATTAAAACCTACAGCTACAGTAGTGTCCAACTATGGTCTGAAGTATGCTTTGAGTTGTTGAACCTGAGTAGGAACTACTGTCATAACATGGTGTTCTAGTTTGCTCTGTATATCAGTAAGAGAATTTTTCGGAAGGAAAGAAAACTTTGATAGTTTTTACTCTTATATTTGTTGATTAACTTCCATTGTTGGAAAATACTGTGATAATATTAGATCACAGGAATTAAAATCTCCTCATACAGTGATGTGTTTTTAATGCAAATATTATGTATTAACTACTTGGCTTTTACTGAATGAAACAGTCGATTTTTTAAATCAACATAGTTCAAGACAGTTGTAAGCATGCATTGAGCCTTCTAACTTTGGGCTTTTATGTGATTGTACCAAAATGAGTGTTGTGGTATCTGCTGATGGACTTGATACTAGTGCATTGTGTAACTCTGCACAGTGGCTAGGAAGGTGTCTTCTGCTTTTCCTTTTTTATTTTTCTCTGGATGTTTATAATGCAAGGTTTTCATCAAAGAACTGAATTTTCCTTTAAAGCACACTGAAGAGTAAAATTTTCTTCAGTTCAGGAGTACACAGATCATGGAGACTATAGAAGTCTTTTGTTTTAAATCTTTACCACTTCATTGGTGGATAAATTTGATTGGTAGTTTAAGAAGGGATTTACACTCTTATTCAGAAAAGAGTAATTACTGAAGTCAGAGGGACTTCACGCTTCACTGCTTTCCTGAATATATTGAGAGAGACTTCAGCATATGCTCAAATCTTTTCTTGCACTGAGACTTCGAAAGATTTTACAAAATTAAAAGACAATATCATTGTAGACATTATAAAAAATCAGACTAATGTTATTATTATGTGGAGATTTTAGTCAGCAATATCACACATCACCATGAAATTCACTTCTTCAAGTAGCCCCCTTGCAGTCATTACAGTAATTTTGCAGAAATACAGACACTAGCTCCAGAAACACTGGCTCTTCTAATTTCACTGTTTCACACAGCTATTCTTTCAACAAGCACAACTGTCATTTTTGCCTGTCTCACTACACTCATGGATATCTTAACTTTATATAGGGCTATTTGTGGTAAAAGTAAATTAATTCTTGATCCCACTGGTAGTAAGCTTATGCTTTGCGTAAGAAAGTTTATTGGCAGTATTTAATGTTCCTGTTTGTGTAGTTCTTTTCACATCAACTCATTCTACATTAAATATATATGATTTCTAAAGCAGCAGCGGGAATTTAATATATAGCCATAATGTTGAGGAGGAGATGTTAAGACTTTTCAGTGTCACAGCTTCTTCCTGTTACAGGGATGACTTCATTAGACACTGCACACCAACAAATCAATAGCTGGTGTTGCTCACTAGATGAAATTAAAAAAAAAAACCTAAATCAATACTAAATATCTTTTCATTATTTAATCCATTCAACTTCTGTATCAACACATGAAGTGTTACTACTATTTACATACATACAAAATCAGTATTCCTTCCAAAAATATGTTGGTTTTTCACTTTTTAGAAGTTGGGTCCATTTGTATGTTTTCACATACAAGGGCAAATGTTTTAAATATTTATTTTTTATATAGATTTAGAAATGCCTTCTCTATTAGCAGTGATGACTCAAAATCTCTTATTTATACAGCTACATTTCATTAATATTGAATTTTTTTTTACCATTTGTACACAGTGGGGATGAGGCTCTAATTCTATTCCAGGACTAATATGAATTGTTATTTCTGGCTAGCATTATCTTTGATAATTTCATAGTACAGTTATTATAGAAGAACAGTTTCTTAAAATAGCCACTCTATTTTAAAAGAAAGCAATTAATTCTGGTCTAGTCACTCATCAAGTAAATAACTAATCATAGCAAGACAGTAAATCTTAGTTGTATTCTACTCAATTGTGCTGGTTTTGTCTGGGATAGAGTTAATTTTCTTCATAGTAGCTAGTATCGGGCTATGTTCTGGGTTTGTGCTGAAAACAGTGTTGATAGTACAGAGATATTTTTGTTATTGCTGGGCAGTCCTTACACAGAATCACATCTTTTTCTGCTTCTCACTCTGCCCCACCAGCGAGTGGGCAGTGTCTTGTGCTTCGTTGCTGGCTTGGGTTAAACCATGACACCAATGTTGGAATATTTTTGCAAGGGATGGGATCATCATGGAAATCAGTGATCAGTCAGCAATTCTGTGCAGTATCCCTAATAAAATTTATGTTTAGAAGGTCCAGACACAGTTCTATAGAATAAGAAGTGGAGGTGGAATAAAATTAGCGTACTTTTTTCCAGTGATCTATTGTTTTTTCAATCTACTGAAAAAAATGTGATACCACTTTAATGCCACTGTTCAACCTTCAGTGAATTAAGAGGTCCACATTTCTCTGTTTTTGCTATTTAAAATACCCCTTACCCCTGAAAGGGAATAAAAAAACCCAGAGCAAACCCCACCTTTTTCTAATATGTGGACTAATGTATCAGGAATTTAAGGAACTTAACATAATTATATCAAAATATGGAAGTAGGCATTGCAAAATGAGAAAAATCCTGGAAGTCTTCCAAATGACTGCAGATTCTTAAGAGAGATTCATTGTTAGCAGGAAGTAGAAAATAGTCCCTAGCTTTTTAGTCTTCAGTCATTGTTATCATTCATACAATATGTGATGGTGCTGGCAAAAAAATCTGGATTTAGTTACTCTGATCAACTTAGCTGTAAGGTTTCCTTATATATCAGAAAATATACTGTACTCTGAAAAAGTTTTATAAAGGATTTAGATAGTCTACTTCCCTCTTCTGTTAGAAAGTAACCTTGAAGTATTTCTAGAATTGTCACTGCCAGAAGTAATGAACACATATGTTGTCAATGATAGTGCTTGAATGACAAGGTATTGGCAACGTATATACAATAAATATGAGGGAGCTTTCTTCTAAGTAAGAGAGCAGGTTGGCTGAGCAGATCTGTATCCATTTCTTTATCTAAAAATTATATCATGATTGACAACTTGTTTCTTCAGCACGTTAATGAATTTACTGCAATGGTAAAAGCTCATTAGTGCTTTGTTAGTGGAATATGCTACTAATTCGTCAGGTCCACATGGATATACTTGTGCAGATAATTTCACTTTTCATGAATGTACATTTTCCAAGCCTGAACAAGCAATATATTTACATTCACATAGTCTTCATTTTACCAAAATACCTCTATAAATTTTTGAGCTAAACTGATGTTACACAATGAGGAAGAGAGAAGAAATAGTTAATATGCCAGTATCTCTGACATGGTAGAATTCCACTCGTTTGTACAATTCTACATATTCATACTGTGTTGTGCCTTCCAGACAAACGGTTTAACTCCTGGTTTTCAAGTGTTTTTTTCCACAGACGTAACGCTCCATAACAATTAGTCACATTACTTTTGGCCATTATCTTTTTTTGTAAAGTTATCCATTAATTTTCCATTCATGAACATGAGCTGTTCTGGTATACCACTAAAAACATTCCTTGGTAAGAGTAGATTTGCTGTTGTACCTCATTCTCTTTCTGCATGGAGGAATGGCAGTATGGCATGGTGTACAGGTTGAATGAGGACATAAAGTAAGTGAATCCTGTAAGGCATACTTTATTTAAAACAGCTCAGTAGTTGTTCATTTCTTATGTAAAATAAAGACAAAAAATGTAAAATAACACTAAAGCTTTCAACTGAAAGCTACAAAAAGGCAATAAATTTAATTAAAAATCCCATTTTCTTGGACTAACCTTATTTCCCAGAATAGCTTTGTTAATGACTAGAAAGTAAGTGAAATAGGATTGATAGCTCGTCTCCTCTTTGTTGTACTCATTACCTAGTAGTTTTTTAATCTTTTATCTCCCTTTAGTCTTTATTCCATATGTCAAAATCTAGTCAATTTCTGAATTATATGCTTCATACACTCCAAAATACACTTCAGTGGAATAAGTAATGCTGATTTCTCCTAAAATGTGTACCAAATAAATTCTTCATCCTCTGAAATAAAGAAGTTTGAGAGAAAGAGGTTAGAGGAAAAGGTCACAGTAGACTACTTATGGCAACTTCTACCCTTTACAGAACAATATATTATCAAATGAAATCATGTAGACTTGTGGCTTGGTTTGCTTTTGGAAGAAGAAAGGCTTCTTTCACAAATGAAATCCACTTAGTTTTAGGTATCTTAAAAGGTGACTTTATAAATTAAAACTGGTAATGCTGTAACTTCTCCACTTATTTCTTTCCCACTCCTGAGTAAAGAGAAATATTTTTTTAAATGCAGAGGGTAGCTGTATTTTTCCTGCTCTCTGTCTATCCACATTGGTCGTTTCAACAGAGAGTACATACCTGTAAGTTTCTGCTTTGGCTATGACTTTTCTGAACTGTGTGACTGCTACATAAGAGAAGAGAAGGATGAATTTTCTATGAAGGCTGAGGATACAGTATGGTTTCTCTGCTGGAATTCAGAATTTCAGTCTTAATCTGCTGTTCTGAAGATTGCAAGTCATCTTTCTATGAAATGAGTGCTACTTATGAATTCTAAGGCATAAAACATACCAGAACTGGACAGTGCTCATCGAAGAGGCCCATGTTACAGATGAAGTTTTTGGCATGCATTTAAGTTGATGAAATTTGCTGTGCTGTGTATGTGTTTATTTGCAGGCATACATATAAATACACACTACAGTGCAAATTGTGCCTTGACAACCACTGTGTTATTTTAAATAATAAAAAGCCTATAATTTTGGAGTGGGTTTCAGATATTGAATTAAATACTCTGTCACCATATTGTTA
Source organism: Opisthocomus hoazin (assembly GCF_030867145.1). Lineage (NCBI taxonomy): Eukaryota > Metazoa > Chordata > Aves > Opisthocomiformes > Opisthocomidae > Opisthocomus > Opisthocomus hoazin. The sequence continues at coordinate 48,002,717 of NC_134416.1, read as the reverse complement.
CTCCTCTATAGCAATCAGTGTGGAGTAGGGTGTATTGTATCTAAAGGCAAAGTCAACATATTTTCTTCAAGATTTGCTTGAAGTTAACTTAATGTAATGCAGTGATTCCATGTGAAAGCATCCCTACATATAGTTATATATATGCATGTAACTAAATCTGTAGGATAGGTGTTGATAGGCATGTGTTAAAGAATAGCAATCCTCCATAAATTATTTACAAGGCTTTCTCACAAGCAGCAGCGTGACAGAAGGGTTACCTGTATGTTATCCAGCTACCATGAAAACACAGTGGAAAGGGAGCAGATATATGCTAGTTTAAAAACATTTGTCTAATATATCACTGTGTAGCAGCTCTCTGAATACTGCTCACAGCGAGCTGGGTCTCTGCACAGTATGAGTGCAGTCACGCAGAGGGAGGCATGGTCCGATCTTCTGTCTTTGTAAGACCAAATCAAATCAGCCCTTGAAGAGTTTTGATATTATAGAGCCAGAAGAACAGGAAAAGGTTGTTCTCTGAAACGGTTATGTGACCTGATGCTTCTTGGTGCTCATGTTCTAAAATGATTCAAATGTTGTTTCTTCACTGTTAAGTATAGCATTTCACTTAGCTGCTTTTATGCCTCTTTTGTGCCACTCTGACGAGGTGCCTGCAGTTCCCTTTCTCTGCTGTGTGTCTTGAGGTGTCTGTCAGTCATACCACACAAAAGCTAAAGGCATGAACAAGAGCCGCAGGAGCAATCGTGGGAGAGTGCAGGAAGGCTAAAAGCTTTCACAGATGGATAGGTGATTTATGCATTCCTGTGTCCAAAATGCAAGCTGCCTTTTGGCAAAACCCAAGCTGGTGCTTGTCTAAGACTGAAGGCTTAAAATAGGTACTTTTCCTCTGTGGCTGTAAGGAAGATTAGGTCTCTCATCCATGCTGGAGTACTTCAGCTAAATTTAACTCTGGCTGTTAGAAAGGATTACTCCTAGGTTTATGGCACTGTTGTGGAAACTACTGCTATTGTTTTGGTTGGAGATTTATGAGACAACCTCAGAAGGAAAAAAGAAATATGGGGCTTTCACACATGCATGCTAGTGTGGATGACGTCAGATCTGAAAGAAGGAGGTGCACAGCTGAACAGTGTCAGGGAGCAAGTTGTGCAGTGGCACAGTGCAAAGCCAGTGCTATTACAGGAGGCCAATGCCCCCCTCACTGTAGCGTGGACTAGAAACACAACAGACAAGCATATTGCAAGCTTTACATCTTCGTTTCTTTCAAAAAAAATGTTGTTGCAATAAATTTCTAGGCAGTTATGTTCAGGTATGTGAAAGCTGTGTGGCATTGCTTACATTTGCTTGTGCGTTTTGGTCATACGTTTATTTCAAGGTGTCCTGTCTGCATTTCTCTTCCAGGTTCAGGTCCTTCGCAACGCAGGAGAAGAAGTGACCCTAACTGTGTCCTTCCTGAAAAGAGCACCTGCTTTTCTCAAACTGCCACTGAATGAAGATTGTGCGTGTAAGCCTTTATTACTTGTCCTAAAGAAAACTCAATTCAATGCTCGTGAATGCTTGCAGCTTCCGAACCTACTGTGCATTGAGGGTGATTGACAGCAGCTTTTTCGGTCAGCATTGCTGCCTGAATATGAGATGCTTGTATTGCCAGGTCTTGTAGTAACTTACACCTCAAGCACAAAAAATGCTATCTTTGCTTGCAAAACAGATCACCAGGCATTTGGCCGGTGTGAATCAGAGAAGTTGCAGGTAAAACAGTAGAAGTACGTTAGTTCACAGTAGCTCACATCCTGACGCAGAGTATTTAAAAGCAGTATTTCATGCAGCTTCGGGTCACATTTTAGTCTGAAAGGATTTTGTCTTGTGAATGTGAAAATGAGATTGTATGTGTATATTTAGAGGGCTTAACTTTACTTTTTAAAATTCAGAGGCTTTGGTGGAGGTGTCTGTCTACCTAAAAATAAATTACTCTGAGGTGATTAGTATTTTGTGCAAGTCCGACTGAATTTTAGTCAGCTAGCCCTGTGAGAGACATATGGAGACAGCTGTCTTCCTTTAATTATATTAAATTGTAAGTGTGGGTGCATAATTATAGACAGTTGCAGCATATCTAAGCATATTTATATGTCACCCTGTGCCTTTTGTAACTGCTGCTTTCCTTCTGCTTCTTGCTCCTAAGAGCGTAAAACTAATTCCTTAAATTTTAAGCAACAAAATAATAAAGATTTGATTTCAATACTTTTATCCTTTGATTTTAACTTAGTAGGAATTAAATAAACTAAATTATGATATATTTTATACAGTCATTTGTTGAAATACTATCTTTATCTTTTGGGTAGATGTTAAATTTTAGTGAGGCAAGAGAAAACTTAGAACACCATATTCTTAAATAAAAATCTATCCCAGTACATTTTTCCCTTTTTTGAAAGGTTGTAGTACCACAGAGTAGCCTGAGTAATGCACACAAACATGCGTTTGAATTGATCCTATCATGTTACTTTTGATGTGTAGCAATGTAATTTCCTAAACTGTTACAAGAACAATTAGAACTGTAATCTTCATTGAGAGTTTTGTAACTCTCACTAGTTCCTTCAAGTGAAAACCAAGTGAGGAGGTATACATTTCCCTTTTATTACCAAATTTGCAAAAACTTTTGGTTTTGGGTTTTTTTTTCCTTACTAAACAGACTATTAACTCTTTTAAAGAAGTCACCAGAGGAGGGTTTCTTGAGCCTCCGCTCAGCTTACAAAGGCACTCCGCTCAAACCGGAAGACATACTGGCTGAATGGAGAAAGTAAATGGACGTTAGATGTGACAAAGCTAATGATGGGAATACATATATACAGACATACAGAAATTTGAATTGTAACATTGTAGATTAATGAAGATTTTTTGGTGAATTCATATGTGTATTAGGTGCCCCCAGTGACCAAAGCAGTGGTGCATCCTCTCCCCTATGTGACAGTGGCTTGCATCTCAACTACCACCCCAACAACACGGTAAGAGCTTGTATTTCTTTCATGGAAATGCACAGAAGAATAGTAATACTATAATGGCTAAGTGGAAGTACCTAATAAATGACAGCAGCATGGGAGGAGCTCTGATTAACACTGGAGATAGATAGACAGTTCCATAGAGGGCAAAAAAAGTAGCCAGATATTATGGATGGTATTTAAACTAAGGCAAACTATACCAGATGGGATTGTGTCTTCATAGATGTGATTACTATTTTTATCGGGGCAAGAGGGATTTTGCAAATGTTTTTTGTTCTGGCTTATTTCCACAGCATAGGAATTAAAATTACTAAAATGAAAGTGTATCTGTTTAAAGAAAAGATGGAAAACTTTTTCAGAATATTTTTCCATTATTTTTATTTCATTTATTATTTAACACTTTTGGCAAAGGATCACAGAATCACAGAATGTTAGGTGTTGGAAGGGACCTCTGTGGGTCATCTAGTCCAACCCTCCTGCCGAAGCAGGGTCACCTACAGCAGGCTGCACAGGACCTTGTCCAGGTGGGTCTTGAATATCTCCAGAGAAGGAGACTCCACAACCTCCCTGGGCAGCCTGTTCCAGTGCTCCGTCACCCTCAGAGGGAAGAAGTTCTTCCTCATGTTCAGACGGAACTTCCTGTGCTTCCATTTGTGCCCATTGCCCCTTGTCCTGAAAGGGTGATTTAGATGTATGGTTTTCTCTATTTTTAAGTTGGGAGCATTTTACTTCTAGTCACTTACATTTAAAATCTTACTGAAAAGTGATAGTATTATGGAGCAAAGTCTCTCTAGGATGAAGTGATACAGATGTCTGATCATATTTTTGGTTAAATATACCTTTGAAGTGTAACAAGGGGCTTTTAACAGTTTTCCTAGCCAGGAAATGCAAAATTTCCATTATTTTATATAGTTATAAAGGGGGTGCTGTGTCTATGGCTTTGTGATAGGTGAAAATAACAGATAAAATAGAATGCACTGAATAAATAAACCAGTATACAGCATAATTAGTACAGATATATTAAAAAACAGAATTGTAAGCATTGATCAGTAAACTTTTCCCTGTCTAATTTCCAGTTTGTTTCATCGTTCTTTTGTACTTTACTGGTTAATGTTTTAAATAGGACCCCAGATATTTAAAAGTCAATAGCACAGATTTTAAGCCTGATTATAATCTGGGAAAACTTCTGGATTTATATACTTTTACAGGAGCCGGGATTTGTAAAAATGGGATAAAACCAATAAAACTGGCGTCTTCATGCAGGTCAAATAACAATAAATATATATATATATATATATGTGTGTTATATAACTAGAGCAGCACGATCAGAAGCAGACTTATCTCAACAGTCTATATATGTGTGTATGCAGAAAGGCTATTGTAGCAGATGCTAAACATGTTTATTCTGCTAGCCACTTGAATTCTAACTTTGCTTTTACAGTAAAAAGCACGCTTTCATTTGTGAATCTTATTTCTGCAGGTGTCGAAACTGATCTAAATCAGCTGCAGTTTCTATCTTAACTGATAATAATTTACTTAAACCAAGTCTTTTTCTTGCAGTTTAAGTAATGTAATGAGATATCATGAGTCTATAATTCACCCTAAACTAAATTTTTCTACTGAAGACCAGGATGTGGTTCTTAGATGTGGTCCCCTTGTAAAGGCAATAGAATGCTTCATAATATCAAATGAGACCTCTGTATGAATTCTTACATTATGTACAACCTTTATGCCATGGTCCTTCCTTTTTCTCATAATATTCTCTAGAGCATGACTTATGGCTGTAGTCTGTTTCTTAACATAGACCCCTGGTGAGTCACATGAAGGAGACTTCTGACTCAAGATTTGGAGTAAACAGGACTGATTTTGGTCTTTTGTCAACAGTTCAAAGATTTATGCAGGCTAAAGGTAGGGTTGACATTTCTGTTGCAGACAGATCTAGGCCTACACTTCACATATGAACTTTTTGCTGCTTTTCAGCTTTTTCCCAAAGTTTAATCACAGCTGAAGAAAGGTTCCTGAAACCAGGCAGAAAATGTTAAAAATTCAAGACATCGTTTAAATCAACATCCTAGCTTAGTCTTACTACCCAATCATTTATTTATTTGGATTGTTGGATGGAATGTTTCACCAGAGATTCAATGTTTGAACTAACTGGATCTACTTACGGAAAGCCTGTTGTTCAGCAAAATTGTTGTTCATAGTGGTCTTTTATTTTGTATACATAAAAGGTATAGGAACATATATGTAAAAGTAAAGTTCAAATTGGGAAAGCTTCATTATTCCATAGATCTTACACAAAAATCGCACTCTAGAAAATTACAAGGTGACTTAATGTTAGTAATATTTGTTTTATAGAAGGTACAGGTAAGAAAAAGTATGAGTTCTGAGATTAAAAATTGTAAATGGTGCAGGATCATCAGGTATAATTTTACTGATATACTGACAGTCCTACAAACATTTCAGTGAGAATCATGCTTCTTTAGAAAAATAACATCAATAGCACTGTTTTCTAAAGCATTTTATAAAGAAAGGAAGAAGTGTTGGATTTATAAAAATAAATGTTGATCATTTCACTTTTTATAAACATTTCTCATTCATATCTATATTCTATAAAAATACTGGCGAAATTACACTATAGATATGTAAATACTCATTCTTTGTAGATAGAATCATAGACATGCTAAAGTTCAGCTTTCATATAAATAATATCTTGTGTAAATAGGCAAAATTAAAATATTCGTCATAAGCATGTAGTTTTGATTAAACAATTTTCATCATGTGTTGAATCTCATTCACAATTACCAGGTTTTGAGGTGATGTTATTAGAATAGACATGTATGTAAATGTGTATGGGGCCACAGGAACCAACTGAATTATAGTTGTATAGTGAATAATTTAGAGATCACCTTTATTCAGGGTACAGGTATAAAACTAGTAGCTGATGATGTGGTACATAGTAAATATTCACTTTTATTTGTAACTAGTTGTTTCACAGAAAGGACACACTCTGTTTTCCCTAGGTTTTTAGAATACTGTTCCTTACACTTCCTCTAAACATATTGATGTTGAAGTTTATACAGATTTATTTTATTTGTGAGAAAAAGTTCAGAATATCTCTAGTGCTAGCTAAAACTGATGCCAAATGATTTGGGGAAAGTGGAACACCGCCAAATGAAATATGAAGTCTTTGAAATCTCTCTCTCTCTTTCCAAATCTGCTGAGTACTTACAATGAAGCGCAAAACTGAGAAGGACCTTTTAATGTTTTTCAGGATACGTTATCATGTTCCTCATGGCCTGCATCACCAGGACTTAGGTGGGAAAAAAGGTGGTGTGATCTCCGATTAATTCCACTTCTTCATTCACGATTTTCCCAGTACCTTCCAGGATCAGATTTGTGCAGGTAAAGAAGTTCAGAAAGTTGAAACTTGACTTCTCAGTTGACAGATACAAGCCTTAGGGAGTTGCCTAGTTAGAGGAATGGCATTATTAGCTCGACCACAGCTAGCAGAGACATGAAACATAGGAGCTTTCATAAAGGTCTGTCTAAGTCGACCTTTGCCCATTTTCTGCTCTGACGTCAGCCAGGATCAGGTATGTGGGGAAGACATGTGATCTTCCCACATGGACTTAGTGGTCAGCACATTTCTTACTTTGAGATTACACATGGGTCATTATATTTAATAACTGCTAATGCTTCTCTCCTCGAAAGTGTCTTTCTGAGCTGCTTTTTTTTACATCTTTGGTTTTTGCAGTGCACTGTGACATTGAGCTCTGCAATATAATTACATTTTTAAAATGTACTTCCTCCTTTTTGTGTTAAATGTCTCACCTGATAACTTCATTGGCTGAAATATTCTTGTTGTTCGGGAGCAGCAAGGGCTGGCTGTCCCATGGGAAGGCAAGACAAGAGCAGAGGGTGGCAGCAAGGCTGGATGAGGCAGTGCCCACACAGACAAGGGCCCTATCCCACTGCCCTCGGTGGAGGACCAGAGCAGGCCTAGGGGTAGTCTTCAGACGAGTCCATCATGGTGAGGTGAGGCTCAGCTCAGGCTTGGAAGTTAGCCTACAGGCCAGGTCCGAATCAGTGGGTTACATGTCCAGGCATAGGCATAGCTGCAAGTCCTAAACTCAGGTTAGGACTAAGGGCGAGAGCCTGAGCTGATAAGCAGCTCCCAAGTGAAGGGGGGGACAGGCCTCCCACTCAGGCTCTTCCACAGCAGCTTGATTCCATATTCCACAGCCACGCCATGGCAGACATGTCCTCAAGCACAGGCTGTTGGTCCCCCAGAAGGTGGAAGAGGGTGGATTCTGGGCCTGGACCCTTGTATCAACACAAATGCCAAATAAGCATTCATGATTTATGTTTTTATAACTTCAGATGACTGTCTTCTGTTTTCCAGTTTGAAGGATCCCCATTGTTACCTCCTTTTAGGGAAAGCTTTTCATAGCTCTGATTGTCCTTGTTATTGTCTCTGTTTCTTTTGTAATTCTAATATATTTTTTATATGACAAGGTGATTGGGACTGCAAAGAGGATCCTTCCTGATTTATATTGAGACATAATGGTGTTTTCCATTTTTTTCTCTGTTCTTATATAATACTTTGTAATAAAGTATGACCTTTTGACTGTCGCCAAGCACTAAGGTGACAGTTTTCAGAGAAAGGTTTGTAGTAGTTCTTGCATTTCTTTACTCAATGTTTGTAGCTACAGTAGGGTTCTTTGTTGCTTACATATAGCTAAGGTTATTTGTTTCCATATGTGTTACTTTGCATTTGTTAACATTGAATTTAATTGCTATTTGGTCTCCCAATCACTGGGAAATCTATCCAAAGCTTATAGGTTTAAATTTATTGCATCATTGTGGTGAGTTGACCTTGGCTGGATGCCGGGTGTCCATCAAGCCACTCTATCACTCCCCTCATAGCAGGATGAGAGGGAGAAGATAAAATGGAAAAAAACTTGTGGGTCAAGATAAAGGCAGTTTAATAAAGCAAAAGCAATGGCCATGCATGGAAGCAAAGGAAAACGAAATATTTATTCTCTACTTCCCATCAGCAGGCGATATCCAGCCACTTCCCGGGCAGCAGGGCTTCAATACGTGTAGTGATTGCTCTGGAAGACAAACATCGTAATAATGAATGCAGCCTCTCCCCCACCTCCCCTTTCTCTTAGCTTTTCTTGCCAAGCAGACGTCATATGGTATGGAATATCTCTTTGGTCAGTTTAAGTCAGCTGTCCTGGCTATGTCCCCTCCCAAAATCTTGCCCACCCTCAGCCTTCTAGGTGAGGTGGGCAGAATGTTGGTGAGACAGCTTTGATGCTGTGCGAGCACTGCTCAGCAGTATCCAAAACACTGGTGTGTTCTCAACACCTTTTCTAGCTACCAATACAAAACACAACACTATGGGCTGCTATCGGGAAAATTAACTCCATCTCAGCCAGACCCAATACAATCATATAGACCTACAACTTATCTTTGTTTAATTTTATATTATCCTAGTAAATCAGAAGAAATCAAAAAGGAAAACAAGAATATTCTGGAATGATTACTGTTTTTCAAGTATTACGCAATTAAGTAGAAAAGAAAGTAGCTACAAAGTTCAGCAAGGCAAAGTATACAAATAAGATGATATTTGTTAGAAGTTTTAAATGCCTAGGTATTGTGTGGATTAATTTATCGGGGTAAATATAAGAATGAATTTCTAATACTAAAAAATCCTGCGAGTTCCAGCACGTAAGTCATTAATTGGAGAACTGCTGTGTACAGTTACAGAGCATGTTTCTCCCTCACTACTTCTTCTAACCAATCAGAAACGTTAACTCTTAAAATAAGCACAAAGGACTTAAAATTTTGAGGATGTGAGGCCTTACTAATTGAAATAAACTCTGGCTTTCCAGTGTAGCCTTTGTGTCTGCCAGCTTAGATGTATGATTCTGGGAAGTATAGTGTGTTATGCTATACCCTGACAGCTCATCAGGCATTATCAGTTTAAAATTTCCTGTTAGTCCATTCAAACACCTGTAAAATTACCAAATTAACGCAGGAAAGCTTCATTAATATTTCTCGAAAGACTGTTTTGTGAAAGAGCCTTCCCAGACTCTTTTCTCTGTTGCTATGCTCACCCTTTCAGTGCTTTTATGGGTCCTGCAGTCAACTGTTACCATCTAGTCCCGGAGATGGGTTTGTGAAACCCCCCAGAAAATGGGGAAAAAGGAATGTTCTTCAACCTCAGTTCGGGGTTTGTGTAGGGCCAATTTTGTTGATTCTTATTACAGTCTGCTTGCTTCTCAGTGGTTCTCAGCAAACATTTGGAAATTGCACAAAAGCCTTCCAAGGCCTCAGTTCATTCTAAGAGCTGTTGTTTCTTAGAAGTATGTTACCTAGATCTGCCAGCCCTTTTCCTATTCACAGAGCTGAAATTAAAGCAGGTTAGGCAATAGTTGTTTCACCAGTAGATAATTATGAAGCTAAAAACAGCCTGCAGCTTTTGACTGGTAATAGCAAAACCGTATTTACTTGGCTGAATGATCTTTGTTCTATTGAGCAACAATGGCTGGCCCAGGGAGTCAAGGGGTAAACCAAAGGCTACAATGGCTTATTGGCTGAATGGAAAGAGAACAGGATATAGTCACCACAGAGGCACGAGTTTTTTTATTAAATTCTGTGAAAACTTTCAGCTCAATTTTGAACAATGGTTGGAATAAATAGAATTAATTAAGAGCACGAAGCACAAAGGGTCCAAAATTGTAACAGTCAAATCTGAGATCTGTTATGCTTTATACTTCAGATAAGATATTGAATTGAATGGAACTACTCACGTGGAAAATTAGGACATATTGAACAGTTCATAGATCTAGGGTTTTAAAATTCAGTCTTCTGTACCGATAAAACACAAGCTTAAAGTGCACGTTATAGAACTTGTGCATTACAGAAGAAGATTTTTAGGTAGTAATGATATTCCTGAGATCTGAATTTCAAAGTGCACATTATAGAACTTGTACGTTACAGAAAAAGATTTTTAGGTAGTAATGATATTCCTGAGATTTGAATTTCCAGAAAATAATTTTTAAAGTATACTCATACAAAGCAAAATACCTGAATTCGTACTCAAACCTTGAATAACTACTCTGATAATTTTCTCCTTGTGCCCTGCTATGATAACATGAAGAAGTAAGAGTACTTAAAGGAAACAAAAATGCAGTATAATATGAGAGGAAGTGGAGTTTTCTTCAAAAAAGCATAGAATCAACATTTTATGTTGCTAGAAAGAGAGTTTATAAGAGGTTTTAGATTACTGTAAACATTTAAAAATGTGACTCCCTCTCAAAAATTGTTATGAGGGAAAGGTAGATAATTTTTAAAAGAGTGCTATAAAGAGCAACATTAAGGAAAGGATATTGAAAATAATATAAGAAATCAGTATGAAATGGAGGTTAATTCATTACATTTTCTGTAGTTAGTATTTACAAGGCTGGTTTCACTATATAAAGCCTAATTTTCTGTATTTCAGAGTGTGAAAAGGCTGGCACGGAAATATATTATATCGTTATCACATACACTATTACACCTCATAATGATATTCTAGCTTTTCTAGTAGGATTCTTGGGGTGCATGAATTCTGGAGGATATTCAAATAAAATTCCAGAAGGCATTCAGGTCAATCATGGAAAGCTTATTCATTTCAAATATCACTCTTGAGTTCCAGAAGGCACAGAACCTGAAATGTGTAGTTGAGCAAGAATTCATCAGATCTTGACTTTTTTTGTTGTATTCTAAACTGATTAATCTACTATTTGTTCTATTTAATACAAAACACGTAATAAATACATTATTTTTGCAGGTTTGTGTGATATTACGGACTTTGGCTGGTAGACTAATTCAAGAAAATGCTATTAAAATATTCTAAGGCTGAGGATATCTACTGCCCAGATGCGTTCAGAAGTACTTTATTAGGTAGCCATGCATCTTGTTGTCTGTGCTTATTGATACTTGGGCAAGAACATTCTGAATGAATGATTTTGTGTGTGCAAAGATCAAATACCTAGGAACACTAGGAACAATCTGATTCCCCAAACGCATCAGATTCACTGTGTTTGTAGTGTAAGACAAATTTGGGCATCAGGACTGAATCTGGAACGTACTGAGTTTTCTTTGCTTGTACCAGTTAGTGTCACATGTTAATACATTCCTTGGATTCCTACTTTTCATTTACAATAGGCTGAGTTGAAAGAAGAGGAGTCCTGAAACCAATGCTGTTTTTCTTGAAAGAGATAATCAACAAATTTGAGCATCATGCTATGCTCTTCGTGTAAGGACTTCTTTAGAAATTTGTTCTGGAAGAATTTACTATTTATATTTATACTTATATATTTATATGTACTATTTATATATGTAGCCATTTGAAATAAAGGATACAGTAAATAAATGCCAGCTACATTACCGGAAGGTGCTTTAAATAAATCTTCCTCAAAAACTTTACCTGAATTATTGTGAAAACAAGTCATTGAAAGAAGTAGCTCTCAGTTTGTACCTTTGGGAATTTAAAGAAAAATCACTACCCATGTGAAAAGGTAGTGAAACTGATAAGTTAGCTAATGAATTTACATAAACCACTGGTCTCTGCATCCTCGTGTTAGTATATATAAGACTTATACTCCTGTAAGACCTAGTTCTCATGATAGGACTCTTAGAGCAAAGGCATGGCTCTAATTAATTTTTAATGCTTCTTCTGACTGAAGAAAAAGCCTGTACTTGACATGGATGCAGCAAAGACCTTTATGGTAGAGATATAGATATTAGCTCTGCATTCTATACGGTGAGAAGATAATTTCAAGAGGTAAAAAAAACCCCATCAACTTTGCCGAATGGATATGTCTTGAGATGTCAGAAACTGTCAGCAGTGACTCTCGGCTGTCGAATGAAGATAAGACTCGCTTTGCCTGAACCATTTCAAATGAAGATAAGACTCGATTTGCCTGAACCATTCTCAAAGAATCCGAATTATGTACTTGATCTTAAACCATGAATTGATCACTGCCAGCAGTGGAACTTGGTATTCTCTGTATGTTCTCTTACTCTGGGGTATGGATTAATATTGAGGTTTTTTGGTTCTGAAGCCAGAGACCTGTGAGTTTTCCAAAGGCTGTTAGCCAAGAAGGCTATTTACTGAAGAAATTATGTCTGCTACTGCTTCAGCACCTGAAAGTTTTTTCTTGTTCTGTAATTGCTCAGCACTCAGCTGTGGAAAGTCATTCTATAATGCCTGACAGATTATTGTGTAGGTGCCCAGACTGGTGCTGCGGCAGAGGTATCCTATACCTATATTCAGAAATGCAATTGGAAAATTCATTAATGCTGCCTGATTGATTTGGAATTCTCCAGCTTTTCTATCAGTAGTTTAGAAAAGGAACAAAATTTTATAACCAAGAGCAGCCAACAAGGGAGTCCAGTCAGGAAGCTTTTTGTGTTGAAACAATATATTAGAAAAATGAAAAAAAGTTGTTGAGAAAAAGGTACTGGTATTCTACTGAATTTCATAAATGGTTGCCTTCAGTGTCCAATGCACACTTTCCTTCTCTGTAATCTGCAGTATTGAAGTATTAACTCTGGTATGCATCAGCTATTTCAATTGTTTAGCTTCTAAGTCATGCAATGTTGGTCAAAGTTCAGTGGAGCTAGTCAGTGGATTTTTTTTATAGCTTTATGGAAGCTTAATATAGTCTGAGTTGACCTTTTAGTATGACCGTTTTAATATGTCAGGCATTTATAAAACAGGAAAACCAGCAATTTATCAGTGTTCGGTGGCTGACCTTCATTGTAGTTGAAAGAAAAGCATTTCTACAAGTATTGTTAAGATGATATGCTAGAACAGATGAAAATTTCTTCTGACCTGATCTGTTATGACATGTCTATAGGCAAAATGCATTCCAAGTAATTGCTGTGGATGGGGTTTGCAGTGGAATAATTCAGTGTCTCTCTGCTGAAGACTGTATTGACTGGCTACAAGCAATAGCAAGTAACATTTCCAACCTCACAAAGCACAATGTAAGTATGGATTCAAGTAAGCCAGAAGGTTTCCCAATCATATTTGATTATAACTGTCATAAAAGTCGAATGGGTTCACACACAGAATTATCTGCATATAAACAATGCTTGAGGCTGTCTGAGAGAAGTCAGCTCAAGTTTGTCATCAAATCAGACTCTGTGAGAAATCATTGAATGGGAAAATATTCTTCCCTACAGTCATGTAGTTCACTTCATCGCTATCAGAGTTATTCGCTTCTTAGCAATACCAGCTACAAATAGGAACAAAGACCAGACACACAGGAGAAAGCTGGGTGTAATGGGTAAGCACATATAAAAGAAAAAAATTCAGTACTTTCTTGATAGCTTGAGAAAGCACATCTATATAAAGAATGGTATAATTAGATCTGAATTAGAGATTAGGTCTGTTTAGGTATCAATTCACATAAGAACATCAAGGTGCTGTGGTGGTATAGATGCAGATGTTCATTATCAGGAAAGATTAAATGCATTTATGCTTCATGCACTGTACTTTTATGATCTGATCTTGTGGCATAGATATCTCTTTTTATTGAAGCAAAAGTAAATGTTAGACGTAAATTTTGCCAAACTACCAGTAAGTTCGGTTGAAAGGTCTTCTGGACCTGCTGAGGATGTGTTTCTCATTTAGTAGATGACATGTAGTTTTTCCTGTAGAATTCTATATAATGCCTTTCCCGTTTTTCCTCAAAAAGTACAGAACACATAGATAACTGCATTATTTTGAGTTGAGTTATAACAAGGAAGTCCTTGAGGGTTTAATTTATGTTCTTTCAGATTTCCTTAAATCTGCTTTAGCCTCCCAAACCTGCCTCTGAATTTGCTTTTGTTTCAAATACAGGGAACACATTGAAGGAAAGTTGTATTTCTTGGAGATTTATATTCAAGATGCAAAAATATGTTCCATCTGGCAGCAATATGTAAAAGTCATTGTATTATAAAAACATGACAGACTTGAATTCATCCACCATCTGCAAGCTTCCATGCACTACAAGCCAACTTTATGGCTATTTATTCATCCTTATGATGCTGTTGCTATCTTGGCAATTGAGGGTGCTGGCTTTTTCTCGTGCCGTCTTTAGTTCAGACTATTAATGTTTCTTGCTACCTAAAGCAGTGTATCTGTCTACCTAAAGCAGTGTATCTGTTTAATTATAAGAATAGATAGATGCACCTAAATTTTATCTTATAATGCTTTATGTAGCTTTGATGAGACTGTAGTTATGCTTGCTTAGTGTAACTTGAATTTTGGTAATGCACTGTTGTTATATGATTTGTTTTTCTGTTTTAAAAATGATACAGTTTAAAATTCTACACTAGTTTCCCTAAAATACCAAAACAATGTATCTGATGCTTTATTAGATGGAAATAGCAAATTTTGTGACTAATATGCCAATCTTTGTATTTATTTTATCCCAAACACATCCTGTAAAGTAACTGTGAGAGTTAGGACTTATGACAATTATCCATTAATCTATTTTTAGAACTGTCCTAATTGTTCATAGCCCATATGATTGTATAGAAACCAAGAAGACTCTCTTTTCTGTTACATACTTTTCTTTTAAATTGTCAGTTGCCAGAAAGAATTAGTCATTTGACAGCATATGTGATAAGTGAATGTTAGGAACACAGAGGGAAAAAAACCCAAACTGTTCCTCGGAACAATGATTAGATGTGATGAGATGTCCTTATATTTTCTTTCTTTACAAGACGGTTATTGACAAACACATACTGTTCATGTTAACATTTTTCCTCTGAGAATGACTCACAGTCATTCTCATGTACTGTGGCATCCAGTACCAAAGAAACAAAGAGAGTATAGGACTTTATTTGAACTTCTGGAGAAATTGACTGACTTTTAGTTTCAATTAACTTCTTATTTCTGTCTAGGGGTGATGGATAAGAATTTGTTTCATTTAAATACCGTGTAGCTCATAGAAATGTTAATTTACATGCTCTTTCTTACACCTACCTTTTGAAAAGTAGGAAGCAGATGAAAACAAGAAAGACTATAAAAGCTAAATTTTTTCTGAAAGCATTTCCTGTACCAGTGTGCCAAGTTTGGGCTCTGTAAATTTGGGTGAGATTTATCTTCCCTTACTCTAGATGTCTTAAAGCAGAATGTCCAAAGAGTGATCCTTATGATTTACTTTCGACATCTATTTTATGATGGGATTAATTCCCTCAGGACATATCTTTCTTTCCCTTGACTGGTAAGAGACCTTAGGGTGGTGAATTCAGACTTCAGTACCTAAGGAGATATGTATATCCTGTCACTGGTGTCTTTGAGGGACCAGAGAGAGTTTCTCTGAATAAATCTGCCAAAGAAATGCCTGGCTAATTTGACAAAGAGCATACTGGTCTCAACCAGAAAATCTGAATTTTACTTTTTCACACACAAGCTGGCTGAAAAAAAATCATCTGAAGATTTAAACCCCACAAATGTGTGTGGGAATAACATGACTTTCTCTCTCTGTGTTCCCATATGTATCTTACAGTTGTGAAATGTGAGTCCCTGGCTTCAAAATCTCATGTTTGAGTCTATAGTTCAATTAAATTTTTATAAGGATAGTGTCAGAATCTCTTCTGTCATGATCTAGTATGTCCAGATCTGACACAAAGGTGATGTGATTCAGTTGCAGAATTGTCAATGTAGCCAGTATCTGACGGAGAGCAAGAAGATAACAAAAAGACAGGAGCAGAAGCAAAACCAAAATGTCTTGACATGCCCATCTTTGAAAGGCAGTGTTGCTAACTGACTATACGTAACAGAGGCTGGAAGATCATGTCTGCAAGCAAACAAATATTGGCTTCAGTGGTTAGACTATCAATCATCATACAGTGTGAGATAAAAGTTGTATTATTATGCAACAAGATAGTTATGATATTAATGCAGAGATATAGGAAAATATATTCTGACTACTAAAGAAAAGTTTAAATAAAAATACCAATATGCTGACTGATCTAGTTGACTTACTTTCAAATTTTCGGTAAAAGATAGGCTTCAGGTATGCACTCCTTTTCTTCGTGTTCGGTAAATTAGAACTAGTGTCCTCCAGTGTTTGTAGAACAGTGAGAGTGATAATGCTAATTTTCATTTCTTTAGCTCCACAGAAGCCATGGAAAGATTACATATGAAATGAAATATATCCCTTTAAAATAACAAAACATGAATTGACTTGTACGTTTGTATGCAACCAAAATGCACTCTATAGAAATACACTGTTGGAAATGACTTAATATCGCACTGTAATGGATGATGTAATGAATCCATAAAGACCATTCATTTTTGATGATGGTTTCCTCTCCAACTTGAGTCATTTGAGCTGCATTTGTGTTAAAAATTAATATTTTTTAGCAATAGCCTCAAAAGCCAGAGGGGTTATATTAGACCCAAAGTTTAGTCTAAGCAATCTTGAAACTGAAGTTCGTGTGCTGAAATCTGAATAAGTTGAATTGAACCTAGACTTAGGAACTCTAATTCCTCTATGAATTGATGAGGTAGAAAAAGGTTTTGCCTCTTTTTGTTGCCAATTGGATGGCAGATCAAAGACGGTCAGAAAAGGAACAAGCTGCTGATTCTACCTTTTCTTACCCATGATTCAAGTAGGAATTTTCGGTTCTGCTGTTCAAATTCAGCTATGAACTATTGATTCTGTTTTCTATTCTTTACCATCTATTTTGTTAAACAATTTTATGATTACAGTATCCAATAGCTCACATAGCTTTTAAAGAAACTGCTCTCTGGAAGAGTCTAACAAAATACTCCATAATCATGTGCTCTCTAAAGATCCACCTATTGCCAATACATCCCTAATTTATGTGGTGCAACTTTGAAGGGATTCAAAGGCAAAATTTTTAATAGCTTTAGCAGGGATTAGATTTTATCCTAGGTCTTTTTCAAACGATTCAACTGAAAATTATTTGGGTGCCACAATATTTTATTCAAGTGGTGCCAAAAGAAAAAAGAAAAAAAGAAAGAAGCTTTAGGTCTTAGTAACAAAAGAATAATAAAAGAATACATGGCAGTTAGCATCTTCTAGGGTATAGCTTAACAGAGTCTTTGGGGATTTATCCTCCTGACTCATTATTTGTCACTCTTGCCCATTGCTTTCTCTGTGGCAGATTTTTGTATAGTGAGTACGACGATTCTTCTTTTCCCTTTCCTCTTCCATCATTTCCTTGGGAGACACTGCAACAATTGCACATTTGTGCTTCTTACCTTGAAGCTAGCACTTGACAGAGAAGAAACAACATGAACTTCATCAGACAGGAAATACAGGCAACTGAGGTAATGTTGCCAAGCAGGAGGTGATAAAAAGTTAGTTTTAAAATTATTTTGAGAATGTCCATAAGAATTTGCAATGTTTAGTTCACAGTAACTTCACTTTATTCCATTATGGTACATTTTCTGGGTAAAACAACATGTATCTACGAAATAATAGAGGCACACATACGTTGATGGTAGAAGTATGGCAATAGCGTGAAAGCAGTAGGATTAAGAGATCTACAAACTGAGTATGAATTTGGAACAATTTACGTGTTTTCCTGAACTTAAGCCTTTATTCTGAACAAAGTTAAAAAGTTCAATTGAAATCATGGCTTTAATCGTATGCTTAAAATGTAATACCCAATGAAACAAACTGCTACTAAGAGGACAAATGTGTTTGTCCTCACTTTCACTGGAGACAGGAGAACAATAATACCTTATCTCTACAGTGCTGAATTTTGGGTAATTGTACAGGGATTCTGTAAGTCACTAGGTAGAGAAAAAAAGTACAAAACAAGAGAAAAAAGCCCAATTAGAATAATATGTTCTGTTCCATTTGTGGGAAGAATTAAATATCTCAGGACTACATTCAGTGCTTAGTAAGATATTGAAATAAATTAGTCGTATATGTCTCATATTTCTGGTTGATGCTACCACCAGTAAGAACATACTATGGAATGCTACATTATGGGAATAAATCAGTGTCACTCACATGAAGTGAACAGATTTCACATTTTAATTTTTAAGTTGAAGTACTGTGGCAGACCATCAGGATGCTCTCGTGTTAGTCATTTTGGAGCTTTCAGAGATGTTATGCTCTTAGATGCCCTGTGAATTGTGTATTACAATAATATTTAACTTTTTTTTTGTTACTAAGCTATGCGTGTTTGGAGCAGATCAAGAGATCAACGTTAGTATCAAACCTCTTACAGTGGTATATTCTGTAATAGTGCAAAAGACACACACTGTTTATCATCTAGACTTTGAAAGTCTTGTAAAACGAAGATCAAAATGAGAGGAGTATAGGAAGCCTTTAAAATATTACTAACAGAATATTCTTTACATATACAACTTACTTTTCCCAAGCCAGAACTACTCAGATAAATTAGACATTATCTCATAAATGTGTGTTCAACTGGTTTTTAAAAGGTGTTAGGCATTCAGGTGTTTACAGAGTTCTGACACTTCAATATTTTTGTTCTGCATCCCATTCTAGACCTTATAAAGGGAAGCCTGTAGAGGTAGTCATTCCAATACTGATGTTTAGGTTTCTGTATCAACATTTAAATCTCAGAACTGGATATACTTGTAACATGCTGCTGCCATTTTTGTTTTCTATATGTGATCCTATCGAGGCACATAAATGTAACTGAATAAATGTAGTCAGTGCAGCATCAAAATTACATAAACCAAATCCCTTCTATTTTTCTTCCCTTTTTTAAGGTGGGATGTTACCAGTGTGACATTTAAAAACATATATGTTTCTATGTCACTGTTATCGAGTTTTACATATGGCCTAGTCTCATATTTACTGCATGTCTTATGTTACTAATTTTTTGCTTGTACTTTGCTAACTGAAGAATTGAAGTCTTGCCAAACTGTATTGCTGCTGCTCCAGTGTATTTTATCTGCACTTTTATAATGTACCTGAGCTTAAAGGACAATGTCTGGCATGTGGCAGGTCGGGAAAACAGTTCAAGAAAAGAATATTTCTTCGAGAAATATTTCTTCCAGAATAGTCACCTTATCTGGGAAACATGTAGCAAGAAACTTCTGTCTTCATAGTTGGAGCATTTGTTATGACACATTCTGATTATGGTGACAGCACTCATCATTAAGACATGCAGTCTTGCAGTCTTGATTTGGAGTATACATTGTAAACTTCAGTTAGTCATGCTAACTTTTCAAATGAAATAAAATTGCCCTTCTCTACCAAACTTCTCCCGAATGTTAGATCTATTAATGCTATTTTAAATAATATCTTTCCAGTTTTGCTGTACATAGTATTACAAGTCTTACAGCAGTCAATAATATCTAATGAAAACATTACCATCTATGTTATTATAAATTACCACTGTACAGCTCAAGAATACAATGTAAGAGAAATAATGTCCTCAGAGACAATAAAATCAAAAGCCTTTCTTTTTAAAGATTCTTTAAACAGGAGAACCACAATTTTCCTGTTAAATGTAAGCCTTAATAAAGAAAGCCACATTACTGTAGAGAGAAAATTTTTACAATTTTATGTATGATGCCGTTACACAGCGAAGAATCCCTGTACTTTATCTGATACATCCAATTTTGTATGGAGTCAAATTGAATTGTAGCCTTGTACTAGTATTTAAGTAAAGCATCAGAATATTTGACATGTTCTTTAATCTATGTGGGATTTATATTAAGCTCTGAGACTCTTTCTCTTCCTTCATTCCGTTGTTATTGAAGGCTTAAGTTGACACACTGTAATAAAGACTATAATCTGTTTGGTTATGAGACACTTTGGAGGGATGTCATGCTTGCTCTCAACATCCCACTCTGGTGAAAGGTAGCAAGGAACCTGTAATTAAGAAAAAAAACCCTCTTCATTGATTTAAAATGGCGAAGAAACGGTGACAAGAATAAAAGACGTATGAGCAGTCTGACTGGGAATGCAGGTAAGCCACCTGCATTTTTGCAGAGAGGTAGCACATAGAAGAAGAAAGTACTCATTATAAGTTGCCCTTTCCTGCCAAAATGCCAAGCTGCCCTTTCAGTAGCAGTTGGAGACTTCCAGATACTCTAACCTAGTTGTTGTTGTGCAGTAAACTGTTCAATATTCCGCAATTGGTTTATTTTAAATGAGAGTGTGTGGAAAGTGGATGTTGAATCACAAACTGCTGTTTTGATAAAACAGCAGCTGGGAACTGGGAGGCTAGGAAATAATAACCTTTCTTTGTATATCCCTTCTCTTTGCTCTCTTTAAAAAAACCCAAACATGAATATCATTATTTATATTTTAAAGCAAGGTCAGATTGTTTTCACATCGCTTTCCTCTTACTCACTTTTAAAATACGTTTTTTTAAAAGGTGGTTACATCAAAACTCCTGCCTTTCTTCCACTACCAATTAAAAAAAAAAGAATTAAAAGAAATTGAAGTGCACTCAAAACACTATAAAAGGCCTCAGGGAATACATTATTAGTAGGCTAATGTGTTGAAAGCACTTTCTCCATTTGATTGTCTTGCTTCATAAAGTGCTGTAAACATCCAGCGCATTCTGGTAGCGCACAGCTTATATTTGCCTGAGGAAGAGAATGGACTCAGAGGAAAAGGCAGGGGGCTGAGGGAGAAGATGGAATTTTCAGTCATTCCAGGATAGCTTCAAGAGGATGGGGCAAACAAGCCCAGCTGACAGGGAAACAGCCAAAACAACACATGACCACTAGGCAGAATGTGCTGCAGAGGAAATGACCCCCAAATCCTTTGGACTTGCCATTTCTCTGCTAACATGAAAAATTATTAATGAAGCACCTTGTTTCATTCTAATTTCTCAGTGCACGGTACTCTGTGACTTACTGCACTGAAGAATTATTCATTTCCTTTGGGGATTTTTACCCTTTTGAACTGTTTATAATGACCATATGAAAGGTTTCTGCTTTTTTTCTTTTTTATTATTGCCTCAAAAAATTTTTGAACAATTTTACAGGCTGATGAAAGGTATTTTCCTAATTGTACCAATCAGGAACTGCAAAACGAAGGAAAATTTTTTGAATCATTTGAGACATCTTTGTTCTTAAATAACCCTAACTTACTTAGAAAGTAACACAAAGTGCAGTTTCTGTTGAGTTCTTTGCAATTGCGTGATTTTTCGGTGCAAGAGTTGGACTAGATGACCCACAGAGGTCCCTTCCAACCCCTAACATTCTGTGATTCTGTGATTCCACCCTTTCTGATAGTGTTTCAGGCTAGGAATCCTATAAAAGTTATTGTTCAGGAATGAAAATATTTAGTTTAAATAGTTTTCTTTAATTAATTTAGGAACTTGCTTGCAAAGAGTAAATAAAAAGAGATTTATTGAGGAGTGTAGCTGCCATAAATATGAGGGGCTTTTTGCTTTTCTGGATTTGCCCTGATTCTTCAATACAAGTAACTATGAACTTTGCTAAGAAGTGAAACAGAGGTCCCAAAGCTGCAGTGTACTTCATAGAATACTGAATTTCTTCAGGGTTATTTCACCCTGGGGAAAAAACTGTATGAGATCATAGAATTAAACCCTGTTGTTAAGACTAAGAGAAAAAAAGCAAACTGCTTTAGTGTTACATGTGTGTATGTATGCATACATATTCATGCAAATATTTACACAGAGAATAAGATTTAATAGGTGTTAAATGTTAAGAAGCAAAAATATATTAAATCTATAAAAATGTATGAAATAATTTTTTGTAGCTTCATTTCTTTCTGAAATCAAACCTACGATCTTTACTATATGGAATAATATCTCAGAAGGTATTAATCACATATATTTGATAGATATTAAAATCACTATGCCTTTTTATATTTGATGCAGGTAATCAGTTCTATATTTCCCAATTTTACTTTTTTATGAGCCAATTATCAGTTATGCCTAGGTAGTCTGTCAAGAGAGCACTTTATGACTAAAGTGTATGTACTGGGTTCCTAAATTCTATTTGATGTGAGATCTCCTGTGACAGGAATGGTAGTCACTAATTGTTGGATATAGAGAATGAGGAAATCATAAAACATTTCTGGACAGGAGGCAACCAGGTGGTTGAAGAATGCCTCTTCATCTCACCTGTGACTACTTAAAGGTTCAGCATCATAAACTACAACATAAAATGCAGCTGAGGAAGAACCTGATGCCTGTTAATTCTCACACTTACTTTTAGTTGTATTAGCACTAAGATGGTGTAAGGTCAATACAGATACACAATTTAGCTCTTCAATGTGATAAATTCCAGTTTTATTCATGAAGCTACTTTTTGAGTGTCATAAGACAAACTTCCTTTCCATTTCAAATTACTGATAGATATTCTACTACTCTTAAGGTATGATGCAATGAAACCACATAGAAGATCAGTAAAAAGTATTTTTGTAGCCCTTGTGCTGATAATATCCGACCATTTAAACAACAGGATAAAGTGATATTTTTCTTTAGATCGGATTTTTCAGGAGTAGATTTTAATATGTGCAGCTAATACATGTAGAGGTGATTCATTTGCATATTTCATAGGTTTTCTGTTTGTAAGAACAAGGAGTCTTAATAAAAAAGCAGAGTAAATAGTGTTTGTCCAGATCCCAAAAATGTTTACAAGTCCATTGGTGAATGGTCACACAAACTTACGGCAGTTTTCTCCAGGGAAGAATCCATCACCTGCCTAGCAGGAAATATTGTTTTCATTGTGTTGACTTCCTAAGGCAAGATTGTAAGGTAATAAAAAGGATTAAAATCTTCCTATGGCGTATCAACATGCTGCAAAGTCTCACATAATTCAGCCGATTTAACATTGTAAAAGGAGTTTTATCAGTTATTCTTTTCAGGTATCTGATTGCTAAGGAACTAGACTCTCTTTCTGTAACTACTTTCTTTGTAAAAAAGTAGGAATTCAATCTAATTTAGCTAAATTAAGTGATCTAACAAAGATGTTAGATGTTTGTCCCTGAGAAGGCAAAGTGCTCTCCACCCAAACTCCCTAGATAGTCAATGAATGGAAGAAATTCTCTTGAAGACTTGAAGAAAGTGAACCAGTCATCCTAACTTAGGCATTTACTTCTATCCCATTAACTATACAAAGAATGCAGACATCTCCAGAGGCTAATTAAATCTCCTTGAATTAAGTACCTACCTCTCCCACTCCTAATAGGAAGTGGCAAGAGGGTACTTCAGCATAATAGCCTACAGGTAGGAAGAATCACCCTGACATGAGATACAGGAGCTCTCCGTGCCACTCAGCCTGCAGGCCTGGTGCCATCTGACTCACCCCTGGCCAAACGGTGCCCTGGTGACAGAGCAGGACTGAGGCTCTGCTCCTCCTTCCAGAGACTGTTCTTTTTGCTGTCCATTGAGCCACAAGTGAAATTCATGCCAATGCTGTTTAGCAGGAGTCAGGGCTCTCATCCAGGCTATCCGGTAGGATTCATGCAGTAGGAGTACTGCTTGAGTGCAGCAGATATGTGCTTATCTCCTGCAGCCGGAGTACTGTATGCCCCATATCATGGGTGGGTACTCTGGTATCACCTACTATAACCAAATTGGACACAGATACTTCATGCCCTGTACTACAGTGTAGCTTTTATTTTTGCAGATTTTTTAATCCAGCTGAATTCACTACTCTCATAAATAGTGCAATCTCCCAAGCAGTTGCTTTAGCACAACTAAAATTCTGGGAATATAGGCTGAATATACAGGCAGGAAGGGAAAAGTCAGCACAAACTTCTGCAGCCAAGTTCTCCTTGAAAGAGAAAGATCAGCAAAACCAGGCCTCATACAGGTGTCTTGAACTGAGCAACTGGGGATTTTCTATGTTTGTGAATGTTATAGTCAGATAAGCCTTCTCTACCCTTTTCCCTTCTGTCTTCTTAAATCTTCCTTTGCAATCCACAGAAGTTTTTAAAACTAACAAGAATGTCTCTCGGGTTTTGAGATCAAATTAAAATCCGTGCTTTCTGAGATCCTCTCACATCGTAGAAGGTATTCCACACCATTTTGGAGTGCTGAGGCTTCTTAATTTGTGGCATAATTATTACTGCAAAAATAGCCCACATTGCTTTGGAGAAGTCAGGTCGATGCAAAATGGTATTTTTCTTTATGAGCAATGGACTCGGTCATTGCTGAATAAAGGGTGTAAATGAAAATATTTGTTTTTTTCCCTTTCCTGTTTGTGTTCACATTCATTGTGACTGTGCAGATGTACCTGGGGAAAATAGTAGTCGTATTATGGTGTAGGGATAACAGAAGTTTGACTGCACATTTCTATATATATATTTGCTTAAAATTTCTTCATTGGTATACAAACCTACAGCTGCTGTGTAGATTTAGAAGAACTCCTAGCATCCATTGTATTGCTTTACTATTCAGAAAGAAGAAAATACGCCTTTTCTCATACAGGCATTATTGGAAAGCTGAACAGAGGGTTCCCGCTCATGGAAGAAGAGGGAGGTAATTAAAACGTTATAGAAGCAAAATGTTTGAATGATCTAAACTCTCTCTGGAAGGGAGAATAAATGAAAAGTTTAATCCTCCAAACTTTTAGTAGGTCAGTTTTATTGGAAAATGTCCGCAGAATTGTGAATATAATTTTAATCAGGACCATTCATGAGGAAAGTTACTGCCAAGGAGACAAAAGGAATTGACATTCAGACACCTGATTTATTGTTTCAGATTCTAATTTTGCTGTACCAATGTTATTAGTCACTTCCGTGAGGTATTCTGAGGTGTTTTCCTCCTCATAAGATTTTCCTCCTCATAAGTTTTCCTGAGATACTCCAGAAGTCTGCAAAGAATATCTTGAAGTTTATTATTGCAAGTGGAGTCATAGAAATTCAAATGCAAATAAGAAGCAAATCTTGAATGACATTTGCTATATAATTATTAAATATTGTATGAGAGAAAAAGGACTAGATAGATGTTTGGGCTTTCAGCAGTGAGCCGTTTCACTAAACTTTACATATTTTTATATGATGCACTTGTTAAAGGGAGTGAATATATTATTTTTGCCACTTGTTTTGTTCTTTACCAGACAGAAAAACACTGGCTATTCATAAACTTGTATTTTAATAGTGTGTGCATTCTATTTAAATGTTTGACTCATTTTGTAACAGGAGCAATATTAATTTTAAAGTTGAGGTTTTTTTACATCGTAAATAGGGTGTTTCAGAAGAAGAAATATGTCCTTAGGCTGACACAACCTCTATGGAGTTGTGGAGCTAAACATTCTTTATCAGTTCCTCTTTTAAATAATTGATAAATTATAGTCTGTATGCATGTTTAACATCAGAATTATTTCCTTTTGCACCAGATGAACATAAATGGATCTTGATACTATATAAACATAATCTATAAATTTTAAAACAGTATAGCAAAAGAAATTCTAAAAGACTCTTGACGAGCTGTTTTAAACATGTTATTTTTAAAGTTGTTTGCCTGATGAGATAGTCAATATACCTCTCCTGACTATTTAGCAAAGTATGCCTGCACCTTAATTAAACTAGCTACTCTTGGTGTACTGACATGGAGATGAGCACATTCATTTACAAAACAGTAACCATATGTTACATTTTCATCTCAAAATGTAATGAGCAGAAGTCAAGAAAGTATAGTATGCAATTTGAATAAAAAAGCAATAGTCCCTAGGCTTGGATAGCAACTAGAACTCTCTGAGACTTGCAGATGGTTCTACCAGTGAATGAAGTTGCCATTTACATAGCTGGATAGGTTGCAGGCCAAGCCTAGCTTAAAGCAATTATAGCAGTCTGACCTCTGTTTAGTCTGCTGATTCAAAACCCACTTCCCATTACCTTTGTAAGTTCATAGAACAAATCACAAGAAATCACAGCTTATGCATTTCATTCTTACATGTTTTTAAACCCTGAAGACAGACTCACAGAAACTTCCCAGTTGCTCCTGGTTACAATATCATTCATTCTTTAAAATGGAGTAACTTAGAAGGCAGTTTGCATCTTGACCAAGTCATCAGCAAATAATGAAAAAATCAACTTGCCACATTACATGGTCTCTGTAGCTCTATCGCGTTAAAGGGAGGGTAAGAGGAGTCTGATGTTCAACTTGCCGGTCAGACCCCTTCCAAGGACTTTCACTAAAACAGTTTCGCAAAGTTGAAACAATAGGTAATTTATTCAAGCGACAGTTATCACAGATTCGGAATTGCCGTTGATAAATTCACTGTCTACAAAAGTTGAGCTCAAAGTAATAGTTTAGCGCTTTAGTTAACAATGTGTTCCCGGGGATACGTCTGACAAAGTCAGAGGCACGATTCTTACCAAAAAGGTGTCCCTTCTTGGGGGGGGGAAGAGAGGTTCAGGCCTGTCGACCCATCTGTCAGGTGAAGTTCTCGCTTGTCTCCTCCTCCCAAAGAGAGTCTTCAAGTGCCAATTTTTATACGTTTGGAAATTTTTTTGCGAAGTGGGACTAAGTCAATTATGGTGTATCGATTTGGCTCTTGGCGTGGAATGTCGTGTCGTCAGAAGCGGGACTCAGCAGTGTGACACGCCTTCGGAGCGGGCATCTTGGTATGTGTATTCAGGGGCCATCTGTGCTTTATCCAAATCAATCTCTGAAGCAATCTCTGGCTGCGCAGCCTCCGCAGTGCCCCACAGATCACTGGGTTTACAGTGATGGGCTATCCCCCCTTACTTCTGTCTGATAAGATAAGCACCAGTTAATTACTTCCTTGGTTATCTTTTCGGCTCTTGACACCTCAGTCGAGAGACACCTCAGTCCGTTTGTCTTTTGTCTTGCATTTGACAAGTCCAGCAAGGCCATCGATTACAAGCTCCACTGGCCATGTTGTTTTTATCTGATCAGAACTACTACTCTGAGGCATGTTTTTTTTGTTTCGGATTTGAATAAGCGAGAAACCTTTCTACTACTACTAACTACTAATGTTATTTCTAACTACTACTTATTTACTTATTTTACTTATTTTACTACTACCTAACTACTTATATCAGTAGTATTTCCTTCAGAGTACAGGGCAATCTGCCAATACAATGTTACCAGTACTAAAGAACTTTTTATATTTTTATATATGAATACCTGTATAATCAAAAATCAGTAGATAGTCATATTTTATTTAAGACACATACTGTACTAGTCCACTGGAAAGAAAGTGCAAGAAGGAACATGGCTAAATGTTGAACACTTCATCAACCTAAAACAGAGGAAAGAAATAGCAGCGTAGAATTTCTTCGTAAGAGGGGGCTTGCGAAGTATCACATGAGTATATAGAACCAGAAAGGTGGCAGGACTGGATGAGATTTCCTCAGCTAGGAAGCAGTAAGGGTGAAAAGAAGTTCTTCTACTCATGCCACTGTCTTCATAGCTCGTTATACCTTTGCTGAATTATTAGTTACCTGATTTTTCTTTTAACTATAGTGTTGTAGTAGTTTTCTGAGCATGTCTGTGCCAGGACTTTTTCTTTCAGGAAAGATAAAGTCCATGAATGATAACTAAAACTTCACTATAGTAATGAGAGAAGGCGTTGTGGAAAAAACAGCAATTTGTTTAATTTATTCCAATAAATTAAGTGTCGTAAGGATGATTAGTACTTTGATTTTTTTTTTTATTTGTTGAAACTTAGGGAAGTTGACACATGTTGCTGTCTTGAAAAGATTAAATGCTTTTATTTGTATTTATTAACATGTGACATCATGTTTTCCTTTGAACTACAAGAACTATTGATATAGAAAAATCTATAGTTTTGACTAAACAATCTCTTTTACTGCTGAAATGCAATTAGACAACGAGTTATTGTTCTGGAATCAGATGAACTTGCAATGAAAGATCTTAAAAATGTTTCTTGAACTTTATATACCATGTGACAACTCTCACTCATGCAGAAATGTACCATTTTTAAATGAATTTGAAATTTGTTTTACCTTTTTTTTTTGTTTTCTGTCTAAAAATCATTTATGAAGATGATATTTAGCCCAGTATCATGCAGTGAAACTCAATAAAAGTTCACAGTTTTCTCATGGGCAAGTCTGAAATGCACATTAAAGCAAAAGTCATCTTTAAATTTACTTGTAGTATCCTAAGTGCTTGTCTTAGTCATTCTTAATGCCAAGAAAGTGGTAATAAATGAGAGGCTGGGGAAAATTCTGTTGATTCATAATCAGTCAAAACTCTTCCTGTTTAGGTATTACAAGGTCCTATGCAAGGAGTCGCGTTAATTTGGCAGAATATAAATCCCCTTGCTTTCTAACTCTCTTCACCGAAGTGAGAGGCTAGGTGCGGCTAGGTTTAAATTCTGAGTGATATCCAATTTGCCACTACCAGTCCAGTCGCGTTTAATATGTACATTAAACTACCACGATTCTGGATACACTAATAGCGGTCTGCACCTTCAGTCCAGTCGTGCTACAACTGGCTACTTAAACAGTGCAGTTTTATTTGTGCAACAGGTATATAGGTTTTTTGAATTGCTGGTGATAGTGACTGTCTGCAAGAAAGCACGTGCAAATATAAAACGCATGAAAAGGTTGTAAATAATACAGCCTGGCTATAATACAGCCTGGCTATAAACATTAGGGAGTAAACATTAGGGAGTAAACATTAGGGAGTAACTATTCCCGAGAAAGCGCTTAGTTTAAGTCTCACCCAAGGCGTCCCAACGGGGGGAGAAGCAAGGCTCAGCCCGTCGGCCAATCCCGGTTGTCGGAGGCAGTCTGTTCCTCTGAAAATCTACGGTGTTATCTTCTTCTCCCAAAATCCCCCATTTCCCTGGCTATTTTTATATCCTTTCTGCCTTTAAGGTGAAGTTTGAGTGACTGTAGTCATACATACCTTTTATCATGATTGGTGTAAAATTCTCTCGCTTCACATTTAAAAGTATAGTTTACGAAAAATCGAGAGCGCAGACTTGAAGAGGGGTGGTCACACCTCGGAGGCGGGTAGCCTTTGGGATGGAGGTGTGTTTTGGTATTAAAATGATATTAAAAAAAAGCAAAGTTCACGAGAGGATAGCACTTTGGCAAGGTTTCGAAAACCTGTTGGCTCAGGGGGCCAGATGAGCTGCTTATCAGTTCTAGAGAACCATTTCTTCTTGCTTTATCATCACGGATCAGGGCCACGGATTCTCCACTCTGCTCCATCCTCTGTGGTACATTGCAGGGAGTTGCTGTGTTAGTGGATTCCTCGCATGCCTGCTGCATCTGTGTCCCATCCTCAGAGCTCCTTCTGATTTCATGCTTTTCCTCAATGGGTGAATGCTGCTACATTTTTCATATAAACCTTAATTTTCAGATGTAAAACCTCAATTTTACTAATAATTCCACAAAGGCAAGAAAAATATACTATTACTACTATGTAAATTTAACATTATTGTTGTCAAAATAGAAATAGTCCTCAAATGTAGTTCAGTATTTAACACACAAAAAAAAAGTCTCAGCTCGAAAATTAATTGGTTTCTGAAAAAATTATACCCTACCTTTTTGGTAGTTTGGCATATTCTAGGCCCTGGCCTGCTTTTCAGCCGTGGTCCTACAGATACACCACTCTTTACACTTGTATGTGAACATATTTCTCAGTATTTGAGCATTCCTTTTCAGAAGTGCCAGAAGATACTGGAGAAAAACCATATTTATGAGGACTTTTGCTTAGCATTTTATAATGAGTTCTTAGTTATGAGGTGAAATTGGAGATAAGTAGAAGGAACTGCATTCTTTATAAGGGAACTAAATTCAAGATTTTTCAAGCTAATGACTCAGCAGCTTGTTCAGAGAAAGATTTTTAAGGACAGTCCAGTCTTTCTTACTTAAGGCAAGGCAGAAGCTTTATTGCAGAAGAGTTTCTCATTGAAAACCGGCTCAGAGCATAACTGAATACAATGCTAGAGGGAGCCTGTGATAATCTGAATGCAGAGTACAGTGAGCCCCATTGTGTATAAGGGGGAGGGACGAGACATACTTACAAAATATGAGGGCACGACCTTTAAATATAAAAATACTACAAAGTAATTTTGTAGTGTTTCAGGTGAAATTTCAAGTGAGTAGTTGTATTGGTGAATGTTGAACTTTCAGCAGAAAAAATACTGAAAAACTAAGGGTTTTATACCTGTCTCACAGTGACACATGAGAATATTTAATTATTTTTTTTTAGTATCAAATTTAGCAATTGTATTAATACCTAGTTCATTGTCATGTGAACCTGATACCTCAACAGCTTTTTCATTTTATGTCAATCAAATTATGTAATTAATGTAATACCAGGTGATTTTTTTAGCTTACTCACAAGCGGTTTATTATCTGGTGCTGTCAGCCAACTTGTCTCATAAATATTGCTGTTCTTCCTGGGAGCTCCAAGAGAATAAGAGTGTGTAATACTTTTAGACAGAAGAAGTGAGATGTAACACAACACAACAAATATTAGGTCTTTCTATATTTTTATTTTTAATCCACCAAACTAAAGTAAACAAACTTGAGTTGGTTGTGGAGTGCTGGAACATATAATTCCTGAAAAGACTACAGAAAGCCTCTTTAGCTTCATTGCCTCAGGCAAAGGTATTAGTCTATGCCACTGGCAGCTGGCCAACTTCTTGAACTTTGCCAGCAGGTATTAATTTAGATCAATATGCTATGGCATAAGTATTAAAAGTATTTAAAAAATCACTAGCTACATTTCTACAGGGCATTAGGTTCAGTCAAGAGGTTTAATTGTCTCATGTGTTATATGTAATTGTGTAAAATTCTCCATTTCTTCTGCCATTTTACTACCCCCTTTGTCTTATTAAATGCCAGAGTGTGAACTGCAAATGTAGTTATCGCTACCAAAGTGAGGAGTCCTGAAATAATGCAAACCTTGGCAAACTGTGAACTCTTCATGGGCAAGGTCAGAAGCCGGGTGATAGACTGAAAGCGTAGGAACAGAATAGGTTAGCTGCAGTCTTCAATAAACTGCCTTTCATTCTGTTTCAGCCAAGTAAGAGTAAAAAGACCAGACTGGCAAGAGTGATCTAAAAGGCAAGGAACCATGTGACTGAGTAAAGAAGCAGCTCAAAAGCTGTGAATAGGACTTTTAGGGGGAAGGAAAACAAGGAAAGTAATGAGCTTCAACAAGTATACCATAGACAAAGCAAACTGATGATGAGAATATAAAGTTTGTTATGATGGGTTTTTTTCCCAGCACGTACTGATGGTGTAAGTAGAATCTTTATGTGGGAGACAAAACTATAGATGTCTCAATCCAAATCTTACACTAAATTTGTAGGAGCTGTGGTTTGCAGTTTCCTTCCCAAAGAAGGCTGAGGAGGGAGGAGGATGCCTCAACTGGAGCATATCTGCTAGAAAAATCTCTTAACAAGTAGGTAGTGAAATTGTATGAGAAAACTGTCAAGCTGAGTGAAATCTGGAATTGGAGGATGTGGGTAAGATGACTGGAAACAAGCCAGGAAGATCCACAATAGCACTTACCATGAATGAGGAAAACGTGGCTAACAAAGTTTCTACTCACAGGTCTTCTTCATAGGGAAATGGTCCCTTTTCAGGCAGTGATGCATTACAGTGCTGCCTGCAGTAACTGAAGTTTCAAGCCTAATGACAGAGTGGACAACCTGGCAGGCTGGAAAAGCTGTGAGATTAATGATCACCTTTTCCATGAGGAAGAGATGTATTGGTCATGAGTGACTCACTCCTGTGAGATGAAAAGTTCGGTCTAGTGAGTGGACCTTACATTATGGGAAGTCTTATGTTTCCCACGAGCTTAAATCTGAGAGACGTTGCCAAAGCCATCTAGCCAAATGACAGTTCACTGGTACTGCTCATTCACGCAGGCATGACCAATTTCAGCGTGACTCTAAGCAGATCAGAAGTGACTACGAGACTCTTGTAGGAAGGCTGAGGGGGTCAGAGCTGTTGTAATGTCCTAGTCAGTCCTCCTGGAGAAACAGAAGTGTGTCTTACAATGCTCATATGCAGAAGTAGTGTCATCAAAGAGGGCTTTGGCTTCTTTGTCAGTAACATGAACTTGCAAGGAAATACAGGGTGAAATGGAACTGCTTAGCCTGAAGAAAAGAATAATGTTTCAACTTTAGAAAAGCTACACAAAGAGCAGGCAGTTTCTTTATTTCTGTGATGGATTACATGAGAAGTAATGGGTTTAAACTGCAACCAGAAAAAGTCTGTTTTGATATAAGGAAAATTTCCAACGCTAAATAGAGCTGTACTTTCTAATAGATTGACTCATGAGGTATAGAGAGTGCCATCATGGTAGGGCTGTACAAATGGATTGGGCAGACAGTTTTGATCTGTTGAGTTGGTTTTCAGCCATAATTTTCTATACTTTTGTATTATCAGAGGATGAACATATTCGTTTCAGTGCTTGCAACTGCATTCAGAAAGGCTGGGATAAGACAGACTATCAAACTATGGTTACCATTAGACTAAAGCTTTTCCTCCATTTCTTTGGCATTCTGTGAAAACCTCTGAAAGTACACACTATGTACTAGTTGTTATGTTATAGTGAAATTGTAAGTGAAAAGTAAACTTGAAATTGGAGGTATCTACATTATTTAATTTCCCTGAGAAATAAGAAAATACGACGTCTGATATTTTAAACCAGGAGAGATGGATAGATTAATTTTTAATAATTTAATAATCCAGTTTCTGCTGGAAAAATGTTATGTTATTCTGTAGTAATAACTGATGGACAGACGGGCTAAGAGCTACAGACCTATTAATCAATCATCTAAACCAGAAATCAGCCATCTGATTGGTTATTTGCATTTAGATAATTATCCCCATTGAAACCCATCCTTATTAAATACCAATCTCATTACCCCAAGTGCTGTGTCAATCTATGTACATACAGTATATAGTCATTTTTAGATTTCATTTTTCCTTCATGACTTTAACTCCCTTATTAGCTCCAACGAATTACCATAACATAAATACCTTCCAAATGGGAACAACACTCAGCCTTCTTTTTTTTTTATACACATATGGTCTAATTTCTCATTATCCAGTTTCATAACAAGCACAAACACTATAATGCATTAAGGAAATGTCAGTCTTGCATATTACATTTACCAGTGTAAAGTATATATCAGCATTGAAAAAAATTATTCCACCTCCAAAAAAGTTCTGACTAGATCAATGACATTTCTTAATCATATCTAGCACAGTAGTTTATTATTTTCCTCTTCAACAGTTTGTATAGTCAAGCATTTTTCATAGGTGTTTGTAGAGACAGAATCATAGAATCACAGAATGGTAGGGGTCGGAGGGGACCTCTGTGGGTCATCTAGTCCAAACCTCCTCCCGGAGCGGGGTCACCTACAGGAGGTTGCAGAGGACCTTGTCCAGGTGGGTCTTGAATATCTCCAGAGAAGGAGACTCCACAACCTCCCTGGGCAGCCTGTTCCAGTGCTCCGTCACCCTCAGAGGGAAGAAGTTCTTCCTCATGTTCAGATGGAACTTCCTGTGCCTCATTTTGTGCCCATTGCCCCTTGTCCTGTCGCTGGGCACCACTGAAAAGAGTTTGGCCCCATCCTCCTGACACCCACCCTTCAGATATTTGTAGGCATTTATTAGGTCCCCTCGCAGCCTTCTCTTCTTCGGGCTAAACAAGCACAGTTCCCTCAGCCTTTCCTTGCAGGGGAGATGCTCCAGTCCCCTCACCATCTTGTAGCCCTCCGCTGGACTCTCTCCAGTAGCTCTCCATCTTTCTTGAACTGGGGAGCCCAGAACTGGACACAGTACACCAGATGAGGCCTCACTAGGGCAGTGTAGAGGGGAAGGACAACCTCCCTCAACCTACTGGCCACACTCTTCCTACTGCATCCCAGGATGTCATTGGCCTTCTTGGCAGCAAGGGCACACTGCTGGCTCATGGTTAACCTGTCGTCCACCAGGACACCCAGGTCCCTTTCCACAGAGCTGCTCTCCAGCAGGTCCACCCCAAGCCTGTACTGATGCATGGGGTTGTTCCTCCCCAGGTGCAGGACCCTGCATTTTCCTTTGTTGAACGTCATCAGGTTCCTCTCTGCCCAGCTTTCCAGCCTATCCAGGTCACACTGAATGGCAGCACAGCCTTCCGGTGTGTCTACCACACCTCCCAGTTTGGTATCATCAGCAAACTTGCTGAGGGTACATTCTAACTCTTCATCCAGGTCGTTGATGAAGAAGTTAAACAAGACTGGGCCCAGTACTGACCCCTGGGGGACACCACTAGTTACTGGCTTCCAACTGGACTCAGCGTCGCTGATGACAACCCTCTGAGTTCTGCCATTCAGCCAGTTCTCTATCCACTTCACCGACCACTCATCCAGCCCACACTTCCTGAGCTTCCCTAGGAGGATATCATGGGAGACCGTGTCGAAAGCCTTGCTGAAGTCTAGGTAGACAACGTCCACGGCTCTCCCTTCATCTACCCAGCCAGTCACGCCATCGTAGAAAGCTATCAGATTGGTCAGGCATGATTTCCCCTTGGTGAATCCGTGCTGACTACTCCTGATAACCTTCTTTTCCTCCACTTGCTTGATGATGGCCTCCAGGATAAGCTGCTCCATCACCTTACCCGGGATGGAGGTGAGGCTGACCGGCCTGTAGTTCCCTGGGTCCTCCTTCTTGCCCTTTTTGAAGATTGGAGTGACATTGGCCTTTCTCCAGTCCTCGGGCACCTCTCCTGTCCTCCACGGCCTCTCAAAGATGATGGAGAGTGGCTCAGCAATGACATCCGCCAGCTCCCTCAGCCCTCGTGGGTGCATTCCATCGGGGCCATTGATTTGAGGGCGTTCAGATCACTTAAGCGATCCGTCACGCAGTCCTCCTCGACCAAGGGAAAGTCATCCTCTCTGTAGGCTTCCTCTCTTACCTCCAGGGCCTGGGATTCCTGACGGCCTGCCTTCGCACTGAAGACTGAAGCAAAGAAGGCATTCAGTAGCTCTGCCTTCTCTGCATCCTCCGTCACCAGGACACCCGCCTCATTCAGCAGCGGCCCCACATTGTCCCTAGCCTTCCTTTTGCTGCTGATGTAGTTGAAGAAACCCTTCTTGTTGTTTTTGATATCCCTTGCCAACTTCAATTCTAGGTGGGCTTTGGCCTTCCTTGTCGCATCCCTGCATGCTGTAACCACATTCCTGTACTCTTCCCAAGTGGCCTGCCCCTCTTTCTACATTCCATATGCCTTCCTCTTCCACCTGATCTCCGCTAGAAGCTCCTTGTTTAACCATGCAGGTCTCCTGCCTCCTTTGCTAGATTTCTTTCTCAGATACTGATGTGTATTACTGCCATGGTTTTGTGAAGGAGAGTGATTCACCATTTTCTTCACTGTGCTCTTACTTCAAAATCTAGTTCTTTTCTTTGCCTTAAACTTGTTTTTTGGCAAGTGCAGGTATCTTGAAGCTCCAGAGTGTTGGTATTTTGATCTAGTAGTGTGATGAGGAAATAACTGCTTCTTTGGCATTTTGACATCTACTAAACCAGTCATTATGACCTGCCACCCCTACCATATTCTTAACTTTAAATATTATTTTGCTGTGTTCTAAGTCAAACTGAACTAAAGTGTAATAACTCAAGCATACTATCTTAAACTAACTTATGTAGCAAAGTTTGGAAGTTTAGAATCCCACAATAAGTAAATGATCGTTTGTGGAAATGAATTGGAAATCTACAGTGCCAAGCATTATCTTTCAACTGTTAAACTTGTTTCCCTGTTGTATCTTTCTTTTAGCAGCGAGAGTGTTGAAAGTTTAGAATTTCTTTTATTTAGTTTTTAGCGTAAGTCCGAGTCACTAATGTATTACAGAAGGATATAACAACAGCTAAGTAAAACATTATTGAAAAATAGGGTGGAATTTCAGCAAAACCTTTCTTGAGTATTTAGAATTCAGAGAAAAATAATAAAAATAAAATAATAAAATAATTATTCTGGAGACCTCTGATAGCTCCTGAAATCTAGTATTTCTAGCTATACAAGATATATAAGTTTTATATTTAAAGTATTTTGAATACAAGTGACTTAGAATTGATAGTTTAAAAAATATTATCTGGAGGAATGTAGAATAGTTGTATTTCAGATGGAATTCCTTGATCTCTTCAAAGGGAGACTGGATTGATAGTTGCTTGGTACACTACATCTTTACTCAGGAATCTATGTATGTTTTCTGAACAAGAAGTAAAATGGATTTGAATACCTATGAAACATTCAGACGGATTTCCACTGCAGACTGCTTTTCTTTGTTGGAAAGTAAAATTGTTTTAAACTACAAATGAAAGAGGTACTCAAAAGGAATATATTTCACTATTTTCACAGATGCATTTAGTCCTGTGTCTGACAATAGCAAAAGTATAGTTATATCTCCCTTTGTCTTTCCAGTCAGCTGCTACAATAGCAAAAGTATAGTTATATCTCCCTTTGTCTTTCCAGTCAGCTGCTACTTTGGGACTTCTTCAGTCAGCTGATAAGGGACTTACTAAATTACGCCTACTGTGTCTTAATTGTATATACTCTTTAAAAGTATTTGATCTCTTTTTTGTGACTTTTTTGACCCTTAAGAGAGATTTTATAATATTTATTAGATAAGTTGAAACATTCATCATCTTGTTTCTCACTTTTGTTCTCATCTAGGAACCATAGTAAGAATCATTCAGCCTACAAAGATCTATAGGAACAGATTCTAAAGCGGAGGTCATGTTTATGCTTATGCAGTATTCAGTGTTGTGTTAAGCCTCTCCTCTATTACATTGTTCATATATTCTGTTTTTTCCTTTCTTCCTTCAAGGAACTTGATACTGAGTTCATTCAGGCTGAGGGCATTTGCAATCCAATGCATCTAGTTTGAGAAAAGTCTGAGTTATACATGAAAATGCTAGAAATCATAGCAGTAAGCCCAACTTTTCTATCCTTTGAACGATTTAGCTGGTAAAATGTGATGAACAGACAACAGAGAATGGCATCGTCCCTGGTAGGTCAGGAAGCAGACATATGTGTTGCATTAAATAGTGCCTATGCTTCCATATTTTCCAGATCATGTTGATGCTGTGAAAATACAGGTATCAATGTTGACAGACCACTTTGCATATCGTAGCTTATATGGATTTTCAGCCTAAACTCTAAAATCACTACAGCTTGTAAAACCAGCATCAAGAATTCCTACACTCAGTCTGTGGGCACTTATACATATATATGAATATATATACATATATATACATACATCTGTACATATATATACACATATATTTGAATGTATTCACCAATGTATGATGTGTTTCGTTTGAGCTGTTGCATGCTTCTCTCAGATTTTCTCTGATTCTCTGCTTTTTTCAATGCACATATACTCTTACATAACAAAATTTCACAACCTTACCATAACTTACATATCACTATGAGCAAACAAAAGCCTAGCAAGGACAGAAAATAAGACTAACCAACTAATAATTCAAAATGTTATTTATGTACTCTTTCTTATTTATTAACATAAGATTGTCACAGCATGGATTAATTTTTTTTTCCAAAGTGCTCCAAATTGTAATGATCTTACAACCTATTTGCAATCACTTAACATCCCAATGGTAAGGAGTGTGTTGTTGCTTTATGTGAAATATCTATTTAATGAATTTATTTTGTTGTCAAGCAATTATATTTTAATTAGCTGTAAATGAATGTAAATCAACAGTTATGTAATGCAAACAATTGGTGAAGAGGGCTTCAGAGCCTAAATTGTTTGGGGAAATCCAGAGATATGGCCAGCATAAATTAAAATAATAAAGGGTTCTTTTTTAATTGAAAATATCTGATAAGGAAGGAGAACTGCAAAGTTACGTGATATCTACAGGCTGCAGAAAAAAGATAGATCAAATCATATGTGAAAGTGTGGGAGAATCTGACGTACTGTCTAAGTTAACAAAATACTGAGCAGGAGCTGGTGCCCACTCATTCCAAATGTTGCCCTTCCGTCTTGGCTGTTCCTGTAGATACTCCGACGGAATGCTCTTTGTCAAGCCCTCTGTCCTGAAAACTTACACCTACTAGATTACTGCTTCTTGAAGAAGCCCAGTTGTGATACTTGAGACTCACACTGTCGTTAATGATCTTTCCCTCTATCACATTAGAACTGTGAGCGTCTCATTTGCAATACAGCTTTTCAGGAAATAAGATTAAAGTAAGTATGGGACACATAAAGTTTTCAAACATGATTGCTTCTATTTACATGTTTAAGAATTGAAATAACCTGGAATCAGTGCCCTTATGTCTAGATCATACTGCCCTTAAAAGTCCTTAGGGCAGTATGTGCTTATTGAAAGGCACATTTCCTCATCATCTCATAAGGATCCTGTGATTACATTGGAATAGCAAATTTCACTAAAATAAATAGGTAGAAAAGGTCAAACAAACCTCTAATATATAGTGGGTTTGAGATTACACTTTAAAATCCTCTTATGGAAACTAAAAATAGTTATTGTAGTGCTATTTGATCAAAGAAGGTCTGAAATAGTAGCTCTCAGAGGAGTGACCAGTTCAGTTTCAATTGAATGTGAAAGTTTAAAACCCAGTTTTTGTGAGCTTAATCATCTGCATTCCTGCAGAGGACAACAATAATAGGGTGTAATTCACACAAAAAGATAATAGTGTGGAACAGTGTTCTTCTGGATTACTGCTTCTCTGGCATGAAGACAGTTAAATAAAATACATTTAAAAAAACAAAAAAAACCCACCAAACATTGCAATCATGATGCACTCCTGAAGCCAAAGCCTGCTCATCTGCTCACCCTGCTGAGGAGTGATGTGTTCCGTGTTCTCATCTGTTTCTACTGCAGAGCAGTCACAGCCGTCACTATGAAAACTCTCCATATGTGATGGCAACATCCAGTCCACACAACTAACTGAATTTGGCCATGGTGCATTCTCCTCTATGTCTCACTTCATATCAGCTCCCTGTCCAGTATTCTTCATGGCTATGATGTCCTAACATGTTTGGCCAGCTGTATTTTTGTAACATAGCTAGTCATATATGTTTGTACACTTGGCACAGTCTATTATGCTTCAAACTCTTCTATGATAGCTTCCGCTAAAATTCATTCTTCTGTTATTGGTCTCTTATCAACATCACGTGCCTATTTACTATTCAAATGCAACATACTGAAGAGACCTTATTTTTGACCCCTTCTTCCTCCTTCCACGTTTAGGTGATCACCAAATCCCAAACTACTCTCTCCTACAGAGTTCTTAGGGTTTTTTTTCTAATCTGCATTCATGGAAGTTGAACCAGAATAGAAGTTCACCCCTCAGCACCTGTTTTGCTGAAAATGAAGTAGAAGCAGGAAGTTCTTGCTAGCTTCAATTCAGCTTTCATAATGCTTCCTGTATCTTTGCCTTCAGAATGTAATTTGTTTACTAGCTTCTTCTTTTGTCTCCTTTTGTGCCACTCCTGATTTTTTATTGCTCCGGATAAACACATCTTTCTAAAGAATGTTCTCAGAGTACCTGCCTTTCTTTCATATTGTAGTACCTGCAAGGTGTTTTATTTTAAAATATTATGTGCATATATGTTTGCATTGTATCATACTGGTGTCCTCTGATGAAAACAAATGTTATTCATTTGCATCAATTGCGTAGCTTTGTGTGCTGTGATTGTGCTTGATAGATACCAGTGTTACAATGAGTTCAGTAACGTTATGGAAGACTGAAGGAACATTTCTCTTTTAGATAATCTATCAAGCAACCGAAGGTATTTTTTTTCTTTTCATTTGTGAAAAATGTTTACAGTTAGATTTTGATTCT
Organism: Opisthocomus hoazin; assembly: GCF_030867145.1. Taxonomy (NCBI): domain Eukaryota; kingdom Metazoa; phylum Chordata; class Aves; order Opisthocomiformes; family Opisthocomidae; genus Opisthocomus; species Opisthocomus hoazin. Next base: position 47,962,944 of record NC_134416.1, on the reverse strand, counting down.
TAAGGATTGATGGATCTGGATCACCTGTAGATTAAATTTTACTCAGTGCACTTTGTAACATGCTGGGAAGATCAATGTTAGCTAATGTGCGGTATTCTCAAGACAGTGTATCTCATAATCTTAAAGATCAGTGACTTCTGCTGTCTAATTGTAGAACTTTTTTTGTTTTTAAGTAACATCCAATATTTATGTATGTGAGTGACGAAGATTTAAGATGTTCCTAGAACTAATCACACTTAACGAGTTTAGTTCCAGGTAGAACTGAACACCTCTAATGCAGTTTGCAAACTATAAGGTAATTAAAAATAATACATTTCAAGAAATCATCACCATATTATCTGAAAGACAAACATGATTGTTTTAATCCATCAAAATGACAACAGTTAAAACAACTATGCAATTTAGGCACTTAGATTGTACTTTAAAAAAAGGAGCTGGAAATTTGTGAATGAGAAAATGATGTTTGGATCATACATTTACATTTCCCAGGAAAATTTATAAGTACAAAAGGCCCCTAATATAATTTTTTTCTGTTAAAAAATTTAATCTCTATATATGACATAAACAAAAATGCTATCAAAATATTTGATATATTACTATAACTTCCCCCTAAAGAGATATTTTCAGTATTTTTTTTAGAACGGTAAAATCTCTTTGTCTTGACAATATCCTTTCATAACTTAATTTTTTCATGGTATTGGCTATAGTGCTTGCTTAAACTAGAAGGAAATACACAGTTTGAGAAGGATTTGAATAGCACCTAGTAACACAAACAGGAATTTATGCTAAATTATTTCATGTCAGGTTTAGAAATAATTCCCCAAAGTCTGGAAATCTCTGTTTTTCTGTGAAAAACCTGTGGTTTTCATCTACCTTTTCTTTTAAGAAATCATGTAAGATCGTTCATGTCTTATAATGTGTGGATTAATTTTATTTTAATACTTTGTCCGCTGAATGTCCTAGCTCCTCTAATGCTTCCCCTTAACTTATGTTGAAGAAAGGAGGAAACTAAAGCTGATGTGCATGCAAGATGGGAGGGTGGAATGTTCTTCTGACACTTTTGATTCAGGCTACATTTGAAAACCAACTGAAATCGCTTGCCAGCATGTTCTTGACAGTGCCAGTTATCCTTTGATGGCAAAACTGGGATGTCAGTGACAGACTTACAGACTTGCTCCAGTATTTGCATGAAGAATGCAAAGAGGTTAGCGCGGCAGCAAACAATCTTATTTTTAAAGTCTGCAAAATACAGTGCCACTCGCATCTTAGCATACAGTTATTTAGAGAGGATATTGTAAATGCTGGAGGGTATTCTGCTTTTCTTCTAAAAAGATTCCATACCTTTGGTTGAAGCAGTGTAAATGTTACACTGTGGTTTCTGGGCTTGGTTGGCTACACAGCTGATTTCTAGCTGACAATATCTTTAATTTAAAGATGTGTTTTAGTCATTTGCCCATAGCTACAAAAGCAATTGTGAAAAGTTAACAGAACAGAGCAAATAATAAATTCTAGGTATTAAATATCTGTCATGAATGCACAAGGCTGATTTACTAGGTTTGCTCAAAAGCTGTCAGAGTTCATGTTTAAAATAAAAAAAGAACACTTCTGTTCTACTAATGGTAGGAATGGATATGTTCCACACAATTCTCCTTGTATTTGACACTTCTTGTGTCAGAAAGCTGTCAATGTTTATTTAGATGAAATTAGTGATCTGCAGGGCTAAATACAAACTCCTCATCAATGAGGCGTCTCAGAGTGGTTTTCTCTTTACTTTTTACCTGGAAATATTGTTGAAAGTTTGAAGAAAAAATTACTTAAACAATTATCACAACTAGTTTTACATGCTTGATTTTGCACCTGGAATACAAGGGCAAAAAAAGGGATGTTTCAAAGGTTATTCCAGCCTGATTTTCCAGTATTCTCGGAGAGAAGAAATTTTCTTAAAGCTTGATGACTTTGGTGGATGTAAGTTGTTCTGAATTATATAGTGAAGTACCCTACTTGAATTTATAGCTTCTAATCAGGAAGAAAGCAAAAGACGTAGAGTTGTAGATTTCAGAAAGTATTTTGCATGTATTCTCTTTTCTTGTATTCTGAACAGCAGAATAAACCACACAGTGACTGCAGAAATATCCTATTATTCACGTGAACTTGTCGAAGATTTCAGTCCCTTTACTGCAGGCAATTTTCTCTTTCTTTTCACACACATAAGTTGGAAGGGAGGTCTGATATATGTCTCTAAAATCTAATGTTTGAATCTTTTTTTCTGCTAGTGACTGAGTATTAATCTATTTCTTTATTCATTTTTATAGATAAAAAAAATCAACAGGAATTTTCCCGTACACCAGCAGGTAAGAAACAGAAAATTTGGGGTTGTTTCATTTATAATTCTCATTTCAACTGTATTTAATTGTGTGGTAGCTGTGCATTGTTCTAGCTCAAGAATTCTTGGTGGATGTTCTTCAGAGAGTACCTTGCAGCCTCAAAATAAGTATTTTTTTTTTAAAGTCAAAGGGAACTGGAATTTTTGGTCAAAGTAAGACCATGCCTAATATTTTCAAATTCACCTAAGTGTAATGCATATATATATATATATATGAAAAAAGTTTTCTTCAGATTGCATCTTACTCATTTTATTATGAAAAGGGGAATGGGATTATTATGCTTTACAGAATTAGTCAGTATTCATCAGCATTCTTCTAAAATTCTAAAAATGTATGAATTCTATTGTCCAAATGAAAGCATAAAAAATTAATATTTGCCCAAGGTTATGGAGAAGGCCAGTAGTAGAATTTACAACAAACTGAATCATCTGACTGTCTTCAGCTGTCTTCAAGTTCTCCATTGGCAGTCTTGCATTACTGGAAGGCATTGCAATGCCCTAAAGAAAGGGAGTTTGATTCCTTAAATACAGAAGTTTTCTTGCAAAATACATCACAAGTATAACTGCTGCTCTTCTCCACAGCTGCGTATCAGGCGATTGGATCCATCAGATGAAGGGATAGAGCTCTATATCTTGAGAAATCTGTTCTTTCCACTTTTTTTTTTTCTTTAAAAAAAAAAGAAGCAAACCTACAGGTAGCTCAAATTACTTAGATTTTTAGACCCTTCTAACTCATTCTTGTCTCCTCACATCACGGGAAGGAATGGCTTGTCACATTCAACAATTGAAGATAACAGTTGCATTTGGGCATTTTCAGAAAAGTTTCTATTATATCAGTTGCTGGCAGTGTCAAAGAAATGCTCCTATGTCAAAAGGAAGGACAAAATGCCTTGTAAACAAAAACTAATTAACTAGTGCCATTTTCACAGTTATGATTTAGTTTGAGCTTATCTCTTTGCTTTTATTACTGTAAATAAAGACAAGACAAATATAATTAGCAGTTATAACATCCTACCAGGCTCACATATCAATTCAGTGATCTCTGCTGTTTTGAAAGTCGTGGCTTATGTGGTCAGTAAGGAATTTTCCTTTTCATTAGAATTCCAGTGGAAAGTAAAAATAACTTTCTTGGCTTAAATAACTTGTTGGTGATGGTATCTGTTAGAGCAGCCTGCAGTTAATACGTTCTTCTCTCATCAACATCAATCACTATATTCCAAAAGAATTACCGTGGACTATTTCAAGATAGTCAGCCAAAAGATCAAACTGAAAAGAGAGAGGCAAATTTGTTGGGCAGTGAGACTGATAAGGCCTTTTTCTTTTCCAGTATTTGATGGGCTGTGAGACCTTATCAGTCTCACTGCCCATCAAATACTGGAAAAGAAGAAGGTTTATTGATCTGTGGATATCTTGAAATTTAAAGGAACATTAATTTCAATAACAGACTCCCTCCTGTATTTAAGGGAAGTAAAGAGGGTTGGACTTTTTACTGTAGAAGAAGCTAGGAAATGTTACCTAGTCTCAGGTATTTCTGAGAAGAGTCAGAGAAGACTACACAGCTGTAAGGTTAATTTCTGTCTTCTGATATGCAGCAGACAACACGATATGCAAGGAAGGAACAAACCTTTTTGCTTGTTATGTTACACATCATTATTTATCTGAATATTAAATAATCATTATGAATACTTTTGTCATCTTGACATTTATTTTAATGAAATACAGTTTTGTCTAAGAGGTTGAATAGCTAGTTTTAACTTGTTTCTGCAAGCACATTATGAACTTGAACTCTGAAACTCATCTGATGGGGATTTTTATTCTAGGTTTTTTCTTCAGTACTATTTACCTGAAATAACTAGTCCAAACCACAAGCACGTTGTGTGTTTTGGATGAAAACACCTTTGTGTCTTATTGTGCACCCTATGCATCCTGTTGAATAAAAAGCTGTTGTAAGATAAACTGATAGTTTCTAAGGGCCTACAATGAAACATTTTAAGTCACTTTATTGAAAAACATCTATTGACTAAGAATTTTTAGACTACTATATTTAATCGCTACAGATGATAAAGGTTTGTATGATCATGTGGCTTTTCAGTTCTCCCTCAGTGATAAAATTTCTACAGTATATTTTCTATTTCTCGCCTGTATTTCGTAAGGTAAGTTCCAATAAATTTCATGGTAAATGCCAATATATTTGAGTATTTAACCTTTTCTCTCAAATACCCTCCTTTTGCTAAATATCCAGTTATTAAGGGGATTAATATAGTTCTCAAACTTAGATAATACTAGCATCTAAAATGCATGTAAATGTTTTGATTTTACACCTCTGTCTATCTAAGGAAAACTTTCAGTAGAATTTTCCAGCAACAGTCACAACTATGCAAGTTAATCTTTCAACTGCTGTCTTCATCCTATTATGATGAAGCAAACAAAAAAAGCATACTCAGTTTCACTTAATGAATGCCCATGCTTTTGTTTACGAGCCCTGGCAGGGTAGTTGAAGGTTATTTTCACTTGAACTTTTTTGCATGTGTTTTGTTCATAGCTATATACATAAATAAAATTAAGATCTGTATATGTATCTGTATATATATGTGGATTTTAATTACTTGTTAAAGGGGGAAGGCAGCTGTCAAACTAGTGTCGAGGAACCAATCCAGTTAGAATTCCTTTATGAGTATATTCTTGATTTAGAGGAGAAAATACTGTCACAGACAGATCCATTAGCATTACAATGAGAAAACAAATAAACCTACACAGGTGTGGAAGTTACTACAACACCGAGAGTGTTATCCAAATATCTCAGTGTTGCAGTCAAGTTAAAAAGAGAAGAGAAAAATTGATTAGAAAGTACTTATTGACTGCACATAATGTAGCAGCTTTCCTTAAAGGCAGTGATTATGAAAGTAGGTTTGTCTGAGAAATTATTAGATAAGATACATTTTTTTTAAATTAAAAATTCAAAGATGACGAGTATTGATAATAAAATGATAATTATATGGGCAGCATGAGGCAATAAGAATTTCTGAGAACAGTGCTAATGCATTTAAAAGTGGTGGGGAGATGATGCAAAAAAAAGCTGGAAGAGGAACACACAGAAAAAATGACGAAGAAGATTGTGGGAGAAGAGAGAAAATAAAGATCTCCTGTCTGAACTGACAATGATGAAAAGAACACTTCACTTGAATATGGCAAAAAATTAAAAATTTGGCAACATCTTTGAATCAAGTCATGTTTTCTATATTGTTACTATATGCAGGGACTACATATAGTACCATCTAAGAGAATATCAGCAAGTAATTGAGAAGAAAAATTAAATAATTTGGTTCTGAAAACATAATGTGCATTTTAAATATGCACTAAAAATAATAGCATATCATAGACAAAATTTCTGTAATTCCAGAGGAAAAATAATAAAGACTTCATACCAGAAACGCACAAAGAATAGACTATTTCAAGGTTTCAAGCATATGATCAGCCAAGATGGGAGAGGAAGCATAAGCATGTTTCCTCTTCTTGGAGCTCATCACTGCTGTTCAGCTGTTACAGTGAGTACAGCAAATGTCATCTCCTGTGAGAGCCATCATTAGGCAGGTGAGTTTTGAAAGGTGACATCGACTTCCCTGCTAACGCTTTCCAAAAAACAGGAAAAAACACCCTACCTCAGTAAACCATGGTGTTAAGCATTGAGGTCAAGCACTGTCCATTACTTTTCAACTCCTGATCTTTACATTAACGACCAGTTTGCAAATGTGCTGATCTCATCTAAATACTGGCTTGATAGCATCTAGGGAAATCAGAATTAGGCAGTCTTTCTTACCAAATCTTCTGATTCTTCTCTGGGTAGGAAACCAAATGTATTGCCTCCAGCTACTGGAGATTTTACTACACACTATAACCCTCATTTGCTCTCCGGGATTTATTGGGAGTTGGTGTTTACAGATTGCCATGCCAGGAAGATGAATTGGTTACATCTGGTTTAGGTACACCGTGGAATTGAAGGTTTAGATCTAAATCTTAGTGTGGCCTTCAGTTCACCTCCTCCTATCCCTACATGTACAGGTAGCTACAATGTTTATTTAATTGCAGTTGGGAGAGTCGCAACTTTCTGATTGCACTTTTAACTTATTTTACTCAACAAGCTAGTGGTACAAAGCAAATTCCATACCTGGCAAAATCAGGGAGCTGCATTTCCATTTTATTGGATTATAGTTATGTTCCATACATGTTCACAAAGGCAGTATATAGCTTCTTGCTTCTCTACTACACAGACAAAACTCTAGTCTCAAGGTTTCATGTAAAACAGAGATTAGAATATCTTGGCAGAGCAGTGTATTTAAAATTTTCTTTTCCCATGCTGTATGCTTCATTTATATTAAGACGAATTCAAAGGTTATAAACCTGCACTTTTCATCAATGCTGAATTCACAAAAAAAGGATAATTGGGAAGAATGCTATAATCCTTTGAATTGGACACAATTTCTCTTCTACCCACAGGCAGCAGGAGCATTTTCAAAAGATTTTCTTGTCTCTACAGAAGATAAAATATTCTTGTTAAATAATTTCAATTTTCGTTTTTAAAAAGGTTTCCTTCTAGAATTTTCCAGCATTTATGGGGAACGAATTGGTAGCTGTCCTTTTCAAAGTTAACAGTTTATAATGAGAATTATATGAGAAGGAGTCAGTATTTCCATCACCACAGCTGCATTTAATTCAGGTTTTGAAACAACATCATGGCAGAATGAACTGATGCTACACTAAGGCAAGAAACTGGGGTATAATTGTGCATGTCAGACTGCGCAGCACTCAGTTGTCGTGAATCCCATTGTCTTGCAGGCACATTTACATTCTTGATGACATTCACGAATGCACATGGATATGCCCATTTTCTCTTGCTTATGATATGATTTAATAAAAACAACTACATGCAGCTGTACCAGATCAGCTATATAGTATCACCTCATACTCTGGCTTAATAGGCTGCTGTTCAGCTTGATTAAAGTTATGCAGTTAGAACAATCTCATTTAAAATTGCTTCTGAAAGTTCAGCTCAACGAGTTTGTTTAATAAAACCTAGCTTATAAACTCTTTATAGAGGAGAATACACATAAATGTCATGGTGGCTGGCTTGCCTGTCACTCAAGCCAGTGTCCTTTGCTGCAGATGTGTGCATCTCTATTACACTTAAAAAGGTGGATTGCGTTGCTCAGGTGGACTGAGAACAATGTCTGTTCTAGTGACAAACATCTGTGTGAAACACAACAAAGACATTTAATTTTTTTTTTTAATTGCAGAATAATAACCTCCAAGATGACATTGCTATTTTATTAATATTTTTAAAGTGGAGTGGTTAAATGGAGTGTTCTACTGAAAGGTGACGTCCTCAAAGACAATCAAGCCATTACTCTAGAAGTACATTAAGGAGAGTGTTTTTGTTCCCTCTCCTTAGATGTATTTTGTTTTCTTTTTTTATTTTTTTCTTCCTGATTCTGCCTGACTGCTGTATTAATTATTTTGCAATAGGCCATTACTGTAGTTCCTCAGAGTAGCCATCCTGCAGCTCTTGACTGACAGTTCTTGAACTTTCAAGCCCTATGGTACATCTGCTCTACCACCATCTGTTATCACAGTAAGGATTTGATCAGGTTTATTTTGAACAAAAATCTCTAGAATGAAGCTGCTATTGTTAAATGTTTATAGAACCACACAGGGGGAGCTGGTATCTTGCTGTTAAATTAAGCAGAAGTGAACAATACAGTGTAAATTACGCTGTGCTAATTCCTCACATTGTATTGTCAGCCATCTATGGCACTTGGCATGGATTATTACTCCAGAACATAAACCCTTGAATGGCTTATGTTGCTTATTGATACTTCATTGAGGTTTCTGTAAAATAAAAGGAATTAGAGAAAAACAATAGAGAGAGATATGTTTGGTTGTTTGACAAATACTTCTCACTGAGCAGTTTATTTAATTTTTTCAGGTGCTTCTGAGGCACCCTCTATTATAAAAACATTGGCTCCTGTAGCCAATAAAAGATTTTTCTTCCTTTTACAAGTGTAGTCCAGAGTAGCTTTTGATCTTCAGGACATAAAAAAGTTTTAGAAGGGCAATATGCACCGTAGGTTGTTAGACGTTTCAGGCTGAGGACACCATGTTGACTTTTGAGTGGAAGGTCATACTGCTTCCTGAAGATAGTGAATTACCTGATGAGCTAGATAACATTCATGTTGTGAGTCACTTGATGCAGTTATTGGATAGCAATTCTCATAACCTAGGGCTGCATACCCTATAGCTCATGAGAGGATGGAAGTAATTTGGACAACCACTGGAAATTTAGATGATAGAAAAGAGTGATTAGATGAAGTTTTTGTTTAAATCTCAAACTATAAGTCACAAGCTGTCTATCAAATAATTTCTGCATGTCCACCAGATTCAATTTTGTCTGAAGTGTAGATTTCATCCTTATTTACATATTTTTCTCATTTGTCTTCACATTTTTTTCTAGTACTAACTTGTTAGTATAACAAATTTTAGCTATTTTTTTCTCTGCAATATTAATGTCACTCTCTGAAAACTGCTTTCAGTAAGTTTTGCCTGATCAAGTTTAGTGATCACATCTGTGTTAGATCTGTGTTCAGATTTTAGTCAATACGGGATGAATATACTGTATTCTCCACTAAAGTCTTAAACAGGGCAGACAGATGAGGGGAGTCTAAAGGCCATGCTCTGTTGTAGACATTGAAAACTGAGTGAAATCAACAGGCATGTCCCACAACTAGATGTTATTAAGTGGAATCCTAAATTATTAAACAGATAAACAAATGTTACTCATTTTGTGGTTCTGGAAGAAGAGTTACTATGTATTGTATGTATTTGAGTGACATTTCAAGTATAGATTACAGAGAGGATGTAGGGATCTACGGGGAAGTGATGTGATGCCTAGCTGTTACCCATTTGGTTCCTGAAGAACAAAGAACCATTGGGATAATATCCAGAACAGCTGGGGTGTAGCACTACCTTGGGCAGCACACAGGGACAAGTCTGATAGCCCTTCTCTCTCTGTGGTTTACGGCCCTGAGTCAAAGCTTCATTTATGTCAGGTTTAAAGCTCTGAATGCTTCCACAAAGAATCTTCCTAAGAAATTAATGTGAGTTCTTCCTCTAAATAAATAAATAGGTAAATAAATAAATAAATAAATAAACTTTACAAAATAGTATGTTTGTGCCTATTTTTGGGTGACAGTCATGGCTTAAAAGTATTCAACTGTTAAGTCGACATCTCAGTCTTCTGCTTTCTAGATTAAGGTGTTCTTACCAGATCTTTCACCTTGCTTTACACTCCTTTCAGGTGTGAAATCAGGTTCTTTCTGATCCCATAGGTCTTGCATGCCTTTCTGCACAGTGTCCTAGCTTCAACAGGAGCTGTATACCTCAGCTTTTAGCTTGATGTTCGGGTTAGAAGAAGAAAGATACAGATTTGACACACTGACTTTGTGAGTGCTGTAATTGCTAGGTTGCCGTAATAACAGCTTTCCCTTCAGCTGCTACTATTTGCAAGAAGATGATCTCAACTTTTTCTTATAATCATGACCCTGCCTGTATGCATCCAGGGTTCATCTGAGTCAGACACCTCCCAAGCAGATTTAGGCAGAGGAATCATTGCTTCCCAATTTGTCATAAATCTTTAACATGGACAAATACTTGCAGGTCTTCCCAGAAGCATTATTCTGTATCTATGATGAGGTCAGACAGTGAGAAACCACTGAATTTAGACAGCAATCTAAGGGATTACTTGTGTTGCATCATTTTATCCCTGTGTTCCATTTGTATATGTAACATAATTAAATTCTGCTTTAAGTCTGTGAACATATTTGGATCTGATGTTTTGCCATTTACTCAAGAAATGGGATATATAACATAAATAGGACAGTGAAAGGGATACCTGCAATTTAAAAGACAGATTTTTGGGAGGGGTTGGATATTTATGATGTCTGAGACTGGAAACATAAGTAGCAAATGTTAAACCAAAAAAGGGCCATTTTTTATTGTAATAGAATAAATTCTTGCATCTTTTTCATATATTTTATTTTTGGACAGGATTTTTAGCTACTATCAAAGCAGTTCAACAAAGCAGGAGGACAGGAAGCAAATTTCAGCATCCTTGTTTTGAAATAGATGCCTTGAATGATGTGTATGTCCTGTACCTCTCTGCAATCTGACAAGTTTGAGAGCAGCCCTGCCGAGATGGACTCGGGGGTACTGGTGGATGTTAGGCTGGACATGAGCCAACAATGTGCACCTGCAGCCCAGAAAGCCAACCATATTCTGGGCTGCATCAAAAGCAGTGGGGCCAGCAGGTCGAGGCAGGTGATTCTGCCCGTCTGCTCCGCTCTGGTGAGACCCCACCTGGAGTCCTGCATTCAGCTCTGGAGCCCTCAGCGCAGGAAAGACATAGAGCTGTTGGAGCAGGTCCAGAGGAGGGCCACCAAAATGATCAGAGGGATGGAACACCTCTCCTGTGAGGAAAGGCTGAGAGAGTTGGGGCTGTTCAGCCTGGAGAAGAGAAGGCTGCGAGGAGACCTCATTGCAGCCATTCAGTACTGAAATGGGGCTTGTAAGCAAGACGGGGACAAACTTAGCAGGGCCTGTCGCAATAGGACAAGGGCTAATTGTTTTAAACTAAGAGAGGGTAGATTTAGACTAAATACAAGGAAGAAATTTAGGCTAGATATAAGGAAGAAATTTTTTACAATGAGAGTGGTGAAACACTGGATCAGGTTACCCAGAGAGGCGGTAGATGCCCCGTCCCTGGAAACATTCAGGTTCAGGTTGGACAGGGCTCTGAGCAACCTGATCTCGCTGAAGATTGCCCTTCTTACTACAGGGTGGATGGACTAGGTAACATGTAAAGGTCCCTTCCAAAGCAAACTATTCTATGATTCTGTGATTCTAAGTTCCTGAGAAGAGGTAACGAAGAGAAGAAATAAAAGAAGAGAAACTGAGTCACCATATCCACAAAAGATACAGGTCATCTTTTTTTACAGTTATACTTAGAAAGATAAAGTACAGGCAATTTTTTTTTTCCCTCTAACCTCACTTTAAATCAGGAATTGTTAATATCCACAGCTTCCCAGATATGAATTTGTTCTGTCTACCCATTTTGGAATTTTCATTGGAGACTGAGGCTAGAAATAAAAACATTACAATGCTTTATTGTAATGCCTCTTTTGTTGCATCAAATGAGTGTAAAAGTTTCCAAGAATAACATTAATTTTAGTAGATTAGAATGAAGGTGTTTAATAAGCTTAGACACACATGATTCCTTGGGGAATTGTATCATCTAAATAAATTAGTTGGAATCAATGAAGCATGTACTTTATCTGTAGATCTTCTATTGAAGGAGCACATGGGACTCAAAATACTTAGAGAAGGTATTTTTAATTACAGTTTACTTCAAGGGGAGTTTTAATTACAGTTTACTTCAAGGGGAGAGGTGAATAAAGATTTCATTTTTTCTCATTCACTTATTTTACATCTATGCCGATGTGCTTCATATAATACCCTGTCAATAGAAATATATTTACTCTCTTGAACTTCTAGAAACAGTGGCTAATCATAATTCTGTGGACCATAGGTGGTCGTTGATCTTTTCCCTTTCATCACAATAATAGGCCATGGTACCAGTGATATAGTTGCTACCTGTATTTCAGAGAATAGCTGATGTGTAAAATAGTACAAAGCAATTGACAATTTATGGGATACCTACAAATGAAGAAGAAAAGTGTCTGAAGGAAAACTGATAATAAAATTGATGGAAAATGTTAAAAAAATATAGCTAATTGCAGATGCAGAAACATTCCCTATAAATTCATAATATGAGGACAATTTTTTGTCCTTTCAGACAGTTATGTTTCCTGGTAAGGAGACACTGTTTAGTAAGCAATACTTGTTATATGTTTAGCACGTTAGAGAACTTTTGCTTTCTATCTTACTCTTTTGGGAAAGAAAATCCTATCCATCCTATTTTATGACACAGCAAATAGAAATTTAACAGTGGCAAATAGATAAACTATTCTCAGGAGCAGACAACTGAAAAATTTATTTCTTTTTTTATTATTTATTCCTGTTGGAATATCTCTCAGTGATGCTGGGTTTAGAACCAAAAAATGTCCACCTTTACTTATAAAGAATGATTCTGGAAAATGGTGCACGTCAGGGGAGGAGAAAGGGCCTGAAGCAGTAGATAGGCGATGATGTGACCAGGAACTTCTGACCAAGGTCCAGACAGATGTCTGGCTTCTTTTTTCTTAAAAACAGGTCTCTGCCTTATGGCTTGGTGATGAGTAAGCGCTGAGTTTTCAGAAGTACAGGATACAACTGGCACACTCAGCATACCCCCGAAGTCTGGCAGGATCAAGACACAATAGTATGCATTTTCTAGCTGCTTTCCTTATATATACATCCAGAAGTAATGCTGCTTCCCATTATTTGTTTAACAGCCCACTGTTCATGGTACTTGCTTAATAGAAGCAACAGTCACTCATCACTCCAACCTACTGCTCGCACAAGCCTACCCTAACGGCGGTAGGTGAGAAAATATGGCAGCCTGTCCTTCCTCTGCTACTGAAGTAGGCTGCCATTCAAAACCAGCGCCAGATAGTGGGAGAGTACGCAAAAAGGACGCAGACACCTGAGACTATGCATAAAGACCTTGGAGAAGAGATGCCTTCTCTGAGAGGAGAGACTTCTGGCTAAGTATTAATTATGAGTTTACATCCATCAGTTGTTTGATGAAGTTCCTTTAGGTCACTATCTGCTCTTTTCAGGGCCTTTAACTATTCCATCAAGATCTCTCCTTCAGCCACACGGATGTCACCCATAGCGGATTTTTTTATGTTGTCTTCTCTGTGGGTGAAGCAGCCTTCCTGTCCCTCTATAGAGCACTCTGGATACAGAGTCTCAGTGTCCAGCACTGAAGTTAGAGCTTCATTCAGGACCCAGTCTTAATTCTGGGGCAGTTCCACCCTTTATGGGTTGTATCCCTCAGATATTCATAATGGCAGGACATTTTTCGTTAAAAAAAGAAGGAGTGGCAGAAAGCTCTGATATAGTTGCAAACAACACTCCTTAAAGACTGACCTTTTCTAGTGAAACTACAAAATCCATGGAAATACTGAAATGTCAGTGACATGTCAACTATTGACAGGCATCACCCCATTGTCAAAAAATAAAGTGCGACATCAGTTGAACAAATGTTATAAACTCTACGGCTAACTCCCTGTTAGAAGCCATTGGCATATGACCAGTGAAAGATCCTTAGGATAGCCTAGTTTCAATCTAAACACCAGACAATTTAAAACAGGCTTTATTCTAACAAAAGTTATATTCTTGTTAAAAATTAAGTTATGAAAAGAAGCGTGAAAACAATATTACATAGAACATACTGAATATCATGTTCTTGATTCTTGATCTAATTATTCCCTAAGGTTTTTCTCAGCTCCTAGAGGAGGTATTCTAGCTGTAGTTTTCCTCTACCTTGCTATCTTTCAGAATGGGATGACATTCTCATTCTCTTTCTCAACACAGTTCTATTCGGATACCACTGTTTGAAAATTAATATTTAAAGTGGTTCCAGAGTAGCCCCACTTCTCCTTCTTTCTTAGTAATTAATTTAGAAAGATTTTTATTTGCTTTAAAAGTGTGTAAGAATGTGAGTTATACATCATTATTTAGTTGTTTACAAGCCAGCTTTTCCATTGTTTAGAAAGTCAATTGAATTTCCAGTATTTTCAAGATACCTAGCATATCTGTTCTCTTCTCATTTGATTTCTCACCTCCTCTTTCCTTTCCTCCTCAGTCTTTGTAGAATATCAGAGTCCTTCACAAATCATGAATATTTCCCCCTCCTCCCCGTTAACAACTGAGAAGGGATGATAGGATTCACATTTCATTTCTTGATAGCGTTGTATGAGCAATAGAAGAGTCCTACTGTCCTCAGTCTCAAGGGTGCCTTAGCTGCGAGTAGTCTGTACTAAAAATTCCTTTCAGAGTGTGTTTTAAGGATGAAAGTCTATAGTGAGAAGTTTGATACACTTCCCCATTGAAAATGAAGCTAGATATAAAATTACTGAGTTCAGAAAAACCTGGACAGCTACAAATGGATTATGAAGTGTGAACTACTACATTTGGTATGTACTACTGTGTGTGCCACCGAAGAATAATGTGGCACCGTAATAAAAACAATGCTGAAGCTGGTTTGCTAAGAATAGTAAGTAAGGACTATTTTAAATGAGATTCCAAGACAGATACGAGTGCTTTGAGATCAAAGACTCACAGAATCACAGAATTATTTAGATTGGGTGGGTTCTTGTAGGTCATCTGGTCAAAACCCTGGTCGGAGAATGGCCAACATAAATCAAGTTGCTGAAGACTTTCCCCAGTCAAGTTACAAATATCTTTAAGAATGGAGATTTCATTTATTTTTTAAGTACTAAAAGACATCAAAGGTGCTTTGATACATGATTTCTTTGCTTTAATGTCACAAGACAGACATAGTGAATAAATCTCTTCCTGTAGATCTGGCAAGGTATATAATCTGGATTTCAACAGCAGAATATTTGGTTGTTTTATAAAAGTACTTAGTTTATTTTTCAGGCTGTTAAGATTGAAAGTTCAAACTCTGAAGGCAGATGAAAGAGAAACACAGTGACCCATAATGTTGTCTCTATTTAGCTGTAGTGGAAGATGAATGCTCTTTGGGACTAAATTGTTAAAATGCTGCAAGTTTTATCCATTCAACTGTAATTTTTGTCAAAAGTAGTCTTCATGAGCCATTCAAAATCCACTCAAAATCCTTTTGAAAAAAAAAAGAAAAAAGAAAATCTAAGGCTTTCAGAATACTGTGCTAGATGATATGTGCCTAGGAAGTATGAAATAAGCATAAATACATGCTTGATTTCCTAACGGTATTCAGCTTATTAGATTGACATTCAGAAGTAATGGAAACAAAAAGGAAAGTTCAAGCTAGGTGTTTCTGTACAAAATATGTTTGTGATGATATTTTAAAGGCTTTTTTAAATTTTTGTTTTCAGTTACTGATTTTTTTTTAATGTGGTAAATTTGGTGATTGTCTAGAATTTTTACTTTAAATGAATTTTATGCTGTCAAAAACAGTCTTTTTTGTCAGATTTTATTCAAGGTAATGATTAGCAAAAAAAGAAAAATTTCAATCACTCTTACTAATGTGGTCTTAGTAAAATGTGACCAATATGACTGTGAAAATATCTTTCGTAATTCTGTTTTCTCTTCCTCCTACTTACGATCATTTCTTTACATGTATCTTTGCAATACACTTTGATTTTGAAGGAAGATTATAGGATAAGTGTTGTCTGATGTTTCTGATAAGGAAAGAATCATAATGTTATGCACATGTGTCAAACCTATGGATTTACAATTTCTTATTACATTATACAAATATCAATATAAACTGAAGTTTTACTGCATTGGTCATTTTTTTATGATTCAAGAAGAGTATTTAGAAATTAAACTTAGTTAGACCTGTTGCTTAATGGTCTCAAAAATTGTGGATTCATTAGACAAAAGATGATTTGATAGATAATGAATGATACAAGCACCTTAGGGAGAATTCTTTATTGATTTAAACATTAAATTTTTACACTGCCTGGTGTTTTTTTTCCCTGTTAGTAACTGGCACTATAGTGTTGGTCCACCAAAGACACTGCGCAGATGCATCAAATACTTCTCATCTGCAGATTTTCATGTTCTATAGGAGGGCTGTGTGACCTTCAGTTATTTCTGACTAATCCACCAGTAGATAAGACTTCTTCAGTATTTCACTTGTCTTAGTAAATTTTACTACTATGCACTGACTGGCAGTTGCTAGAGATACTGATGTCCAGAAAGTTTAATAAAAAGTTCAATAACTAGCTTTGCTTAAAAGACATGTCTGTCTCCATTAGTGGTTGTAAAGAAATGCTGACTACGTCATACCCACCAGTGTCGTGTATCACTTGCCTTCATGTTTCTGACTGCAGTAGTCACTAATCTTTGAAGGATTTTATATATATATTATTATTGAATTTGCTCTAATAATTGCTTCATTATGTGCATTTCTGTGAATGTGAAACTTGGTTTTAAATTATATTTTAGCTTGTTGGAATAGTACAGTCCTCCCCTTGGTTCTGTGAGTTCTTAGAAATTAAAAAATTTCATTGAACCTTTATCATTTTTTTTCATAATAAAAAAAAGTTGCCTGATCACCAGCTGACATTTTCCAAGATCTTCTTTCTCACAACAAAATCATGGTGCTGATAAGGAAGGAAAAAAGCCCCATGTCAATATTCCTACATCTTCAGTCACACTCTGTTCATTTGAAATAATTCATTAACTGAACATGGATTATTAAATCTGAAAACCAGTGGATTTATGCAGAAAACTGATTGTTTGTACTCTTGAAAAGAAAATTTCACCTCTTTATGACTTTTTCTTTTTTTCAGTTACATGCATTGACTTCTTAAAAAATGAATGAGTTGCTAAAAGGCAAATTGTCAAATATTTTTGGAGATTCTATTTGTACTTGTTATTCTGGGATATATAGGTAGTAACTGTGTTCTCGGAGAGCCCCGAGAAAGCCTCAAGAATATTTTAAGCTTGCAGAAGTCTTTTTCTTTTGATAATCAGGCTGGACAGAAAATAATTGTTTCTCAGTATAAATAGCAAAGGAGGTTTTTCAAATATTTATAGCTATTTTCATCAGTTTGTAAGTATTGCCTTTTAAATGACTAAGACTTGAAAGTAAAAATTTGACTCCCTAATAGTCATCTCCCAGTAGCCATGAATAGCATCATTCCATAGAATTTAGATGTTGGTTTCATCAGAGGATGAAGTATTTAGATATAATACTTTAGGCTTAAGCAGGCTTTTGTATACTTACATATATATCTGCACTGCTAATTTTGTAAATAGTTCAAACTTCAGTCTCATAAAGGTATAAATTTATTTGTAAGTCAGGTCCTGTGAAGTTATTGTTACCAAAAAAGATATTTCTGTCAGATATGTTTATTTTGCTGTGCGAGCAGCAACACTAGAGACTTAAAAGACAAGTCTAAGTATACACTGAATATTTGTAATTTTATTCTGGCTTTGTGGGCACTTTGAAGTGTAAACATCTATTTCTATAAAAACAGAATTTTAATGTTATGCAAACTCAAGAATTATATTGCTAAAATTAATTTCAAAAAAGTCTGATTTATTATCTGTCATCTGTGTTTTCTACATACTCAGACATTTGGGATTCTCTCACTTTTATAGTTACCTTCTCCCTTGGATGGAGCTCAGAAAGCAGAAATTTAGCAGGCTTTCAGGATGTTAGCAAAGCAGCTCTGTGAGTAGTATGATCTCTCAGAGACAGCCAGACAGCCTAAAATGCACTAGTCCTGTCCAAGTTCTGCTTACCAGTCCTTTTCAGAGAAACCGAAGATGGAAATCAAAATAATATCTGGAACCAGTCATTGAAATCTAATTGAAAACTACTCCTGGAGCGAGTTGAGAATGATAATAAATGCTTTCATAAGTGATTCATTTGCACTGGTACTTGAGAGAGATGAATGTGTCAGTTGTTTGCTCAATGGCACCATCAAAAGTCTGAAAGGCTCTGTCTAATAATTTATAATATTCTGATCTTTTTCTTCATTCAGCATGTTTCAGTAGTCTCACCTCAGATGACAAAGATGAATGCGACACATTGTTCATTGGAAAACAGAGGCCATACCCTCCAGCTCGATTATCTGAAATATCTTTTTGTTTGACCCATTTATATTTTTGAGCCTCAAAAATGGATTACATTTATGCTGTGCACATTTAGAAGAGGAACAAAAGAGACATTAATCAAAAGATAAGTCCTAAATGCAGTCAGGCTACTAGGCTTTAGAATAGATGATGTTTACTTTCTTGCCACCTGAGTGTTGATCTATCTGTATTGCACTGTTATCTGTTTAAACCCTCAAAAACCCCAGGAATTTTATCCTGGATTAAAATTTACAGCCCTCTTTGTGCCTGCTCATAAATTCAGTAGGGGAAAAATAGACAGGCATGAATTCAAATATGACAATATATCAAAGATATTTTTCCCAGGGAAAAAAAAAAAAAAAAAAAAAGAGGATCCTACTGATTGCAGTTACACAACAGCAAAAGGAGGGAAAATGATGACAGTGTGATATATAGTAATTTTTTTCATCAGGATGGGTGCGAAAACTGCTCATTATCAAAGAGTTTGCTGAGAGCTGCTCTGTTGAGGGTGTCAGAGAAGGTTGGAAGCTTCTCAGGTTGCCTGTAAAATTCATGTGATGGCAGCGGGACTGAGTGTCCTCAGTGATAAACCTGGCAGCCAATGAGCCTGCTCAGGGATGTGCTAAATTGCTCCAAAGGTGAGTTATGTGGTGGGTAAACAAGAGAAGTCTCTACAAGAAGAAAGAAGGCTCATTCAAGTGAGGAAGGCAGATCACTCTAGGTAACACAAGATATGTTTTTTTATCATCTAGCTACCATATCTATTAACCAAGAAAATGCTTAACTCAATCTCATGTAAAATACACAAATCCCTTGTGCAATTCAGGGGGTTTACCATATGCTGGCTAGCCACTCTAGTTGATGATTATTTTTTTTAAAATTATCCAGTCAATATCCAGCAAGCCAGGACTAACATGGGCTATTTTTGTACTGATTCCTTCACACACACCTTCCAAATTAATATAGATTGGTATCTAATACTGCAGTTTGCACCAAATCTATCTTCGTAAAAACAGCTGCATAAGGTCTGCCTTGGAAAAAGTCTTCACACAGGAATACTGTACTTTCTAAATTCTAATCACCTCTATTAAAATGAACAAATTCAACTTGTAATGAATTTTAAATATAGGTAATTTTTCATTGCCTTCAATCATTTAAGGTAAGCAAAAAAAAACCCAACTGTTAATGCTGACATTTTGACAAAGGCACAGAGTTGCCCAATTAATGTTCAAATTGACTTTGTCTTTACAAAAATTTATTTATATGAATAGATACTTTGAATTCTTAAAGAAGTAAAATGACTGCTTTGAAATAAACTGTGGCTATTAAGATGTAACACTGGATGAAAAACTGAATGGATGAGACAAAGTGTTGCTCTGGATTAGTAGATTATAACAAGAAGAAGGTTGTGAGAAACCTGGAAAAGCAAAGTGTGGATCTTTTTACCTGTTCAGAAAGCTGTCCTGTATCCACATGTAGCCATCACTTTTTAAATCTTTGAAGGGGGTGAAGCAGTCATTTTCTAGCAAGATCTAGTAGATCTCATTGGACAGGTTCTAAGATTTCTCATGGGATGGTGTTGGATGTAGTATAAACTGTAATGTGGGTTTTTCAGACAGTGCTGTTAATGTTGGACAGATGTCTGCAGAGGTCCAGGCAAGTTTTGTTACCCTAAACTGTCTTCACTCTGCTTATGATGTTGTGTGCGAAGAAAGTGAATCTACTGTTTTCAGTCTTTGATATCAGTTTTCAGTTATCTGGAGTGTAAGGGAAAAATCATTTTCCGTAACTAAGAAGTATTTTCTGTTTTCTCTGGTACTGTTTACCTTAAGACCACTGAATATTTCCTTAATTTTTGTGTGATCGTTTGAAAACCAGAACAGAACAAAACCTGATTCTTACTCAGAATGAAATTAAGCTATATGAAATACAACATAAGTGTAAGCTTATAATCTCCCACAATAATTTTATAATCTCCAATAATATGTGAAATGCTCAGAGATTGAATAATCTATTATTAGGTAGGTGGCTCAAAAATATAAAGGTGATCTTTGTCAGTGATAGCTCTAAAATACATAGTAGGAAAAGGAGGAGATATAACAGGAGAACTGAAGGGGGAAACTATTTTGCAAGCAATCATTTTCTGGTTTAATGCATTTCTAAGTTTTCTCATTTCATGGAATCACAGAATGTTTGAGGTCATGAGGAACCTCTGGAGCTCATCTTGCCCTACACCCTTGTTCAAGCAAGATCACCTAGAACAGGTTGCCCAGGACCAAGCCCCTCTGTAATTCAAATCGAAAATAGTTCATTTCAAAATTTTGAAGTTCAGAAATAAAAGTCAAAGGGGATATTTGCCAAAGCTGTTCCTTTGCTATTAATAATTTCATGCCATAGTTTTGTAGAAAATACTGACCTTTACTGATGTTTATTTGTCACAAAGCATAAGGAAGCAAATGAGGCTTTAAATTATTCTAAATCTAGTCTGAAACATACGTAAAATAACCTTTCATTGCCATTTGTCTTCTCTTTCTTTGAGATTATTTTGCATATGCAGACTGCCTTGGTTTAGTGGACTTTGCTTGTGAAAAAGATAGAAAATAATTCACAGGAATTAAAAAAAAATATATGGAAAGATTACCAGGCTTTTCACAAACCTGAAAAACAGGATAGGAAATATTTTGACGATATTTACAGTAGAGCAAACTTTTTCTAACATTGATTCAAAATTGTATATGATTAGTTCTGTTGATGTTGAAAAAAAATTCTTACTTGGCATAAAAATCCTGAGTCTTTTACATACAGGACTGTTTTTGCCAGTGATTGCATTACAAGGACACTTCATGTTCCATTTTAGTGTGGGTTTATTGTTTTTCTGCTAACATTTGACTATAATGAATTTTGAGAATATCATGCAGAGAAAATAACATTAAAACCAGAGTAGGGAGCATTATCCGAGTTCTTCACCCCTTGTCATTTTTCCCATGTTGTCTGACATATTCATTTGTCTTCTGACTCCATGTTTATTCTGTTGCCTGACAGCATGGTTTCATATAATGTGAGTATGAACATGAGACTTCCAAGATAAAAAGCTGTCAGTACATCTGTTCTGATCTTTGAATTGCCTCACTCAATTAATGTCACATAATATTTGTATTTCATTTTTGGGAAATGTTATTGTATTTTTGTCTTACTGTTCTTCCTAAAATGTAATGAAATTTGTGTAAAAACTCTGGAGAAGTCTCTCTGAAAGTCTGAGAATAAAATTGTAGAACCATAGAATGGTAAACGTTGGAAGGGACCTTGAAGATCATCTAGTTCCAACCCCCCTGCCATGAGCAGGGAGATCTTCCACTAGACTAGTCAAGTCAAGGCTATTTAAGTCATTTTAGCAATATTTTGGACTGATATGAATTATGGCAATTTGTGGCAATTTTTCTTGCTTGATTAGGATATCCATGTGATGTAAGTACATACTAAATTAGGAGATTAAGGATTTTTGACTGAAGAAGGTGTCCTGTTTCATTTATCATTTACAGATTTTTTTTAAACTATACATGATCTAACTCATAAACCATAATAACATATTGAATCTTTGTTACTGAACCAGCAGCCACAAAGTTAATTAATTTGTGTCACCCTTTGATTTTGAAGAATGAACTGCTTCAGGTAAGTTAGCAACCAGGACTGCAAGAATTATCTTTTAAGTGGAATGTTGTCACAAAGAAAATCTGTTTTCCCCACCACCGCCACCTTTGTTGATAATGGTCAGCAGTTTATAGGGACTCAAAAAAATTTTTCTAAGATAAAAAAACTAACCTGGTTTTTAAATTTATAAAGAGGCATGCTATGCACTGTCTATTTGTGGTTCACATTTATTTCCATTCATCATGTGTCTGTTGCTGTAAACATCTCTTTTTAGAGAGAATCTCATAAAGTTCCGTGTTTTGGCCCAAGTCTGCATGTACAGATATGTTCCAAAACTCACATCAAATTTCATATTAATCCACTGTTTCAGTATATATATACATATGAACTATTAATTTGGAAAGTTAAGATCCGTTCCAAGTTGTTTACAGTGAAAACTTTTTTAGAAATCAAAATGTTTACCAGTAACATGAATGTCTCAAGAATGTGTCCTCTATTTTATCTCATAAATGAAAATTTTTCATCAGTTTCTCAGCTTCATTGTGTAAAAATTACAATGTTTTATCTAACTTCACATGTTCAGTGTGTTTAGATAAAGTGAGACCTTTTAGGAACACAAAAGTAAAATAGTTATCTAGTATTTCTTCAGTTTTGCCCTATTTCCCAGAACCTAGCCCATGCTATTTTAGTCCACACGTGTGGATATCCACATGCACTCAGACAACATTGTAAGTGTTTGCTTAACAGTTCTTCTGTATATTTAATAGTAGGTATTTAGTCTGAAGGAGAAATGCCTTTTGGTTAATAAAGCCTTAGTGCAGCAAGTTGTGTGAAAAATCAATCTAATTTCTCCTCATGATCTACAGAGGCAAGGGAGAAATATCTAAAGGAGCAATTGCCTGAAATTTCATGGCTACTTTAGTATTACGGCAATCAAATGCGAAATATCAATACATTTGCACAGCATGAGTGACTGTATCCTGTTATTCTGATGAATAGTAGAAGTAGAAATGAGGAATTTGAAAAAGAAAAACACTAACTGAAAACAGATTACATACAGTACTAGAGTGATATTAAATATCATCAGGCAAGATGATATCTTACTATGTGTCAAATTTTAATGAAAAAAATCAAGATAGAACAAAATCAATTCCATTTAATTCATTTAAAAGCATTGATGTCTCAGTTCCTAGAAATTGGAGATCATTCATTCTCTTTCAGTTGCAGAGAGGAAAATGTGCTCAGCTTCTGCACATAGTAGTACAATTTTTAATACTAATTTTGGTTTTCTGTGTAGCCCCCCTTATTCACTGACCTCTACAGTTTCCTACCAAGTCAGAGGGATGGGGATCCATAGTTAGCATGCACTGGATAACATACAAAACAGCAGAAATCGGGGAAATCTGAATAAACATTGAATCGAAATAAGTAAAAATTCTCTTATTGTACATGTCAGTTGGTTATTTTCCTGACTATTTCTTCATTCACAGATGAATGAGATTTCAGAGGATGTGGCTTTTTAGTTATGCATGACAACATAGTGTTGAGCACTCCACTTGATTCTTGAGTGTTGTGGTACAGCTCTATTTTATTTTTGAGGTTTATAAACTTGTTTAATGACCAAACCAGTGTATATTTAAACACATATTTGTTGGACCCAAGACTATGTTACAGTATTAGAGTTTGCTACGGGCAAAAGAATTAAATGTTGAGGATTCACTGTAAGTGTTAGAGGGGTGGACCTTCTCTATGTCTCTGATTATAGACCATAAAACATCTAATAAACTGTGATGGAGGGTAGTAGTGTAGATTTCATACACGGCGATTTGAAAAAGCCATTAATATCCAGTGTGTTACAATACAATCCAACAGAAAAAAGAAGACAAAAAAATAAAAAATACAAAAAAAACCAGTAGACACCCCCCCCATTTATTTTATTTTATATTCCATGAAGAAATGTTGATGAAAATCCTTTTCTCAACAGTAATGGAATAAACTCATATAAATTGCTTTTTTAAAAGTACTTGACATACAAAATCTCAAAGAATAAAACGTGCAGTACAAACATTCATTTTAGGTACATTTATACCATTGGTAAACTTATAATGTGTTGACTATTAATATGATTGTAGTTATTTTTCCTAAACTGTTTTCCTTACATGTTCATTACTGACACTAAAGACACAGAATGCCCCGTGTCTAGTTAGTGTAGCAATCAGTTTCACAAGGAGATTTAAAAATAGATCTATTGCATTAACAACGCTGCATGTATGAATTATGGGTTGACCTATTTTCCATAGCAGTAGTGTACCAGTGAACACTGGAAATTATATGTTATTACATATTATATGTCCATGGAATGTGGAAAGAGGGACAGGCCACTTGGGAAGAGTTCAGAAACGTGGTGAGAGCATGCAGGGATGCGACGAGGAAGGCCAAGGCTCACCTGGAATTGAATCTGGCAAGGGATGTCAAAAACAACAAGAAGGGCTTCTTCAACTACATCAGCAGCAAAAGGAAGGCTAGAGACAACATGGGGCCGCTGCTGAATGAGGCAGGTGTCCTGGTGACGGAGGATACGGAGAAGGCAGAGCTACTGAATGCCTTCTTTGCTTCAGTCTTCAGTGCTAAGACTGGCCCTCAGGAATCCCAAGCCCCGGAGGTAAAAGAAGAAGCCTACAAAGAGGACGACTTTCCCTTGGTTGAGGAGGACTGTGTGAGGGATCGCTTAAGCAATCTGGACGTCCACAAATCCATGGGCCCCGATGGAATGCACCCACGAGTGCTGAGGGAGCTGGCGGATGTCATTGCTGAGCCACTCTCCATCATCTTTGAGAGGCCGTGGAGGACAGGAGAGGTGCCCGAGGACTGGAGAAAGGCCAATGTCACTCCAATCTTCAAAAAGGGCAAGAAGGAGGACCCAGGGAACTACAGGCCGGTCAGCCTCACCTCCATCCCGGGTAAGGTGATGGAGCAGCTTATCCTGGAGGCCATCATGAAGCAAGTGGAAGAAAAGAAGGTTATCAGGAGTAGTCAGCATGGATTCACCAAGGGGAAATCATGCCTGACCAATCTGATAGCTTTCTACGATGACATGACTGGCTGGGTAGACGAAGGGAGAGCCGTGGATGTTGTCTACCTTGACTTCAGCAAGGCTTTCGACACAGTCTCCCATGATATCCTCCTAGGGAAGCTGAGGAAGTGTGGGCTGGATGAGTGGTCAGTGAAGTGGATAGAGAACTGGCTGAATGGCAGAACTCAGAGGGTTGTCATCAGCAGCGCTGAGTCTAGTTGGAGGCTGGTGACAAGTGGTGTCCCCCAGGGTCAGTACTGGGCCCAGTCTTGTTTAACTTCTTCATCAACGACCTGGATGAAGAGTTAGAATGTACCCTCAGCAAGTTTGCTGATGACACCAAACTGGGAGGTGTGGTAGATACACCAGAAGGCTGTGCTGCCATTCAGCATGACCTGGATAGGCTGGAAAGCTGGGCAGAGAGGAACCTGATGAGGTTCAGCAAGGGCAAGTGCAGGGTCCTGCACCTGGGGAGGAACAACCTCATGCACCAGTACAGGCTTGGGGTGGACCTGCTGGAGAGCAGCTCTGCGGAGAGGGACCTGGGTGTCCTGGTGGACGACAGGTTAACCATGAGCCAGCAGTGTGCCCTGGCTGCCAAGAAAGCCAATGGGATCCTGGGGTGCATCAAGAAGAGTGTGGCTAGCAGGAGGAGGGAGGTTCTCCTTCCCCTCTACACTGCCCTGGTGAGGCCTCATCTGGAGTACTGTGTCTAGTTCTGGGCTCCCCAGTTCAAGAAAGATGAAGAGCTACTGGAGAGAGTCCAGCGGAGGGCTACAAGGATGGTGAGGGGACTGGAGCATCTCCCCTACGAGGAGAGGTTGAGGGAACTGGGCTTGTTCAGCCTGAAGAAGAGAAGGCTGCGAGGGGACCTTATAAATGCCTACAAATATCTGAAGAGTGGGTGTCAGGAGGATGGGGCCAAGCTCTTTTCAGTGGTGCCCAGTGACAGGACAAGGGGCAATGGGCACAAACTGAGGCACAGGAAGTTCCGTCTGAACATGAGGAGGAACTTCTTCCCTCTGAGGGTGACGGAGCACTGGAACGGGCTGCCCAGGGAGGTTGTGGAGTCTCCTTCTCTGGAGATATTCAAGACCCGCCTGGACAGGGTCCTGTGCGGCCTGCTGTAGGTGACCCTGCTTCGGCAGGGGGGTTGGACTAGATGACCCACAGAGGTCCCTTCCAACCCCTACTATTCTGTGATTCTGTGATTCTGTGATACTATTGGCGTGGTGATAAATCAAAAGTTGCATGGTGTGTCTGCTCCTTGTTCAGGTGTTCTCCAGAAGCTGGCATAGCGATGACTCATACTGTGTTACTCTTTAAGGATTTAGTATTAAATTGCTCAAACTTAATAGATGAATAGGTAGGGAATTAGATCCTAAAATGTGTTCGAATAAGTTCTGTATAGGAAGATCTGCAAGTAGTGGTAAAAGTTGACAGCATGCTGGTTATGTCTTAGCTGTAGATGAAATCTGTTCAAAGCAGTGTCTGAAAACAGTCTGTTTACTTGCTATTCCTTAGCAAGGAGATTCAAAACTCCTACATCAGGATTTTCAGAGGGGGGAAAAAAAAACCTTGTCATTATTTGGAAATAAAATTTGTAAGATCATATTATTTAATGAATAATTGTGAACTTATGTGTGAAGACTGTATCTACATTGCAGTGTAACAACAGTTACTTGATTTTGTATTCCTGCCTAGTGGTTCCTTACACTTCACTTGCATTAAATTTCTCTGAAATGATCTGTCAGCAAATATATAGAATTACTTCAGGGAGCTTTTAATGAGATAATAGACCTTTAGCATCCACTGAGTATGTGGTTTAGCTTTTTTTTAGTTTTTGTTGCTAGTACAATAAATATTTGTTCTGACGTTTTTGGCTTGCCGTAACAGGCATCCTTTATTCAAGTATGTGATTGTAAGTGAACTGCCAATACACCATATTGTGTCAGTGGTTCAAGGTTTGTAGCTATGTAAAATTTGACAGACATCATCTTACTTGCATGAAATATTTGCAATTCATTTGAAGAAAGTGTCTGAGGAATTTGTCATCACTATTGATTTTTCTGTCAGATAGTCTACATGGGCTGGACAGAAGAGCGGGAACAAGACTCCCTTCAGGATCGAATGTACACACCAAAGTTTCTAGCACTGAGGGGATGTTCTCTGTATAAGTTTATAGCACCTCCAGTAAGTATATTTCTCATGCTTAATGGGAATAAATGTTATTAAATAAGATATTTTCATGTAGCATGTACAAAGCTTTCACAGTGAGATATCTTTCATTGAGCTAACAGTATTGCAATTTACAGAACTGAAAAGTATGAAGGTATGTGGTATAGAAGTGACAGAAAATAGCTATTCATCAGTTGATTGGGCATCTGACAATAATTTCTTTTCCCCCACTTACCTGAGCACTTGAAAAATACAAGAGAAAACTAGTTCTACTAAAAGGAGGCTTTTCATTTTCCTTTGGCAGGCAGAACAAGCCTGAAGGAAGATGGTTTAAATTGAACTATCATTCTAGTCAAACTATTGAGATTTGGGGTAATATCAAAGCTTTTTGTGTGCTGTGGAAAGATCAATATCTCTGTATTTAGATTTCATCATGAATGTAACTTTTACGCTGCTTGGGAGCACCAAAAAGAAGAAAGGAAAGCAAATGAAATTGTTTAGGTTAAATATATTATCTGGAATCTGACTGGTAACACTGGACAAAATTATGGCTGTTGTCTCATACTCAGCAGTTTACTTTCACAATTTAATGGTACATCTAAACTGCAGTAAACAGAGATATCCTGTAGCTAATTTTTAAGCCAATAGCTAAGGAGACGGTAGCAGTCCCATACTGGCAGTAGGGAGAGGCTTGTGGGTTCATTTGTTCTGTATATTGGGTGACCTTTCTGACTGCTGCTAAACCCTGTGTTGCCAGATCCAGGCTGTAGCTCCCTCCTACCTGAATCATAGAATCATAGAATGCTTTGGGTTGGAAGGGACCTTTAAAGGTCATCTAGTCCAACCCCCCTGCAATGAACAGGGCCATCTTCAACTACATCAGGTTGCTCAGAGCCCCATCCAACCTGACCTTGAATGTTTCCAGGAGTAGGACATCCACCACCTCTCTGGGCAACCTATTCCTGAGGTAGTTCAAAGCCAGCTTGAAAGTCTTAACATCATTCATCAGTCACTATTCATGTTTGTTTAGCAAATTGCTAAAGAACATGTGAATGACATGAAGAGTGGAAATGAGTATGAACTGAAAACAGTGTGTGTTCAGTGTTGGTACAGTAGTTCACTGGTGTGGGAGTTCGACTCTCCCGTGTCTAGTAATGGGAGTTTGGCTTTTGTTGGCGAATGTTTTTCAGGATCAGTTTTAAATGTTGGATTATGCTACCAAGCACCTTAAATCAAAAGCTGCTCTCCTGGCTTTGGCAGACCTACCCAAGCATTTGCTGCCCATCAAATAAAGCCACCTCCATTCTAGACACCAGATAGAAGCAGAAACAATATTGGGAGCTCCCGTTCAATACAAAAGAGGAAGACTGTTGTTTGGTAAGCACTAGAGAAGGAACTACAAGCCTCTACTGAGCACTCAGTCATAAGTTTCTATGAGTAACATGCTACTGGTGGTTAAATGTGTAATGGGTGATGATTAATGGGTGTGGGAGGAACATGTTTGTAACAGGGCTGTGAAGCATGGTGATGTGAGTTAGGATGATTTTGGCAAGCTGTTGATGTATGAGACAAGTCTTTATAGGTCTTGTTTCAGCTGAGCTGCAAGCACAACATGATTTAGTTTTGCCAGAAAACAGAAAGACAGTTCAAACATAGAGAAAAATATTTTCTCTCCATGGAGTAGGAGGGAAGCAGAATGACAAACATGCTTTTTAAAGGACAAACAGAGAAAGAGTTTTTATGGAGCTACCTTAAAAACGTGCAATGTGTGTAATAATTGCTTGTGTAACTGTGTTATATGCCCAGCAAAATTATCTTCTTATCAAAGATTGCAATAGGCCTTTTAAAAGGACTTCTACAAAACCTATTGTCTGTATGCAATCTTTTACATATACAGTTATGTTTGCTGTGCTGCAGGTATATGTGTTCATCTCTTCCAGGGATTACGAAAGATGAAGAGCAAAATTTCAATGCCGCAATTTCAGAGCTTCTATTTATGAGATGCATAAAGTGTAGCTATAAGAAGAAAAACAGTGTTAATTATATTTGCAGTGTAAACTCCTTAGATTAAGTCGTTTTCTGAACAGAGATGTGCTGCCAACTTTTTTACCAGAAAATCAAATTATTTCTCTGGTATCTGCCAAAGTCTAACACATTAGGGAAGCATGTGTTTAAACAGTGTATATCAGAGGCCTCCCCTCGCCTCTTATTTTATCTGTTTGATCAATAATACCTCTACTTTCCATGCTTGGATAAATGAGCAATTCCAATGTATGCTATTTGCATTCTGAAAGGTTTAAACAAAATTACTTTTTTACTTTTTCTGTTATTTCATCATGCATTTTCTCCTTTAGAATTATAAAGTGTGTCAAGTCTGGTGGCTTTCACTTTCTTGGAAATCTTAGAGAGAATGGACTTCAGTTGAGAAAGATCTGCTAATACCTTTTCTCTTGCTACTTAAGCTGCTCAATTAAAATATTAAAGGTGAACAGGGCAAACAATTTCTATGGATGTCTTAATTCTACAGTTGCTTTTGCTTTGCACCTATCTTTATAAGGAAACAGTTTTGTTTTGGCCTGAGAAGAAGACCCCTTATAAGTGCAAACAAAAGCAGATAAGTAAAGGAAAAGGGGGAGCTCTGATATTTTTCCCCAAAGTATGGAGCCTACAGTAAGCTTTTAAACATAGCACCAAATGTGACTATTTTGTATGATGAGTCAATATGACTTCAGCTTCTGTGGCTGGTGTTTTGGGCTCAGTGGAGTGGTAGCAAGACTCCTCTCCCCATTGCTCTGTTCGTGGTGAGAAAGTTCATTTTTTTGTCCACAGTAGAAGGAGCAGCTTTTTTTTTTTCGTTTCCTTCTTTTCCTGACAAAAACATTTTGCATGTTTTTCATCCCATCTCTCAATGGCTTCCTCAAACTCAGCCGTAAAGATTGTATATTTCCAGTATATCTTTACTTCCTCCGTCTATATCAAACAATTTGTTGACTCTCAGTATTCAGTCATTCCCTTCCTTAGAAATCTGGTTTAATACCCCTACTTCAATAAGACAGTGAAAACTGAGTTTGAGGATGACTGCAAATAAATAAAATTCTGACAGAAGAGGATCCATGATGCTATTCTTGAGTATTAAGTCTTAAAACCCTTATGCTTACATGATTTTACTGAACTCTTTTATCTGTGCAATTATTAACGTAAAACAGTTTCTTAAAATTAATACTGTTTAAAGAAATTGTGAAATCCTAAGACAAAGAGGAGAAATAAACTGTTCTTCAAATCTTTGTTAGAATTCAGGAGTAGATTAATCTTGGTAAGAAAAAGGAAATGTATATTTGCTTCTGTTGTTTCTTGTAAGTTTTTTTCTCCTGGACTTCAAGGCATGTGGGGTAAGTGTCTGGCACATTGCAAGGTTGGAAAATTTTATGGATTTGCAAACAGTGTAGGTGACTGCGATCAAACTGTGGCATGCAGTTACAAGGAGGGAAGTGGTGAGAAACATGCCTTCATATAGTCAAGGCTCTATGAGAAGAATTCAAGGGCTGCATCCTGTCAGGATCTCAATGCAACCCCCACCAGCTCCCAGGGGAAGCCTCATCATTCAGCACAGAGCAACCTGTATGCAAAAGCACTGTGTTGTAAGCACAAGCACAAGCAGAAGCACAGGCAGAACGTTGCCTAAGCACTGCCTGGATGGAACAGTCTGGTCCATGGTAGCTATACTTCTGAGGCAGTGTTTGGTCTTTATGTATACATTACACTGGATGTAAATGGTTTAGGGATAGATTTTTTTTATTATTATTATTTATTAAATAAACTTAAGTCTTTAAGTAAAGAAAAATAACTTACTTTCTTTTCCTGTTTTGTCCATTTTTTTTTTTTTCCAGGTTACAACCTGGGATTGGACACGAGCTGAGAAAACATTTTCAGTTTATGAGATAATGTGCAAAATTCTCAAGGTATGATGAGAAAGTATAAAATAAATTATCACTTTGTCAGACCAGTTGACAAAACAGAGCATAACACTGCAACTGGAAACTGCATGTGACCACCTTGAAGAAAGAGATCAGGTTTTTTTCCCTTTGAAGTCAGTATCAGAAGACCTGGTGTCAGTAGATACAAAGCCAAACTAGAAGGCATGGCAAAATTGGAAATAAAATGATTTTGACTGGGAAACTATTTTATTTCTCCATAATGCTGTATGGGTTTTATAGCTTTACTTTAATGTCACATTTAACGAGCATAATATTTCTTTTTTTTAACTGAGAAGATAAAGAAATAGCCATCAATTCAGTTGCTTTCAAATATTTTGATGCAACTAGCAGTGGCTGCAATGTAAAATTTCACTAAGACTGAAAGCAGAGTCCTTAAAATATGTAATACCATTCTGAAAACTTTTGTCTTAGATTTTCAATTTCTTCGTTTTGCCTTAATTATAATAAATGAGAGGAGATAGTGAAATATGTTTAGAAAGTGAAAGGTATTTAATTTTTAACTCTGAATTCTTTCAGCATTATATATATGGTTTTCTCTCTGTTTGAAAAGCAGTGAAAACCAGTTTTCCAGATGCTCAGTATTTCCTAATCCAAAACATAAGGAGAGGAAAAGGAGATGAAAAAGAGATAGAAAAAAAAAGTGTCTTTCCATTCATCTGAAGTTCTTTCCTGTGTATGCTGGGTTTGGGTTTTTTGGGTCAAAATTATGCAAAAGGTAATTCAGTCTTTTCTGAAGTTTCAAACAGGTTCTTTAGCTGACTAAAACCTGTAACTAATACAAAAATGGAAGTAAAAAAATCATTGCAATGAAATTACAGCTTCTGACATTGGAGTATTAATCTTCATCACATTCTAGTTTTCTACAGTAGGTACTGTAGGACTTAACCATAATTTTACTGAGTATAAAAACAAGTGAAACCAAGAAAACCAGCTTCTCATTACTACTACCGCATTGAGCCTCTGTGGAGACTCCAAGTTGTGTTCAGCTTTTATGCCAGCATCATAAATGTTTCCATTTTAACAGTGCATGTCTCTAGACACATTTGTACAACCTCCATGGATATCACTGAAGCAGAGGCAACTTTAAAAAAGTTACTATGGTGCCTTGTGATTACATTCAAACTTCTTCCCTTCTGTAGTACCTCACATGTTACTTTCCTTATAATTGTTTTTTCCTTGGAGAAATAGTTGAATGGCAAAAGGTTAGGCTAACAGGGTTTGAAATTCTTATATTCTCAGAGATTGATAGATAGCATGATAGCTCAGGAAACCTAATGAAAAAATGAAGAAAAGGAACCTGGGCTCTTCTCCTGCAGAGTGTTCCCTCTCTTGCACTTCCTGTTCTTCCATGCAAAGACTGCGCTTATGTCATTCTTTTTGGGAAAACTGAGAAGATAGAATTATTCTGTGTTTCTACTACAGAAGAGACAATCATATGTCATTGAACAGAGATAAATCCAGAAAGATAGTAATGCCTGTTTGCAGGACAGTATCATCACTCTGTGTCTTTTAAGTGGGTTTAGTTCTGTATTCTTGGCTAAACTGAAATTGTTCATTCTACCCTTCACTAGGAGTAAATATCATAGAACATTCCCAGACAGTGGAACGCCATCATCTATACTCTTAATTTATTTTAGAATGATCGCTACCATGGATTTTGGGCCAAATGGACCATCTAGCAGTCTCCCAAACAATTCCTGGCATAGCTGGAGAGTTATCATGAGCAAAGGAGCATTTCTAATGAGCCGTTGCATGTGAACACCCTGTTTTAGGGGGATAAAGAGTTTTGTAGCATGGATGTGGTCTGGTCCTTGCCAGCTGGCTGTAGTTTCAGCAAACAGTCCCATACATGTTTAATTTGTTAATATAGATATAGATTCTGTGCTAATATTCACTTTAAGGAGAAAGACTTGCAAGTGGTCTGTGCTAACCTTCATACAAATTTGCCCAGGAGTGAGAAGTAGTGCTCTAGAATTAATGTTTCCAAATCATATTTCCTTCTATATTGATCAGACAGTTGGGCATCCTGAGAAAGATCAGAGGATTTATCATTTGTGTGCAGGACTGAGAGTGTTGGTCAAGGAGTGCCGCAACACCTCTGTGGAGCCAGAAAGAACATGGGTCTTGGGTCATGTCTTCTTTGTCAAAGTGAATTACTAAATGTTACCACAACACTTACTAATCAAAATATATCTTCATTGCATGGCTTGCTTAGATTGGAGTGAGATGTTTCGAAAAACTTTGTCCATATTAAGACTTACAAACTTTAGAAACTAGGATGCAACTTTCACCTGAGCATGCTGGTATTTTCTTCTGCTATATACTGGCGACTTCAATAGCTGTCCCTCATGCCACAAGGACAGGACTTTACTAGATCTGTCTGAAAGCATTTTTTACTTCTTCTTCTACTCCTTGATTCTGACTAAAATTCTGATGAACTTCACAAGAGCAGTTTTGATTAGAGAGACTTACTACCCTAAGTTTGTCTTTTGAAATAGAATTGTAATTTCCTCAGTTAGAGAGATTTCTCTAAGTTTCTCTTCATGACAGAAGTGCTACAGTGGATAATATGAAGTGCCAGATCCTACTGAATGCACATGAATATTTCAGTGCTTCGGTGTGAGAGAATGCTACCACTTCTGGTGACAGTAAAAATATTAAAACACTAAATAAATATTAATGTCTATGCCCAGCAAAGTACTTCACTGATTTAATCGTCAGGAAGAGAATATAGTCCAAACATGTTAAATAAAACTCAGAACTCATCTTCCACCACAGCCAATGTTTTCTTCATAGTTGCCTGCATTCTCCTTTAGCATCCTTCCAAAGGCTTTGACTCTTCTCATGAATGATATAGGAAACTGAGATGCTATTTTTAATTTTTACTGTTCTCTCAGCCTCAAGCACTAAATGATAGGATCTTCTGCACCTTAATCAGAGATGTCAGAGATTATTATGTGATTTATAACTAGTGAATTCATATTTGTAATAGTCCTTTAGTAAATCACTGTTTTGTTGCTTACTGTATTCTTTTTTTTTTCCTTTTTTTTCCCCCATCAGATTAAAAAGAAAAGAAAAAGACTTGCCCTAAGAAATGAAAGAAGTCACTGTTCTTAATGTGGTTAAGACCTTCTAAATAATCAGGAAGACCATTAACATTTAAAGTATGAAAGTAGATTTTAAAAAACTCTCTTTTGACTGTGTGAAAAACAGTTTTATTGATATAAATTGAGAAAAGAAGCACTGATCTCCTATTTCAATATTTACAGTTTTAGATAGTAAAATGTATAAATAACTTTCAAACCCTGACAATCACATTCACACACTATCAAAACAATAGTGGATTATAAAAGAAAAAATACATAGAAAGTTTTCAGAAGAACGTGTAAAAATGCATCTCAGATGTATAAAGCTCTTCAATGTCAGGATTTTGGGGCTGAAATAATTTTTGACATGCAAAGTAGGTAATGCAGAGTGAGTACAAAAATCACAATTTAATTATATTCAATTAAATTATTCATCGTGAAATAATGGCAAACAGCAGTGGGCTATGTTGGATGTAAAAGGAACATTTATGGAGATGCAAATAACTGATGACCTGTGGGGGTAAATACATATGAAGCATATGAAGTAATTTATTAAAAATTCAACATATCTGTTGATTATTGGGTTGAAGTATCTTAACAGAGAGAAAATACAAGGCATTGAAGAAGTCTTTAACTATAAAAAGAAACAGGTAATAAGAAAGAGTGAGTAGAAATCAAAGTCGGGCAAGTTCAAATTGGGAAGAAGTTAGAAACTGTATAAGTTCTGATGATTAATCAGTGGAAGGTACTAGTAGAAGAAGATGATAGATTTTAAACCACTTTCTTTTTTTACAACCAGTTTTATTCAAACTGATGCTAGTGGGACAGTGACACTAACATATGGATGAAAATCTGTGATCCATGATAAGCAATTTGTCAGTCAAGACAATCTAATGATACCACTTCTGACATTAAAATGTATCTATGAGTCATTTTCAACAGAATTGGTGGTAGAATTTTCTGTGAATAAGTATATCTAATTTATTATGGAAGAAGCTTGTTTCACCCTATCCTCTATTTTGAGGGATAAAACTCCATTAAAAGCCAACTAATTCCAATGTCAGGACTCATCAAATCTTCAGTACTCCAGAAAAGCAGGTACTTATGTTACTAGTTTTAGAAATGGGCAGATGGCTTTGTCCTGTTCAGTACTTCAGAGCTGGTGGAACTGTATGTGTCTTTTTGGTACATTTTATATTTTTGATACGCAGTTTTAACGTGGGTTTTGAGTGTGTGTGCATGTGCGTGCATGTGTAAGTGTGTATATTTTAACAAGATTTAAGTATCTTTGACAAATTGGTAAGTAACTTAATTTGTTAAGTAACTTTTCCATATGGGATGTAGAAAAATGTTTATTAATTTTTTTAGGTAAATTGTGAAGAATAATATAAAAGATTGCACTTCTCTGCAAGCAAGTTTGCCTTGTTTGCTTGAGCTACGGGTGTTCTTCAGCTTCATCAAAGCACCTGCTTTTAATTGTGAGAAAATACTTTCTATAGTTCAGTCACCTGCCTTTTATCTCCAAAGTGTTATGCAAAAATATTTGGAGATTTACAGTCAAAAGTATACTTTATTCAGCATAAAACAGGGAACATATTCAGGTGTCAGATCAGCTCTGAAATGAAATGTGAGGATAATTATGAAAGGCAGCCTATGCCAGCAGCATGTCAGGATGGTGAATGACTGATGTTTATAGCTGGTATCATTCACATCAGTGCAGCTATAATTTTCTTACTGTATTAATCAGGACCAACTTGGTGTCTCAGAAGACTGTGTTTCCTTCCTTATTTAGCTGTCAGTGTTTGTAAAATCCTCAAATACAGTTATGTTAATTTTCCCACTTAAATTTCCTGCAATTTTGTTCTCCATTTCCCATAAATCAAGTATGGGAAAAAGATGATATAAAAAGCATGGGAAACTA
Organism: Opisthocomus hoazin; assembly: GCF_030867145.1. Lineage (NCBI taxonomy): Eukaryota > Metazoa > Chordata > Aves > Opisthocomiformes > Opisthocomidae > Opisthocomus > Opisthocomus hoazin. The sequence continues at coordinate 47,926,853 of NC_134416.1, read as the reverse complement.
CTGACAATGTTTATATATTCAGATAAATGTTTAAATTAATGCTGATAGACACATAAGCATCGAACGTGAAAGTAACCATCATATTTTGAGGTCTGTCGTTAACATAGTTTGCTTCATGACTGAGACTTTCATCCTGATGTGATTCCACTGAAGTACTTCACATATACTCAAAACTGCTTAGGAGGCATAAGTAATGAATCCGTTTTATGAACAGGTTAATGCTGTGTCCAGGGAAAAATAGATTTTCAGTGAGGGTTTAGCCAGGTGCCAGTTCTTGTAAAAAGGGCTAAACTGTTGAGTGCTTCAGTTCTAAACTGTTGAAGTAATTTTCAGTCTTTGATATTTCTCCAGTTCTAAATTTAGAAGTATTTAATATTTCTGAAGAAAAGAGGATCTGTTCCCACTGTAACTAGGATTACAATTGTCTTATAAGATAAGACAATTGTCTTATAAGATAAGAATTGTCTTATAAGATAAGAAAAATAGTAAAAGTCATAAATGATCTCCATGTCGACTGACATTAACACCATCATTAAGCTGGCTTCAGTTATACGGTAAACTTCTTAGGTGCTAGTATCATTCAGTTCTGGAATAATCCCTGACAAGGCTGTTGAATTTCCATCACTGGACCCTTGTAAACATAAGTTGGTGTGTAGATGCTCCTACTTTGCATAGAGATATGCAGTAGATGACCACACTTCTGGCCTGATTGTCTATATTTTCTGATTCTGTATGTGACATCAGTTCATTTCTCTTCAACATGTACATAGTTGTACAATCCCTAGTCTGTGGTGTGTTAATATGGATAAATTTAATGGGCCTTGAGTGGTAAAGATGTGGGTGTTTCTGTAACTGTACAGCGCTATGCAAGAGTCTTTTTTTGAAGGCAAAGAGGCAGTGTTGTTGATGCATGATGCCACTGTATAAGGGCTTGTTAACATTTTATTTGATTTCAGAAAAGGAAGGACTAACAGTTTTTGAACTGTAGAGTAGTTAAGGCTTTTTCTGTTTCCCTTTAACTTTAAAGAGGTTTCTTTATTTAAAAAAAAAAAGCTACTTTTTTGACATTTTTTCATGCAATATTAGGATAGTACGAACTGTTGCCTTTTGGGGAAAATATGAGTCAGCTGTGTTGGGCTGGAGCTGCCGATCTCAGAGTCTGCTCCTGCTTCCTGGAAGAAATAACAAGATAAACACACAGAGGAAAAGAAAAAGAATAACAGATACAGTAAATAGATGTTTAAAAGACTTCTGCAACCTCTGTGTTGGTTAAAGGCATTAGATTTTCCTTTTTCTAAGAAAACGCTTTTTCCTGCCTGTCTGGTTATGAGACCCACAGTGGTGTTGCGACATCCTTGAAAGGCAAAGCCAAATTCAACTTTTAACATAAGGCAAGAGGACTGATGAGAAATAACAGAATTAAGGTGCAAGATATAAATACTTTATGAGGATACTCAGAAAAGAGAAGTCTTACATCCCAGATGTTCAAGATTTATCCAAAATTTGAGAAGGTTTCCTTTCATTGACTTAGCCTAATCAGGGCATTTTGCAAGACTGGAGTGAAGCATTATTTCAGTATGTTATCCACTAATGCGTTCCAATACATCAATTTTGGTAGATTTTTGTGTAGCATTTTTCACGAATTCATAAAGTTTCTTTAATTTTCTGGTTATATTCTTTAATTATTTGAGGGCTTTTCCTGTCTTTCTTTCTGACTGTTGCAGTAATTAAATTTAGCACAAGATGTAGCAGTTTTATTGCATAAAGAATTTAGAACTATAGGCTTTCTTGCCACAGTGATCACACTGTATTTTTTCACTGGATTTGTGTCCCATTGTTATGAAATAAATTTTTTTTGTTTCTCATGGGCAACTATTCAAAATTTCTTTTGGTGTATTCTCTTAACAGTGGAGGTTTACATATTACCTAATCTCAAGAGCCAGAGGCAACAGTGAAAAGAGAAATATTAATTTCCTACCAAGTTTTAGTTTTATTGTTTTATGATAGGATTTTCTTTTCCATAGGCACTTTTGAATTTTTTTCAGACCACTATTAGCAAGTACATGTAAAATAGCATTTTTTACACATTTGCTGATATAAATTTGCTGACGTATTGGTATCCAGCACAAATGCTTTCGCTGTGCTACCCTGTTCTATTCTCAGCCTGCCATAATGTATTGACAAGATATCCGAGTCAGTAAAGAATTGTCAGAAAAAAAGAAAAAAAAAAAAGTATGCAGTCATGTGAGTAATGCTTATATTATAATGAATAATTAGTTTGGTGGGTAATTTTTCCATCTTTTTATTTAATGAGATTTAATTGTTATCCTTCCAATATATGTGTCCTTCATGAGGAAGATCTTCAAAAGACCTTTTCCTACCTTTAAAACAAATGCATCTGAAGTTGAAAAAAAAAACCTAAACCCACAAAAATTTCACCATGTGAGAATAATTTCTCTGTCCACATCTTTTTCTTTGAGTCAGGTGCTTTTTTCACTTCTTGAAGAGGTGCATAGGCTCTTGCAGGAGAACTAGTGTATCCTGTTATGATTTCCCGTGGCAGTAGCACAACACCACCTAATAGCTGGGAAAAGTAGGGAAGGTTCTTCTTTTCCTGTACAACATGGGGATGGAGCACGTTCAGAATGAAATCTTCAAAATGGTAACATCCAAATTTTGCCCAGAATATCTACATTTTTTCAGTAGATCTTAACTTGTATTTTTTTTTCAAGGGCAGCAAAAATTTTCTCCTGTCTCTGAAGCAGTCATTGCCATTCCAAAGAATGGAGACCCCAGAGCAGCCCAAAAAGCAATTTCAGGGGGTGGTTCTGCTTGTCTGTTTGTTTCGTTGTTTTTAACAAGGACAAAACAATTTCATTCCTTTTCCTAATTTATTTCATAGAACTGATTCAGCTGTTTTAACTATAACGTGAAAATAAAGAGTATCCTCAGGCAGGCAACTAACATGGAAAAAACTCCAGCTACAACTATTTAAATCTGAGTAAGCTGTAAACAAGGGCTCAGAATGAAAAGATAGAATCACTCTTTAGCATTGCTATCTATTACCATTATGTTTACTCTTCTGGAATCTGTTCTTAAACTTAATTTCCAGCAAATAATGCCTCAAAGTTTGAAGAGGTACAAAACTTTAATAGCTCTGCAAAGAGGTGATCAGCACATTTTTTAATCTGTGTTTACAATTACATTAGTCTCTGATTTGTCTTTAGCAGAAAATAACCACCAATGCTTCTCTGGAAACTATTACAGTATTTATTTTCCCCAACAGATCAGTCAATTTTATGAAAATTTTGAAAATTTTTCTCATATGACATTAAAATAAACACATTTATGAGTGAAGGTCATTAAGAAATAGGCACAATTATGGCACTGGCTCAGAAGAAACCTGTGTTCAGACTCCTACTCTGATTCAAATGAGGATCTTTGAGACTGCATCATCTTTTAATCAGCAGAATAGGAAATTAATTTTCCTGTTCAGGCAGAATACGAAAGTAATTCAAGCTTACGGCTGTACCTAATAGGTTACAGGGAATGAACGTTTCTATTTCTCTCAAGTAATCAGACAGATCTTTCTAATGGAAATTTAATTGAAACTAAGATTTATCCTGTAATTATAAATTTTTTTCCCCTTGAGCAAATATGTTTTCACAAAATTCAGACACTGAAAAATATTTTGTCCAGTTTTAGTTTAGCTGGCATTCTGTGCTTATTTAAATGCATTTATATACACACACAACTCCAACAGTTTTCTTATGATTTTTAACATTAAAATACAGAAGGGTCCAAATAAGATGAAATACGTACAAACATGTACATGCCTGCATGGGTCATTTTTTCTTTATTACTTCATTAATGAGGATAGGTTGGAGAAGCAGTATCTTTTTTTTACTCTGGAGTGAATCTGTTCCCTGCCGCCTGTAAATGCTATTAGAACTGTCTCCATAGCAACTAATGGTGATGCTCAAGAAAAGTGTTGCCAAAGTTTCAGATAAAGAAGTAGATCATTAGAATGCCTTAGAAAGAAGGATTTATGTTTATGTAGATGGAGCTGATAAGTGAAAGGAGACACAAACAGTAAAATGATCAGGGCACTGATGACATCAAGTGCAAAGGCATGGTGTGATTAGTTTTTACAGTCATCTTAGAGTTACTACACTCTTGAATTGATGGGAGAATGCTTTTTATCTTCAGAGAATTTAGATGCTGGGTTTGAATTTTGGTTATAATAGAAGAGATTTCTTTTTTCAGGACTGCCTAAACTAGTCAGCAAACAGGTTTTGTTTGTTGTCTCATCTGCATGTTATTAAGTATTATTATAATAAATATTGCAAACATGAATACTTACCTCATTTTAACAGCTGAAATAAAATTATCTCAAAAGTCAAGGTCTGTTTTGTCTGTTTAGATATACAACTGTGATTAGGATGGTTTTGAACATCTTAAATGAATTGTTCATGTCAGAAACTGCTCCCCAGTGTAATTAATATTTGCAGTTCCATCACCAAATTACTCTGTATGTTATATATAACTTTACAGGTAAACCAGACTTCCAGACAGTTCTTGAGCACCTCCTGGGTAAAAATCATGCCATGAACATGAAACTGCTATACCTAGCTTTGTTTTCTATTGCACAGGACTTTGTAGAACAGAATAACTCAACTCTCACTGACTATAGTAAAAGTTGAGCATCTCTTGCATCTTAGTGGATTTAAATAATATCCAAAATATGAGTAATACATTCATCATACAGAAAATCAAAAGATACAAGTAATCTAAAAGGAGTAGTACTGCCTCTGGAGAGGGCAGTCTTTCAAAACTCAAAAGATTACCTCTGCAGAAGAGAAGGCGATGTCACTACTCAGTGATAAAGAAGCATTCTGCCTTAATTTGAAAGGATCTGCCTAATGAGCCATGCTTGGTTCCCTTAGACAAATTTATTATTCTCACTTATCATGGACATCATTATTAATTAGGCAAGCTGGAGTCATACTATCCTGTCAGCATCAATGCTGACTTACCCTGAAGCTGGGTGTAAGCCAAGGACTTTCCTCACAGCAGGACTACTTTCCTTCCAGTAGGGAATTAGCATACTGCTACAAGTTTTGTGATTTTTTTCCTCTTCAGAGCATCTGTATTAATCCAGATTGAGAATGTCGGGGCAAATTATACAGCTAATCATTAACAGTATGAGAGAGTTCTTAAAAAATCAACATGAAATTTGTTCATGTCCATCATTAACTAGTAAGTGATTATAAAAATACAGGGTCATAGGAGGTTCTTAAATGGATAGACTAACATTTTGTATTTTAGCTGAAATAACTGTTTGGTAAAAGTTAATTAATGAATATTTCTGCTTAATGCAGATCTATTTTTGAAACTTGTGACAAGTTTATCTTAAATTTGCAGAGACTATGGACAATTCTTTGTTGCATTTGTAAAGCAAAATTTTGCTTTTAATTCCTACCTTTACAAGCATTTGGGTAACCGTCTTTAAACTTTGTGTACATATTGTTTCCTACAGTTATCCGTTATACAAATGAAAACATGGTTAGATACAGGTTTTACTTTTTAGATGCCTGAGCACAAATGAAAAACTAAAGAAAGATCTTGCAGCAAGAAGGAGCAGAAGCAATACTAAATGAAGCCTTACACCAGATTATTTTTACAAGTAGAATGAAATACAACTGAAAAGGAATTTAATATCTCATATGTATGTCAGCAATTATTTTAAAACTAAAGGGAAGCATTCAAATATATTTGACTTGAAGTTTTTGACTGTAGACTGTAGACTTAACCATAGACAAGGATATCAAAATCACAAGTACATACGGACCACCAAATTAGAACTAGTCAAGAAATGAAATTATTATTCTGTGGAAAATTATAATTTCTGTGGAAATTTTGAAATTTTTTTTCATTCTAAAGAAGAACTTCACAAAATGTAAATTCCCACAATAATATTTCAAAAATTTAAAAAATATTTTTCTGGTATGAAAAAGTTTTGTTTTGAATTTTATTTTTCGTTTTTATATTGCTTTGCTTTACTCAGTTCTCTTAATGGGTACAATGTGTGTGCTATTTGTCACAATATGATGTAGTAGTTGAAATATTCTAAAATTTTTATGTGTAAACCACTGAGGGGAAATGCTGCCTACTGTTGATTAGATCTTTTCTAAATCAAAGTATGTTCTCATTTTAAATATAAATAACAAAAACATGGATTAATATTGTAGATCCCACTTAGCTCTTCTGTCTCCTTTCATCCTCTGGGGTTGATGTAATGCTTTGTAAAACCTAGTACAATAATTGCTAGCAATGTTGGTAATAAAATACAGAAGCTTTTATTTAATCACTTCAAAAGACTATTTTGAGATTTCTGTGTTTTTCAAACACATTTTAACAGAGATCAGTCTCAGTAAAACTTTCATCACTTTCATTTTTCACCGTGTATACAAGAACTCATCCCCTTTTATAGCCAGTGTATTTTTCTCAATAGGAAAAAGCCTGTAGGAATGGGAGAGTCTAACAACGTAATTTAAAAACATCAAACCTTAACTGGGCCCAGCTAAATATAGGTATGCATTCTGGAACCAAGCATTGCACTAAACTTCCTCCCATTTAAAAACAGAGACTATTCAATTATTTTTTTTTTAGTCACAGGGATTTCTGTGATCCCACATAGTGCCTCAGTCTTGTTTCAAATAAGGTTTAAGAGTTTTGTACACAATTGCATTAGTAATAATTAATTGTTCTCTACTGATTGTTGACAAGAATAGGTGAAGAGGAGTTAAAAATATTTTTGGTTTCTTCTGAGGTTGTAGCTATGAAGAACCTCCTTGGGAAAGATATATACTTTACACATGAGTTTCATCAGACTCCATGCTGAACAGGTCCATCTGGTTATGGACCAACAGCCTCATTCAATCAGCTGTAGCTCTGGGAGCGTAAAGAGTTTAAGACCTGTTGAACAAGAAGTGCCATTATACTTTAAAAAGTAGCTTTTCTTCCCTGGAGGTTTGTCCAGTGCTTTTACTCATCCAGTTCCTATTGATGGGCTTTGTATTGTCAAGTGTTAAATGACGTTTTATGTTGCTACACATATCCATAAGATTAAACATTTGTCACAGAGCTGCTGCTCTGTGTGCTTTGAGGCTGAGCATGTAGTGCATAGGCGATATTAACAACAACCTAGACATTATGATCTCTTTTCTGAATGCTGGTCAAACCTCGCTGTGAGCAGAACTAACATTTTAATTTTAGCAGAAGGGCCCAAGTGGAAAGAAAAATAAAAGAAAAAAAAAAGAGACAAAAGTATTTGTCATAGGACATAGGCTATTATTATTTTTACATCTAACTAGTTCAACTACACAGCCTTTTGAAAACTTGGGAAAAAAAAAATGAGAATACTAATTTTTTTTTGAAATCCTATTTTTAAGATCTAACACCCTATGTTCATTCTGTTTTTTCCATCCATGACTTAATGCTATTGAGCTACTGAACTTAGGACTTGATGGAAGTAAGGAAGGATGTCCTTCCACTGTGAGTGATCATTGTAAAATCTGAGCAACTTGGTTTTGTCATGGTGATTGTAAAGAGAGAATATGTTGCCTCTGTAGCTGATTCTTCTAGAAATTGTAAAGCAGTTTTGAGCCAGGAGCATTCATGAATGTGTACTGTGCTGCTTTTCTTGAGCAATTCTGTCATGTGTCTTCAGAATGAAAAGAGGAAAATAGTGTTCCATCTACCACTGCCTACTTGCTTACCTGAGAGTAGTAGTTTCACACAGATTCCTGTTTCATATATTTCCGTTCTTGGTCACCTTTAGGTTCCTGATTCTCTATCCCAGAGATAGCTGGCTTGAACAATGTAAGGTGCTCTTCCAGCTTGTATCAGCTGTTTTTGGTCCCCTTGGCCTGTTCAAATTACTTATAACCAGAAGGCAATACTGTCCTGTGAGTCTCCTTTGCTGATCTCAACTGTGCCCTCTGCTACAGGGTAGCATTGTAGAAACTGCACCCAAGCTACATATGCCCAAATTTCCATATGTATTTGCAAGGACAGCTGGTGAGCTTGTGGTTTGTGACAGCTGCTTTCCTGTGGTAGGGGAAAAGTCAACTAAAACTGTTTCTGCAAGTGTATTTTTCACAAGGAAGAACTGCATGACAGAATTCTAGTGTAAAGCATTCTTTACTAAAAAAATTCTAGCAAGCATTAAATATTATATATTTATAACCTGATATTCATTGTTTGCTGTTGTGTTGAAAGTAAAGCCAAAAGTAACTGCCTTCTCCAGGTCTAAACCCAGTAACCTAATCACTGGCAGCCACTATAGACTCTACTGGCAGTATACAGTATGCTACAGAGAAATTTTATGTTGGATTTTGTAAGCCACCAGAAATATGAATTTGTCTTGTCTAGTCTCTATAGGGAAAATAGGACAGATGGACTTTTCATACTGCTTAAACAAATCTCTTGCTTCCCATGGCCAGCCTTCCAGAGTAGGGTGGGTGAGTCAAATAGGTCTGAGAAGCTGATATTTGTGTTCCTCTGATGTGAATAGAAAGTCGACGCCTTTTATAGAATTTATGTGATTGGAAAGTGTATATCTGGTAACATTTTTGAGAACTGGTTTGTTAAAATATCGGAAGTTATGCCTGTTATGCTTTGTTATTCTTTACCATTCTGAATATAAGCATCTTGTTTAAAATTCATTGAAATGTCAATGTTTAGACCAAACCCCTGATTTTCAGTTCCTCAGCTTTCAGTAGCTACTGCAGTGTTATATCATTAAAAACGCCATTTAAAAATGCTAGGTTTGAGAAATAGATGTTTGCAATTAAAAATATTAATTGATGTATGCCAGATTATATAACTTCAGGTTTTCATCAGGACAGTGATCTGCTGGACCGGCGGAAACAGTGCTTCAGTGTCCAGTCTGAATCTGGAGAAGATCTCTACTTTTCTGTGGAACTAGAGTCTGACCTAACCCTATGGGAAAAAGCCTTCCAAACAGCAACTTTTTTAGAAGTTGAACGGATACAGGTGAGAACAACTGCCTTGATGATTACCTTTTGGTACGTTAACAAATTAGATGTATATGAAATACTGATGCAATTTGAGAAATTCTCTGACCTCCTGCAGCTCTCAAATTATTACTGTTTTACGTATGTAGTTGCATAAAAACAGTTTCAGTGTTCCCAAATAGCTTGCAATCTAATGTTCAGAACAGATCACCTCAAATACAATCTTTATTATGAGTAGGTGATACATATTTGTTAACTAAAGTTCATGGGCAGGAGAGGAAAAACAATCTGTACATCAGGGACAAAAACAGCTCTTTCGATATTCTTACATACTCTCTTACATGCTACTATATTTGTTACTGAATTACATAAGAGAACCTTGCAGGAATTAAATTGTCCTTATAATAATCAGGAATGAGAGTACACTGAGGGAGAGTACTTACTGGATGCAAGCAAGAACAAAATTGTATCTCAGATACGTTATTCTTTTCTTCATACATTTCTTGTTTCTTGTGTATTTACTAAATAGATGACAGAGCAGAGATGGAGGACATTCGGGTGCAGATTACTAGCAATTTTTTATAGCAAAATTGCATATCAGAATGTTTAAAGATGAATCTGTTTTTTTCTCACATGCCCAAAAAGTCATGTTTTTTTGATATAAAATAGGAGAGAAAAAAAATACCCACCACAATTATGATTCACCTAATCCTAGTTGTTATGTGGATGTTCTAATCATAAAAAACACGTGTGGTTGGAACAGCTTTAGCTGGTGTTGCTATGAGTTACTCTGTATACACACCTACAACAGCCTCTGCAAGTGTTGGCTAATGCACAGTTTCCCTGCACTTATTTTCTGCATCCTCCTGGGAATGCAAGCTCTGACAATTTTTTATTTAGACAAATTGTTGGTTAGTTATCTGTTAGCCCTCTTCTGACCTATAAACCAACATATACAGGTGCTCTGAATTAGTATATACTAATGATGATCCATTTTTCAAAAACTACACTGCTGTCAGTTTTAACACATATTACCTTTGTTGGAGGAGAAGTCAAAGAAGGTTCCACTTTAAAGTTCATGCACTCTGCTACCTTTTACAGGATCTATTCTTACCTTTTGAACTCTTGATTGTCCTGCTGAAGAATGTAAGTGTAGCTTTTTGTATAAAAATTGCAACAATATGTATCCTCTGCTACTAAATATTTGAGATGCTTTGTCTTTCTCATAAAACTGACTGCAACAATGTTTGTAGAAGCACTGCTGTGCCATCAGTAAAAGAATATGTGACAATTTTATTGAATAACTTTTAGCCCAGAAGCCACTTCGTACTTGTTCTGCTCTAATATATTTCATAACGTAGCATTCCTAGTTTAGATTTTTCTCTTGGGTTTTAGTGTTACGTTTATTCAAAATTACTCCCATGTTTCCCAAAAAGAATTTCCATAATAATCTTAATCTCAGATTAGTCTTAACCTTTCTACCTTTATTTTCACTCTACTCATGTTCAGAGTAGCAATAATGATTTCCTGAGATTGACTGATTATAGCAAATTTGTGAAAGTGGACAAACAGGCTTCTCGTGATAAATTATTATTGTGAAAATGACACTTAAGATTTCACCTTTTTTTCTTTACTTTCTTGCCTCTCTTTCAATATCTTAGTTTGGAAAAAAAAAAGAATATTAATTTTTAATATAACTGGTCTTGGCCTCCCATTTTTCTTTCAGCAGTCTGTTACTGCTTTCATCCACCAATTTGCAGATACAGATAAAATCTGTTTTGACTAAGCAGTAATATAATTTCTCTCTGACAAGTTCTTTCGTTGCTCTGTGAAAAAAAAAACTTGACAGGTTAAACATGGAGGTATCAACTGTACATTTTTACTAAAATTGTGGTTTATGCAATCACGTAAATATGAATATTCATATTTCATGTGGATGATAACCCAGCTGTGTGCAGGTTTCTCTTACTATAAAATCATATAATTTTGAAAATATAACTGCAGTTTAAAACTGCCATTTAAAATTATTCAAATGTGTTGTGTACTATTCCATAATTATACAAATAATAACAGAGTTACTCAATGAGTATAAACTGGCATTAGCCTCCATGAGAGGTTAATCAGGGCCCTATTCTGATGTAATTCTAAAGAGCACATCACAAATGAAAATATTTTTAAAATGCCTAACTATAAATATGTGGTAAATTGTTTAAGCCTAATTCATAGATTCTGCGAGAGGTATATCTAAAAGAAAAATCAAGTAGGCTTTTTTTTTTACGAAATAAATATATTAGAGGAGAGACAGTCAAGCTGATCACAGTTTAGCAATAAAATGTGGTATGATATTGTAATGCTGCCGTTATGATGTGTTACAGTCACTCTTTAGTTAGTTTTATTTAGAGTAGTACGAGATGCTAATCAATTTGCATAATTACCTATTAAAAGAAAATTTTTAGTTGAAATGGAGATCCTTTTTCCTTACTATCCCACAGCATTTTTACATGAAGAATATGAGACTGCTATAGCTTACATAAAAATGTTCCATTATATATGATTGTCAGGTTTCCTTTGTGTTCCTTCTACTTTATGCTAAAAATTTCACCACTTCCATGATTATTTTTTTTCTTGCTATCCTTCTTGTCTGTACTGTAGTTGTTTGTTCCCTAATCAGATTATTGTGTAAGCTGCTTTGTGTTACAGTGCTTTAACGTTTGTCTCCATTGAAATTGAGTCTGAGTTTGAAAGTCTGAATTAAATCTTGGACTTATAGTATGGTTTCCCTTAGCTTCAGAGATAACTTACATTGGGTTTACAATGTGTCATTCTTTCCGTATTTTAAACTTCGTATATTGAGGGAGTAGAATCTAAGGAACAACTTCGAGTTGTCTACTTCAGCCCCTGCCTGACCCACTGAATTATTCATAAACCCAATTTAAGATTCTGTATTCTGTGAGGGAACAGAAACGAGTCCTGAAATATCTTCTGCTTCTTTTGGGAGGGAGATGCTTTTGTTCTGGTAAGGTTTTCATGAGCTCTATATGAGAAATTTGCAACCAAAGCCAAACATCCACAGTATATATTATTAATAGTCACTTTTAATGACTTAAAGTGTTTGTTAAGAAATTTTAGAGAAATTTGTATAAGAAATTTTAAATTATCGAGTCTCCTGGGAAGATTTTCTGCATTTTTCCTTTCTCCAAATGTCCGAATTAGAAGACAAATTATAGAAAACGAAGATGCGAAATATCTTAACACAGTCAATGAGTGTCTGAAAGTTCATGTTTGTACTCTGACCTTTGACCAGAGTCATGTGCAAGTGCATACAACACACGCAGAAAGCAAGAGACATTCCTCCACAAAGAAACTAAAATCTCACTCTCCAGAGATCCTTTTGTGGTTCTCACATTTTTTGCTTCTGTGAATTGTTTTGAATATCATGGAATACGTAGTTTGAAGTCTTACGTATAAGTAAAGAATGAGTAAAGAATCAGCTGCTAGTGGTGCTCTGCACGTTACAATGGAGTTTCTTCCTACTGATAACCACATTGAGCTGAACTAGATGATATTTCTGCACAGAGTACTGCCTTTTGTAGAAAGAACCTTCAATCTGGGAAGCAGGTTGCTTTTCCAATGCAGCATTGAACCAAGACTAGTAAGTCCTGTTTCTCATAAATCTTAACTATTCAGTGAGGCTAATTAGGCCAGGCACAGTGCTGTGGTTAAGCAGAGGTAGCTGTGCCAGCTCAGCGTGGTGCTGCAGTCCACATTGTACATTGACCTCTGGTGCTGAGGTGGGAGGTCAAATGAGTTAGCCAGCAATACATAGTTTAAATCTGATACACTGTCTCCGTGCAATTTTTAATTCTCAATAAAGGCTCTATGTCTGTGCTAGATATCTTGGAGGTCTACACATAAAAATGTAGTTTGCATCTTGTAGGAAGTTAGCAAGATAATTCTACAAAAGCATACATTTTTTGCTTTGCATGCAAAAGCTGAACATTTTTGCAAATGTGAATTAATTAAGTATTAAGTCACTGTGAAATATATTACTTTGCACTCTTTTCTTCTACTAATGAGTTGTTGCTAAAGGCAATATCCTCTCTTTTCCTGATAACACTGATTTACAATCAAAGTTTACATATTCATTGAAATTTTATGGTGTAGCTGCTCCAAAAAAGACCCACTTTTATTTGCTAATGTAAAAACAAATACCTTATGACCACAACACTACAGAGCTGAATGGTTGATTTTTGTAATTAAAAATTTTAGGGGGTTATGCATTAATAGTTATAATGACGAAGAGCATCTCTATACTGTATGAATTCAGATTTTATACATCTAGTAAAGTACATAAAGTTCTTTCAGTGTTGGAAGCTACAAGAATAGACCAGTTGCTGCTTTCCGCCTCAACAGCAGCAGTAGGAAACATTTCTTTTGCTGATGGACAGTTATAGCTTTTGAAAACAATAACATATGATTTACTGTTACTCAGCAATAACGCAAAATCATCTTGTAAGGCACATGTCATGTATTGGTTTTACTTCCAAGTTATAGAAGGCCATGCTTTGTTTATAGACTGGCTTAAATGCTGCACTTGTACCCCACCGATAATTAACAGAGTGTCCTTCAGCTTCAGTGATGGATATCACTATGTTTGAAAGCTGGATTCTAGAGCTCCAAGGTGTGTGTACAAAGATTAACCAACAACTGTTTGTATGTAGTTGAGACCTCATTTAATCAATGAAATCAATTCACTCAAATATTTCAGTTCCAGAAAAGAAATCTATATTGAAGTGTAAGAAATTCATATTTAAAATAACCAAAGAATTGGTATAGCTATGAACTTTTTCATTTTCTTTTATTAGAATGTCTATTTCAACTCTTAGAAGCTGTTAACGAGCCTTTCAGCTTCTTGTGTTCTGGGGAAGACTATTTAGAATCCAGAGAGCCCACCCAAAGAGTACAGAAGTAAAGGCATGTGAGCCACTGCTGAGCCACTCTCCATCATCTTTGAGAGGTCCTGGAGGACAGGAGAGGTGCCCGAGGACTGGAGAAAGGCCAATGTCACACCAATCTTCAAAAAGGGCAAGAAGGAGGACCCAGGGAACTACAGGCCGGTCAGCCTCACCTCCATCCCGGGTAAGGTGATGGAGCAGCTTATCCTGGAGGCCATCATGAAGCAAGTGGAAGAAAAGAAGGTTATCAGGAGTAGTCAGCATGGATTCACCAAGGGGAAATCATGCCTGACCAATCTGATAGCTTTCTACGATGACATGACTGGCTGGGTAGACGAAGGGAGAGCCGTGGATGTTGTCTACCTTGACTTCAGCAAGGCTTTCGACACAGTCTCCCATGATATCCTCCTAGGGAAGCTGAGGAAGTGTGGGCTGGATGAGTGGTCAGTGAAGTGGATAGAGAACTGGCTGAATGGCAGAACTCAGAGGGTTGTCATCAGCAGCGCTGAGTCTAGTTGGAGGCTGGTGACAAGTGGTGTCCCTCAGGGGTCAGTACTGGGCCCAGTCTTGTTTAACTTCTTCATCAACGACCTGGATGAAGAGTTAGAATGTACCCTCAGCAAGTTTGCTGATGACACCAAACTGGGAGGTGTGGTAGATACACCAGAAGGCTGTGCTGCCATTCAGCGTGACCTGGATAGGCTGGAAAGCTGGGCAGAGAGGAACCTGATGAGGTTCAACAAGGGCAAGTGCAGGGTCCTGCACCTGGGGAGGAACAACCTCATGCACCAGTACAGGCTTGGGGTGGACCTGCTGGAGAGCAGCTCTGCGGAGAGGGACCTGGGTGTCCTGGTGGACGACAGGTTAACCATGAGCCAGCAGTGTGCCCTGGCTGCCAAGAAAGCCAATGGGATCCTGGGGTGCACCAAGAAGAGTGTGGCCAGCAGGAGGAGGGAGGTTCTCCTTCCCCTCTACACTGCCCTGGTGAGGCCTCATCTGGAGTACTCTGTCCAGTTGTGGGCTCCCCAGTTCAAGAAAGATGAAGAGCTACTGGAGAGAGTCCAGCGGAGGGCTACAAGGATGGTGAGGGGACTGGAGCATCTCCCCTACGAGGAGAGGTTGAGGGAACTGGGCTTGTTCAGCCTGAAGAAGAGAAGGCTGCGAGGGGACCTTATAAATGCCTACAAATATCTGAAGAGTGGGTGTCAGGAGGATGGGGCCAAGCTCTTTTCAGTGGTGCCCAGTGACAGGACAAGGGGCAATGGGCACAAACTGAGGCACAGGAAGTTCCGTCTGAACATGAGGAAGAACTTCTTCCCTCTGAGGGTGACGGAGCACTGGAACAGGCTGCCCAGGGAGGTTGTGGAGTCTCCTTCTCTGGAGATATTCAAGACCCGCCTGGACAAGATCCTGTGCAGCCTGCTGTAGGTGACCCTGCTTCGGCAGGGGGTTTGGACTAGATGACCCACAGAGGTCCCTTCCAACCCCTACTATTCTGTGATTCTGTGATTCTGTGATTTATCCTTGATAATCAAAATGCCAGAAATAGTAATACATACTTTTGTAACAGTGATAATTTAGTAAGTTATGTTGTCCCCCTGTTTACAATCCATATTTTGGTTCTTCGACGTATTGTAGATCATAGAATCATAGAATCATAGAATGGTGAGGGTTGGAAGGGACCTTAAAGATTATCTGGTTCCAACCCTAATGCCATGAGCAGGGACACCTTCCACTAGACCAGGTTGCTCAGAGCTCCATCCAACCCGGCCTTGAACACTGCCAGGGAGGGGGCATCCACAACTTCTCTTGGCAACCTGTTCTAGTACCTTGGAAGTCTTTGTTCTCATTTTCTATATTTATTTGCTACAACAACATTTGAGGGTTTTAACTACATTTCATTTAATCCGCAAGGTAAAATTTCTATAAAATAAGAATGGTTTCTTTAAAGAACTTACATCATGTTTGGAAATGTTTTAAATTTTTTTTACATATTTTGTAATGAAAAATACAAGTTTGTAATTTTGTAACTGCAGTCAACCTTCAGGCTCAGCAATAGTTTTAATCCTGAAAACAACACTAGTAGTTGTCTCACAGCATGTGTTGATGTATGATGTTACGGAAATAAATAGATGCACAGATTTAAAAGTCACAGAATAAGAAAGTCATGATTTCAAGGTTTCTCATGGAAACAGTTGAGCTATATTGGTCCACTAACAGAAGCAGAAAAAGATTTTCACATTGTTATATCATTTGCTACATTGTATGAAATACTATCTTTGTCACTGAGATTTAGGACAACAGAAAACCACAATAAACAGCATACCAAAGAGATATTTTACAAATGCATTTATTCCTCTTAAAAGGCTAAAAGGATTATATTAGTGTTAGAGCAAGTTACCGGGTTCCAAAACAAGTAAGAGAGTTTGACAATAATGAAATTTCCCTTTTAGCAGTTGTCATTAGTAAACCACTGAGGCAATTATGATTCTGATTTATTTTTTCCCTAATGGAAGCAAAGCCTCTTTTTACAATACTTAGAAAACTTCATCACTGATATAAATCTTTTGATTTGAAATACACTGGCAATAAATTGACCTAATTACACAAAAATGACTTATTTCTGATAATAATTTTGAGATATATAAGCATCAAAATAAGGACACAGAAATACTGGTCCTAGAAAGAAGTTGAAGAAATCTGTTCTGTGGTAACTACCTTCTCTGTTCTTTTTTTTACAGTGCAAGACGTATGCCTGTGTTTTGGAGAGTCATCTTATGGGACTTACCATTGATTTCAGTATGGGCTTTGTCTGTTTTGATGCTGCCACAAAGGTAAAATTCTAAGACTTGTTTACATCATATTATTAATTATTATTCCTTGTTATTGCTTATATTTTGGGATAAGCAGTACACCCTTAAAATGTACTTCTTTTTATTATCAGAACAGATCATCTCATGTCAAATGTCTCATGCTTTTAAACTTACGTGTGATTTCTAAGTGATATGAGAAGTTGTACTCTGTTATGTTCTTGTTACTGAAAAGTCAATACCGATATCAATCTAAAGCAAGCATCAAGCCTTAATTCTTTAATTTCATCATTCATGACTGATTCAGTTTGTTTCTTTTGCTGGTGCATCCTTGGTTTTGAGAGGAAACAATCTTGATTTCAAGCTGATCTGTGAGCTTTGAAAAGAACCTGCTTTTCTCTTTTCCTGTTTCATGGTGGGAGTGTGTGTTATTACAGCAATTCTCCATTTAAATTTTAGATATTTTTGTTCACGTGTCTGTAAAAAGAGAAATCAGTCATGATCTCTATGTTTCGTGCTTATCCCGTTAGCCTTTGAAACGCTCAGCACAACAGATGAAATAGTTTGCTATATCAAGTGAATAATATGTCATCAGTTTTCAGATTATATTCATGCAAGTCCAAATCTCAGTAAAATCATTAAGAGCCTACATATGTTTGCACTTGCACTAAGTGCTAGTAAGTACTAAAATGTAAGCAGGCTTTATTGCTACTACTTGACACTGCTGTTACAGGAGAACGTGAAATATTTTTTCTGGGTTCCACTTCTCTTCAGTACCTGTTTTCCTTTGATATGCTGCAACATTGCCACCAGCAATTGCTGAAAATGCCCTTTTCTTTCCAGAACATACATATTTTTTTTTGTTAAGTAAATAGTCTTGTAGGGTTCATCAGTGAAATACATGACTGTCAACTTAGGAGGTATTACACAAAAAAAACAGTGTAACAGAATTAAAATCCAGTGGCTCAGAAAAAAAGGTGTAGGTTCCCCCCACCCTCCAATAACAATAGAGCAATTCTTTTGTATAAAGGCAATCTGCATCTCATTCAAAGCTCTTGCACATCTCTGATTCTCAGAAGAATTCAGACTTCAGACTCTTTGAAAGCCATTATGTGCAGTACAAGCATACACCAAATTTCAAATAGCAAAGCGGAAGCACAACTTCCTTCATACATACTACCATGGATGAAGGGTGTGGTACCCTTTTGGATGTCCTTAGAACATGTACAGCAGATTTCCAGGTACAGAAAAAAGCTCTAGTAGAGATATAACTTCTCTGTCTGGCTTTCTCAGATGAGTCATTGTGGCTTTCCAGTTGTACAAAATTTCTGGAGACATCATCTTGGTCAACAATATCACTTGTAAAACAGATTCTTCTTTGCCCTCACAAACAGATTTTTAATTTTTTTTAT
Organism: Opisthocomus hoazin; assembly: GCF_030867145.1. NCBI lineage: Eukaryota > Metazoa > Chordata > Aves > Opisthocomiformes > Opisthocomidae > Opisthocomus > Opisthocomus hoazin. The sequence continues at coordinate 47,908,635 of NC_134416.1, read as the reverse complement.
TCATATCAAAGAGCAGAAAAATATTTCAAGTATTAAAAGTGACTACTGAAACACTAAGGCAATTGTTAGCATTGGCAACACATTTGCATTCAGCTCTTCTCTCCTCTTGCTGCTGCCCCATATTGCCTACCAGGTCACATAAGTAGTGCCAAAAAATACCTTATAAACTCCAACACTAAAACAAGTGCAGCAAAATATTGGCATCTAACTTCCATTTCGATCCAGAAGAGTCCTGACTGGGTAGATTGGGAACTTACTCAAACTAAAACCACACTGCACAATCAAGTAACAGAAAATCCACAATGCAAGACCACTGGAGTGAAGCTTTGATAACTTAATCACAACCAGAAGAAAGCCAAGAAGGAATTTTCCATCTTCCAGGTCTCCCAAGCTTTACAACACCCATAAAGCATTGTAGGAGTACGAGGCAATTTTACGTTTTCCTCTCCCCTTCATCCGTAAAGCCATGAAACCGTGGAATGAACTGGTTCCTTCTGGGGAGCCATCTAGTCTCAGCATCCAAAAAGTTCTGAAATTTTAAGCTAAGCATTAACTGCAGCTGAGTGTCTGGGAATCTTGAGGGTCTAAATACTGATGAAAGAGGACATGTTTATAGGATTTGAAAGAGGTTTCTTTAAAGCGTGAAAGGGTAGAAGATGTGTGAAGGGATTTTTTTCAGGAGGAGAACAGCTTCATGGGCATTATATGAACAGAACAGACAAGTGTAGAATTCCTCATGAGCTGGAGAAAAGACATTTTTATTGCAGTGAATAGACTGTAGTTGTAACTAGAGAAAGCGTAGTACATATTGCATCATCTACAATTGGCATACTGTGCTACTCCTCCTCCTTCTCTCCTGCCAGCCTTGCAGTGGGTAGCAGCCCACAAAACATTTATCGGACACAGACCAGCCTCTCTCAGTTGGTACCACTCGTTCACCACACTTACACGCAGGCTGGAAGGAAGTGCTGGGGGCTCCTGCTGATCTGTCAAAGCTGTCACCAACCCCCTACTGTGTCACTCGGGTCTTCGAAGCTCCTGAAACCACCCAGGAGCTGCGTTCTGTGGCACAAGTGATTCCCCCTGAAAAAATACTCTTTCCCATTTTTTACTGCTACACTTATCTCCTAGTTTTCCTTCCACCTTTACCACTTGTGCTTTCTGTGTTTTCATTTTGGACTGATGAAATCAATTTTGCTTTAATGCTTGCTGATTTTTGTTTTGAAAGTGGGTTTTATTTTCCTGAATAGAGGGAGGGAACATGCTGGTAAAGCTCAGGAGTCAGTACACAGAGAATCCTGAAGGTTTCAGGGTTTGTTTCATTTTAGTTGGATACAGAAAAATAAGCAGAGACAACAGTTTAAGATAAAGGTATGGTGTTAAAAATGCCTGATCGTAGCATGCATACCAGAGATATACCACATCCTTTCATTAGGCATGGAGAACATGTACATTGGAAATTCAAGAAAATATTTTTGTCCTGTATGCAATACGCAAAAGCTTCTTGGATAATGTTCTACTGACAGTTGTCATTAAGAGGTATGTGTCACATATGCTAGTCATAATGTCTGGCAGGTCTTCCTCTCACTGATCACCAGTCTGTGGAAACACTCCTTCATTCATCTCACAAATCTTTCGTGGAACATATAATGCAATTCTTTTGGTGCCCCAAAACTCATTACATTCTTCTGTTACCACTTAAAAGCACACTGTCTATGAATAAAAAAGTCTAACAGAACCAACAAAGAGTGCACAGCTCCCTTTGAAGTTAAGGCTTTGTACAGGCAAACACAGATACACATTTTTGTGGTTTGAATGGAAGTAGTACATAAGCAAATCTAATGACAAAATCTCCAAGTTTTCTAGTCAGAGAACTATTTATCTTGTCAACAGATTTCTTGAAAATGTTTTCAGTCTTCTGATAAGCAGTCATTTAAATAAATTACATAAGCATAAATAAACTACTCCATAACATTAACAAAAAAAGATTTTATACAGAAAAAGTTTACATATAAAAGAGGTAGAAATATTCTTTTCAACTTTTCTACATATTATTTTGAAACAGACTGTGTTATTTTAAAACTTTCAGTGTTGTAAGCAGAATGCAGTTAGTAATCTCAGAAACCTACCTGCAGTATAGCACCTTAATTAGTTCATATGTTAGAATAAAGTATAGCACCATGGATAAAAAAGAGGACATATTACTTTGGTAAGTAATCAGGCTTTAGGAAGTGCGATATGATAAGGATGGCTCTAATGCAATTGCATTAGAAGATAAGAGAAACAATACTGTGTAATGCAACATTATCTGTTGTTGTGTGACTGCTACAGTTGAAATTGTCAAACAAGCCACAGGATGAATACTTGTTTCAAAGCTGCCCAAAGTATGTCAACCACATTTTAATGAGTACCTAAATAGGAAAACCATTACCTGCTCTCCATCATTGTATATACAGATAAAGGCTGCGATTCGCTGAACCAAAAATTTATTCAGATATTTTCATTACGATGATGGCAGACGTAGGTTGTGTCTATGCTGACAATATTCTTCAGCAATATTGCTATGCTCACATAAACTGAAATAAAAACTAGAAGTGTTTAGTCATCTTAAGATAAAAGTATTATTTCTCCAGCTAAAGACGGAATTCATATGAAGTAAGAGTTAGAATGTCTTTTCCAGGAAAGATCTGAGAAAACAATGAAAAATGGAAAACAGTTTCTAGGACAAGGAAAATATAAATAAAATTTAAATGAAACTATCTATATCTTAGAATCATAGAATCATTAAAGTTGGAAAAGACCTCTAAGATCATCAAGTCCAACTGTCAACCCAAAACCACCATGCCTGCTAAACCATGTCCTGACGTGCCATGTCTACATGTTTTTTGAACACCTCCAGGGGTGGTGACTCAACCACCTCCCTGGGCAGTCTGATCCAATGCCTGATCACTCTCTCACTAAAGAAATTTTTCCTAATATCTGATCTAAACCTCCCCTGACACAATTTCAGGCTATTACCTCTCATCCTGTTGCTAGTTACTTGGGAGAAGAGACCAACACCCCTCTCCCTACAACCTCCTTTCAGGTAGTTGTAGAGAGCAATAAGGTCTCCCCTCAGCCTTCTCTTCTCCAGTCTAAACAGCCCCAGCTCCCTCAGCTGCTCATAAGACTTGTTATCTAGACCCCTCACCAGCCTTGTTGCCCTTATCTGGACATGCTCCAGCACCTCAATGTTCTTCTTGTAGTGAGGGGCCCAAAAGTGAACACAGTACTCCAGGTGCGGCCTCACCAGTGCCGAGTACAGGGGCACGATCACCTCTCTACTCCTGCTGGCCACACTATTCCTGATACAAGGCAGGATGCCGCTGGCCTTCTTGGCCACCTGGGCACACTGCTGGCTCATGTTGACCAACAGCCCAAGATCTTTTTCTGGTGGGAAGCTTTCCAGCCACTCTTTGCCAAGCCTGTAGTGTTGCATGGGGTTGTTGTGACCGAAGTGCAGGACCCAACATTTGGCCTTGTTGAACCTCATACAGTTGGCCTCAGCCCATCAATCCAGCCTGTCCAGATCCCTCTGCAGAGCCTTCCTACCCTCAAGCAGATTGACACTCCCACCCAACTTGGTATCGTCTGCAAATTTACTGAGGGAGCACTCAAACCCCTCATCCAGATCATTGATAAAGATGTTAAACAAGGCCGGACCCAAAACTGAGCCCTGGGGGGCACCACTTGTGACCGACCCCTAGCTGGTTTTAACTCCATTCACTACCACTCTGCGCTCGGCCATTCAGCCGGTTCTTTACCCAGTGAAGAATACACCCATCCAAAACATAGGCAGCTGGTTTCTCCAGGAGGATACTGTGGGGAACATTGTCAAAGCCCTTATGAAAGTCCAGGTAGATGACGTCCACAGCCTTTCCCTCATTCACTAGGCGAGTCACCTGGTCATAGCAGGAGATCAGGCTGGTCAAGCAGGACCTGCCTTTCATGAACTTGTGCTGGCTTGGCCTGATCCCCTCATTGTCCTGCCCATGCCTGCTGAGCACACTCAGGATGAATTGCTCCATAACCTTCCCCAGCACCGAGGTCAGGCTGACTGGACTGTAGTTCCTGGGATCCTCCCTCCGGCCCTGCATGTAGATGGGCGTCACATTGGCAAGCCTCCAGTCATCTGGAACCTCCCCTGTTAGCCAGGACTGCTGATAGATGATGGAGAGTGGCTTGGCCAGCTCCTCTGCCAGCTCCAATCTTATTAATATTTACATATGCATTTGTGTATTAATACAGAACTCCTAGAAATTGTCGCATGAATTAACAAACTCCATATTAAACATGAAAATGATATTTAAAATGTCATACTGTTCATGAAAAAAACTATTTACATCTAATTCTTTATAAATTGTATGAATTTTTACAGTCAGTATATGAAAAATCAGTGCAAACTATCGTTTTTCCACTTCCAGTTATGGCATATCCACAAATTCTCAGTGCAACCTGTTCCAGTGTCTCACCATCCTCATCATAAAGAATTTCTTCCTTATGCCCAATTTAAACCTACCCTCTTTCAATTTAAAAGCGTGGCCCCTTGTTCTGTCACTGTAGGCCCTGATAAAAGGTCTTTCTCCATCTTTACTATAAGCCTCCTTTAGAGTTGATAAAGGCTGCAATAAGCTCTCCTTGTAGTCTCCTCTTCTCCAGGCTGAACAACCCCAAATCTCTCAGCCTTTCTTCACAGGAGTGGTGTTCCACACCTCTGATCATTTTGTGGTCCTCCTCTGGACCTAGTCTAACAGATCCATGACTTTCTTGTACATGTTCACTTCTAGTATTTTACCGCTACTCACACCAAATTCAACCACTCTTTTTTGGTTAAAGCTTTACTCAAAGCCGTATTCTCTAGACATCAGAGTTCGATGTCAGATAATTCATTCAGTCCAGCTCTCACTTGTCTCAGAATAAAACTGCAGGTGAAAAATCTTTCAATGATTTCAAAGGGGAGCTTGGATGAATACTTGGAAGACAGATCTAAGGAATGTAATTTGTTTTTAAATTATTGTTTTTTGATGACATTTTCGTGTTTCCCAGAACACAGAGCTTGAGTAGTAGTTTCTGAGGACACCTGAGAAGTCCTGTCTTGTATTTTGATGAAGTGGGGTCTTAAGTAAATCTTCAGACAATTTTTATTTTATACTTAATACTGTGCTCATGGTATTTTAAGTTTTTTCTGTCTTGATCACTACTGAACTGACTGTGAAGTATTTTTAATAGTGAATAATGACTAATCGAGAGAAGTGAAGCCAGGTTCTTCAACTAGTGATTTTAACAGTTGTTCAGCTATTCCAATTCCAATACTCAAGTTATTTTAGCAATGAAACAATATTTAAATTGTTAGTTCCCTCTTCCATTTCAAGTTAATAGATTTTTTTTTCCAATATGCCTGGCAAATTAAAGTCAAAATTTCACAGATGTTCTAAAACCGAAACTCACTACCAATTCCCATGAATGAGTTTATAGAGGGTAGTGACTCATTATTCTTATGGTTTCCAGACAAAAGCCATACAACCTTGTGTGTCTTGTTTCTTTGTTTACTGTCATTTAATCTTCATACAATACTTAACTATGTAAGTTGAAATGACAGATTAAAAACTGTCATCACTTCTAAATATGTTTAAAGTCAAACACATCATAATTCAATAAAAGCATTGTTTCTATGTCTGCAGAGACCTATGATAAATATGAGTACACAAAGTATTAAACTGAGTTCTTCAGAACAAAACTGTTCTGTGATGTGATTATAACAACACTGACATAAATCATAGCCATTTCTGCTGCAAATCCCCTGCTTTCTCTTACTCATTTTCTGACTGATAACTCATAGACCCGACAGTAGTTTATCATTTAGAGCATTTTGTATGTTGCTTTGTAACAAACTATTGTGATTTTCTGAAAGGAGAATGAACGGTTTTGAAGACTGCCTAGTTAAATCAGGTTCTTACAACATTTCAGAAAATAATTTCTTAATTCAGCTAAACAGTTTTTTAAACTACCAAATGTAATTATGGACACAAAATTATTTCTTTCCCTGCATATTAAAAACTAGTAACATGTATGCTTGTGGTCTTGTTCTTCTGTAGCACTTCCTAGAGCCAAAGCTCCAGTGCAAGATGTCATTGTTTTTTTTCTTATTAATGATATTTAGTTTGAAAGAGAACTGCAACAAATAGGCCAAGCACACAGTGGCAAATTTTTAACTATGATTAATTTCTATCCTGTAGTCCTTTATTTGCGGTAGTGATATACCTGGAGTGAAAAGACCACCTGTCTCTTGTGTTGGCATACATGGAAGTTTAAATCTGATCATTAGTGAGTGTCCTCACAGCGTATCTTCCACTGAGCACTTCTTCAAAAAATGTCCACCAGCTTTAAAGCAATTTCATATGCGTTATTTGAAATAGAGGATGTCAAATAACATCCTTTTAATGAACTTTCCTCCTTCTTCCTTGCTGGTATTCTACTAAAAGTGAATTTAATTATTCTTTGTGACTACTATTTAGATATTTTCTTTTCTTTTGGCTGCCTAATCAAGTTTTCCAGATTCTGTTTAGTTACTCCTTGCACTACAAGGTGTCTTTGTATACAGCATGTATTCCAGACATAATTTTTCTTTTGTTTTAGATGCTCAATGTTATCTTTTTAAAATTATGAAAATTCTAAAAATATGTAAAAAGTTCTGTTTCAGGTGTTAGAAGTTGTAAACCAGAATTTACCCTAGGCCATTTTTGCAGCGTTGTGTATCAATGTCTTACCGGGGAAAACATTTTTCCCAAGTCCTACACAATTACAGAGTGTCAATTCAGATCCTGCATTTGGCTAACATTAGCCACTGTACAGATGCCAATGTTTTAATGAGCAAATATAACTCTTTAGTGGACGATTTATGTTAGATATGGACATACACAGATATGATAAACATTTATAGATAAGGTTTTGCAGTCAGTGTAGCTGCATCAAGAATTAAGGATGGAGACTGACAGATTAAAAAGCATAACAAGACGTGTACAGAATTTCATCTAATAACTATTCTGGAAGTGATCTGATGTACAAAACTACTTACTCAATTGGCATTCAATAACTTAGTTTTAACACGCTTTAACAAAATAATTGTCTACTCCTCGAGTATAAATGTGTATGAGTGTATATACATAGACATATGTTATATGTTTCTCTTTATACTGACATATTCATTAAAATTGTTTTCTATAATGTGGATATTTGCATCATAACTTGTACGAATAATATATGTATGTGTTTGTATGAGTGTATATTGCAATATACCTACCTGTACAAAATGCTATGTCTGTACTCCATCACATTTACTGCTCATTAACGCAGCAGTCAAAAACATATATTTGACAGAAGAGAAAAAAATCACCCCTTGTAGGACTGAAAATAAATTGAAGTGCTGCTGAATTATATGGTGATGCTAGAAAAGAGTAACAAAAGGCTCATAATGGCCCACAAGGTGAATATCAACAAAGCTCAATGTACCTGTCACCTGTTCTCCTGCAGACATCTTGCGTACTTCATCAAAAAAAAGTATACAATGAATAGCATTGCAAATATCTTTAATTTGTTTCTCATATTGAAATACTACTAAATAACATAGAACAGAATTTCTCTCAATTTCTTTAGGAACAAGCTCCATGTTTTGTAGGCATGCATACCTTAAGGTCTGTCTCTTCATGTGGTGAATACACATACAGCATATTGAAATAAAACAGCATGTAAAAAACCTCTTGATATCCAAAGTTCAGTAGTAGAGAAGGCAGAAGGAAACCAGGCTCACTTTAGGGTAGAGATTTCATTATGTAACTCTCGTGAGCAAATATTTGTTCCGTGCTTAGAAGTTGAAATGCTGAACAAATAGCTACTATAACTTTAATATAAGCATCAAGTGTCGTTCGTACAGTCTTATGTACTGTGGCTAGAAACAAACAAATGTTGGTAGGTCATCCATCAGTACTAAGCAAATAGACTGTAGTCTTTTAACATTCAATGTAACTTCAGTAATGGACAAGAACAGTTATTTTGTTAGGGCTGACTTTCTTGCTTTTTTCCTTCGTCTCATTTTTGTTCTTTATCCTCTGTGTCCTTCTCTGTCTTTCCCTTTACACTTATAAAGCCACAGTAGTTGACAAAGGAAATTGCCTTGGACCATAATTCTTTTGTAGTAAGACACTCTCCAGAGACCAGTAACACAGTAGTACTGAGTATGAACAAGATCTTAATCCCAGTCAGTTCCCTGCTGCTGCTATCAGTATGGACAAAGTGTCATTTTGCAAGAATGCAATCTTTCTCAATTATGTATGAAACAAACAGCCAAATTAAGGTGTATCCCAGATGCCTGAAGACCCAATTACTTTTATTCTTGAAAATAAGGACCTACAAGGCATCTGCTCTTGATTTAGTTTGACTTGTAAGAGTATCACTTTTAGTCAGATGACAAACAATGTTAACTTGAAAGGTGTCCACTGAAATTTAGCATAAATCTGTAATATAAATAGTATAAAAAAATGCCTGAAGAAGCTAAACAGAAGAAAGAATTAACCAGCCAGACTATCAAGAAAAAAGGAGGCAGTGTTGGAAAAGTACAGCTGAAGCTTTTTGAAGAAGCGATGGAAAAGACAACAAAGGGCTTTTCTAAAATTAAGATTTGAAAAGTGGCCTCTGACATCCTGTCCTTAATAAAGATGATTTCTTTATTTACTCCACCATTTACAGGTGGTCTGAGGTTTAGCTGAAACACTGAAAGATGCTTTCAGATTTTTTCCAAGCATCCTACTGAAGGCCAAGTCCTTTTGCTATTACATAATAAAACCTGTATGATTCATGTCAATGGAAAGTATGGAGAAAATCTGTATTTGGTTATGTGCACTGGCAGGCAAAATGATGCTGTTGCAGTATGCGGTGTAAACATTATTTCACAAATTTGTTCAATGTAAATGGTCTTTTTGCAAGAACCGAAATGGTCCACAGTGCATAATCCAGTATAGAAGAGGCAAGACTATTTAATAATAAATTGAAGGTAGTTCATCACTAAAGCTGGAGAACACAAATTAATTCTGTTCTGATTGGAGACTCTCATGTTGACAAAATACAGCTTTTCTTTCCTAGTGCCAATGCAAAATGCCCTGTATATGCTTGCTAAATCATATAGCTATCACAGACCTATGGACTAGTCAGGCATTCATATTTCTATGCATATTCCTTAGAGTCTGGTAAGTAAAAATACAGTGAGACCTATTTATTCTGTGTTTGTTTGGTAATCTAGTCTGTGTTTAGGGTAAATCAAGCTCCTTGACTCAAAACAAAACAAAAACTCTAACCAATACTCCAAATCATGCCCTAAACCATGATAATTAAGATTCATTCCCACTTTTCTGATACTATTACCTAGATGGAAAGTGATTTTGTTTGATGCCATCTCATCAAAATTGTGTGTAGTTTATTCCAGGATTCTGAAATGATGGAAATGTGTAGCAAACTGACATATGATATGAATTTGAAAATATTTTATAAGGTCCCTTGCAGAATATGTGTTCTAGATTTAGCACTAGTGCAATGAATAGAAGCAATACAATTTTCTTAATTTGTGTGAAGGTGGGGAACATCAGCAAAGTATTACAAGTGCTGAAGTCAATAGCTTTTCTTCCATGTGTCATTTATGCATTGCATTTATGTCCCATCTATAAAATAAAAATATGCAAGCAGATAGCATCCTTGGTTAATTACAGCAAAATAACACTAACAGAAGATAATAGGCAGTTCTTTGGTTGCAAAGACTAGAACAAATGAGTCCTAAATGATTACTTATAAATAAAATATTTCTCATTAAAAAGTATTGGAGGAGAATCTTGGTCCCAGATACGTCAAAGGGAAAAAATCCTATTAATTTCAGTGAAGACAGGATTTCGCTTCTTGATTATTTCTTATTACAATAATTTAATAGCATCTCAAGAGAAGTCTTAAATCTAATTTTTCAGCTTGTCTGCACTGTTTATTTGTTTGTATTGAATTCTGGTATTCTTTGAAGATAATTTTATTAAATGGTATAAAATGAAAAATGCACCCTAAGCGATTTATGAATAATAATTGGGAAAAAAATTTATATCGTTGGTTGTTTTCAGTGTTACACATGATACATACACTATTTGTTCAACAAGATTGTCTTCTTACATTACCTTTCTCAAAACATGGATTATCTGTGTCAGATTTTCCATGACCACACTACATGTATGCAAGTTATGAAGCTTATGGGTTTTTTTCAGTATATGCTGTTACCTTGGTCCCCAGTTTCTAAATTGGACTGCTTGCTGTTACTCACAAGTTCTGTCTGTACTCATGGATTGAGAATTCCCTTTTAAAGGCAATAAATAGTGCATGCTGAGTTGTCATCTTGGTCTTCCATCAAGGCACGATAACATTGTGTGCCTTGACTTGAGAAGTGTCTCAGGGTACTCATGAGGAGCTAGTGCCAGCATCTGCCACAGAATCTTTTCAAATTTAGTTGCAATTTACACTTTAGACAGAATTGCCACCTGGTCTGCCTGTCTAATCTATTTTGATGTAAAACAGGATTTTACTGCTTCCTAAAAATGCTATATATAGCTCTGTAAAATATTCTTAGTGATGCAGGTTACACACAGTTACTGAGGATTATACAAGGAAAGCACTTGAAGAGAACAGGCTGCTTTTATTAACTAAAAGAAGCCCTACCAGAATGTATTATAAAGTGTTGAGCTCAGTAACACTGCACATTCAAACCAGTAAGTACTTCTGCTTATATTTTATAATTCATTAAAACTGAGTTAAGAATAATTTGTACGACAAATGTTTAGATTTTTGGCAATTGTGAAAAAGCCAACATTTTACAAATGCACCTATTGCTTAGAAGTTAATCTGTACATAAGTATATATGTATTTGTACAAAATTATATCAACCTATGTTCACCCTCTGAGGCAAGCATTCAACAAATGGTCCTGAGCAACTGTGATGTTCAAAAACATGAAAAAAATCATTCACTTGACTTTGACAGTGGTATAGATCAGCATCCCCAAGGGTGCCTATTCCTGGTGCAGAAGAATTACCTTTTAAAATTAGAATTCAGAAGAGTCACCACAGTGAGCGCTGTGACACTGAAGTCAGCCCGTAGGAATATGAAAGGTAACGACATGTGAAACTCTCTCTCATGTGTTTATGTCACTGCTGTAGCTACACATCTCTGTGAAACTAGGTGCTTAGGTGAGTAGGTCTTGCTGCTTCTTTCTACTTTGGCACTAGGAGGTAGTGACTGAAGAAGGGTAGGTCTGGTCCCTGTTCACTGTTTATGCATTTTGCAGTAATGAAAATGAAGAGAAAAAAAAACCCCACACGTAACTTACAAAACCACAAGAGGCAGTAACCCAGGGATCCCCAGGATTCTGTATTTTAAGAGAGTGATCTGGCTGCTGGTCACGGCATTCTGCATAATCTTGTATGTCTGCTACACATGCAAAACATGCAGTTCTGGCTACACAGGGCAGCACTTCAGCTTCTTTGGTAGGAGACAAGGAATTAAATGGGTCTTACTGGGCATATTCTTAGCTAATGCACCCAATTTTAGCTATATGGACTTTGGAAATTTAGTTTAAGCTCGTTGTTACACTTCTGATGTAGTGTGGTACATTGAGGTGTAGACACATCCAGAGTATATCAGAGTGAACCAGCATTCATCCCAGTTCAGACCAGGGTGAAGGAACTGTTCTTCAGAAATACTCTAGAACAATAGATGTAGCCAGGATGACTATCTTGAATGTTAGAAATACTTTGTATTCCCGACTTAATAACTTAAAACTCACATTTCCCCACTGCTATTTTTGCAAAAAGAACCCTCCTTCTTGTGGACATCTTAGGGGAAAATTTTGTGCAATTTATTGAAGGTCACTCAGAAGAAACTGACACTTCTTTCATTTGGGAATCATCTCATGCGTTGTCCATGGTATTTTTATTCCTTACACTTTCGACAAAGAGTGTTTAATAGTGTCTGCGAAGTATGCTGTTGAACTGCCAGTTCTAGGAAGTTGCTCTGATAACCTGATGGAAGAAATGCAGTCTTGCTGGGGTTAGTCTCAAGAATTATTTCATCCCCTCCACGCTATAGATCTGATTTTGCAAAGTACTTAAGTAAGAGCCATTGCTAAGTAGGGCTCTCCAAAACTGATGTTATGCATAAACTGAAGTGTGTTCTTGAATCATGCCTGTGGTTTGATGTGACTGTCATTCTCTTTCCTCTGAGTGGGAATGAAGCTAGTGGCAAAACTGTGTGGGAAATGCTGAAGTACTTCAGTACTGTACGTCCTTCATCTTTACTCCAACTACATCTGTGAATAAGGCCATATATCCTGTGATTTTGCCTGCCCATCTAAGGGTCCTTGTTACTCCTGCACCTGTCCTGGCCTCCCCACACATCATCAGAGAAGAGAAAGATGATAGCTTGTTTCTTTGATTGTTGTTCTCCTGAGATAAAGAGACCATCACTGTCCTTTACGCTTCTCATCTTGGAAGTGACGTGCTTAAATAGATTTGCTGATCCTGCAGAAAGGCAATGGTCTTGATCTTCTGACAAGATTTATTGAATTAGACAAGTCTGTAAAAAAAGGAGTTTACAATGTAGGTAGGAAGTATGGCCACCTGAATGGTATACTGGGTTGTTTAGTTTTGTTTTTTTAACTCACTGTCTATAGGACATAAGTAAATATCATTGATCAAACAAAGTGAAAGGAGTTGAACACAGAGATGAGGGAAGCTATTCTATTTTCTGTAGCATGGATTGGGGGGGCTCAGGAGGACAGCATTTGAAAAAAATTTGCTGTAGTTTCACATAAATTGCCAAATTCCTCTAGTTTATCTGAAACAGAATGTCCTTAACTCTGTTTATGGTAGATGGAAGCTCACCTGTCATATACACACAGAGAATGAAACTGGTGCTGAGATTAGGGTTTTTTATCTGGAAGGGGCAAATGTAGAGAGGATTTTGGGAAAAATAATTCTAGCACTTGCTTTGGGTACTGTGCACAGTTAAGATACTGTCCTTTTGGGTTTTTTCCTCTTAGAGTTGCTAAGACGAACACAGCTAACTATTTAGCTTGGTGCAGATTAAACATTTTTACCAGCTCATTAACATAAAGACATCAACACATCCTGAAGCAAAGGGACCTGCATAGATTTAGGACAGTTAATAATTTGACCTCCCTCATATTCTGTTTAATTTCAAGTAGATACTAAATCATTCATAGATACAGACAAAGGGCACAGATGGAAGTGACATCCTGTGCCACTGAGAGGAAGTCATTTACAAATCCTTAGAGAAAAGAAAATGGAACAGCACTTTTAGCCTTAAGTTTCTGTGTTGTTTAATGAGTGTAAAATGTCTCTCAAAGTAACAGCACAATGTGATTGAGGATGACCTTCCAAATATGTGAAATACTGTTGAAATCACACTAAAAAATGTTAGTACTTCAAAAATATCTGGGGGTTAGGGAGGGGTATCTTTACATGAGACTGAAAAGATAGTAAAAAATAGTTCTTTTTCACTTTTAAGGAACATAGTTTGAAAAGTATTTTTTTCTACATAAATCCACATAATATATTAAAAAATGTTTTTCTATCCAGCTGTAAACTCTATTAATTGTATGTTTATTCTGTAGAGCAATCTGTCTTTTTTTTTCAACATGACACAATGTAATTAATAACAGAATTACTCAAATGGCCATTGATATGCTTAGAATTAATGGTCTGCTCCAATTCCTGATTAGGACTCAAAATAAGTTCTCATTACAGGGTTTCCTTTCGTTATTCTATCATTTAAAAATAAATATTTGCTTTTAATTTGAGAAGCCCTTTATGTTAGTACAACTAGATTTTTTTAATGTGGAAAGAAAACGAGGACTTCTGTGAAAGGTTATCACTTCAGATGGAGCAGGGAATGTACAGATCATCAGTGGAACAAGTCTTTGGTTTTTGGCATGACAATTAATTTACTAATCCTCTTTTTTTTTTGTTTAATCAGGATTAAATATAGATAACAGGATTTCAGAGTAAATTTCACAAGTTTAGTCTGACTGGTCTCAATCAGACACTGCCAAAGTACAATACATCCATGTGATCAAAGGGACATCAGACCACATAACACTAAATTGATTTAATTATGTACCATAGAGGGATTATTTCTAATACAATTTTCAATAATAGCTATACTGACTTGTATATGTTTGTTGTGTAGGTTTCTTTATATTTATTTTTTTCCCTCTAGGCCGTACTTTGGAGGTACAAGTTTTCCCAGCTTAAAGGTTCTTCGGATGATGGGAAGAGCAAAATCAAGTTTTTATTCCAAAACCAAGACACTAAACAAATTGAAGCAAAGGTAAAAACAATACATTGTTTGCTTTATAAAGGCAATGTACATTAAAAGCAATTATCAAAGCCCCGAGGAGAACAGAGGAGTAAATTAAACAAAAAACTTAGAAATATTAGGTTAATACACAAAGAATGTGAAGAGAATAGACTTTAGGATCAAAGAAATTCCAAGAAAAGAAAAATGAATCAATTGCTTGGGATTTTTGCTAGTTTAAAGTCTTTTAAAAGGTGTAATTACTTTAAAAATAATACAATAAAAGGACTTGCTATCTACGGTTTTAGGCACATTTTCCAACTCTCTTCATAGTTCTGATAAAGCTGGCTGGGAGTTTGAACGCCCTATTCTTCACACTATACTCATATCATTAAGAAATGGTGCAAAATATATTTTTAAGTGAACCTGGGGACAAAATCCAGCAATGGTCTAAAATCTGTTTTTATTTCTCAGAGAAAAAAAGCATGGATTAAATACGCATCTCTTTACCTGACTGAAGCTTTGTATCTGTGTCTAACTCAAAATCAGAAAGGTTGTATCTTCAGTTGTGCTTTTGATTCAAGAGTTAATTTATGATAACAGTAATCCTGAGAGATTTATGCTTAGTTTGACTTATGTCCTTTGAATATAGGGCATTTACTGTTCCAGTGTGTGCGAAGAGAAGTGATCTCTCAGGATCTTTCATAACTGGAACTGCCTTACAGTCTGAATCAAAGATCGTTTTGACTAGAATCCAAATTTTTATGTAATCCTAAAGTCTATTTTCTTGGCCGTCTTTAAACCTTGCTTTTGAAGCATTTGCAATACCATTTTTCGTGACTGTGTCAGAGATAAAATTGCTGAATGAATATAATAACAATACAGTTCTGTGAGCAAAAAGGAAATGGTTAAATAAATTGTTGTCTAAAAGGGCTAAATACGCACAGCATAATTAAGTATATAAAAAAAAAAAAAGACATTGCATCCTGGGCAGTTGTGAGTTTGAATACAAACAGCTACATTAAGCAGCTATTTTTCCTTCTCTCTTTGTTTGGTATTAATTTTTCTAACTAACAGCTATTTACTTGATTTTGAATGTTGTACTTAATAAAATAAAAATATATAAAAGCTCCCATTAAATCAACAGCAATGAAGTGTGGTTTGAACAGCAATGAAGTGACATTTCAATACGTGCATGTTCTGCTACATCTTGAATATAAATATATTCTTCCTTCCAATTTCCTTCAGAAAATGTTTTAATAGTACTGAATATCTTTTAATCTCTAATAAGGAAACCTAAATTAACAACCTAATGTCACGAGGATGATTCTGTCGTAAGCAAAGAATTGGAAACTTTTATCATGCTCCTAAGGACAACTAAAGGATGAAACTCATCATTATTTTTCTAATATATATCTGCTATTACCAGTATATTAATACATGATTTTAGGACTGAGGAAATTTCATAGGAATCCAAGAATGGGACAGTGTTTCTTTTTTTTCAGTAAAATTAGAATATAAATACTAAATTAAATTTAAAAAATAAAAACAAAGCATGAAATCTAGATTTTTAAGAAGAAAAATAGTTTTCATCAAAATGTTTTCATGTTTTAAATTAAATCTGTCATGCAAATCACTTTATAAGCCTTGGAGATATCCTGGTACCTTTATTGTACCTATTCTTTTTCCCACTGAAACTGAACAGAGCTTTATTTCTAGGATATTTCGTCTTTCTACCTTCGATCCAGGTAGAAATTCTATCTTCTGCCTTATGAACTCAGAATATTATATTATACAAACTTGCTAGCATGCTTATTAATAAACTGTCATGTTCCCTGTCATGTTGCTTTTCTTTATTATAAAAATAAACTTTCACATTTATCAATTTGGAAATAAAAAATTGTTAATTTCAATTCATTTTTGTGTTGATCAGAGCATACAAATTATACCATGACCAAAAAATGTCAGATTGTTTTATCTTTAGAAGGTGCATTTATATTGTGCACTTTATCTATTCCAATTTCTTTATATATGAAGTATGTTGCTTAGTTTAAGAAATAAGGATATACGTGGCTATAAAAGAAGATTTTTGGGTCATATTTTTTCAACTTTTGTTAGTTTAAAACTCTATGGATAGGCCCCTTCAGTATGCTTTAAGCCTTGCATGGACTTTAAGCACTATTCAGCATAAGAAAAGATGGAACAAGCTCTATTTTTTGGACTTTACTAGCATTACAGAGTTAGAGGTATAGCTATTTGGGAACTCTTGAGTCATTAGGAAAAGTTAATCAGATTTGCAGAAATGCTTGTAATGCCAGGCTTCATGCATACTGTAGGCAGGTTTTATTTGGAATCAGATGCTGGGAATTTTGTAAAACCTGTGTTAAAGGTTGTGATGAATATTCATGGCCACCGCTATCATCACATGTTAAATGCAGCTCTGTGCTTCACATGGCCTGGAGACCCACTGTTGTGAGGGGAAATATAGACTAATATTTTCTTTACTTAAAGATAATATTTTTGCCAGTCCTATTACACAAGGAATAATCAGTGTATAGTGAAATGAGAGCTCAACAGCTGAGAACAAAACCAAAGATCTGAGGAGACACTGCCCCACATATTAAGGTCATTTATTTCCACATTCCCAAGCAGTAATGAAGAAGCAGGGCATGGCAGTTAACTTTGATACAGCTCAAGACAGTCACTAGAACTGAGAGTGCTTTTTTCCCCTTCATCATTAATAGTAACACACTCTGTGTAGAACCTGCTATGGTGTATGCATACCTGATCTGAGATACCTGCTTTTCTTACCTCCAAGGCCTGTTTTCCTCCATCTCAGAGTTTCAGCTGTTGCACTGGCAAGATGTTAATTTGTTTAATGCACTATAATTCAGTTACTCCCTGCAAATGTGAAGTAGTCTGGCCAAAGTGTTTTTTTCACTGTTATTTTTTAAAAATAATATTGCTTTCATCATATAATTCCTTCCTGTAAAAATATGAGTTATTGAAATCCAAATGCTTCCTGTATTCCTTCATTTACAATGATGAACGTTTTGTGTATCTCCTGCTATCCCAGATGTGCCTGATTATGGCAAGTTTCTTCTGTGTCCTTTAGATATCCTTTTGATTTAGAACACTTACTTGTTATCTAGAAAACTAAGAGTGTCAGACTGCTTAGCTATTTATTTTTTACCCAAAATTTAGATAAATTTGTTATTATCCTAGAAATACATTCAGACTCATAAATGGACATTGCTTGGGAAAAAATTATGCAGTAGCATTTTAAATGTTAGCCATACTGTCTTCATAATTGTCCAGCATCTACTTTGTATTCTGATGGAATATACAGAGCTATCACTGTTAATGTTAGAAGAATATAGGGAACGTATTCTGAGAAAAAACAAGTGTAACCACATCCATTCATCAGTCAGGTTTGGGTTTTTTTTTTTTGAGAAACACATTTCCCACCAGAGTTTATATACCTCAGTGACAGAAGTTCCTTCACTGACACTGAATAACTAACATTTTTATAATTCTGTCAAAATTTTTTTACAATGTGTTTCATGCTTGACTTAACAAAATTCAAAATGGTGTGCTTTGAGACACACAACATGTGATATGGATTTAGTTACAGTTTAACCAGGTATACTTCTTTTCAGCTAGAAGATAATTAAAGATATTTAAACATTTGCATTATTCTCTCAGTTATTGTTAAAATACTGTCCTTTTTTTTCTGTAGAGACATTGTACTGATGCTTTTATTTGGCTTCTCTGTAAGTAACATCATGTTACTGTAAAGATATATAGTGTAGTATAAAAGAAGTGTGTCCTCACAGATTTAAGCAATTCCAGTCTGAAAAATCTGAACAGTCATTACCATAGGTCACACCAGTGGGTCCATGGCAGTGTGCCTGGATGCAAACAACTAACTTTGAAGGTCTCTAAGGCCAGGTCTAAGTGGTTTCTGAGAAGGAAACCACTTAGAGGAAACATTAATCACTGATACCCCTTAGACATTCCGATCTGTAGGTTATTTCCCAGCTGTCACTCCGCAGGAGATATTGCACAAGTTTGCACAGTCAGACAAATTTTTCTGAGTAAGAGCTACAAAATAGAGCTGTCGGCTTGGCAGAAAATGGAGGCTACGTGGCCCTCCCCTTCGTTCGTACTGAGCTGTTGCGGTTGGGTTGAAAAAATCAAGTACAGAAGGGCAAAGCTTTCTCTTGTCTGTAAGACACAAAGGGATTCACTTAGGCACCTTGCTGTCTATTTACCCATTTGTTTAGCTATAGTTTGATGATCCATTAGTGTCTCTCCAGTATCACAGCAGCTTCCAGAGGCTACTGCAATCGCAAGACTGCAATAAAATCAGAGTGCTATGCTCTTCAGTTTTACCTGGTTAAGTATTGAAACACTGCGGTAGAAACTGCTTTATATTTTTCTAACAAAAATGCAGAGTATCTTAAATCTATAACAGATTCTGTTTCAAGATATATGCTCATAAACATAGAAGTATGGAATATATAAAAATCAGCATCTGCACTCTTTTTCTTATTACATGCAATTTCCATCTGAATTTTGTAAGTAAATGCACCAATCAGTAATTTCTGTGAACTGAGACTTTCTGTGCCTTGTAAAACACGTGTATAATGCAAAAGCTACACTTCTTGTCTCAACTTGCAGGGCTTTTTCACAGCTCAGCAGTTTTCTCAGCAGAACTCAGCCAAGGTCACACAGCTGTGCTGCATCAGGTTAGCTTTTGTTCACAGACTGGCTGAACCCCTAAGCTGAGTGTTACAAAACCAAGGTGAATACAAAAATCAGCACATCGAGATGAAGATCCAGTAAATTGTCTCTGCCTATTTGAATATGAAGAACAGAAAAGGGCAGAAATGTGGTATCAACAAAGGAAGAAGTATAGCTTCAAGTATTTAGTGTTAAGACATATTAATTAATTAATACTACTTTAATAGTAATGCCAATTATTTTGTACTTGAAACTATCTTGTCTAGAAATCTAATCTAAAATAAGACGAATAGCCTGAGTTACTGCTGTTGTAATGTGAACAAAATGCTTGCTTTCAGATGTCTTGCAAGGTGTCTTGATGGATGCTTGCACCATTTTCCAGACTCTCATTTTGGCTCATTTCAAGTATATACTCAAAAATATAATTTTAAATTAATCCTTGTTCTTAGTCTTGAGGGTTTTTTCTGTGAGCAACACAGTGCTCTTCAAATTTAGAATATAATCTTTAAATGGGTTTTAAGTGTACACCCTTAGGATTTTTTCAGTGATTGCTCAATTGCAGTGACTGCATTCTGAGTTCAGATTTCTGAACTGTGCAGGTTTGTGTGATTCAATTTTTAGTTTCCCCAAGTCTTGCACATGGTTTATCTGTTTAATATCTATTTTAGATCAGATTCTATGCTAATATGTAAACCCCATGCAACACCACATTTGATGAAAGAACAAATATCTTCTCATAGATGACTGATGACAAAGCGTATACAAAAACAACCAGGGGTGGCTAGGTGTGCAAAAAAACTTGCAGGTTCCCCTCCATCTGCTGGCAGTAGTGCAGACCTGTGGGCAGCTAAAAGCGCAAGTTCTCAGCAGAAGAGAAGGAATGTTTTGTCTGTCAGCAGCTCTTGATGTCTTATCTGTTTATTAAACTTTCTTGTGATTCGGCTAATCTGCCAGAAAAGTGTTGTTCCTGACAGATCCCATTCCCATCAATCAGGCTTCTGTGAATTGAGCTGCAGCCGTTAATCAGGCCTGTGTATACTCACCACATACCAATCAGCCTACTGTGCTTCACATTACTTTAATTTCCAGTTAAATATGCATGTCTATATTGAAATAGGAATCATGTTTCACGGCAAATAATAATCTAGCATTTGCTGACTTCTTAGTGCTCGTGTTTGCATTCAAGATAATTTCTGAGTTGTGTCATTACTGTCAGTAATAGTAAACCAATGGCCCTTGAGAGGCTGTTCTGTTGCCTCACTGATTTTTCATGAAGGTCCATGGAGCAATGGATTTTCCCAACGTGTTACTGTTGCAGAAACACCTGTGATAACTGTTGGTCATAATTTTACTAATGTACCGTGAAAATTCAGTGACCAGGAGCCATAATTATGACAGTAAGAACTTGCAGCTAGTAGGATAACCTAACTGACTCAAAGAATTCTCAAACTGTAATATTTGTTCTAATAGGCTTGTCCTTTTGAGGCATAGGGGGAAATGTAGTCTTTCTACAAATAACACACAGAAATGATAACACAAATATTTCAATATTCCACTAAATATTTATTCTCTCTTCTTAAGCTTCAGTTTTATTTTTATAATACCAGAAGGATAAACAATATTAAACTAATAAAATGGCTTAACTGAAAAGAAACTTAATTTGAATGACTGATAGTTCTCATTCTGAAATAGCTTCCATAATTCCTTGTTTCATCATCTTTGAAATTCCATTGTTTTCCAACCTATGATACATTTACTTATTTTTAAATTTGAAGAGAGAAAAAACTTTTGGCATAGTGATAAAATTGCCCTTTTCCCGATGTTTCAAAATGAAAAAGTCTCTAAACAGGTTTCTTTAAGTGGACACAGATGGCAGGATTGTGAAACTTGGCATATATTTTATCTTCTTTATTGAGAATTGGTAGTTAGGGGAGTTTAAAGACGCTCATGGGATATTAAAAATTCATTTCTGAGCATGTCTGAAGGACATCTGCTCAGGTTGTAAGAGACCTGAACAAAGCTCCACCCATTCCGTACTTCACTGGACACTCTGCACACGCAGCTGTCTGCTTCCAGGCAGTTGGTCCCCCTTGCACATGAGGGATTTGTGAATGTCTTCATGAATTTACATGAAGTAATATCTTCCAGGAAATCTCAAGAGGCAGAAAATTGCAGATTAATGTCATTTTGAGAAATTTAGAAACTTGTGTTGAATTTGCAATATTATCAATATTTTTCTAAACAAAAAGACAAAAGCCTTGGCACTACATAGCCTGGAAATACAAGAGCTGAACAGAAAGACAGAATATACCTCAGAGATCTATTACTGGCTTCATATTACAGTGAAGAAATCTGTATAGGCAGTGAATCAAAGCAGAAAGATGGCAGTTCTGCACCACCATCCCTACACTTCTATGGGTTCAAATACCTTAGTGTTTGCTTTCAAATATAACAGATACTTATTGATTAAATGCCAAGTCCAAAAACACATACTGAGGATAATCCAAAAGAGATTGATGAGATAAAGTCAATTAGACAAAAAGGAGCAAGTTTATATATGTAAAATAAAGTAGGTTTTTTTGTTTCCTCTGTAATGCTGTCTAAGAGTCCCAGCTAGTCTAATCACATGCTGAGGAGCTATAAAGAAATGTAAATTAAAGTAGAAAAAGAAGCACCTTTTCTAATATGCTAATAGGTTTAAAACATGGAGTTTATTCATTTTTTCAGTCCAATAACAGTAACCTTCTCAATGAAAACAGATCTAGAATATCACTGTGTGATAGTAGCACTTTTTGAAAGTGTCTTTTTTTTTCTTGGTTGAAGATTCAGCACAGGTAAGATAACAGCTACCACTGTGAGGTGACGTGATGAACAAATGTAACGCATGTGGAACTCAATGTTATTGATCTTTTTGGGTTTATTGGATATACAGGAATTGTCCAGAGATGTGTAGACTATTAGTGCACTCATTCAATTTCTATCTAAATTAACTTGCAAAAATGTCAGATTTGCATTAACCTGAGTGAAAAAATAAAATATTTTATGGTGTCACTTTCATTCTGGTTTAGCAGTTAGGATCTCATATTTCTGTGGAAGTACTTAGCTCCAAAATTTGTCCATCTTAGCCTCCAAACAGTTATTTACTGAATGGGGATAGCTCAGTGTCTAGTGCCTGTAACAAAGAATCGTCAGGCACGTTAGCACAATTAAATCAAACTATTAAAATAATTTTTATTGGAATAACGGTTCATTCCTGGGTGTATGTTTGTGAAGTTTTCTTTTGTTTCATGTTTAATCTTTTTGTTTTCACTTCCAGGAGCTGGAGTTTTCCAACCTGTTTGCAGTCCTTCACTGTATCCACTCATTCTTTGCAGCCAAAGTGGCTTGTTTGGACCCTTTGTACGTAGGCAGTCAAGCCACAGCTTCTGCTGCTCCCACAACTTCTGGTACTGGCAAATTAAAGTACACTACTTGACATCTCACATTACAGAACTGCTGCTTATCAACAAGACATAACACTGTATAAATATTCATAAGATGTAGACCTTTGGTGAACCATCTTTGTGGAAGCCAGTCCTGGAGGCAAGACATCTTGCAGCATCAGCCGATAAATGGTCACGTGAGGTCATACATTCATCTCTGTTCTGCAAGACATACTCCTAGTGGAAACCCCAGAATAGGACGAATATGCTTTTAGTATGATCTATTTGTACTTACATAGTGCTTTAAGGAACACTGGAAGCAGAGGAATAAATGACGAAATGAAGCACTTCGGTATTTAATAAAATTTTCAAATTGCTGTAATGATACACAAATAGAATTGTCATTTTCCTGTTTTCAGGTGTTTTTTATGACAAAATACTAAACTATGAGTATGAACTTAATACCCTATCATTATATTATAAATGGCATCGCAAGCAACAAGCATATAGTACATGGTGACAGGGAGTTAAGCATGAAAAAGCATTTATGTAATATCTCCTCAAATAAGAAAGCACTTTAAGCACTGTTGTAAATCCATACTTGTGTCCATACATGGAGTCATGCTACTTTTTTTGTTGTTCTTTTAGTCTAACAGGAAAAACAACAAAGGTATAGCCATATTGGACTTCTACATTATAAAAAAAAAACCAAGCCAGAAAAAGCAAAACATCTTTCCATGAGTAAGTCCCTCTTCTTCAAGTAAAAACAATGTGATATGAATTGGATTTTAATTACAAATTAAGTGCAAATACATAAAATATCATGTCTGCTATTTACTTCCTCCCTTTTTTTGTCAAGAATTAAATTCTGTGAATCTAATAGTCTTTGTTCACAAGACTTAGCTGCTGAATTTGTTTCAGAGACAATCCACCTGATACATTGTTTTCATGTTTAACCTTGATTTCATATCGTAAGTAGAACCTCTGTTCTACTCAGGCTCTCAGTAAAATATCCATTCTACATTAAGCTTGAAAATTGAGTCCACCCGTTGAATTCTTAATAGTTTCTTTTTATATATATATATGTTGTTAGTAAGAGACAGGAATAAATTAAGTAATCTGTAAAGAACAGATGACAGATGCATAATGTCTTTGTATGTTAAGAATATTACATTGCTCTAGACCACCTACTGGTTCCAGAGTATCATTTAATGAGGAAATCTGAGGGAGTGGTAAATTTAAACTTAATAGCTTTATTTAAATATCAGTTTTCAAAATAATTTAATTTTGTGCTATTACATTCATCAGTGGAGATGGAAAAATGGTGGGAGCATGTGTGGGACATAGCTGAAACAGAAAATGTGAGGGATTTTTTTTTTGCCAGACAAGAGAAGAGAACCTAAAAAACTGCAGGAAGAACAGTTAGTGCAGCTAAGTGTGTGCATAACATTATAAATAGCACTTTGTGGGGTTTCTGTTTATTATATTGAAACCAAAACTTCATGCTTTTTTTTTTTTTCCTCTTGTTATAAAAGCACATAGCAGTTAAGAATTATGGACACCATCTACTTTGTTTAGTGGAAAGACTAATTCTGTCACATCCCTTTCTACATATTAAGATAATTAAAACTTCAAAAGTGAAGCTAGAGGAAAGCTTTTTCAAAATGGGAATAATTCAAAATGCAAGGCAGTGACAAAAGATGAATGAACTGTAGGGGCAAATCATGTCTGTTGTTTTGCTTTACATTAGAAGTAATTGGATTTATGTGTGTGAGAGTATCCTTGCCTTGAAGTATAACTGATCTTTCTGGATACTAGTTCCAAATAATCTGAAAATATATTTTCTATTTTCTAGGGACTCTCTTACCACTTTCAAATGGCTTTCAGTACATACTTACTTCTTATCTGTTAACTCCTCCAAAGGTTACACATTTATTTTCCATGCTAAATACAATGGAATGATGTCATAATCCAGCTGTTACATGCTTTAAGTGTCATCAAAATCCAACATTTTCATAGTCATCATCGTGTGTTTGTTTATATGAATTGTTCCTAGATAAGGGGGTCACATCCTGGTCTCTGAACGACACATAAAACTACTGTGATTGTGCAGGGGATTTCGAGTTTGCTCCTGAAAGAGTACAAATCTCAGATATTTTGAATCCGAAGCTAAACAGTCTGAGGGGTTTAATGATGGTAACTCAGGCACTGTCCTTGCCAAGAAAGCATATGCTGGAAGCAAACTTTGACAGAGCACTGACAACACTGAAAACAGAAGCCTGGTATCTGTTAATGACAGCTCTCCCCCTCTGTGCTCCCGCATCATCTTCTTCCTTTTAGCGCATTGCTGTGGCATTCAGCTATCATAGTGTTGGCATGTGCTAACATCTCAGTAAATACTCTGCTGGTAACAGCAGAATCTAAAACTAATCAGCTGCCAGCTGAATGTTTTTCCTTCAACCGGTTATGTTATGTGCACAGTTTTACCACTGAAACTGAGAGTTGTTTAAGGGACATTGTTTAATGTGCTGGAATGAATATAACATTTACCTAAAGCAGCAGAAATTGTGTCATTTCAAATTACTGTAGATTAAGGGATTTCATGATATGAAAGCCCCCCCCCCCCCCCAATTTTTAAAAAAGTGTTCCTTGTGCAGAACTGAGCTAACGACGTGAACTGTTGGGACTCCACCAGGCTATCCTAGAGATCTCTGTCACGTATTCTGTTTGCAGAACTGCTCTATTCATCAATGAGACTTCTGTAACCGGGCGTTTAATACACGACATTTAAGAGACAAACATTAGCCTGTAAATTGATTTTTTTGTTTGTTTTTCTAAACCCCTATATTTCAAAGAGCTAAAATGGTGAGGCTTAATCGATACTTTTATTTTCAAGAAGATAAAAGTGATGTTGCAAGAATATAAAATGCCATAGCCTTGACTGCATGTCAGCTTAGGTTTCTAAATGCAGCAGCAGTTTGTGCACTGGCTTCACAGAAAGTACAGAGGTGACTCTGCGTCCAAGCTTGCCCTTTTTAAGCAAGCTGGGTAGAAATTCAGTCTTGAACCAAAGAGGGAAAATTTTAAACTCTGTGTTATAACTAATCCTGAAATAGCAAAATATAATTTAGAAACATATTAATTGGCTATATTTTTAATTTAAATACCTATAGGACAGTCTCATTTAAAGCATAGTGAACTTCATATGCATATGTCAAAACCCAGGCTTTATGTTGCAGCTTCTCATTTCACATGTGATGTATAATGAATGCAAGTATTTTGTAAGTCAACACAGCCCAGTGACAATGAAATAACACAATTATAATGAGCTATCAGCTTTTGCTAAAAATCTGTACACAAGTGAAAGCAATTATTTTAACAAAAAAGAGCAAACCAACCAGCCCATAGCATAGAATGTAGTTTGTTCTCTTTATGTCATGATATCCTTAAACAAGTTTAATAAAAAAGAATCTTTATAGTACTGTGCCTATTGAAGTGATGTTATATAGTATACCAAAAATATGTACTCTTAAGTGTAACTAAAAATATTTGGTTTGATTTGCTTTTCTTTATGATGGAAATTTTAGATGATCTGAGATTCACAGAACTAAACATATGCTAGGTTGTAGTGTTAGCATAATTTTGTTATGAAAGTGTTACAGATTTGAATAGATGTTATTCTGGATTTCATCAGTGAATGAATATGTTTCATTTCCTACATGTGTTTAAAAATACAGTTCCAGATTTTCAAAAGAGCTTTGCATTCCAGTAGCATGAGGGCACCTTTGGAATAAAAATGAAGATATTTCTCAATGATGGCCATTATATTTTGTTAATTAAGTGCAGGAAGAAGTTTGTGGAGAAAAACTAGTTGTGAGTTATTTTTGGAAACAAGTAATTTGAAGTTTTAGCTATTCAAACTAGAATTCACAAGAACGTAAACCAACATTATACAGCATTGACGTGCTTTGAGATGAGAATCATGAAACATAATCTTTTCCAAATTAGACCTCGATTCCACAGAAATATGTTTATTTACTTTGTGCACTTAGACTTCATCAGAACATGTCAAAGGGGACAGTTAAATACATGAGTAGGTAGATGTCAATGCTGCAGCCTAGTATTTTAAATGTGATTTGGTTTATGCAATGCCTTAAGATGTTTTTCACCTAAAACAAAATATCGAAAAGGCTGGAGATCTTACGAATGTACAGTTGCTGCCCTTAGAAATTCAGCAGCTTTGCTACATATAATTGTCTAAGTACCCTTGAGTATTCCTTGTGCCAAAAAGAAAGACCCCTTTCCATACAGGGTCTGGTCTCTGAAGAAGTGTACCTGGAAAAAAGTTTAAGCTGATTTTAAAATGTTCAGCTTCTGACAATTATGAGTCCATACTTTGGACTTGCACCTCTGAGCAGTGCTGCATGACAGGAAACATGGGAGACACTTGAGCTCCCTAAATTTAAGTACTTCTCTTATTTGCCTAAGATAGGACTTGAGGCGCTTGAAAGGGAAATACAAGGCAGGGACATAGCCGTCTAAGGAGGCATTAGTGCTTCTATGTTAGTGTTTTCATTTTATTGGGAATGTGCTTTTGCAGCAAGGCTCCTGCCTGCTGCCACTCACTGTGCTATCCTTCATATTGCAGAGCTGACTTTAAGCACATGAACTGAGTTTTTAGGATTAAATTAAATGAGCACCATACCTGCACAAGTTCCAGGTCCTGATGGGCTTTCAGACCATGCAGTCCAACTGAAATGAGTCCAGAGGAAAAGACCCTCTGAGATGGTAACAGCAAGGCTGCCAGCTCCTGGTGCCAGCTGTTTCTGTCTCTGCAGCAGCTGCTGCTCATGCACTGCGGGTGCTTGAAGGACCCTAGAGAGCTTCATTTCGCTGTGTAGCCCACTGGAACTTAGTGCCTGAAGGGGGATGCTGCGCTGCAGCGAGGAGCAGAATGAAGCTGAAGAAGGCTGACGGGTGTGCAGGGCAGGTCATTCTGCATCACCTTTTTCCCTTGCCACACAGGGACAGTACTGACTGCAAGCAGGTTACGCCATGCTGGTCAGCCATCTCCCTGCTGTGTGTTTCTCCCCATCTACTGCAAAAAAGCACCTGAATATTTTCTCTGAGGTCCCCAAGCACACATCCCTCTCCCCTTATCCCCTTTGCTCAGACAGATGGCAAAACTCTCAGCTACATAAGGGAGCCTCTAAACCGCTTACACAGTCAGGGAACACTATTAAGAGTTATGGCAAGGGTAGCCATGTACCAGAAGAGTGCTTGAGTGTGTGATTAAGACTCAAGTTAAAGCAAATAAAGTCATATCTGAGCTTAAGTCCTTTTCTGACTTGGAGAGTTCTTAAGCGCAATTTTAGTTTTTTCCTGGAATAAGGTCTGTAATGTCAACGCATTTCTACTTGCTTGGCTCCATTTGCCCATTTTCAGGAAGTTTAGTGGAGACGATAGCATTTCATATTCTGTTGGAATCATAGAGAGAAGCATAGGAAAACTGGAATAAAAAGAAATCTCTGTTTGGATTCTGTGTAGTATTACAGTACAGTACATAACTATTAAAATACGTTGAACAATGTAAAACAAAATGCTTTAATTTACATAACCTAGTCAGTTTTCGCTACAGTGTACATGCCTTCCACTTTCAACAACTTTCTCCACAATAATCCCAACTATCTATTACAGAAATTGTTTTATTATTCAGTATATACTAATATATAATGCATCGTATGTGTATGTGTGTGTGTGTATATATTAGTATATACTAATGGAAGATACTCAGTATATATTAATGAAAGTTACATATTAGGCACAACAATAGAACAGAAACATAAATCCATGAATCTTTACACTTAAAAACTTAATCATATAATACTATAATGAAAAATATGTATATTAGCTGAAGAAATTGCTATTTTTGCAGGATATGCACAATCTGGATATATGATAATAAATTGATAAACATTAAATGATTTACTCTTTCATACCTCCAGGAACTTTGATTTTTTAATTATTCTTATCCCTTTAGCATATTTACAATATATATGTCATAAGTTTTACTTTGTTATGGATAAAAATGATTGAAAAAATGTAATATAAAGTGCTATATATTTTATAAATATTAAAAATCTAAGAAAAATATCCTAATTATTTATTTAATTTTTAGTTATGGTTTTGTGGTTGTTTGTAATATGTATTTGTGACAAACATAAGTCACCTAGTTGTTTAGCTCGTTAATGTACCACTAATAAAATGCTATCTTCTGTTTTGTTTTTGTTATGTTTTGTTTTGTTTCTTTTTGTAATGGAACATAACAGAAAAAAATAGAAAATAAATACTTTTTTAACTAATATTTTGCATTCAGTCATACAGTGTATGAGTTTTGTATCATTGAAAGCCAAGTCTGAGAGATCAAGAAAATACTTCAATAACCTGGGGTGGTAAGGGTGGTAAAGTTATTTCCCAATGTCCCGATCCGATATAATTCTCTCAGGAGGCCACTCATCACTCCCCCAGTTTTGCGTTCCACCCAGGTTAACCTCAATAGATCACATTTTACGGGCAATCCTTCTATCCCCTAGATCATCATATAGTCTTATCCCCAAACGAGGTCCACCCGTCTCTGAGAGGAGGAAAAACATGTGTCGGATAATCCCTACGTAACAAGTCCCTGACCATTCTGCCAGTAAACATTTGTAGGCAGTATGTCCGCAGATCCAATAATGACCCCTTTTTGCCTTAGTGCCATAAGCAAATAGTCCAGCTGTCTCCCTTGGAGATTGAAAATGGGTTGTGTCCTTGTCGCCAAAAGGGCTAAAAAATTCAGTGGGGCTGTCGTTTATGCGGCCAGTGCAGTACCAGGCTCCAGAATCATTTTTCCACTCACACACTTGACTATAGGGGAAATAATTGGACCGCTGGAGGAAGGTTTCATTTTTGCTTGACCAGTATCCCTTAAATCTCCGATTGCACCCGGCTTCATCAACCACATCCGTATGTGGACACCTCTATCTTTATCAACTAACTTACGGGTGAGTGTCCATTTGCACTTGCTTTCCCCAACATGCATCCCTCCCTCCTGGACACGGTTTAAACAATATAGCCCGACAGCTGGAAACTGAATTGGCCATGTTCCGCTATCACCCCAAGTAGCATTTGTGGTCTCACTGTAATTGCTCACAATCTGGGCTGGGGTGAGGTGTGTAGATGTCCATGGCCAGCTCGATAACCCCAGCGGTCCACCACAGACCCAACAGTGACTCAGATTAAAAGTTCGACTTACAGCCTTGGCTAACAACACAAACTCATTGTCCTTAAAGGGATCATAGGGATCAGTGGGAGGTGGAGGAAGTGGTTTTCCATTGCTTCCATAGATACATCCCCGAATTAGTAGGATGAGAAATAACATGCGCATTCTGATTAAGTCGCAATCTGTGTCCGTTTTGCTTCCTCTGGGAGAGCGTATCCGTGTTGGTTGCTCCTTCCTGGAAAATAAGAACAGAAACAAGCTCGCTTCTGGGGTTAGAACAAAGGAGTAATAATCAACCTGCCAGGTCTCCCACAAACCCTTTCCTTCTCTCAAGTGCAGGGGGTTGTTTTCCAGGGAGTGTATGCTCAAACGGACATGACACTGTTCACAAGAGGATATACATGTTTTGCATTCCTCCCTGGTAACTGGCCACCATCGAGCTTGCGTCTCACAAAATAAATCATACCATTTCCATATGGAGGCCCTTTGGGCCACCCCGTCAGGGGGTGGGGTTCCCATTAAAACTGCTTTGGTCACTTTAAATGGGTCCCAGAGAATTATAGGTTGCTGTTGGATAGTTCGTTCAGCCTCTCTCAAAGCCAGACTATCTACAAATAGGCCCTTTTCCCAAGTTGTGTATCTTTTTCCAGCATCTTTGAAACTACATGAATAGAACCCGATGGGCCGAATGGGCCCCTCTGGCCCCTTCTGCCACAAATGAACCAAGAGCCCGGTTTGGGCAAACCCCCATTTGATTTGGACTGGGTCCACTGGATGGATAGGTCCCAGGCCTTGGTAGGCATTTGCCTCAAACACCAACAGCCATAACACCTCATTGTGGACCTGGGTCCACTCCCACTGGGCCTTTTTCCGCAGTAAATCATACAAAGGTATAGCAAAAATCAAAAAGTCAGGGATATGTTTTCTCCAGAACACGAGTAGTCCTAATGCATGTTGTAGCTCTTTCTTTGATTTTGGCATTTTAATTAGGTCAAGGGAGGACAGAGTATCGGGGGGGGGGATACAAGTCATTCCTCCCCTCCCCCAGATTCCCAAAAATTTCACTTCACTAGCAGGGGCTTGTATCCTTTCGGGTGGAATTGTCAATCCTATACGTTCTAAATGGGTGATAATGTCCCTCTGCACCTCCCCAACTTCTTCTGTCTGACTCCCTCCCACAAGCACATCATCTATATACTGATAAATCTTCACCCCCAGTTGTATGGGGATCGCTTCTAATTCTAGGGCATGGTGAGCTAATGTGGGGGAGTGCTTATAGCCCTGGGGAAGCTTCGTGAAAGTGCACTGCTGTCCCTTCCAGGTGAAAGCAAAACGGCTCTGATCTTCAGGTTGAAGGGGAACCATGAAGAGCATATCCTTAACATCAATAGTTGCCAGAATCGGGTGCGCGTGCTCCTGAATGGTGCTAATGAGCTCGGCAACGTTGGGCACAGCAGCGGTTAACGGTCCCGTATTAGCATTCAAATGGCGGTAATCGACCGTTAACTGCCACTTTCCATTAGGTTTTCGCACCGGCCAGACCGGGGAGTTGTAAGGCGAGTGGGTGGGACTTGTTCCCGCAGCTCTGCCAGCGCAGGGGCTGTGCCTGCCCTGGCTCCCAGCGGCAGCGGTTAGGGTTTCACATTCGTTAATTTAGAAGGGGGAAGGGCAGGTGCCGCTTGTAGCAGACGCACCTCCGCGCTGGGGGTTTTAGCCAATTGCCTAATTTGGGGGGCACCAAAGTACCACGAATTTCCCTGGGTATCACACCACTGTTTACCCTTGAAAACATCCATGCCTAAAAGGTTCATTTGGAAAGGTCCCACAGCTACCATGGTGTCCACAGGGTCTTCCTCCCCCGGCAGCCATAATGTCACCATAGTGTCATGGGCACTGTCTGGGTTTTCCCCAAGGCGTTTAAAACTATCAGGCTTTTGGACGGGACCGAAATTCCACACCGTTCTGCCTCGACCCGGCTTAGCGCAGTAATTTGTGCTCCGGTGTCAACCAAAAAGGTTACCGGTCTCCTTTTTGGTCCTACCGCCACCGTAATCAATAAATCCCCTTTGTTATTGCAGGTGAGCTGTCTTACAAACATCCACCCTCCGCCTCCCCCCTCACCCTTGGAGGGGAGAGGATTTAGTTTCCCACCATCTTCTTCCCTATTTCATTCCCCCCCCCCAGATCCACCAAGGGTGGGGCACTAGGACCTGGTGCAAAAGCGATTTCTCGCCCTGACGGTCTCTGCACAGCCGTTCTAGCTTCTTGGTCAGGAGTCCATCCACGAGGTCCCGGGGAATGCCCTTCTGCAGCCCTAACTGCCAGAGTCCCTGCTGATTCAAGGGCTTTCCTTTCCCGGCCAGATCCGGGCTTTTCCCCGAGGAAAACAGCCGTTTACTCCCTCGTTCTGCGACTCTCACAGCTCTGATTTCAACCCTTTGATACGGCCGGTTAACAGGTCCGTATTTCCTCCCATAGTTAATCAGCTCTTGGGCTATCTCCCTCCGTGTCCACACTTTCCTCCCTGGCCACCGACGGTCGGGGACCGCCCCCCCCCTCCAGGGCAGCCGCGATTCTCTCCTCGCTGGGGGTGTTTTGAATTCTCCCCTGCAGCTGGATCCCTATGGGTTTCAGGGAATCGGGAAGCCCCCGTATTAGGGGAGTCATTCTTTCGGGGTCTGCCGGCAGCAGCATCGGGGAGCTCAGATTAGGCTGGAGCTCCTGATCATACATCATCTGAAGGTAAGCCGCTTTCTGCACACTTTCCAGTAACTGATCTGTCGTGCCCATTATGGCCAGGGGATCCCCCCTCTCCAGCGGGTTCAACCCCCCCGCCCAGTGCGCAGCCCTCTGAGTCAGCGACCACGGGGCTCAGCGATCGCCGGTGGTTAAGAACACGCCCGGGCCCCAGTACCCTTCTGCTTCCCTTTCCGACAACAAGATCCTGTCACCCCCCGACAGGGACACCCTCCAGACATATTCGGTCTCCGATTCTCTCACTGTTCTCGCAAAATCTTTTCGCAGCTTTGCCAATTCGGTTGCCGCAAAAGGGATTTCTTTAGTAATAACCTGGGGATGATTATCACCATCGTCTTCATATACGAATTCCGTTTTAACCAACGGGTACAAGTCGGGGGGACTGCCTGCAGTCTCTTTTGCTCCCTTCAAGTCCCCCTGGGGATAGATTGGTCGTATGCCTTTCTCTGCCCGCGCTACTTCTGTTTCTGCCAGAGTCTGCGTCCCTCAGGAGCTGATTCCTTAACTCCTCCTTCAATATTACGTTTTGGCACCTCTCCTCCTCCAGCAGCCGTTTACTTTCCCGCAAGTGTTCCCGCAGCGTTTCTATCGCCGCTTGCAGAGAATCTACCACCGCCTCAGCCTGACCAGACCTCTGTTCGTTTCCTCCACCGCAGAAGCCAAACTCACTCCTAACACCGCACAGATGATTGCTTTTCCCTTCCCACTCTTAACTCTGGCTTCTTTTTGCAACACTTTCATTCTGTCTACCACACTCTGTAAACGAAACCAATGGTCCCTTGCCCAGCCTTGCCCCTGCAGCGAAGGGCGAGCTTGGTGAGCCTCTAGAAAGTCGTACAGGCTCTCTGCTTCCTCAGCCCACATGGACACACAATCACACGTGTCGGCTTCCTGCGGGGCGGCCATTTTCCTACACAGGGGATGTCGTCCCAGGAGGGCCACGCTTTGAAATCCGAGCTTCCCCTATACGCTCCCGGGAGGCCAAAACGTAAACTAAAGCACAAAATTCCCACGAAGTTCCTACAAAAGTTCCTACAAAGGGGATATCGTCCTGAGAGGGTCACACCTTAAAGTCCAGGTTTCCCCCATTCACTCCCAGGAGGCCAAACCTTATACTAAGACACAAGTCCGTGATAAGAGCAGTACAAAAGGAAACGAGAAACTGCCATTCACGCCTTTCTCACACTTCGTTCGCCCTCATTCACAGGCAATCACAGAGCACACCACAACAAGGAGGCACGGCACTCTCATCTCCAGGGATCCTGTCCGTGACGCCAATAAAAAATGTCCATATCCGATATCGGGGAGGTTTCGATGCGATCCCAGGAGAGATGAGATTAAGATGCAAACGCAGTCATATGCCATGCAACCTTGTAAACTTTATTTTCAGTGAACCGGAAATTGGAGGTCTGGCGGGGATGGCAGCGGGGGGGGAGGGGGAGAAGATGAGACAGAAAAAAAAAAAGAGTAAAGTCGGAAAAACCCCAGCGGGCCAGGAAAATAAGTGCAGGGGGAGTGGGATCAGTTACCACCACCACCACGGATTCGACGATGTCCAGCTATGTCTGGTCGGCTCAGTCTCTGTGCAGGCGTGGAGGCCCTGGCAAGGGCAGAGCCCAGCAGCGAGGCAACGAGGAGGAGAGCAAGAGCAGCGAGGAGCATGTGCTGCCCTTTTATAGGGGCATTTGCGCATGCGCAGAGCATGTCCGCATAAGTGCAGTTCCTGCCATGCGTGCTGCCCGCTTAGACAAGTCCGTTCTTGCCCGTCCACGCGCTACTCTGTGAGCAAGCACTTTCCTGCGGGTCGTTGTGGTGGTTCCTTTCCAGAGGCCAGCAAGAGATGACAATGGCAATAGCGAGACAAAACCAGTTTGTAGTGATCTTCTACACCACCCCGTGGCTCGACATTGCTGCCTTTATGGTGGTGTGGGAGGTGGTGGTGGTCTAGAGATAGAGAACGAGAGGGAACGAGAAATGAGAGAGAAAGAAAAAGAGAGAGAGAGAGAGAGAGAGGAATAGGGGTAGAAAGCAGGATGAAGGGGATGGGTGACACGGCAGAGGAAGGAGGGAGCAAATAAAAAAAAAAAAAAAAGGGGGTATGGCACAGAAATGCACAATCCCAGGCAGGTTGAAACATTACACAATGTAAACACTGTCTCTTTTAACACTGCTAAGTTTAACAATATCTTATTGAACAAAAGTTTGAAGAATCAGGTAAGTATGAGGTAGTCTTTTCATGATAACAAACACAGAAAATCAGGGTGGGTGTGACATGGATATAGATATACAATTCTTCCCTTTGACAGTCTGTGAATTCTATAGGGTCTAAATGATGGGTACAGTGGTTGGTTTGGGTTGACAAATGACATGGATCTGTCTGACGCCGTCAGGAGATGTGATGGGTATGAATTGCATGTTGGATACCACATGTCGGATTAACTGAACAAAACAGGTAATAATACATGGTAAAAACATTAAAGCAGCAATCGCGCATAACAAAAATAGTAGTAATTGTTTTACCCATCGTGTCCCTGGCAACCAGGACCACAAATCACCAGTCCAACCATTCCATGTTTGTACTGGAACGTGAGAGATTCTCCTAATATCTTTGGTCAAATGGAGTACCACTTCGCCCACGTCATCGATCTCCAAGCAACAGTTAGAAATATTTAGTTTCCCACCCCCCCCCCCCCCCCCCCCCTTCAGCTAACAGGTAATCCAGGACCATGCGATGCTGAAGGATTGCCGTGCGCATCTGTTGAGACAGTCAAGTTAAAAGGTCTAAGGCATCTGCAGTTTTATTACTGCTGATTTCTAGAGCCGCTTGCAACCGAATTATCTGATTTAAATTATAAATTGTTTCCTTTGCCCCTGATACTGGTTCATTGGGGTTCCAGGTGGCAGGTCCGTAATGCTGAATTATTCTCTCAGGAGGCCACTCATCACTCCCCCATTTTTGCGTTCCACCCAGGTTAATCTCAATAGATCGCGTTTTACGGGCAATCCTTCTATCCCCCAGATCATCATATAGTCTTATCCCCAAACGAGGTCCACCCGTCTCTGAGAGGAGGAAAAACCTGGGCCGGATAATCCCTACACCACCCAACACCATGTTCAGCTCTTTATTTAATAGAAATAATGATGATTCCTTACTTGTCTGATCATTTCCACAAGGCATGTCACCCACTTAAAGTCTGACTAGGATTTTGGAAATACCCGCCTCTCCCCTGCCTATGAAGATTGCCTACAACCAGATAATTTTACCACACAGCCACCAGGCTATTTTACCATGAACATTTAATTGTTTAGTGTTGGTTGGAGTGAACTTGGGTGTGATATTGCAGTGCTTGAAGATATGTTTTAGTACTTCTTTGCAATCAAACTCCTTTGAAATAGTGCTGCAACTACTAGACCAAAACCAGCTTTGATGAGTTCAATTTTGTTTGTCTTTTTCCCTGACTGAGGGAAGATATGCTGCAAGAAGGGGAGTCCTTGCTTGTATTTAGGCACCTTTGTACATTTTCAGTAATTTAGGGTGACAGTCTGCAGTCCACATCTCACAGACACATTTTTGGTGCCTTTCTTATGCTCCCAGTGCAGAGAAGCCAGGTGAGCTCCCTCGTAACAGTGCTGCTGTCACCCTTCTCTCCCACCCCCTTGACAATCAGTCACCAGGGCTTTCTTGGACCTCAGGCTGGGGTAGCCTTCCTTGGTTCTGTACCCAAGGAAAGCTCCCTTGCTAGCCCCAGCCCTTTCAGCATCTTGATGAGAAGGAAAAAAAGATGAAGTTTGTTATAAGTGTGATGAACAGTTTGTGCTGAAAAAATCCTCTGTCCTCATTCCCAGGTGTGATTCAGCTGACAAGGGTTAGCATATGTACATACCTCTGTCACACCACTTCAGTTAGTGTGTCTCAGGTTTAGTTTTATACCACATTTAAGTGAAGGGCCAGAAAAAAAAAATGAGATGAGAGAGGTCTTAAAAGAAGAGGTGAAGAGACTCACAGAATATTACAAAATTAGGAGTATCTTGGAAGTAAGTATATTCCAAAGGTACAGGAATTCTGTTACAGCTGTCATTTCCATTTGCCCTTTAAATAGGAACTACATTTTTTATTGGCAACATGAACTCAAATAGAACTGAAAGGTTTGTTTATTCTAGAAATACCTGTTTTCTTCTGAATTATCATGTTTAATCTAATGTCTTTTAGATCTTCCCCATAGATTTTGACCTCAAATGTAAATTCATGTAATCGAAGTTTCTTAAGATACAATCCTTGAATGAGTTTCTCTAATTTCATGGTATTTATGTTCCACAGCTCACATACTTGTTCTTCAAGCCCTGCAACAATTTATTCTTGCAACATTTAAAATGAATTGTGATCTATTTACCTGTGCATTTGATCAATAAAAGTTAGCACAGTATAATATCCACTTCTTGTCAATGATTAAGTTGTACTGTTCCCTAGTGTTTCTTTTTCTGTATTTTAACACTAGCTATTCCTGCTTTTGCTTATGAAGTAGTAACTTTTTATTTAAGTCATCTTCAAACACAATTCCCTTTACAAATAGAAAACTGTGCCTCTTAATTTCCTTATCAGAAAAAATATTTTATTCTCCGTAGTGCTATAGTTCATATTGCTATGCAATTGTTCCAGAAAACCGAAGAGAGGGCTTTACCACACAGTGAGTACTGGGAATTGTTGTCTATGTGCTTTGTGTACTTTACGTGCACACTCCCAGCTCTAACCAGAATTGCTTCCCAGCCCTTTCCTCCCTTGCCATGTATGGCACAGGTGCTTGCCACCAGCACTGGATCCAGGCTCCTTAGTGCTAAGGACAAAATTCTGTTAGTCAGAAATTCTGGGGTGGGAAGGTTTAATGTGGCTACAGACAGAGAAAGGACTAGACCTTCTGCTGGTGGGAGCTGTTATTGCTACTGGGAGGAACAGCCAGCCCCCTTCCAGTACTGGAGCAGCAACTCTTCTCCCTCTACTCCTTCCCTGGCAGCAGTGCCACCTTCCTCTGCTGGCCTAACATTTCAGTAACCCAGCATGTGCAAAGTAAGGTAGTGGATATGGCACTTTCACCACCCTGACCCTCCAAAGCTATTCCTTTAGCTAGTTCTGTTACTAAGTTCAAGGAGGAGCCTAATATATAAGGAAAACCTTAAATGGCTGAGCACAGAGGAGTCCAGTCTGTATTCTCCCTTCAAATATATTATAGCACATTCATAAAAATGTTACCAGCATATTAGTGACAGGTGCTTTCTTTTGCTTATTTTAATCATTTGGTGAATGCCTTTATGGCAGTAGAATAACTGCAGCATTAGACATTTTAGACACTGATCAAAGGGGGATAATAACAACTTTTCTAGGGAAATTTCAGTGTTTTCAGGGGACTGTACAGACACATTCTGGCAATCAACCAAGATACAGTTGCAAAACTGATAGGTGTGGGTCAGGTCCTACTGCCCAGTGGACTCAGGGTGGGATATTAAGGAGGCTACATGAAGAGCCCCGTTTCATAAAACACTGAATACACTGCTGTGAGGATGAAAATTTTTAGTACCTCTGATTTAGGAAAGAGCTTAAGGTGGTGAGAATGAGGAAAAGGGAGGATGTTTCATTGTCCTTCAGTAACATACTGTCAATCAAGAGATAAATTTTAGCTCTTTACTAAAAGAACAATGAGAAAAAAAATCTGATTTGAGAGAGAGATGATGAACTTCAGAGCATTTACACTTGTGTCACTGGTATGTGAAAAGGAAATGTTCATTGGCCAAGTGATTATGGTAACAGTTATGTGTCACTGGTCTGGAGATGATGTAAAGCTCGAGAGGCTATATACAGAGATTTATTTTTCTTCCTAAAGAACACAGCATAGAAACAATAGCATCTGGAAGCGGGTGTGCGGGCAGCACTGCCGCTCCATACTCCCTGATTTGGCCTTGCGGAATTGTGAGCAAAGAAGATAATGATGTGTTTTACCTGCTTTCTGCCTAATGTGTAACCTGAACCTTTTTCAGATTTTTATGCTACAGTGTGGTAGACAAGAAAGATTTTTACTGGATACTGACATTGTCATGTGAAGAGATCTCTAGAAACTGGGGTTTTAAAAAAGGCTAAAAAAGCTCTATCAAGTACCTTAAGCCTCAGTGAAAAGAGAAGAGATGATCTTATGTGTCCAGATCCAAACTCTCACAATACTTTTTTAGGACAGATGCAAAATCCTTTCAGCTAGGTGTATTATTTTTTTTTTTATCTTTTTCCTATTTGCTTCAAGAGGCTAGCGGGGGAAGACCAAGGGTCTTAGGAAGGTCAAACGCCTCCACTGAAGCAAGGAAGAGAGATAGTGGGGTGGTTGGCCATGGTCTTTGCACTGCAGTACCACCGAGTGCAGCAAATATCAGAGTAACATCACAAACAGCTTCTGTTCTGCTCACACCGGAAGACAAATATTCACAAGAAGCATGAAGTTGAGGCATTCCATCATTTCACGAGAAACAAGAGCTCAGACTGTTATTAACATGGAAATCCAAAGGTGGTGGGAACTCACATCTGGGTAGTTCATGTGGCTGGGAGCAGTTTCACAGAAGTGTGCATGGTGCTCTTCCCTGATAGGGAGGTCAAGGGCCCCAGAGCTGCCTGAGGGCATTAAGGGGAAACAGTGACCTACTCTGAAGGACCAAGGGGTTTGTGAGATGGTAGAAAAATGTTCAGAGGAATATAAATTTAGGAAGAACAGCCTGAGTCACTGAATCTTATCAAGCTTCCTCAGGCAGTCATGTCATATAACAAATGTTTAAACTTCATCTTAAAAGCAATTTGGCTTTTTGGCCCTCTTCCTTTTGTTGGAAAGCCTTCTGGAATCTCACTGCTCTCACGGTTTGAAACTGCCTTCTAATTTCCAACCTAAACCTATTTGTAACTAGTTTATATCTATTTGATTTTGTGCAAGCATTATCCCCTAATTTAAATAATTATTTTCCAGCCCTGGTGTCAGTCCCCTCTTGCCCCTCCTTTCCTCTGTATATTTATAGCAAGCAATCATATGCCCTGACAGCTTTTATTTTGCCTGAGTGCACAAGCCAAGCTCATACAGAAGATGTCTATGCAGTGCAGAGACATTTGGTGCAGGGATTCCTGAGCTATTGCTGACTCCAGCTGATATGTCTACCTGTTGTGCTGCAGCAATACCAGCTCAGGGCCAGAAGCAGTTCATCCACTTTTGTGCAGTTCAAGATAAAAACTACAGCCCATTAGCACCACTCTGTGATATACTACTTCCAAAACAGATAAAGTCCATGTCAGCTCAGGGCTTTCTGCACTGCTTTTAATTGGTCAGTGCAGACATTCGCTAACCAGGTTCTCTGGCTTGTTTGCATACTGTCCTAACGGGATGCAGTCTTACTCTAAACCTATCCCAGTTCGACTTTTTTCCCTGACTGTGACTACTTCTGCACCTTAAACCATGCTCCAGATATGATCTCCCTTATGTCCTGCCCTATGGCCATAATATTTGTCGACTGTCTGCAAAGACTGTGGCTGGTTGCATGAGTTATTTCCGTGGCTGCATCACACTGGTGACTCATAGGCATCTTGTGAAAAGCTAGTATATCATGGACCTACTGGTTCTTACAGTCGTGTGATCAGCTCTCAGCTCATCAGTAATGAGAACGGGGTATAGGCACAGGGCAGTTTATCACCCAGAAGATGAACTAGAAGTCTTTCTCTTTTTTCACCTGCGTTATGGGGAGGGGAGGCAGAGACAAATGAGCCATCATTTTAAGAGTTACCTTTCAGTGAGACAGCTCCAAGGGGTGTCAGAATAAAGATGCAGATTTGGATGCAAATCTTTTTTTCAGGGAAACAGGTTAGAGGATTTAAATGCCAGTCCTCTCCTTTCCACATCTTTTGGCTTCCAGCCGTGACTGACCAGAAGAAAATAAAAAGCCCTGTAAAGGGCAAAGAAGAATGAATGAAAGGCTCGCAGGAAACCTTTTCTTTATGGTCTTCTAGAGATAAAAGATCTCCAACATTTATCAAGTCTTGTTCCATCTTTTCAATCAGACAGTTTATTTCTAAATGATTAATATTTTTTTTTTTTTAACTCCTGCAGTTGGATTATATTGCAGTCTTCATTGGGACAGAACTCCAGTTACAAAATCTTCACTATATTTTATATACCTCTTTCAGTTTGGGCCAGAGAAATCAAATTTTTCAAAATCCGTTGTCACTTTATGTAAACAGATGTTTTATAACACAAGTAACACAATAAAGACTTTTAAAAGTTTCACTGGGTAGGGTATTTTTTTTTGTTTTGTTTTGTTTTCTTTTTAAACAGGAGCACTTGAAGTTCAATGAATCAATGTCATTATCTTTTTTTCCTGTGCATAAATGAACTCCTGTGAGTTCATTTATTTTGGCTGCTATGTGTTTCGAGAACTTCTAAAAACAGAAGTGAAAATGAATACAAAATTTAATAAAATGATTTGCAGGGATTAGCCCCAGTTAGGAGTCTGGGAATTGTCTGAAGTTATTAATAGTTTGTGCAAAAAAGCATTTGTTTTAATGAGCAGGAGCATGAAATGTTTAATTTGTATATATATTCAGCATGAGTTTTAAAGTATGAGTTGTGAGATGTTTCTATAGAAAGAAAAGTAGTTTCTGATACATAATACATCAGACTGCCTCCTAGCAAATACATAAATCTGGTTAAACTTACACCAAATGCAGTGGGGTGGCTGTATCATAAAATGATAGACTGCTGTTTAAAGTGGTGTTACACTCCTGCCATTTGTCCCCTGAGAGGTATTGTAGCTGAGTCCATGAGCAGATTTATGAGACGTCTATTGAGTCTGTTGGTACAAGCCAGTACCATCACCTTCTCAGAGTGAGGATATCCTGTTCCTGTGTCCTTCACAAAAAGGCCTGTGGCACTCTGATTCTTTCTAATCTCAATGAGGGAGACTTCTGGTCTTCCCTTCCATTCTTTTATGGGAAAGAACACTGGTCTCACAAAACTGAGCCAAAGGAGACAATCATAGTGTCATAGACTAGTTCAGGAGGGCATCTAGTCCAGTCACCCATGCTCCCAAATAAGATGATGTTAGAGCATTATATACTTTTTTTTTTTTTTTTACCAAATACTAAAGTGATTTTTATAATTCTCCAGCTTAATGATAGATAGTATCTACCCTTGATTTTAGGAACTTTAGCAGTCTTCCGCCCATTCCTGCATGAGAGCAACAGGAAAGAAAGAGGGTATTTTTATAAAATATTTCCTGCTAAACACTAAACTTGAACAATATGATTTCTATGTCTACAACATGAATAAGATATGTTATGTTGTATTATATACTAATGTCTTAATTAGAATAACTTCATTTATTATCTCGCTATCATTATTTTTGTACATTTTACCCTCATGTATCTGTCCACTCCCACTTCTAAAATAACAGTTTTTATGGGAATGTGCCATTACAGGAACTTCCACCCAAAAATTTAGGTGCTGCTTCCATTCCTGTCCTTCCTAGTTCAGTGATAGTAGCTTCTCTGTTTTTAGTACTTCCACTCACATTTATGAAAAAGTGCTTCATTCAGCTTAGATTGATTTAGCTACACACTGTTATATTCTGAATACTGTTTGAAAAGAAGGGAGAGGCAGGGTGTGTTTTATTACGAACAAGTAAAATAATTGCTGCTTTTTGTGAAATTATAAATCACATTTCTTGATGTTTTTATATTAGACAAAATAAAAACGAAGATTGCCAATTGTGCTGTATTTTCTTTTATGATCTCTAATTCTTTTTGTATATGTTTAGGTAAGAAGTGTGGGGTTTTTCCCCTCAGGGCTACAGGTTTATTTAATTATTTATTTGTGTTGAATTAATCCCATAAAGTATTGACCTTTGTGTGCACTTTACTGAGGCTGAAGTATTATTCTGAGACCATGTGTGACAACCTGGGAATAAATGAAGCCAAAAAATTATTGTTATTCACCTGACATACTGCTTGCTTTGTTTCAGTTATTAAATTTTGTGTGAACATGTGATCAGAAAAGTGTATCTGTGATGTAAAAGAATATTTAAGATTATCTGTTGCAACATCTGTGTGCTTTCACGTGTTTTGTTGAATTCCAGTACGGTAGTGACCAGATGAAGCTCTTGAGTTCCATAAGAAAAAATGCTACAAATCTCATACTTTCAGAATCTCTCCAAGCAATCTCTTTGGTTTGCATTGTGCTCTCTCAAATAGTCCCTGGGCCCAGCCAGCTAAGTTATGTTATTTTCGTTAAACCATTTTCCTACAGCAGTTTATGTTGATGGCACCATTTGCTAGGTTTTTTTTCAGCAATATCTTTACCTGGAGCGTGAACTCTTGGCACTTTTCTGATTTTTTTTTTTTCTAATGTGTTGATCTCTTCAACAGATTCCTTATTAATGGAATCCTTAACCAGGAATCCCAGGACAGATACCCTTTTTGACAGGAAAGAGACTGCTGTAAAAAAAACATATCTAGTGTTAGTATGTTGGTGATATGTCATAAACATACTCTAAAATTCTCTATGTACAGGAAAATCCTATTCACATGTTTAGAATATATATCAAGTACCTCTGAGATAACAGAAAAAAGTTTTGAGACTTTTTTCAGATAAAGGTCTCTCGTCTTTTTATGAAGAAAATCTCTCAAGAAGCAAGAGATTAAAGTATTAATTTTCTTTTAGATTCTTTTAAATTCAGTGGCAAAAACCATTGTGTACAAAAGATGGTTCACTTTACCAAAAAAACCAGTTTTTCCCTTTTCTTTTTTTTCATTTCTTTGAAGGTCACAATTAAAAATAAATCTTTTGCTAACAGATTTCCCTACGTATCAATAACTTCTTATTTTGAGACCCTAACTGCATGGTGTCTATTGACAACTGTTGAATTTTTTGTTAATAAAAATTTGTATGAATTTAATCTGCTGGCTCCTTGAATGTCATCAGGGAGTGGTGGGGTCGGGTAGCGTACTTTGTGCGAAGACTCACTGAAGTTGCTTATGTCTATATTTTTTACTTTTGCCCTCTTTCTTTTCTTCATTTGTTGTTCTCCGTGACTGCTGGCTTTTTGCTGATTTCTTTTGCTTTAGCCTTCACCCCTTCTCAAGGAGGCTTTTGAGATTTTTATTGGTCAGA
The DNA here is from genome assembly GCF_030867145.1 of Opisthocomus hoazin. Taxonomy (NCBI): domain Eukaryota; kingdom Metazoa; phylum Chordata; class Aves; order Opisthocomiformes; family Opisthocomidae; genus Opisthocomus; species Opisthocomus hoazin. The sequence goes on along the minus strand of NC_134416.1, from coordinate 47,864,843 downwards.
CACCCAGTCCTAAGGGAAAATCTGTAAGGATGGGAAATAAAAGATGATATTTACAGATATTTCATACTTCTGCACCATCCAGAAATACTGTATTAATGATGATGGAAGACACATCCTTGTCTTCTCTGTTTAGTACTCTATTTAGACCTCTTGTGCATGATGTTACCTAACCCTTTTAAATTTGACAATACTGTATACTCCCACAAATTCTTGTAACATTAAATTCTAGAAGTTCATTATATGAAAAATCTGTGTTTTTATGTTTAGTTTGATCTAAAGTCTGTGTTTTAGCCCAGCTGGATTTGGTGAATAGTATTAGTACTGCAATGACCTTGTCCATCATCTCCATGATTTTGTAAACCTCAGTCATATTTCCCACTCTGCCTCCTCCTGTCCAAACTGAAGAGTTGCATCTTCTTTAGTCTCTCAGTCAGAAGCTGCTCTATCTCCCTCATTGTTTTAGGCATTCTCCTCTGTATCTTAACTAACGTGATTATGTCATTTCTGAGATGCAGAGGCCAGAACTATATACAATGCTGTGGTCTGGGGCAGCAGGATTTAATTTAGTAGCAAAATAACACACTCTGTCTTCATCTCAGTATTTGTCCTGAGCATACTGCATTCTGGTACATTTTGTTTCTGCTGCTGCAGGTGGAGCCAATTACTGAGCAAACTTTCAACCTTGACTCTTTCTTAAGTTCCAGTTCCAAATTCAGCCTCACAGAACCAAAATTGAGACTATTTTTGCTTAGATAAATTACCTCACATATTTATGTCCACTGACACTCGACTACTATCTTTTAGGCCAATCATTTATTTGGTGAGTCTTTTTTCAGTACTTCATTGCTAGTATGACATTTGACTACTTGCAAGAGGTTAGTGAGATCTGCAAACTTTTAGATGCACTTCATAAGATCTTCTCCATGTCCTGAAAAGTTGAGTGAGACTGGGCACTGAAAGAATCCACTGCTGACTTTTCTGCAGCTGGGAAAATAGTTATTAAGTTCTAGCCTTTGCTTCCCATCTTTATGACATCCTTCTCTTCAACCTGGTGGCAGCTTAGTTTCCTTAGTAGCCCTGAGTGTGAAACAACATCAGAGGCTTTTTAAAAGTCCAGTTACGTGGTATCCATCATCTCTCCTTTATCCTTAGTCTAAGCGACACTCTCATAGAAGTTCAGCAGGTCAGTGAGGCAGCATTTCCCATTCTCAGAAGACTTTGACTCTTCCTCAGTGTACTATTTTATGCGTATTGCAGTAATGTCATTCTTTATTATAGACTCATCTGCCTTAGCAGTAAGCGAGACTCAATGCTCTGCAGTTTGCAGGATCCCCTCCAGAGCCCTTTTACTCAGACAAGAACACGGGAACCTGGAGATGAGCTATGTGCTGGTATTTGTTTCAGGGACGTTTTCTAATGGCATCCACCTTTGCCATAGTCTTTTAGTTTTATAAGCAAGCTCGCTGGATGATTGCCTTCTTGTACTGGTATCATCTTCTCCTTGGTTTCACATCTGCAAATGTCTCTCAAATTGGTATTGCTTCCACAACCTGTCTGCTACCACCGCTACCTTAGATGTGGGAATCTCCCCCAAATCCCAAGACAGACTCAACGAAATTATTGAGCTTCTCTCTTACCCCCGAAAGTAATTTTTATCTCCTGGTCCATAATTGCTTGTTGAGAATAATATATTAGAACGAAAATAAATTTTGGACTTATGTTTTGTGTACGTCATTAGTTAACTTTTGACCATAGCCTGAAACATTCATGATATTTTAAACACATATATAGAAACACTTTTATGCTTGTTAGCTATCAGATCTTAATCCACTTTAAACTGAAGGGGGAAATAAAGGACGCCATGTACCACAAATGGTTACTATTTTTTCATGACATAAGTGGCAGAAATTCAGTGTGGGGGGTGGGGTGTGGAGATTGAAAAGGGTAAGTGAAAACATTTCTTTTCTGTTTTCATTTGTCTGATTTGAATTCTACCCTACAGGAGATCAAAGCCTCCCCACGGTGCCAAGCTCACAGTTTGAGAACTGCTACTCTACGTGTAAAGCAATATGAGGTGTTAAGAACAGGAGACACTTCTTGGAAGTGGTCAGTAGTTTATTACAGACTCTTTTGCTTTACCAGTAGTAGCTGATAGAAGTTTTAATTTTTTTCTCTGTGGGATTAAATTAAAACTGACAAATACAGAAACTAGAATTAGATGTTTTCCGAAGAAAACTTTTCCTTCTGATGAGGGTCAGCTATGTGGTCAGAATTGCAAATGTGAGCTTAGGAAAACAGGAACATGTTGATTTACAGAGAAATATATAAAATTATTCCTCTTTGCTTAAAAAGTAACAGGATTTTATATTAAAAATATAAAATTTTGTATTTTATTATTAAAAATCTAAAATGCTGATGATGTTTAAATCATTAATAAAAACTTTCCCAGGAATAAAATTCATCATCTTCTGCCTTGTACAAACTTGTTCATGCTTCTGTTCATAAAGACATTTCATCAAGCTCAGCCTTTCTAATCCGTAATGATCTTGAAAAACAGAAGAACAGTTTGTCTGTCAACTTTGTTCTAATTTTAAAGAATTAAGGAAAAAAAAATTAGTATCCGTCCATTTTAAGCTTTTAGAAACCTGTTTGTCTGTCTTTGGGGGGTATATTAATGACTATTGATATGTATTGCAAATACAGCCACTAATACAGTCTCCTTACTAACCAGAAAGAGAAGTATCTTTGCTTGGAAGTGGAAGATTTTGCATCATTCTGCTAAGCTACCTCTGTTTTTAAAAGAATTTAATAAGATAACTTACATTAAAAGTTTTTTATAAGAATGCAAATTGAAATGTGGTTTTAAATTTAAAAATAATTTTGTTTTTAACACTGCACAGTTTTGACAGTTTCAGCTCTTAGTCAGACCTTTGAAATTTTACATAACTCCAGTGTGTCAGTAATTATATCAGCAATATTGGAATATCAGTAATTATAAAATGAATTCTGTATGTTCACATTTTAATCAGAACAAGAAAGTATGGTGTTATCTCTGGCAGCCGAGTCAAAATAACACACACGCAAACTACGAACCTTTGCAATAACATTGTTTCTTTCATGTCACATTTTACTATTTAGTGCTTCTCAGCAAGTCTCCACAGATTACCACATTATAAGACAAACTTTTTTTTGTGGTTTTTCTTCCATTACAGAATCACAGAATCACAGAATAGTAGGGGTTGGAAGGGACCTCTGTGGGTCATCTAGTCCAACCCCCCTGCCGAAGCAGGGTCACCTACAGTAGGCTGCACAGGATCTTGTCCAGGCGGGTCTTGAATATCTCCAGAGAAGGAGACTCCACAACCTCCCTGGGCAGCCTGTTCCAGTGCTCCGTCACCCTCAGAGGGAAGAAGTTCCTCCTCATGTTCAGACGGAACTTCCTGTGCCTCAGTTTGTGCCCATTGCCCCTTGTCCTGTCACTGGGCACCACTGAAAAGAGCTTGTCCCCATCCTCCTGACACCCACCCTTCAGATATTTGTAGGCATTTATAAGGTCCCCTCGCAGCCTTCTCTTCTTCAGGCTGAACAAGCCCAGTTCCCTCAACCTCTCCTCGTAGTGGAGATGCTCCAGTCCCCTCACCATCCTTGTAGCCCTCCGCTGGACTATGGTAGAAATTGAATGGTTAAGACAGTTAACTAAACTGGTAATCACCTTAACAATCCTGAATGGAGTAAAATTTGCGAAGATCAATAACTTGACTGTCTGAAATGTATTTAATGAAACTTATGAAAGAAAGAAGTTTCTAAATCCAGTCCTTCTGGATTCCTTATGTAGAATTCTGAGGGCAGAAAAAGGATGAGCAAGTTTCCAGGGTAAATCCTGTGGATATTTGTGCCTCACATTGGTGTTCAACAGGTTACACACACACTTTGTACTTACCTAAAAGCTTCTACCAGTATCTTCTGTAATGATTCTTGGATCTAATATCAATAAATCTGCCACATGCCAATTCTTTTTTTTTTTTTTTTTTAATTTTTGTAAAGCAGATGCTTTTATATGTTTTCTTTTTCAGGTCATCCTTCTCATGACTGTCCCAAAGCAGCAAAAATTTTTCTGATTTTTCACTTTTCTGTAAATGTGATGCTGGAGTTATGGCCAGATGATGACAGTAAAAGGCTCAATGCAAATTATGCAATAAATATTCCCATGGCTTTTCCCTTATGGCCCTATATAAATTCTCTGCTTGCCTTTTTCCCTTCTTAGGTAGCTCAACTCTCTCCTTCCCATTCTAGCTTAAATTGGAGTAGAAGATAAGCAAGAAAATGCTTAGAAGGCACATAAGAAAAAGAAACTATGAGGGAACACAAAGGGATAGTGTTAGTCAGGGAACTGTTTACTTTCTCTGTAGGAAGGTGGCAATTTCCTAGGTATGAGCAAGCCTAAAGGCAAATAGGTTCCTCAACAAAGAAATTGAAAAAGAAAGGTGAAATATTCTGTCGACTTGCATATAAGTTGGAGGTAACTGGCAAATACATTCAAGAGGGATGTGAAAAAGGGATTTAGAGACCGTGTCTTTTAATTTTATGGGAAGTCTGAGGCTTTGAAGTTGGCAGAGAAAACATAAATAATGATTAATATTCTCTCATGCTTCAAAGAGAATATTAGGGAGAGAAATAGCAGACGTACTACAAATATAAATCTTATTCTTTCTGTGCATAACCTAAACAACATTTCTTAATTGTGTGGTAATTTTGAGGCCATGTTTTTTTCCAAGTATTGTGGAATGCACTAATTTCAGAATTAGGGCCTCTTTCTTGGACTGGAAGAATCTCTGCTTATTTGTTTTGTGTAAGACTATATCCCACTGTGTTTTGTAATGTTTAAATTTCTTCCCTTATGATCCTGTGTCTGCTGGGGTAACCCAACATCGTTCTTAAACCAGATGTTATTGTGATGTTACCAAAACACTTTATAAAAAATAGGGGTTATAAGGTATCAATTAATTTGTATGCCTGTTTTCTTATTTGATACCTTTCCAAATGACAATGGCAGTGTAGGTCATGAGAAGGTCTAACTAATCCACACACACTACTGTGTTTCTGTGTGTATGTGGGCAGATTCTTTACAGTCTGGGTATCAAGTCATAGCCCCATGCGATGTGCCTTTGAGTAACACAAAAGTGTCTTCATCGTTTTGTTTATGTTGACAGGCTTTTATGCCCCCTCGGGCCAAACCAATTCTGTAAGTTGACAGAGGCCAGAGGCATCAAATCAAATAGTTCTGGCATTATAACGACTACTTTGTGGGCTATCATGAGTCATCTCTTATTTTCTGCTTGACCAATCTCAGACAATTTCAAGTAAGAGGCACTTAAGCCAAAATATTCGTACAGAAACCACTATGTCAGCCCACAGTATTATCAAATTATTTTACAGGAGCTCTAGATGAGTCACAGCAACAGCAATATATTGATGAATTCTACAGAAATCAATAGCTCCCTGCATATGCTCAGCAATCTGTATAAATTTTCATTGTACACTCTAGAACTGGGGCCAAAATTCAAAACTATATGTGAAGAATTACTTTAATCTTACATATGATCTTTCAAATGTAATAGTTCATCAGTCTTTTAGAGGTCAGTGAGAGTCAAACAAGGATGGTAGCTGTGGGACAAGGTCCTAAAAGATTATTTAGCATAGAGCAGTGATCTCCCTCAATAAACAAGATGGCCCTGAAAGACAGGTTCCCGAACTAAGGATCTCAGCTCCCACTTGAGAAAAGTGTGTGGGATTATAAACCACAAATCAATTGGATTTTATTCTGGTAGAAAGTCAATTTAATTAGCTAAGTATTTCATGGGATCACATAGTGGTAACATAGAAATAAAACTGACTTATTTATCTGTAAGTGGATTCATTACCAGAAAATGCTGGGGGACTACTTTTTAACAGTAAAAGTAATATTGCCAATTTGGTAAGATAGTACTGTAAGAGTGCTTATTTTTCCCTCTCTCTCCCTCTCTCTCTCTCTAAATGTAAGCAGATCTATACAATACAATTTCATGGTAATACATTTGACATATTCATGTCATATCACAATGTTTACAAGCAAGATAAACATGTGAAGTGACTTCATGTGTTGTCATGTCCTGTTGCAAAAGGGGGATGTGACAATTGTCATGACGTCAAGAGAACAGAATTCTTCAAGTTTTCAATATTTTGAGTAAATGCCTCCAATTTTTTAGACCTTTATTATGAAATGATAGAGACAGTATGTGTCTAGTATAGATGGCAGGGTAATCAGCCAAAAAATAGAAAACATGTGGTGACTTTCTGGGAAACTGTTGTCCCTAAAAGCCAGAACTAGCTTTCCTTCTCTGACTGTCTAAATTTTCAATTGTGTTAAAAGGATTTATTAACTAATATTTACAGTATTATTTGTGGGACTGCGCATTGCTACATCTCCCTCAAAAGGATCTGATTCCGTACGTACTGATCACTGTGCTTTGGATGAAATTGAACAATCACAGCTGCAATGTCACATACTGTAATCAGTTAGATTTCCTCTACTGGTGAGCAAAGTGATGATGGGGCACATTCCTGGGCACTGGAACTGAACCACTTTCACTGTTAAATCATTATGATCTTATACTCCTACTAATGTTTTCAAAAGATTCATTAAAATGATCTGTGGCACATACTTGGCCCAGGCTGTCTGCAAAGAAATTCCAGGTTGGATTACAGAGTGAGCACTGAGCAGCACAGCTCGCCATAAGGAGATCAAATGTTGTCTCCCCGTTCTGGAGGGTGAGAGAGTGCAGCGGTACATGTGAGGGCTGCTCCATACCAGGTTGTCTCAGAGCCAGAAAGCAGTGTTGGGCATGTTTAATTCAGTAGGATAGATGTAGCCTTCGAGGCCTTTTCCGGTGTATTAACAGAAAATCACTACAGAAATCAAAGGCTTAATTAGAACCGAGGCATTAGTTTAATTTATCCCTGTCTACTGATATTTTAATGTGTTTACACAGTAAACCAGTGGCTGCCTGGTCGTTGTTTCTCCTGTAAAATGTGACTGTTACTGTCAAAGCTTACAATGTATCTTCTATTGTGAAAACACTGGGTCAGACTTTTCCTATGGGGATTCTTAAAAGTTTTGAGTTTTGTCTCTCCTGCTGCTCAAGGGGCACAGAAACACTATATCTGTTTGAATATATCAAATGTGCTTTAAAGCAAAGAGTATGAAGAGAAGGAAGCGACCCAGGACTTTACATTACAAGGGTCTGTTACACCTTGCTGAAAGGTGGAGTGGCTTCTGTAGTCTGCTTGAGAGCAGAGCTTCAGAGAAAGTCTGCTGTCCCACTGGAACAGAAGATACATAACTCTACAGATGGCTCTGGTAACTATGCTGTCTTACCAGACTTGGGATATGATATAACAGTAATGCAATCACTGTAGGCTTTATATACAAAATTGTTTCCTGGTCCCATAGGATTATTATCAAAGTATTTTAATTACTCAGCTACTGAAATAAGTACATTTACTGGGAATATAAAGAAAACTCAATTACAATAGATGTTTTCAGAGTATAAAAAATGACTTTAAGGCACTTGTAATAGAATTAAAAGTGTTATCATCAACTATACTGTAAAACTTTTCTAGTTAAAATTGTTAAAAACATGTAATAATTTAGCAGGTTTCTGCAAAACAACGAGTACAATTAGCATAATAAAAGTGAAAGGTGGTCAAATGCAGTCGTGTGTTTCTAGCAGGTAAACTATTTCTGCCTAATGAGAAAACTATTTACCTTTCTGAGGGAAACTGTCACAGTACATCCATATCATTGTACATATATTTAAAATCATAGAATCATAGAAAGTTTTGGGTTGGAAGGGACCCCTAGAGGTCATCTAGTCCAACCCCCAAATGATTGTCCTGAAATAAATGCCAAAGATATCATAGGCAACAACATGTCAGCTATGGTCATGGTCATACACGATGAGCAAATATGTCTTAAGAAAGTCTGCACATAAACTGATTTGAATATCTGTAACAGAGTTATCAAAAAGTGTGACAGCGGTTGGTAATTTGGTAATTTGAGTTCTCTCATCTGAAAAGAATTTCAGTGAATTAACATCTAACATCATCTTTTGTTTCCATTTAGAGAATATATTGAAGGCTTCTGGAAGCTTAATGTTGAAGTAGAGCTAGAATCTATATGTCCTGATCATGCCACTGTGTTATGGTGTGTTACAGACCATTTTCATTTGAAAATGGCTGAGAAAATCTTTAACATCACAGCAGGCATGTGGCTAAATTAATGTCGTTTCGTGAAATCTGAGGAGCAAGGCATAAGATCCTAGTTATCATTTTGTCCTAAAATTACTACTTTGGGGAGTTAGAAGCAAACCTAAAGGGTATCAGTTGTTCAAGTGAATAGCAGAGTCTTCACAACTGAAATTTTAAATGAGCACTACCGAAAAACAAACCAGCATGTGCTGTGAGTGGAGAGTGCGCTAGTAATTCTGACTTAACTTTGAATGTTTGGTTCAGGATTGATCAACTCAGGTCCTCTCAAGCAGTATTTTGTCTTTTAATTTCTACTTGCTTTCTGGGGGAGACATACACAGTGCTTTATGGAAAAACATAAAAAATAAAAATAAAACCAATGGGCTAGGGAAATTCGGCTTTTACACGGTAGATGGTTTTTAAATGTTTATGGCGCTTACAATAGGCTCATGGTCTCAGAAGCTCTTCTAGGATGCCTCTAAAACCAGTCCCCAGTGGCAGCAAGAGTGGAAGCATTAAAGGAGAATGGCTTTTGGCAGCGGTAGCCTGCTGAGGCTTTCAATTTGCATGGCAGAGCCATGGTGCCACAAATGCCAATGAGTTGAAGCAGGCAAAATAATCTTCTGCCGCTCTGAAATTCAAAGCCTCTTTTGACGCTACCTGCCACTTGTAGACAGATACCAAGTAGTGGGGGTCCAACATATCCTATGTCACTATTGCTTTTCCTCACCTTTCCAAGGCAGATTGAAAAGCAGTGAATGCTGATTAGTACAGAGTCCAAGCTCGCTTAGAGTTGTTGACAGCTGGGAAGTTAGATTCTGTCTGCTGTTATTACAGGAGAGCATTTATTCAGTAGTATTTTTCATTAATAACTTGCATTTTTCATTTTATATATATATATGTATAGAGAGAGAATCTATATATAGTATTTTTCATTAATAACCTCTTTCTCCTTTCTGTTTCTAAGCCCCTTTGTTTGGGAACAAAACCACATGTTCTTCAATTATGACACCTGGACTTGGAGCAGCTAAGACAGCAAATCATAAATGTTTGAGCCATGAAATAAAAGAGGATGGGCACAAGTAAGTAAATTTACTTGCATTTCCATTTTCTGCAATGTACTGTAATTTATGCTCTGAATTAATCAATAGGTGTACTTTCCTGTTGTCAAACATACATCTGCCTTAAGGATACAAGAGCATTTATCTGTTTTTCCTCTGAATACTTGATCTGCAATATAGATGTGAAAAATACTATGACAGTTTCATTAGTGAGGATTTTAACTGATAATTTCAGGTGTTTAATGGAATTCGTGGTGGTACTATTCATGGAAAATGTGGACTTCTTGATAGGTTCAAAGATGTGTCTGATAACTCTTGTAAGAACTTGACTTTTGTAATGTGCCTTTATTCATTTGCAATAACTGACAATTATTAGTGTCAATTTGTATGCTCACATAGTCTTCTATAAATGACATGCACTTTTTAGCCCAAAATAAATACAAAGGAACAGAATTTATATAATTCTGAAAAATAGCAACATAGTTCATGCAATCAAGACTAAAAATAAGTCTGGTTCTTCAAATGAGGTTCCCGATGAACCATTTCTCTTTATTAAAGGATATTCAGTCCTAATGTTTTTACTGACTTAAATAAATTCACCACCTGTAAAAAATAACCACAGAACTCTCTTATACCTTGTCAGTATTAAAGAAATAATAGAGTAGGAAACAAAGACAACAGAAAAATGTATTTTACAAATATCTGAAGATAATATATGGGAAAAGAAGTTAAAAATTAAAATCAGTTCATACTGGAATTGTCACAAAACGTTCAGGCAGTTTCTGTCAATAGCCATTGTTTTCAAAGTTTGACATCTGTGTAAGTTCTGGTTTATGAACCAGCTATCAGACAAGTATATTTGTAATCCCCTTTGGACATAGGCTCTAACACTGAAACATGGAACTTTATATATTCCTTAAACTGTTTCAATGTCTAATCTACCTTTAAAACCTGCTACATCCTTGACCTCAATGTTGTATGTTCCAGCTCATCCTGTTGTGCAATTATTCATTGTTCAGACTTTTAAAAAGACATAAGTTGATGCATTTAAATCTCATTGATGTCGCCTATTTGTTTAGAGTGCAAGACAGAGCAAAAACTCCTGATTTATATTCTCTACTATATATTACTTTATGTATTTTCAACTTTTTTCCTTATTGTTCATCATCTTCATAGATAGTAATCACAAGTTTCCATGCCTCTGTTGCAAATAAATGTTTAGGTCACTTAATCACTCAAAGGTTTTGCAAAAAAAGATTTTACTGAAAATTTAGAAAATTTGATTTTACAAAGTTAGTTGGCAAGATTCACTCTAATACTTATTAAATAAATGGAATATAAAATCAAAAGAGGTTTTGAGTGGAAAATTATTTATACAGAGGTAAAAGATAAGTGTAAAGGGTAAGGGAGACCCTACCATTGAGTCACAAGGTTCAGAATGGAACCCCTTGCTTTCTAAACTCCTTGTCAGAGAGAAGCCTAGGTATGGCTGGATCCAGACCTGGCCTTAGACCACAATGATTTATGTCATAAGGATATGTTTAGCAGCAGTTCATGGTGTTCACAGTTTAGTGAGAGAGACAATCATAGGAATTTAGCAGCTATTAATCACTGGTTAACTTAGCATTTACAGAGTGATTAGAAAGAATTTACTAATACAGTCACAGTAACAGGATATTCTGCTTTGAATCGATACACACATGCAGACACCATCATAGAAGTTCCCCTCAAATTCAGTGAAATACTCACTTGAAATCATATGATTTCTCAGTGGATGAAGGCTAAGTCTCAAGGAGATCAGCTCAGGTAGTTCATAAGTTACTCTGCGAAGCATCCCACTCAGAGGGGGTTACTGGGCACAGCCTGCTGCAGACCAGAAGAGCTCAAAGGGCCTACCTTGGTACTGCTGTGTATAGGGTCTCAAGATGATTGACTTTAAGCATCAGTAATTTTCCATCCTGGTTACAATCCATGTGATGCAGTCCTGATATTTAGACAGCAACTATACAGTTCCAGTACTACCGAGAATGTACAGTTCTGACATTTACTGGGAAGGTGCGACTCCAGGCAGCTGGAGTTCCTGGTGCAGTCAGGGAGTGCCTGATAAGCCCAACTCACTGGTATTGTACAAAGACAAGGAAAGACCCAAGTTGTACCGATTCAAAGGCAAGAATAATGGCCAGTGACTCCAGCTAACTATTCTTGCAGTGCAAGCAGGAATACAATGTTGGCTGGTTCTGGGATCGCCAGGTGTGAGGGGGGATTGAACCACCACAACCTCAAAACTGAAGAAAATAATCCTTAAAAAATCTCTTGTTAAAAGAGCAGCATTGATAAGGTAGTATTAAATACACTAAAAATCTGGTCTCTTTAATTACATTCTCATCTAGCGCTTTGTTGCAGATGTCTCCTGTCTTATTCAGAGCACAAAATGGACAGTGCTTAATGAACAACTCTTCAAGATTTTGTTTTTACTCATTATTCAAAATCTGCCCCCTGCCTTATTTACTGCACGTTCTTAAAACACACTCTGAAAAGAGAATTATTAAATCTCTTGGTTTTTTCCTACGGTACTCATCACTATAATATATGAACACTGCTGAAATAGTAACAGGTTTGCTTTCACAGGGTACAGGAAGGTCACTAGGGATTTTACTTGTTTGCAGGCAGAGAGTTGAAGACAGAATCATTAGAAGCAAAAATAGTCCACTGACATTTGTTGTCAGTCTTTAAGGACCATTTAACAGCCTGCAGATCTGTAAGTGTTCAGGGTAGAACCCTCTAGCATCAGTCATGAGTATGGGCATTCAGGAATTTGGAAACAAGCCACTCAGGCCTAATGTCAGAAAACCAGGAAACAAGCTGCACATAGTACAAAAATGGGTTGCATTGGTTTCAGTAGCCTGAAAGGAACGGTATCAAAGACAGAAGTAAACCAAAAGTTCTTCAGTCATAATTCATTTGCTTCAAAGATAGGACCATCCTTTCCTTACAAGCAAGGTTATCTCATTTATGCCACTTGGTTCCATGTCTACAGCAAAGGAGGCATCAACTTTGCAGAGAGCTTCATTTTCTAAACATCACTGTTTTACTGTCACGGGGTGAAGCCTACAAGAAAGCACTGCTCAGTGAGATCTTGACTGCACCTTCCCAGCTGTAACTTATTAGATGATTCTGGTAAGTTCTGGGAAAACAAAGCAAGCAGAGATAATTGTCACACGAGAAGCTTCCCTGGAAAAGCTGGATTACATCTACTCTGCTATAAATGGGTTAGGTTTTCACAGAAAACAAACAAAGAAGCACAGATGAACTCTCAGTGACTTTACATCTGTCTAAAATGTTTAAGGCAGGATGCCAGAAGGTGACAGTGAGCCAGGTAACAGCGGTTCATTGGCTTTGGTACAGAGAAAATCAAAGACATTGGCCTGGGGTGACAAGATGAACAAATATTGTAATATGAAGCACTTTTTTTTCTGACATTAATTATTCTGAGTACACTTCTGAAAAAGGTATCCTCCTCTGAATCTCATCTCACATAGCAGTACTGTCTGAAACAATGCAGGTATGAGATGTTACCATAGGTTCACGTAGCTGCATTAAAACTTTGTCTGTATTATTCTCTGACCTATTCATTTTTCATTTTGTTAAATTTTCTTTATTTTTTTTCTTTCAAGCGCAGTCTGCATGTTTTACTTAGCTGTCTATTGCGATATCCAAGATTAGTCCTTGAGAATTATTTTAGGAATAGAACATTCTCTTCCATAGAGAATATTCTCTTTTCCCTTTTTTGAAATCCCTTGATGGCAACTTTGGTTCCCAGAAGGCATTTCTTTCTTCTTTGTTAATGGATGCAAGGGCTCTGACCATGAATCTCCAGATCTCCTTGGTCTCTTTTATAGCTGTATATCATCAGAACATCCCTTCCATGTCTTGATCATTCTCCTGCTTTGTCCCAAGGTTTTTATTTCTTACTGACTGGCAAAAAAATTTAACTAAGGTCATTTTACCTCCAAATAACTGAAATAATTCCCATCCTGAGCAATATACTAGTCAGGTCTCATTTGGCTGCTTTTTTTCTTTTTTAGCATCTCTGGAATCACTGAAAATCATGTGTTGTTATATGAAGAAATTCTAAAATTAATGACAGTATGGTAACTTTTAAACTGTCAGCAGCTCCTTCATGAGCAGCTGGTGTGAAAATGGGAACCTCTGAGAAGGTTCTGAGAAGAACAACTGAAGCAGGAGTAGCCGTTACAACCATTCATTACTACTATTAGAGTATACAACAGGGACATACACATTTCACTATCTTCATGGTAGGCAGTGTCTTGAATATTGATCTTGCTGTACCTTGGAACAGAGAAAATGGAAAACACCACGACTTTCAGGGTGTGAATCTCAGTGTCACAAAAAGTGTCTAATTCAGAGCTATTGGGAAACATCTTGGTTTGGTTATTTGGAGTTCAAATGCATCCCTGTTGCCCAGGAAATGCTCAGGATCCTGGAATTTTTAGTACATTTTGAAGTTGTGGGACTCACCAGAGCTTCCCAGTTTCCAGGAAAGAATACCAGACTTCAGGTGTATCTTAATTATATCCAGACTGTACAATGGGACTGGTCAAGATGTATCATCTATCCCCATTGGTTCCAACCTTCTCTTTTCTGATGCCCTAGTTTTGACTGGAAGCAAATCAAGGTGGAAATTCTTGGAGAAAACTAGAATACCTCAAGATGTCAGTTCTTGAGAAATGGCTTTATGATGACCTGCATTTCTTTCTATCTCCTTAAAAATTGTCTTTGTTTCCATAGAAACAAAAAGAAAGCAGAAGCACCAGGTAAATTTGATAGATGGGAAGAAGGCTGTTTGTGTAGCAGCTACATAAGTGCAGAAGAAAGAAAACATAAAGCAAGCAACAAGAAAGGAAATAATTTTATAAAGACAGACAATGCTGATTATGACCCCATAATAATATACATAGTTTGTATTTCATGTAGAATAGAATAGTTGAGTTGGAAGGCAACAAAAACAATCATTTAGTCCAACTGCCTGACCAATTCTGGGCTGAACAAAAGTTAAAGCATGTCATTAGGGGCATTGTCCGAATGCCTTTTAAACACTGGCAGGCAAGGGGAATCAACCACCTCTTTAGGAAGCCTCTTGCAGCGCTTGACTACCCTCTCAGTAAAGAAAAGCTTCCTCATGTCAAGTCTGAACCTCTCCAGTCACAGCTTTGAACCATTCCCACATGTCGTATCACTGGATACCAGAGAGAATTGATCAGCACCTCCCTCCCCACTTCCCCTGCTCAGGAAGCTGTAGAGAGCAGTGCGGTCTCCCATCAGTCCCCTTCTCTCCAAAATAGACAAACTGAAAGTCTCAGCTTCTCCTTGTAGGACATGCCTTCCAGCCTTTTCACCAGCTTTGTTGCCCTCCTCTGGAAGCATTTAAGTAACTTAACATCCTTCTTAAATTCTGGGGCCCTGGACTGCACACAGTACTCAAGGTGAGGCTGTACCAGTGCTGAATACAGCAGGATAATCACCTTTTTTGACCATCTGGTTATGTTGTGTTTGATGCACTCCAGGACGTGGTTTGCCCTCCTGGCTGCCAGGGCACCCTGCCGACTCCTACTGAGCCTGCTGCCGATCAGCATCCCCAGATCCCTTTCAGCAGGGCTGCTCTCCAACCACTCCTCTCCCAATTTAGATATGTGCGCAAGGTTACACTGTCCCAGGTGCAGAATCTTCTTAAATTTCATGCGATTGATGATTTCCCAGTGCTCTAATTTATCTAGATTCCTTTGCAAGGCATCTTGCCCCTCAGGAAAGTCAACAGAACCTCCCAGTTTAGTATCATCAGCAAATTTACTAATGGTGCTTTCAACTCCTGCATGCAGTTCATTGATAAAAACGTTGAACAGAACTGGTCCTAGAATTGAACCCTGAGGAACACCGCTGGTGACCAGTCACCAGCCAGAAGTAGCCCCATTCACTACAGCCCTATGAGCTCTGCTTTTCAGCAAGTTCTTCACCCAGGTCATCCACGTGGTCAACTCACAGTTGGACAACTTGTCCAGAAGGGTGCAGTGAGGGACACACATGTCAATATAGACATCTCTGTGAGAAGATATTTATCCCTAATTCATGGAGTCTTGCAGCTTATTTTCTCTGTAAGTGACTTAGAGAGCAGAGACAGACTTTTGCACGTATATTTCATCACTTTCTTTTAGTGGCATAAGAGGAAGATCTACAAGAGTTTTCTAGAATGTGTTTATTTTTTTTTGTAGATTAGAGTGTGGTGAATATCAAGTGTATTACTCCAGGCTCCAAACCTTAAATCCATGATTCTCTAATCAGCTGAGAGAATCCTAGATGAAAGAGTAGAAAGGGATCATGTCCAGAAGATAACCCTACTTAGTCAGAGCAAGAAAACATCATTGCGACTATGGGAGTACAATCTTTATGTGATCATGGGTGTTCAGTTCAATACAGATTCAGCTGAACCACACTTCATTGCACAGTTGCAGAGACTAAGATGTCGCCTCCTGTTCTGCAGTGAAGTTTACTGCCATGTGAAATACTTGCACAATCACAGCTCAGGAGCTAAATTACTTGTTTAGAGCTGTTACTGTAATAAGCCATATAATTCCTTTCATGTATATTGCACTCCTGAGCCGGGAGGCAGACACAATAACTCTGGACTCTAATACTTGGCCACTGTCTTCCTGAAGAGGGCTCCATTTCCTGCAAGTTTTGGGTCTGTGTTGTCCCAAAGCAAAAATCTTATTCTTAGCTTCTTGTCACCATGAACTACTCTACATACACCCACACACCCACATATTGCTTTGCTGTCAGTCAAGCAGCCTTTAGGTCTCACAGATGTCCACTCCCTATCATTATCCTTACAGGAGATGAACCAAAGCCAATGAAATCAAAATTCTCAGAATAGTGCTGGTCGAAGCTAGCAAGGTGAATACATGGAAAGAATAACACATAATAACACATTAGAGGGTTTACATGACAGATTCAGCAGTGGCAGCTCTCTTTGTCATTTTCCTGCAGCACATGGTATCCCAGTAAATATTATGAAAGATCAGAAAAACAGCGTTGAATTTGGTAGATCCCCTTGAGACACCTGGTAATAATATGGTAAGTTTATGTCAGTAAGTACCATGAGGGCTAAAGTGGGACTTTGACCATGCTTGATCCTTTAAAAGGTTCTTGACAACTTTCCCTAGAGGAAGATTTTTATTCCTAGAATTAGCGTAAAATTATGCTCTTGGTAAAGCCTAACTGCTGTGTCAAGTTACTTTCCTAAAGTAAACTGCTGTGCAGTGCTACTGTGTGTTAAATGGCTTTCACACTTGAACAGGCAGAGTTTAACTTCCCTCATTTGTTGATCTGATAATTTCCAATTTGGCACATGAAAAATTCCATGCACATGGTGTAAATGGGTTAGGCTTGTGAAATCAGTTAATCTTTTTTTCTAGCACAAACTTAACGATAACAAAAAGTTACATCCAAGCTGTTGTAGTATTAAAATGATAAGAGCCCTTCAGATGCTTCCCAAGAGCTCTAGCAAGTAAGCAATCATCTATCTTTAATTAGTTTACTTTATTAATGAGTAGAAGGGCGCATTTAAATGAAGACATACCATAAAGCTTTTTTTACACTTTTTTGTAGAAATTGTAGACTTTTCTAGTAGAAGAAACAGTAACTTCTTGTCATCTTTTCTCAGCTATAAGAAATTATATTGTGTTACAGAATTGATGTATTTTACATACTTACTTCTACTCAGATGGCATCCTTGGTTTAGTCCATATATAAAAACACGTTCTTGCAGGCTCTCAGGATACTAATAACAGATTTTCATTCTGGATATTGCAACTGACAGTTTTCAAGGGCAAAAATTGTATAACGTAAAAAGTTGCCTGTTCTTTGGAAATGAAATGCAATTCTCAGTCAGTGAAGCTGAGACAGAAAAGTAAAATCCCTGGAAAATTATATTTTACAACACTCCATTTCATTGTTGCATTCTTCAACACAAAAGTGAAGTTATCAGAGTAATGCCTTATATCTACACAATTTATTCTCCTTGACAAGTAATTTCCACACCCTTGAAATGCACTTAGCAATAATTACATTACTTATTCTCAAAGTATTTTTTATTGTCAAATATACTAAAAAAAGTAAACAACAGTTTCAGGCATTAGCCCTTCTAGCTCAACATTTTAATTGAATTAGCTGATGAACATGCCGTTCCATATATCTATTTGGCAAAAGAACCTTCCTGTTTGTACAGCAGAGTTGATAAGGTTTGTAAAAAATTACCTGCCCTGTCTGCCCCAATTGCCAGCTTAAACAAAGGAATAATCGAATGAGAAATATGTGCATTTAACAATTAAATGTTAATAACTCTCAAGGTACCTATCTAACACCGGGCTTCTACTTGTTCTGGACACAGCTTTTGAATTCCCCAGTTGCTGAAGCATAGTCAGATGTAGTACGAGTCATGGGACTGGAGGAAGGAAAACGAAAGTGACTGCATGGTGGGAGAAAGCAAAGCCAGGTTCTTTTCTCTGGATCCCGAGTAACACAACTTTACAGTTGGCAGCAAACAAACAAACAGCAAATGCTGGTAGCAGATCTGAAAGTTGTGTATCTCATTTTGAGTAAGAACTCTAACATGAAGCTGTAATTATGTTCTTGGTTTTTTCTCCCTCTTCTTCCATCATTCTTGCTTACTTAGTACAATGACAGCCCCAATGGAAAATGTTATCTTTTTCGTCTAAGAGTAGGTTTAAAGAAAATCTCTAAAGAAATCAAAGACATAAGTTTGGATGACCCAGGCAGACACAGGACCTTAATTCAGGTCATCCAAATTACTCGACAAGTAAATATTCTTTGCCATCAGGAAATTATGCAAACAATAGATTGTTTACTTCAGTTCTGTCTTCAGCTCAACTATTCCAGAATTACAGACCAGGCCTATCATAAGACTGTGCTGCGAAGTCATTTAATCTGCAGTCTTTGTAGAGCTGTATGTGGGGCCAGCAAATGGTGAGTTCAGCATTTGTAGTGGCCAAAATTAAAATACTAAAAAATACACCAACAAGCTTTTATGACTGTATTTTAATATTTCTAATGAGAAGACAGTGACAATTCAATTTAAATAAATGTCATGACCATTTTTCTGTATGTTGAACTGGGTAATTACTTACAACAGTATCTTACCGATCTTAGATGATGTGCTGTCTAAAAAGGAAGACGAGGATGAAGGAATATGAAGGATTTTTTTTCAGAATAAAACCACTAATTCTAGTAATGTTTTTATTCATATGCAGTGACAGATCTCTGTTGAGATCACACTTCCATCATTGGTAATGGAAATATAGACCTTTCCTTCTTTTTGACTTCAGTTTTGCACATTTCCTTGTCTAGACTTGCTCTCTAAGTAGGTGTCAGAGGGAATTCTTGCATCATGAATACTTGGCTCCATATCTGGTTCCATCAGAAACTTTGCCAGGCTTACCAGTGGTATGCCTTATGTAGCAAACCAATACATAAAAATTAAGAGTTCATTTTTACCTGTCTTCTGGATGTTGCCATTCTCCAAGAACATAGTGATTGGACTGGCATGTCACTTTTCATGAGTGAATAAGCTCACACAGCCATTGCCAGATAGCTAAAGAAGCTGGTGGGTTTTTTGGTTTGTTGTTTTGTTTTTCTGCAAGTGGACAATTCTTTGGGGGGAGTTCCTAATGGTTCAGCTGTTCTTACTTATGTGTTCATAAGTTAGTGACCACACACTGCCAGTTTTCAATGCAACAACTAAAAAAAATGTGATAAAGCTTGCCATTAAGTTTTATGGATAATGACATATCATTGTTGCTTTGGAGAGGCTATATGGATGATCCTCCACAGATAACAAGTGGTGCATAGTCACAACCGTTGCCAGTTTTAGGCAAGTACTATTAAGGGCCTAGCTAAGGAAAGTACTGCAGGCTCTTGCACAATCACAGAATCACAGAATCACAAAATGGTTGGGATTGGAAGGGACCTCTGTGGGTCATCTAGTCCAACCCTCTTGCCGAAGCAGGGTCACCTACAGCAGGCTGCACAGGACCTTGTCCAGGCGGGTCTTGAATATCTCCAGAGAAGGAGACTCCACAACCTCCCTGGGCAGCCTGTTCCAGTGCTCCTTCACCCTCAAAGAGAAGAAGTTCTTCCTCATGTTCAGACGGAACTTCCTGTGCCTCATTTTGTGCCCATTGCCCCTTGTCCTGTCACTGGGCACCACTGAAAAGAGCTTGTCCCCATCCTCCTGACACCCACCCTTCAGATATTTATAAGCATTTATTAGGTCCCCTTGCAGCCGCCTTTTCTTCAGGCTGAACAAGCCCAGCTCCCTCAGCCTCTCCTCGTAGGGGACATGTTCCAGTCCCCTCACCATCCTTGTAGCCCTCCACTGGTCTCTCTCCAGTAGCTCCTCATCTTTCTTGAACTAGGGAGCCCAGAACTGGACAGCGTACTCCAGATGAGGCCTCACCAGGGCAGTGTAGAGGGGAAGGAGAACCTCCCTCGTCCTGCTGGCCACACTCTTCTTGATGCACCCCAGGATCCCATTGGCTTTCTTGGCAGCCAGGGTACACTGCTGGCTATACACAATAGCCCAATAGCACAATACTATGCTGAAGTCGAAAGCAGAAATGTGATTGAAACTTTATTGAGATACTGTCAACCTATGTTCTCAGATGTGACAATTATCTGGGAAGAGGCAGGTCAGGAATGAATTTCATAAACCACTGCTCGGGTATACACTTTCAACAACAATTTTAATGTAAATATCCCTGATGTAGGTAATTAGTCATGTTATGACAGTGTTATAACCTGGTTATATGTACATCAATACACTTATTTGTAAAATGAGAATTATCTCTCTCTGCATACACACACACACTCACATGTATATATGTTCAGCGGATAGTTACTGATAAGTAAAGTACTCAGGCTGTGCTCTAACAATAAAGAACCAGACAAAGGAACCTGGGTAAAGTGATTATGAAATAATAGAGGTCATAATCTTTAAGAAAGGAAGAAGTAATAACAGGACAATGAAAACCAATAGATTTCAGGAAGGCAGACTTTAATAAACTTCGAAAACTGGCATCCTCTCAGTGGAACATTTATTCAAAGGGAAAAAGAGAACTGGCAGGTTCTTACAGAAATGACACTAAGGTCACAAGTGCACACTATCCCAATGTAGAAGAAAACCAGAAAGTGGATAGGAGATGAACTGGACTAAATCATTAGCTCTTCTTTGACTTCAGAGAAAGAACATATTCAGGAAGAAAGATGCAGGGAGCAGAAAGTAGGTTACAGTCAAACGCAAATGTACAGCATGAGAATGTAGAGAAAAAAATAAAGTACTTGGATGTTCATGATCATAAGATAGTGTGAATAGTTAGTGGGAGTGGTATACTATCTACAGGTGATACCAGTGAAATTTAATGATCTTTTTTACATTAATCCTTAATAAAATGGTCAGTTTTGATCTATTGACTTATAGAATGAATTCCCATAATAAAAGTGTAAGAGCTCAGCCTTCAGTAAACACTATATAGTGTACTGGGTGCTTAGATAAGAAGCTTTCAAATGAAGTAGGCTAGAAGAATTTCATCCTAGGGTATGTAAGAAATGGCTTTGAGTTCGCTGAATCCTCATGGGTTATCTTTGAGATTCACATAGATCAGGCACCAGAAGAATGGAAGAGCATTTCTTTCTTTATTTAAAATGAGGAAAAGGAGGAAATATAGGCCCGCCAACATTCAGTACCACTATAAATGATCAAAAAACTATTTGTAAGTCCCTGGAAGGAAACAGGGAAATGAGTAGCAGCCCAAATGGATTTGTCAAGAGCAACATATGTCAAACCACTTTAATTTCTCTCTGACAGGGCAGCAGACGTTACAGACTTAGAGAATAGCCAGTAGATGTGATATATCTTGAATTTAGTAGAGCTCTTGACACAGTTTCAAGACATCATTATAAGCAAGCCATTTGGTCTATAGAACAAAATTATCAGAAAACTGTTCTTAGAGAAACACAGAATCACAGAACAATTGAGGTAGGAATGGACTTCTTGAGATTACCTTGTCCCCTCCCCCTGCCCCTGCCCTGCCATCCCTAGACAATGCTAAAGCAGGATCAGCTAGAACAGATTGTCCAGGACTATGTCCAATCAAATTCTGAATATCTGCAGAGACAGAGACTATACAACCTCCCTGGGAAAGCTTTTCCAGTGTCTGATCTCCCTCACAGTGAAAAAGTTCTTTCTTTTGCTCAGATGGAGTTTAAAGTCTTTTAATTTGTACTCATTGCTTCTTGTCCTGTCAATGGGTGCTACTGAGAAGAGTCTGGTTCCCTCTTCTTCGACTACCCCATGCAACGCTACAGGCTTGGGGAGGAGTGGCTGGAAAGCTGCCCGGTGGAAAAGGACCTTGGGGTGTTGGTGGACAGCCGGCTGAACATGAGCCAGCAGTGTGCCCAGGTGGCCAAGAAGGCCAACAGCATCCTGCCTTGTATCAGGAATAATGTGGCCATCAGGAGTAGGGAGGCAATCGTGCCCCTGTACTCGGCACTGGTGAGGCCGCACCTGCAGTACTGTGTCCAGTTTTGGGCCCCTCATTACAAGAAGGACATTGAGGTGCTGGAGCGTGTCCAGAGAAGGGCAATGAGGCTGGTGACGGGTGTAGAGAACAAGTCTTAGGAGGAGAGGCTGAGGGAGCTGGGACTGTTTAGTCTGGAGAAGAGGAGACTGAGGAAGGACCTTCTTGCTCTCTACAACTACCTGAAAGGAGGTTGTAGTGAGGTGGGTGTTTGTCTCTTCTCCCAACTAACTAGTAATAGAACGAGAGGCAATGGCCTGAAGCTGCGTCATGGGAAGTTTAGCCTGGATATTAGGAGAAATTTCTTTAGTGAGAGAGTGGTCAGGCATTGGAATAGGCTGCCCAGGAAGGTGGTGGAGTCCCCATCCCTGGAGGTGTTTAAAAAATGTGTAGATGTGGCACTTCGGCATATGGTTTAGTAGGCATTGTGGTGTTGGGTGGATGGTTGGGCTTGATGATCTTAGAGGTCTTTTCCAACCTATGATTCTATGATTCCTAAATACTGCTGTGCATGTAAGAGCAGCCTAGCTGTTTCCACATGGCACTAAAATAGTGTTTTCTATTGCAAAGAAATCTAGCATTGTGGATAATATTCAACACTAATTAAGAGTTTGCACTGAAAGTAACACTGCACAGTCTGTGGCTGCCCATAGAAATATCAAAATCAGCTTTAAAAAATACTTAACTTCAGGAATGAGTATAGTGTATTAATTTAGCACTCAGCTAGGGCAGTTCTCTGTGAAGAAGCAAGTATGAGTACTGCACACTTCCTTATAAAATGCTGATAAGATTTCAAAGCCCTTCTTTTCTGACTTATGTATCTCTGCTTTGAAATTTTTTGACTCTTGACAGAATACTGTGCCATGTAGGCGTTGCCTAAATTTTCAAGACATTTTCTGATAATGCAAATCACTGCAACTGAAGTCAAATTTATGAAGTTTACTGATACCGTGGAAGGCCTCCCGCAAGCTCGTAGTTATTTTCAGAAAACAGTTTTTCGAAAGAGAAAGGTAATAAGTAATAACATGAATGGATTCTTACTAAACAGTGGACAGATCTGTAAACATGCACGGAGACAGACTGCAAACTGTGTAACACTTGTAACTAAATGCATAGCTAGAAATGAACTTTACTGACCTATCAGACATTGTCTCGCATTCACCAAACTAATTGGTATTGACTAACTGAATGTCTGTAGTGGTCAGACAGATTGATTAAGTTTATAGAGATTTTGGCTTTTGTTTTGTTATGAATGTAACTCAGCATGATTTTATAGGATTTCATTCTTACTCTATTAAGTGCAGCATATTTTCAACCTTTGGAGCTAACGCAGCGTATGTATTAGTCAATGTGACAAGTTATAATTAAAACATATGCGTATGAAAAAAACATTTTACACTGAGTATTTCATTTTTGATGATTGAAGTCTGTTGTTATTTTTATACTAGTCACATTTCTAGGGCCCAATTTCTCCCTTCCATTTGTATTATCAATCATTACCTTCATATCCTCCCTCTCTATTACAATTTACTGAGTAGCATTGCCCCTCAACGCATGGTTCTTCACAAAAATAAGATTTCTTAAAAAAGAGATGCATTAAACAGAAAAATATAAGCAGTTCTTTGCATTTATTTCTAGGCTAACACAAGTAGTGTATCTGCTATTTCATACAGAAGTCAATTTGCCTGCAAAATCAAAGGGGAAAGATCAATCTGCTGAAAATGGCTACAAAATGCTAGTTTTTCTCCCAAATAACCAGTAATGAGTGCTACAGCAGTGTTTTCTACTCATAATGGACAAATACGTATTTACAGGCCAGATTACTGCTATTTTAGATCAAATGAAACCACAAAGAGTGAATAAATTCACAAGGAAAATGCCTCCAAGTATACCTGGGCAGAGTGTCTTTGCTCCATTGTGTGAATACAAACAGCGCAAATAAACCTGATTTTTCTTTTTAAAATGAGAAATTGCTATGTTTCTTTTTTCTTAAGTGGTGGCATTGGTCTGCTCTTTATCAGCTTGCCTTAGAAAGGGGAAAAGAAGGAAACAAAGGGAGAGTGGATAATTATCCTTAAAAAAAATGTCCCTTGGAATGCTCCTTCAGTCTTGGATATGAGAAGTGATTTGTCTAAAAGGATGCTTCAATCTGATCCAAATTTTTAAAAGTATACACATTAAAATATTTTTTTTATATGGTGTATGTTGTGGAAAAGAATATATTTTGCATTTTTAAGTGATTTTCTAATTAATACCTGATGAAATAGGTCTTGTACTTCAGTATTATTGTTAGAAAGCCTGCTCATAGATCTATATTACTGGGAGAGTGACTGTGGGACCTGAACTGAAAATACTCTTCTATTTATCTGAAAAGACAGTGCTTCTCCAACAGAATTAAACAAAGAAAACAAATCCTGCAGCATTGTAGGTAAGGAATAAGCAATATCTAGCTTAACAAATTAGTACTCTTTAGCAATTAATTTAAAAGGAAGATAGCTACCTCAGTTCAAACACTAAAACCTGAAGGAAAGAAGAACCCGACAGACATCAGAAAAGAAAATCTTCGTTTTGTTTGTTTGTTTAGCTTTTCCAGTGAACATCAAATAGATCTTCAAAACAGAGTACTCTAAGCTCATAAGCACATATAGCTCAATGGGACAGGCACTGACATTCTCTTGGTGGCCTGGGAGACAGCAGGCTATGAAGCAAAACATGTTTAAACATGGACTATTTCCATGTATACAAAGCTTTTTATAAACTTTTAAAACACTTTTTTTTTTCTTAATGAGTATCTGTCTGGTTTTGCAGTTGTCTAATAGCATAATAGCATGCATAGAAAGGAGAATGGTTTACTAGTCCAGAAATTACTACTACAAAAATATTTGTGTGAGCATGGATTGTAAGTGCCTGAGGATGATTCTGGAGTCCATAATTTTTCATCTCTAAATTATCAGTTTAGATACAGGCAGCATCAAAATGACTGGAAACTGCTTGATATTTGTTGTGAGCTGTTGATGATTATCTCAGGCCATGTCTAGTTATTCAGGTATGCACTACCAATTCCATTTCTCATATGCCTGATCACCTCAGCCAAGGGAAAAAAAAAGGAAATTCATTGGTGCATTAGCACTGAACAAACAACAATGTGACATAACGTTAATTTCATTTTTTACGTTAGTAACAAATAGCAAGATCAGTAAAGTTTTATTTGTTACCATTGAGGTTTTGTCTTGATAACCCACTGCTAATTAGAGGAGTTCTGTTAAAAAATCTTGATGTAGGTAGCCTTACTACAAACTAAAGCCTGGCAGCTGGTCTAGTTTTGATCTGCAGTTCAAAAGATAATGTTTACATTGCTATAAAGCAGTATATAAATGCTGCACAAGATGATTAGGTATACATCAGACAAATTCATCAGTCTATTCATTCTAACAGGAACATAAATTAGCAAGCTATAAGCGAAAACAATCCCCTGCCGTTAATAAACTCAGTCTTCAGCAGCAAAGAAATAAAAAATTAGACAGAAAGAAGACTATTAAGCGATGGCAGGTAGTTAAAAGTTGTTTTATTTCTTTCATTATATTTAAACAATAATGACGTGACATCTACACAAAGAATCCGGGCATCCCAACACTTAGCTGAATGACTCCCACAGTGAAATTACCAGAGATGAAAATAACTTCTACAAAAAAGAAGTGTTTAAATGCAAGTTTAAAAGAGGTGTGTTTGGCAGATAGCATATGACAGGCACCTTCTCAAAAGTCAGAAGGAAACATGAATCAAGAAGAGCAAACAAATATGGTAGAAAGGTTGTAGAGAACATTGGGACTGTAACAGTCACAGAAGCAAACGAAAGCAGACGCATAAACTAGGATAAGACCATGTGAAAATTTTAAAGATGACGATGTCTTAGAAACCAAAATGCATTACACTGAGAGAACAGCCATCCATGATGAGATTTTTAGGATGAGTAATGGAGCTAAAAGAAAGGAAGACAGATTATGCAGCATTTTGAGTAGAGACGTTGACATATTTCGAAGTCAAAGAGAAAATTATGGTAATCAAACTATGATGTAACTGTGATGTGTATTTTAGAAGACGTATAATTACTAGAAATAAATAAGAAGTGAATAGTAGGAACAGAGGTGTGGAAATGGGAACTGGAGGTGAAAACTGCAAATAGGTATTTCCCCAGATGCATTTACTGGGGAAAGATTTCTGTGCATTTAGTACTTAAACACAGTATTCCTTATGAAGTATATAAGAAGCCTATAGATTACATATGCAAATTTATGACACTTCAGAAAAACACCAGGTCAGCTCTATGTTATGCTACTAAGCCAGAATTTAAAATCTGGGCCTGGATCCCAAGAAGTACTACAGAACTACTGCAGAACACAACCCATCAAAAAGTCTACTGAGTGGGAAGTTAGCATATTAAGAAGAAATTTATTTGGATGTAAAACTCCAGTGAGAAAAAAATCGTAAGAGGAAAAGCTAATAAATTTGTTGAATTAATGAGGGAATAAGCTAGAAGAATCAGAGGTTATAAATTTTCGCAGTGATCTAATATTTATGCTACTTTTAAAATCCTAAATGTTTCTCGAGGAACTTTGGTACATAATTACAAAGAGTGCATGACACATGCACTTACAGAGATATTTTTGTTTTGTCAGTAAGAGACACAGTCTCAGGGCAGCACCCTCCAGGATCTGTCTCCAGGACATCACTGAGGACTGCCCAATGACCTGTGTGAGTCTGTGTGGAAGGAGGAGATAGGATAGAAGCTGATCAAATACAGGAATACTGTGAGCCACAGGGCTGCTTTTCATAGTTCATTCTTTGATTCCAGTCTTAACTCAAAATATGGAAAACTTTCTAGAAATCTGTTTCCTGTAAGTCGTTCCATACAATTGCCTTGAGGAGAGGAGTGACTGAGTCCTAATATGGATTTTAATCCATTCTAAAACTGGCATCCAGATTTAAACCTTTAAATTGCGTTCAAGTGAGGTTTGTTAGAAGCAACTCACAGTAATGTGTGTGCTACTTCACTGTGTGGAAGAATATTCCATCAGAATTAATGAATGCGCTCTTGCCTGTTTGCCTTCGCTATTTTACTTACAAGGCTCATCTATTTCAAAATATGCAGAACAACCCATGAGTAAAACTACACGTTACTGAACACTTGCTTTTTAATGTTCTGATTTCCTATTTTGCTCTGCACTGCGTAGAATTCAAATTACTTCTGACCTCAAGTGGACTCTCAGAATTCATCAGTATTGAAGAACTGAACTGAGCCTTTGGAATGGGTCTTGTAGAGAGCAAGAAGGTCCTCCCTCAGTCTCCTCTTCTCCAGACTAAACAGCCCCAGCTCCCTCAGCCTCTGCTCATAAGACTTGTTCTCTACATCCGTCACCAGCCTCATTGCCCTTCTCTGGACACGCTCCAGCACCTCAATGTCCTTCTTGTAATGAGGGGCCCAAAACTGGACACAGTACTGCAGGTGCGGCCTCACCAGTGCCGAGTACAGAGGCATGATTGCCTCCCTACTCCTGATGGCCACACTATTCCTGATACAAGGCAGGATGCTGTTGGCCTTCTTGGCCACCTGGGCACACTGCTGGCTCATGTTCAGCCGGCTGTCCACCAACACCCCAAGGTCCTTTTCCACCGGGCAGCTTTCCAGCCACTCCTCCCCAAGCCTGTAGTGTTGCATGGGGTAGTTGTGACCCAAGTGCAGGACCTGGCACTGAGCCTTGTTGGAACTCATACAGCTGGCCTCAGCCCATCAATCTAGTCTGTCCAGATCCCTCTGCAGAGCCTTCCTACCCTCAAGCGGATCGACACTTCCGCCCAGCTTGGTGTCATCTGCAAACTTACGGAGGGAGCACTCAATCCTCTCATCCAGATCACTGGTAAAGATGTTAACCAAGACCGGATCCCAAACTGAGCCCTGGGGAACACCACTTGTGACTGGCCCCCAGCTAGATTTAACTCCATTCACGATCACTCTCTCTGCTCGGCCATTCAGCCAGTCCTTTATCCAGCGAAGAGTACACCCATCCAAACCACGGACAGCTAGTTTCTTCAGGAGGATGCTGTGGGGAACAGTGTCAAAGACCTTACTAAGGTCCAGGTAAACAACACCCACAGCCTTTCCCTCATCCACTAGGCAAGTCACCTGGTCATAGCAGGAGATCAGGTTGGTCAATCAAGACCTGCCTTTCAAGAACCCATGCTGTTTGGGCCTGATCCCCTGGTTGTCCTGCACATGCCCAGTGAGCGCACTCAAGATGAATCGCTCCATAATCTTCCCCAGCACCGAGGTCAGGCTGACAGGCCTGTAGTTCCTGGGATCCTCCTTCCAGCCCTTCTTATGGATGGGCGTCTCACTGGCGATCCTCCAGTCATCTACAAGGAGTTACAGATAGATTAACTTTTAAACAATTTGAGCAGTCCCATTGCCAATTTCAGTTGTACCTAGGTCTTTATAAATTTGAAGCCATTTTTAATATCTGTTTCCACTATTGATGGGGGTGAAGGCAGGAGCAGGGGCAGGAGATAGGTAGAGTTTCACTATAGCTGTACCAAAAACAATAAAAAAATAAATATATATATCTTCTTAAATTTATTTCACTGCTTTATCATTTTCAGTTTATTTTCACATCCATCCTTCAACAGTTGCAAACATCTTTAGGTGAAAGAGACAAAAAGCGTAACTCATTCAAGTTCTTTCTTTCAAATATAGTATAGCTGTAACCTAACACCAAGAATTTGCAGCAGTGTGCATGGAAGTAATATACAATAATGTGATGTGCTTTGAAGAATATTTTATTTTCAGAAAGTCTGTATTTATTACAAAACTTTCTCTGACTTGTGGGAAATAATCTCCTGCTGTGCATACTAATTTTAAAGCGAAAATCTAGTCCTGAAGCACAGCCTTGTGCATGAAGGGATATATGACGTGCTTTACCCAAAGAGTACCTCCAGGAGACTATGACTGCGGAGCACATCTTTGAATCA
This sequence comes from Opisthocomus hoazin, assembly GCF_030867145.1. Classification (NCBI taxonomy): domain Eukaryota; kingdom Metazoa; phylum Chordata; class Aves; order Opisthocomiformes; family Opisthocomidae; genus Opisthocomus; species Opisthocomus hoazin. The sequence continues at coordinate 47,835,805 of NC_134416.1, read as the reverse complement.
TAATCCCTTGCACCTTTCTTCTTGCCAAGAGAAGGACCTCTTGGGGATCTGTAGCATCATGCCGCCTATTCAAATATCAGCAATACAATGGACAAATGGAAGCAAACTAAGCAGTGAATGACTGTTTATTCTTATGTGCCTATATTATGTTCTGGTCAGCCTGTGCAGAGGTCTCGGGGGCCTTGCATCTGTTCTCATCCTGCTGAATAGCCCAACTCTCACTCCAGGGAAACAGCTTCTTGAGAACTTATTTTTAAAAATCTAAAACTTAAAGGCAGAGCATGAATAATGCTTTGATGGAAACATGTAAAGCAATGTTGCCTGTTTGCCTGCCTTTTAAACTTCCACGTCAATGTAAATATCTCTGTCTTAGGGCTGTTTCAAATCCAGAAGAAAAATACAAAAATTCAGTGTATGTAAGAACTAATGAGAAAAAACCCATATGCTCATTTGCAAAAAGACCATATTACTTTCTGATATTGCAGTTTTAATTTAATTTAATGCCTTTCAAACTGTAAAAGTAGCGTTCCTCGTAATGTAGCTTATATTCTTTCTTCATTTTAAACTCTCTGCAATCAGCCACCTTTCAAAGACACACAAGATTTGGTCCTGTGCAGTGCTGAGCTCTCTGAACTGCGATATAAGTTGTTGAGAATTAAAAATATTCCACACTTTACAAGACCGAATCTATTACGTTGCTATAGCTTGCCTTAATTCTGTTCTTCTGAGTTAGCGCGATTCCACCACTAGTAATGTAAATGGTTATTCTCATGGAATTGTGAAGTTAAACTGTCTTGGCTGAGTTTCTGATAAAAGAATCAACATCACAAGGTTCTTAATTGTTTGGAACTGTTGAAAATTACATGGAGTGCTGAAACATTTAGACCAGAGTCTACCTGAAATTCAGTATCTATATTCTCACAACAATTCATGCTTCACCATTTACTTCCCGAAACAACAATTGCTTGCATAATCTTTCTGCTATGTTCTGTATTATTGATACTGCCTTTGTATTTCACCAGGTAAGCAATATTATGCAATGTTTCATGGTGGTTTTGGGTTTTTTTCATTCATAAATATCTCTTCGTGAACAGCAGATTGGCCCTTACTTTTTTTCTCTCTTGATTTTTGTTTGTTTTTTTTGTTTTCTCGGGCAAGGAATATACAATTAACTTTTCTAAGTATTTGGATTCCTTTTAAACATATAACATCTTTAAGATATAGGCTATCAGGACTACCTGTTTGAAGCCTTTTTTAAGTATTTCCTTTTAAATTGTTGAGTTTTGTTGCTTTTTCTGCTGTGATTGTAAAACAAGGAAACAAATGGCAAATCAAACATTTAATACTATTATTGTAGTTAGAAAGGCCAAGGTGGTAAGAAGTACCTTTCTAAGAAACAAGCTTATACAGTTGTAAAAGTGGACAACTTTCAGGCACACTAACTTGCAACATGTCTGGCAAAGGCATACCAAATAAGCAGCTGTATATAAGTTGAGGATGATAACTTTAAGTGTGGGAAAGGAAAGTATTCAGCCTCCACAGCAAATACAGAGGCAGGGGTTGGCATCTCATTAACAACCAGGAGTGAGATGTCAGAGATGCAGAGGTATTTTTCTGAAAAACTTTCTTTCACTACTAACTGTATGGTCTTAACTTCTACAGATTGTCTGTAAGAATTTATTGTGTTACATAGCAATTTCAATGGTGCAGTCTCCATGTGTTAATTCACCTTTCTGAAAGAAAAGAATATGCTTTTATATCCATTAAATTTAGCAGTGGTATCCTGTCATACAAAAATCCCCCCAGACACTGCCATAGATGAACTCACACAATCAACTTGTGAAGGACAGAAGCACACAAGGGGGAATCAGAGAATTTTTTTATATAATAGCTATGCTGTCTATTTCAAAATTTGAATCTTTAAGGTAGATTTGCAGAACATCTTCAGCAGATGAGATGGTGGAGAAAAAAATTCTACTAAATGTTAAAAACTGTTGTCAAAATGTAGATGATGCTGAGGATGGAGATATCTAAAGATCACAACAGTTTTCCCATTTCTCACCTACTGCTATAAGTTCATTCTCTCACAAATGCAAAGTGCTTGTGTAGACCCTTATGGAACCTGTCATCTTTTTTTTGTTTGTTTGTATCCCATTATCACGTGCTATCACTAATTTCCTACCTCAAAGTGTATAATGGATTAGCATAATTTGCAGTTCATTATTCTCATATCGGTCTTGGATTGGCTTATTTCTCTGCCTGTCAGAAGCAATGTGTGGCTCATCATGAGAATTCGTCCATTTTTCCAATCACATCAATTGCGCAACTAAAGAAACTATTTTTTAATACAAACTTTACGTTGGCTATATTCTTAGATATATCCAAGCACACATTCAGCTTGCTTAAACATTTGCCACTAAAACGTTTGTGCGGTCTTGCAGTTCAAAATACCGCCTTGTAAAATTAATTGTCCTGGGTTGCATCAAGAGAAGTGTGGCCAGCAGGTCGAGAGAGGTGATTCTGCCCCTCTACTCTGCTCTGGTGAGACCTCACCTGGAGTACTGCGTTCAGCTCTGGAGCCCTCAGCATAAGAAGGACATGGAACTGTTGGAGCGGGTCCAAAGGAGGGCTACAAAAATGATCCGAGGGCTGGAGCACCTCTCCTATGAGGACAGGCTGAGAGAGTTGGGCTTGTTCAGCCTGGAGAAGAGAAGGCTGCGGGGAGACCTGATTGCAGCCTTTCAGTACTTAAAGGGAGCCTATAGGAAAGATGGGGACAATCTTTTTAGTAGAGACAGCAGTGACAGGACGAGGGGTAATGGTTTTAAACTAAAACAGGGTAGATTTAGGCTGGATATAAGGAAGAAATTCTTTACAATGAGGGTTGTGAAAGACTGGAACGGGTTGCCCAGAGAAGTAGTGGAGGCCCCATCCCTGGAAACATTCAAGGCCAGGTTGGACAGGGCTCTGAGCAACCTGATCTAGTTAGTGGTGTCCCTGCTCGCTGTGGGGGGGTTGGACTAGATGACCTCTAGGGGTCCCTTCCAACCCAAAACTTTCTATGATTCTATGATTCTATAATCCTTGAAAAAATAGAAAGAGGAAATATGAGGATTTTTCATCTTCATCATGAAGAAAAACTTTCCAAGAGGCCAAAAAAGGAAAGGCCACAAAAAAGTAGTCTACTTTAAAATGAGGAAAGCAGAAAATTTGGAACACTGTTGGGTGATGGCTTCTGATAAGATAACTGAAATTTTCTTAGAATTTTAATGTATATAATTCATTATCTCTGATATTCATAACTTTGTACTCAAAACCTAGCAAGAATTTTGTCTGTGAAGGTCAAATTTTGATATAGATATGAATGCAAGCAGAACATTATAAAATGATGGGTAAAATGAAATAGGATTAATCCCTTTATGGCAAACAGTTCTTTTAAGGGGAATTCCATATTTCTTCCCTACTGAGGTCTACTGCATTTGCTAATACAGTTACTTCATGCTTTACTTTAATTTTAAGAACCTTTTTCTTCAAACTGTTGTTAAAACTGAAGTTTCATTAACAGTATATCTTTCACAACACTGGAAGACTCACTAAAAGTGATGAATAAAGCATGGAAAATCTGGAGGACTGAGACATTTCTGAATATTTCTGGAATTTCCAGCAGAGTGCATGAGTGACAAAGCAGTAAACATCAGATTTTTAAAGGAATCTACACAGATTAGAAAAAACTTGTCTATATTAGATACACGCACGGAAAAAGATGAGCTATAAATAAGCTAGTGTTACTCCAAGAACATCTTGCAATTCTTGTGACTAGTCTGGTGAAAAAAAGACGTCTCAATATTCAGCTTCAGTCAGAAGAAAGTGAATAGTAGGAATTACTTCACAAGTGAATAAAAAAGAAAATATCATTACACTGTTCTATACACTTAGTTTTTTTCCAGTCTTGAATATTTGTGTGCTGTCCCTCTACCTCAAAAGGTGAAAAGATATATAGAGGGTTCTAGAGGCTTATCAAGATGATGTGAGATGGCACCTATACTAGGAGACATTGAATAGACTATGACACTTTATGTCAGAAGAGAAATGACCAGGGGAAGGCATTATGGAGATTTTAAGTTGTGGGACGAAAGCAAATAGAGAATGACACTTTTTTCTAACCATACAAGAACACATCAAATAAAACGATCAAAGAGTATGTTGGAAACCCATAAAACACATGCTTGTTTTCCAAGCAGCAAGCAGCCAACAGCTTAAGTCCTTGCCAAGTTGTTTACAGTCTAAAAGCATAAATAAGTTCACAAAAGATTAGATAAATACACGGAAAAAATGCCCCTAGAAAATGCTATTAAGCATGGATCTTCTGGCTGAGGCAGTCCCTAAGCTGCAGATTGCCAGAATTTTTCATTGCTCTGCCTGTTAAAAGGAGGCTTTTTCTAAGCAATGCTGACCCCATTCAGAGGCAGGATTCTGGGAAAGATGGATCTGTAATCTGACCTAAGGCACCTGTACATATCTACTCACACTGCACTGAAAAACTCCAGCTCAGTTTGAAACCATCATTCCAGCAAGCACTTTGATGTGCTGCCAAGACCTAAACATTTTGCTAAAGTTTTACTTTCCACAGTAATATTTCACCTTTTGTGCTTCGTAGTATACTCTCTTTTTCCATCTCTATTTTTGACTGAGCCACAGTTTACTCTAAAGCAGAGGTTATAGCTCCATTAACATATAAGTCAGTTATATTTAAATGGCAACATTGAACCATGACAGGCAAATAGTGTGTTGTAACTGGGTCCTACTACTCAGTAGGGTATATGCTTCAGTAGAAACCTATCAGTGAACGTCATCATATCAAAAAAGAAAGCATGACATCTACCAGCCATCCTTATTAAATGCAAAAAAAGACATAAAAAATAAGTGGACAGCTTCTCCACTGCAGGATTTAATAAAGCAAGTAGCACTAAAAAAAAAAAAAAGCTGTCAGTAAATGTCTTTTCATATATATATATATATAAAAAGAACACCTCCTATTTTGTAGAGGGAGGCTATTTGACTTACGAATTAAATGCTCTCACTTAGGAGACAGTATTCCACCAATTGCTAACACAACATGACTGAAACAGTTGTCCCAAAGTTCAGCTGGGTCTTTTTAGTTAAGAGATGAAGAAATCTGCACTGATCCGCCCCAGTGCTGTATTGCCTTGGGGTCATGATTACCTTTGCTCACCACTTAGACTTTCCTGTCCTGAGCTGAGACAACAGTCTCTCTCTTTGTCCGAAGTCTCTACCCTTGTTTCCAATAAACCAATCTCAGCATTTTTTCCTAATTGTAGCCCAAGTAACACTTATTGATACTCAAGATTTTTGAGATGCCAAGGCTAGGAGCACAACAGAAATCATTCTGCACAGGGCCAAAAGCTCACTGCAGAGGCCAGGGTCAAAAAGATAAGGTCTTTTTACTAAGCTTCTTACACAGTGGTAGTGAATGAAGTAAGCATTTGCTGTTACAGTGTTAAATACACGTACTTCCAGACGAACTGGGTCAGAAAGTGCCACTGGCCAGGTATTGTCCAATTTTGGGTGAGAGAGTGCATTTTGGTAGACGTGTCTCTCTCTCTGATATGAGAGAAGCCTATATTGTTCACTGGGTCTTGGGACAATTGATTAAGCCCATATCAATCATCACAGGCTTTGTCATGCCAATAAAAATAAATAATTGAAGAGTCAAAGGAAGCTAAGTGCAGAAAATTGTAATGCAAATCCCTGAGTGTGTCACTTCCCAAATGCCACAGAGGCTCTTTGGAGATATTGGTATTTTTCACAGTTTGTCTAGTGTATGAATTATTTGAGCATTTTAGCTTAAGATTTCACTGGAGACCATTACAAATGCACTTACAGTATTTAGGAAATTTTTTTTTATCTGGAGGAAGATAAGCTGTCACAAGAAATCATAATCACATTTTCAAAGGGAAAAAAGGAAAAAATCTAGCTTTCCACCTTCTGTCCAGTGGAAATCATAGAATCATAGAATCATAGAAAGTTTTGGGTTGGAAGGGACCCCTAGAGGTCATCTAGTCCATCCCCCCCACAGCGAGCAGGGACACCACTAACTAGATCAGGTTGCTCAGAGCCATGTCCAGCCTGGTCTTGAATGTTTCCAGGGATGGGGCCTCCACTACTTCTCTGGGCAACCCGTTCCAGTCTTTCACAACCCTCATTGTAAAGAATTTCTTCCTTATATCCAGCCTAAATCTACCCTGTTTTAGTTTAAAACCATTACCCCTCGTCCTGTCACTGCTGTCTCTACTGAAAAGATTGTCCCCATCTTTCCTATAGGCTCCCTTTAAGTACTGAAAGGCTGCAATCAGGTCTCCCCGCAGCCTTCTCTTCTCCAGGCTGAACAAGCCCAACTCTCTCAGCCTGTCCTCATAGGAGAGGTGCTCCAGCCCTCGGATCATTTTTGTAGCCCTCCTTTGGACCCGCTCCAACAGTTCCATGTCCTTCTTGTGCTGAGGGCTCCAGAGCTGAACGCAGTACTCCAGGTGAGGTCTCACCAGAGCAGAGTAGAGGGGCAGAATCACCTCTCTCGACCTGCTGGCCACGCTTCTCTTGATGCAGCCCAGGACACGGTTGGCCCTCTGGTCTGCCAGCGCACATTGCCGACTCATGTCCAGCCTTTCGTCTATCAGTACCCCCAAGTCCCTCTCAGCAGAGCTGCTCTCGATCCTTTCATCCCCCAGCCTGTATTGATAGCGGGGATTACCCCGACCCAGGTGTAGGACCTTGCACTTGGCCTTGTTGGAGGTTCACACAGGCCCACCTCTCCAGCTTGTCCAGGTCCCTCTGGATGGCATTCCGTCCTTCTGGTGTATCAACCGTACCACTCAGCTTGGTGTCATCTGCAAACTTGCTGAGGGTACACTCGATGTCGCTGTCCATGTCATTGATAAATATATTGAACAGCACCGGTCCCAGTACGGACCCCTGAGGGACTCCACTCGTCACTGGTCTCCATCTGGACACTGAGCCGTTGACCACTACCCTTTGGCTGCGACCTTCCAAACAATTCCTTATCCACCGAATGGTCCACCCATCAAACCCATGGCTCTCCAATTTAGAGAGAAGGATGTTGTGGGGGACTGTGTCAAAGGCTTTACAAAAATCCAGATAGATGACATCCATAGGTTTTCCCTTGTCCACTCTTGTTGTTACACCATCATAGAAAGCCACTAAGTTGTTCAGGCAGGACTTGCCATTGTTGAAGCCATGCTGGCTGTCTCGAATCACCTCCCTGGCCTCCATGTGCCTTAGCAAATGACAGTCTCCTCTTAAAGTCTAGGTAAGACTTCTACAAAAGCCTAGGTAAAGAAAAAGAGAGAAAATGAAAACATTTACATGCAAGTCTAACAGCAAAAAAGTGGGTTTTGTCAACGCAAATCAAACAATTGAAGTGAGCATACTAAACCATCACAGTATTTCTCAAGAGTACCTTCCCTTCTAGAGAAGTAAATTTACTTCTCTGGACCATAGTATATACGTGCTGTAGTTCAAACTTGTTGCAAAGGCAACAGCTTAGTGAAAGCCAAGTAGCCACTTAACATGGTGACAGTCATGAGGAGTAGGTCATTAAAGCATGAGCAGTCAATAGACCACAGCTTTCTGACCACGGCCTGTGAAGAAACACAGTCCAGATAATTTCTGAAGGCTGTTCACAGGGCTAGTGTATAAAGCTAAACAGATGGACAGTGATCCTTGATTTCTATAAAGGAATCTGGCAAGGCCAGGAGGGCAAGTTTACTGAGAGTGCTATCAAGCGTTTGAGAAATGCATAGAGACACACACAGAACTACGGCTGACAAGAGATGTGAAGACCTTTCTATAGCACTTCATAACTCCGTACGTCTTTTTAACTGCTGACAACCAAGTCGAGGATATGATGATTCTTCGAGCTCTGACAAAAATTGCATTATTGGTGACAAGAATTCAGCATACTTTAAAAAAATAAAAAAGAGGATGATCTGTGGGCTCGTTTCCTATGAAATTAAATTCTGGGGAAGTATGACATGAGACTGATTCTGGCTCTTTCTGTTATTATTTCTAAATGATGAAAAAAACACCCTCAAATTCAACATGAGAAATTATAGAAAGGATTCTGATCCTTCCGCCTCCGAGAAGGAGGAGAAATACAGTAAGAAAAAATTTCAAGGGAGTGTTGCTTTTGGAGAGAGCACACTCACATTGCAGGTTTTGGAATAAAAAGCAGGAGCACTAGACTTGCTTCTGCTGTGAGCGGGAGTTCTGTCATGCAGCAACAATCCCAGGCAAAGAGCTACAATTAACTAATGTGTTTTACTGGTGTATTAAGATGAAGAAGAGCATTGCACTAAACAGGTACTTTTCTCTGAAGTATATCCTCTTCTCTCCTAAGAAAAAAGCTGTCAGTCGTGGTGCCACCTGGTGGCTCATATTCAATGCATCTGCCTTGGCTTAAACTTCATTTTCTTCGCGTGGTTTTTATTCCAAAGTGAGCATCCCTCATTGGGCACCTATTTACAAACAGATTCAAGCAAGGAATTCAAGCACTTGTTGCTAACAAATGGATGCTTTTGCAAGGAACAATTGACTTATTTCTTGATGGTTCATGTTGGCATCTATATAGAGGGCATGCTGTGATATCATTTCTCTAGTTTTATGGATGCATAATTGAAAGTGAAGGCTGAAGGAAAATGCTGAAGAGGAAATCTAACACTTTACTGAGATATCTGTGTTGTTAACACTACTCTACTCATCAATTCCAAGTTACCTGGAGTAACAAGGAAAGCGAGGATAATCAGGATTAACCAAATCATGGAAAACACAATATATAAATTTGCCTATAATAACATAAAATGCAAATAGGGACATAAACCACAAAAAGAATATGTCACCAATAGTCTACTGTAATGAAGTACAGCCTGAGTCTGTATGTCACAAAGTACACTACAGTTTATACCGTGGGGATATATCAACTTTGTCTGCAGTTAGGCTTGTTGTTTTTTCAACTATTATGCAACCCATGGACAACTGAATATGAACAGTGTGATTAAAATGTTGTACATATTTATTACTCTAGTGATACTCTTACAAAGTTGTCTAAACTGTTGAGGTAACTAAAAAATGCATGTATTAAAAATACTTGGCTCTGTCTTTGCAGTTGAAATGGAAAATCAATAGTTTTTACACTATATTAGTCTGATTTTTAGAAGACCTCTTCTGATTATTCTGATAGACACTTATACAGGGCTTGATTAATTCTGAGTAGAATTAACCTGCTACAAACTATTGGAGAAAAAGACCATTCTATAAATCAGGCTATACCTGATTTATCCTGAACAGGCAAAGGTGCAAAAATAACTGCTTGTTTAATGCAAACATTTTTCTTTGAAAACAGGTGAAGATTAATTTTACATTTACATTTCACAAGTGCATGCTGCCCAAGCAGTTTGCTCACACAAGAGAAAGCTCTAATACTTTGACTGTTACTATGAAATCAACATCAATCACTTGTTTTGCCGGAATAGTTGAGAAACAGCACTCTTCAAGTTTATCATCAGGATAGTTTCATCCAAAAGCGAAATGGTCTACCACTACTGCTGCACCATTTATGAAAGCAATGTTTAACAAGGTAGCCTGTAACTACCTTATGCTGTTCAAGTCTTAGATTTTAAAAAAACTTTACTTTGTAACTTTTTTCGTTCTATTTTCTTATAAAGCTGTGAACATCAGCATTCTTCTGTCTACCAGTTGTGTTCACTGAATAAATACAGCAGAAGACAATTATCTGTGTGAAGCTGGGGCAGATTAATGCACAAGGCTTTCATTCTAACTTGTTACAGTGTTTTGACTACTGTGCATCTTTTGTTTACATTACTACTAATCTAACATGTCTTTCCAATATATTTCATGTTGACAACAAAATGGCAGTCTGTACGAATTGCAGATTCAGTTGACTGTTTGTAAAATGATTGCCAACAAAGCGAATCTGTAACTACTGAAACAATACAGCTCCAACAGCAAAACCCCATACTTTTCCTGTTTTTAAACACTTAAACATTTTTACCTATGAACGTATACAGACAAGTTGCAAAGCATTAGAAAGTTTTTGTGGAATTTTTGTAAATATTATGATTTTATGCAGGAAACATTGCCACTTTGAATAATATCTCCTTTTCCACTTACAGAGCAAATGTTGTTCAGCTACTAAACTGAGTATAACATTAATGAAGAGGTAGCTGTCAGCAACAATATCTATATGGTTACACCAAAGGAGTCTGAAAAAAATATTACAGAGATACCTCTGTAAATTTTAAGGATAAATTAAACATTTTGAACATTTTTTTTACTTCAGTCAGAGTAGATAATACCAGAGGTTAAATTTGTATTTTTAATTCACTCTGAACTTAGACCTATATTCTGAGTGAGGGCATATTCTGACATGTCATTGCCTATCATGAAGCTTTGTCTTAGATTCTTACTTGCTTTTAAGACTTCTGCTTACCCTCTCCTTCCATCAGACTCACTGTCTTTCTCTTTCCCTTCCCTGTACTTCTTCTTCTCCAGAATTCAGTGAAATAAATACAAATATAAATAGAAAAAGTGACAGAGAGCATTTCTTCAGGAAGAACTGGTTACATAGAGTGAGCCACCCTGTCAAGTAGGGGTCTTTTGCTATTAACTCTGGCTAAGAATCCTACTATAAAAGGAAATAATCTATAGGAGGCCAGTAACTACATCTTTGAAACATGCAGACTGACATTTCATGTTAGAGGTTGTGTTCCAGTGCACTAAGGTAGTTGACTAACCAATGTAGAATAACTGGCTGAGACCTTTATGTGCCACTGGAACGAAATAACACTTTCTACAATATTGCAGAGGAAAATATTACACCCATGGCTGCTTTTCTTGTATTCTCTTGTCAGCCCATCATATAATTCTTGCTCTAATTCTCTTCTGAGTAGGAGTTGTCCTAATGTAATTTGTGTAAGGCATCACCTTGATTTTCCAAGACATTGGACCTTGTGGAAAACTCTGCACGTCTAAGTACAGAACATCACTGTTGCCAGTGGCTCACCAATGCTTGTGCAATGTAGCTTCTAGTATTCGCTACAGTCAGTGTAACAAATTGCCAGGGACTAGGGACACTGAAACAGTGATCATTGTTCATGTCCCCTGCTGTCTGGTATAGAAGGAATGAGCGTAATTATAAGAAAAGGGTTATTAAGAGTTTGTATCATGAGTCCAGATTTAGGCTGGGAACACAGCATTAACAGAGACTTTTCCTCATGAATGCTTTATTTCTGCAGGTACTGACACAGTTTGCCCAGAAGGCATATAGTAAATATCAGGCAAAACAGTTGCGTAGCTCATGAGGATACAAGAAATTAATATTACAGCCCAATGGCTGAAAAACTGGGACAAGGCCTGGCAAGAGAGCTGTTCGTTATCTGACTGGCTGTTGGCTGCCTCCAGTCCATCTGTTCTTCTTCTGTCCTCTCATGAGTCCTACAGCTCGCGCTGTCTTCAACAACAGTAGATTATGGACTGCTTGATAGCAATGCAGTTTTAAAGAGACTGTGTAACACTGGTGCCAGAATCTGAGATCCATTCAAAGCATGTTGCAGTAGTGATATTTCTCTAAAAGGTGTAAGAAATCAGATGTTCTCTTTCTTTGTAGTGGTCTACATGACTTCCAGTTATATGCAGACACGCTATATGTTTTATATTTATTATATCCCCTTTAAAAAACAGATCTATGAGTAAGTCAGAGAGTCAGCCTCTGGTATTCGGCTGCTGAATGTTTCAGACAGATCATGACATTTTCTACATCCAGCAATGAAAAGCAAGGTTGTTAGAAAGACATAAAAAAATTCCTGCATCTTCTTTTTTTGTCGTTGCTTTCATTAAATAGAGCAAAATGTTACCTTTATGATCAAGGACTCTTTACTTCTCCCCAAGACTGAAATGTGTTACAAAGTCTTTTTTTTTTAGATTTTTTTCAGACTAAGGAAGGACAAAAAAACCCAGAAAATAAAAAACCCTAATGCACTCCATTCATGATTCTTGCCAAATTTCTGCAGGTAAAATAAAGATACTGCTCTTCTGATATTTTTAGGCATATAGCTAGGAAATGTGAATGAAAGTAGAAAATGGAAGACAAGTTCCTCTGAACATGTCTAATCAGATTTTTAAATTTATATGTGCTTACTATTTTTTATGCTTATAAAGACTTTCTGTGCCTCATTTATTTCACAAACACGCATTGAAAGACATAATTGGTTTGAGATCGGTTATTCATTATTAAAAGATATTGCCTTAAAATCTTGTCTCACTAACAATCTTCAGGCATTTTCTTAGTGTGATCTTCTTCTTAACCCTTCTAACAGGCCTTGATAAAGAAGTGCTAAACTGTGGTGGAATTTATTTTCAGCCTATGGTGAAAGTGAGAGTGAGTACTATGCACAAGATACTTACTATTGGGGTCATCACTATAATTATGTTATCAACAAACATAATTAAGTCTTAATCAATTGCAGTCACTAAGCACTGTAGTAAACACTGCAGTACCAATAACTGCTGAAAGTAATTTAGATAATGCTTCTTGCTATATTCTACTTCCACCATTAACTGCTCATATAAAAAGATATTTTCCTGAGAGGCCTTGCTCTGAAAACCACTTTACTCTTTCTCTCCTTCAAATATGGTAAAATTAAACCTTCCTTATGGCTAGTCAGGATTCTAGAGCACTTGTAAGACAAGTACTGTTTGTGTTTACACTAAAATTCAATAAAAAGGCAAGCATACTTAGATCACAAAAATGAAAATAATTAACTTTCCAGTCCACATTTTTTCAAGTGCTTTTTTCATAGACTGCCAGTCAAACACTTCTCCTCTCAATCCTTCTCTCATATGTGTGCATGAAGCAGATCATGAAGGTTGAAATTCAGCCTTCAAGAATATCTCACAGCAGGAAGAATTTAACATTTGATCTTTTCCTCTGTTCCATGCTGTGAGAGAAGTGTTTCATTTTATGAAGTAAAAAGGTGAATATATGTATTTAATCTCAGAGAAAAGAATAATTTAAAAATACAAATGAAACCCAGGCAAAAAACCCCAAACAACTTTGAGATTTAGCCTGTAAAGAGAAAGGATTTTTTCTTAACAATCCTTTCCCTTACTCTGTTTTTATAAGACTATTTTAACGGAATAAATAATCATGTCCTAGCAGAGTGGACAAAAGGAAATAAGTTCCTTGATATATCTTTACAGAAACAGCACTTTTTCACTTTCAGTTCCATTTTCAAAAAATTAGTATGCATATATGTATAAATTTAGGAGATAGTTATATCTCTAAATAAGGGTGAAAGATCATTGATAAATATCATTATAATTTTCACTAGTTTTGTATTTTAAATTATATTTTATATTCTTCCTATCAAACATGAAAGAAAGTTGTTCTGTTTTGCTTTTTAGAGATATTAGTTCATACTTCCATTTCATCCAATATTAACCTAACAAAAGATGAGGGGAGTCTGTTCTGCTCTAGTGATAATATTATAATGACTTACAAAGCTAGTGTTTGCTTTCCAAAATTGTGTTTCGTTTGACTGGAAAAAACAGATGGTTTATATGAAGCTATTACCTTTATGCTTCTGCATTGTGACTCACAACCTGAAAGCAAAATGTACATCATCGTATATCAGTTAGTTAGCCAATATTATCACATATACCAATATTTCAGCGATTAAATTGCATGTGGTTGTAGACAGATCAAAACCAATAAATGTGGTGGGACAGCATTCTTAATATAATACAGTGTTCACCATTGGGATTGAAGTGTATGTCTAGGTTCAAGTGTCTCATTTTCTTTTTGCACCTTTGACTTTCTTCTGCAGCTAAGTTTCTTCTACATCAGAAGCAAAAATATGTGTTGAAGAAAGTCAAAGGTGTATTCTGTGACCGAAAACAAAAAGTATTTTTTGATGTGGAGGAATATTAAGCTGCTCAGCCATAGCCAATAACGGATTTTTTGCCACTTACAAGAAACAAAAGTTTTTTAATTGATTAGAACTCTTCAGAATGGAACATAAGAAGGAATCTGCATGAAAGGAGCCTCTCCACTGTGGAAAGCAAGGCAGAAATTAAAAGAAAAGTAATCTACTTCTTTATAATTCTTTTGTTTTGTATTCGACTAACTAGAAGAACCCTCCTCCCTTTCTTCTCCCAAATTGTTATGTCAAGGGAATGTGACATCAACTGAAAATTCTTCTTTCCCCTCAGGTATCCAAATGGTCATATGGCAGGATTAATCCTTCCTTTTAATTTGATTACTAATTAAAAATGACAGTTTTCATTTATTGCTTGGTTTAATGATTAATTTCCCCCATCTGCTATTTGAGAGCACTTGACTACGCTGAGGTGGGAATCACAAATATTAGAGGCTGATGGATTATGCCAATTTATGCTAGAGTAAATCCTGTGTAAAAGTACTGTCCCATTTTTGCTGGAAAGACTATTACCCTATGTAAACAGTAGAAATTAGGACACATGTTCTGGGCTCACAAAAAAGTTATTGAATGTAATGCTAAAAGCCAACCCAAATGGAGTTCAGTACAGAAATAATTTACCATACCAGTTTTTTCACCAACTTAAAGAACAAGTTATCTACTTTATCAGTCCATACTCTGAATAACCTTTTCCTCACTGCTAATTATAAAGAAGCTTGTTTCTACCAAAAGAAAATTAGGTCAATTGAACTGAGAACGTTATATCTGCTCAAGGGAAAATATACACGCATGGCTTTATGGATAGATACAGGCTATCTGTGTAGATACAGGTTTGCCTTCATATCTAAAGAGCTATACTGACACAGAGGCATACATGTGTATATATGCATGTGCACACATACCAAAATCATCTGTACTTATTTTCACAAAGACACAAGGTCCTTATTTTTAACTCTGTACATCAAGGGTAGCTTGTAAATTATGGGTAAATATTATTTCAGTTAAAAATTGATGTTTCTTTGAAATTTGATGTTACTTTCAAATTCAAAATTAAATTTGACTTTGCCAAAATACTATGCCAGCTTTCTCACTAATCACACAGTGTAAACATAAGTAAATGATATTGGTAACACTGACACTAAAAAAATATACCAAATGAAGACCAAACTGATATTCTTTTTTATATTTGCTGAAAATCAGAAAATTAATTCATCTTGGATGAACACAGCTTGTGGTAAAGAACCTTTGTACAAATAATTTTCATTTTGAATAAGTAAGTTAAATAAGACTTCAAATCAAAGACCAAAAGAAAATAATTTGACACTCACTCAGGTCTAGATCATCAGAACAGGCAGCAATAACACAGGTGGAATATGTATTGTGGTTGTCTTTTGCTTTTCAGAATACTGAGAGCTTTTATATTCAACGCTCATGTGCTTTTTTTCCAAATAGCAAGTTACCTCTTTCCTGCTCCACAAAAAAAGGGTGGAGGGGGTAGAGAAGAATATAATTAACTTTCTATATAGAAGTAAATGTAAGACTGAAAAGGAGTTGTATTGGATACTCCAAATACATTATTAGTATACTAATCTTAAATAATAGCATCTTAACTGCATTTTGGTTGAATTAATGTAAGAATTATTTCAGAGGGAAAATCTGTTTTACTCTTCAAATCTCAACTTCATATTCTTAAAATTACTGTGCAGCTACCTATAGTTTTGGAATTAGTTGCACTAAGCTTCAGAATGTATTATTCTGAGCAGGTATTGTACTGAACCAGCTGTGTTGTGAGAGGGATCTAATCCAAATTACTCATTGAGGAAACACGCAACTTTGGGGAACGGTGATGTTAGTGAACTAGACTTTGGGGTTCTTTCCATTTGTTCAGAGACAAAGTCAATTCTCTAGAGAAAGAGCATGTCTGTGTGTAGATAAAACAGGGAAAACACTGGTTCTCCTTCCCCATATTGGAGGAAACCAAAATGATCCTTTGAATTTGTCATGAAAAAAATCAAATTTTAAAGAAAAAAAAGCCTAAGATCAAACTTCCATCTCTCTGTAAATCTTTGAACTTTGAGCCATATGATAGATGATAGAGCCAAAGTGCCTTACTTTTTACCTCTATTTGCAATGAATTTAGTTGTTATTAATATGCAAAAACTAAAATGCAAAATATATAGCTATTTTTTAACTAATTACCTTTTAAATCTTCCTTTTATAGATAAAATTGTTTTCTTTCAGTCACATGGTGAGTGATTTTATAATTCCCTAGGATTTTCTCATGAGAATTTTTCTGTATCCTTTCATTAAGAGTTTATGTCTATGTCTTACGAGAAAAGGAAAAAAATACCTTTGCTAGATCATCCAGGTTTCATTTGGCTTACAAAATATCTTCTAACTGTTGAAGTATGTTTGTAAGTACAAAATGTTATGCTTACAGGAAAAGGTTCGAAAGAAGGCTTTCTATTTTATTGTATGTTCTCAGTGGAGGAGTACAAGTTTCTTTTCTGTATATTCTATCTCAATAACTGACAAGAAGCAGTTTATCATCTTTTCAAGGCAATGCATCTAATCATTGTCACCTGCAACTTTGGGCTTGATTCCATGAATTTCACTGCAAATGTGTGGGGTTTTTTGTAAAATATATAAATGAAGTCGCACTGGCTCAAATGCAGTAGGAAAGGTATAATGTGTAAGCCCCAAAGTGAGTCTGGTCTGTATTGTTGTATTTGGTTTGATTGAAAAAGAAGCCTGACATGGCTTGTCAGATGCTAATCTTTGACATTGAGCCGACAGAAAAGTATTAAAATGCTCTGCTGGCACACATGAAGGAACAGAGAGATTTGTTTAGACAAGCAAATACTTTTAAGGATCTGATAATATCATTACTTACATGCCATGATTTTGAAAACACAAAGTCTGTGCATCAACCATTCTTCCTGGCACCTCAGCAAACATTTGTTCGTCGTATGATATAAAAGCATGAAAGAAGACATTAAATAATTGTGCATAAAAAAGATCCTTGCAATATCAGGGATGAATTAATTGAAATGTTGGGAAAGACTTTTGAACTCAACCTTATTTAACTGTGGGTATGATAAGAGTTGTGTTGGTAAGCGGTAACAAGGTTTTAAGAGAGCTGTATTGATAATTCAGACTGAAACGGGCGTAATTGTGCACCTCACATAACATTCAAATTGGGCAGCAAACGAACACTGAAAGTAAGTCTGAGTAAGAAGTAATGCTGATGAAAACCAAACCAGATTCTGAGTGCAGTAATAAAAGGTAAATTACACCACTACAAGTTTCAGTGTTTCCTACACTGATACTACCTGTAGAAGAAAAGAAATGCATCCAGGAGAAGGCTAAAATAAAATACTCCAGATGGTTGAATATATTTAATGATTGCATTTACACTTGGAGCATTACATAACATTTTTCTTCTGTATCATTTCAGTGATTAAAGTGGGAAATAAGTGAAACCAAATCAGAGTTTACTCGACACTAGAAGTTTAATAGAGGCTCCTTTTAGAGGAGTTTAATAAAATTTTGTGATGGTCAAGCCTTTGTTTCTCAATGGCTCCCACATTTTTTGCTCTTCTTTGTTCTCCCCTCCAGAGGAGAGTTTGCAAGTCCCGAATATATTGCTGCAAACCCCAACATGCACATGTCCTGTACTCTAGTGGGGAGGGGAATTATAGCGGTGTTCCTCCACTTTTTTTAGTTTAAATCTAATGTTTTCCATGATAGTTAAAGCGTTTCAAAGGAAAGTCTTCCTTACCTGTAATATTCTAGTCCCTACAAGTCTAGATACCCTTTTAGTTTATCTTGATAACTGATTTAACCTGCAAAGCTGAAAGTAGTAACTTGTACCATTACATATGTAATGTTCAAAGATGAATAGGAGCTTGCTGTTCAATATCTGAAGATAATCAGTTCCAAGATAGAGAAACAAACACTTGAACGAGGTAGGTTAATCTTTACAAATACATGATATATACTTATTATATGTACATATTTATGTGCATGCATAATACACATTTACATATAATTTCAACTCATTTGTATCAAATATTTTACATTACCTGGCTGCCCATATGTTCAAGTTCTACAGTATTTGTGATTCATTTGCACATTTGCAGACGGACATGTAAGGTGTAAGCCCCAAAGTGAGTCTGGTCTGTACTGTTGTATTTGGTTTGATTGGAAAAGTTGTTACAGAATTCTCCCAAGGAAAACTTACTGGCTAGAGTCATTAGAGTCATAATGGTCAGAACTAATAAATTCAGAAGGACAGACACAAGGTTTGCTGGTAGCCTGCATGAGAGGAGAAGAATATAAATTATGGACTTCTTAAGAATTCTGGTGAAAACTCCCAGAAAAGAAGTTTATTTGCATTCATATAGGTTCTACTTTCTTGTAATTTCAAAAAACCCTTGTCAATTCCAGCTGAAAGAAAAACATTTTGCACATAACCACTCCTGACAAGTGGAGTCACACAACCACAACCATGTGTTGTGCAGCGATGCCTGCTGATGCTGTGGTCCCCTAGTTAGAATGTCTGTGACAGGATGGGAGCAGACTCCTATGATGAATATTGCAGACAACAATAAGGTTACAGCTGGTGTGGTCTGCATCTACAACAGTAGACGCTTCTACAGTGAAAATTTCTGAATTTCTCCTACAGAGAATAAAAAATGAGGATATTTTCTAATTTGATTATTTAAAAAAACCCTGTCTTTAAGTAAATTAGAGATAAAGATTTTTGTCTTTTTTCCCATTTGCCAATGGAGTTTATCTTGAAAGAAATGAAATGAATTCATGTGTTTAGTTATGTCACAAGAAGTAAAGTACATACCTCCAATTAATTTTATTTTTTTAACTAGGAGAAGAATTGCACTACAGTTAGCATGTTTAGTTTTCCTGAGTAGGAAAATATGTTCATTACACTAGGTGTGACCTAGTAGTTCAGAAGATGCTACAACATTGATCCTTCCCCGTTAATGACCTCATTAGTACCTCTGACTAAATTTCTTTTGATAATTTTTGCAAGGCTGCTGTACAATAAGCTTTGTTGACACCAGCTTGTGAGGTCACTTAAAAGCATTTTTTTCACAATTATTCCCTGAGTTTTGAATTGTATACTATGCTTAGAAAGCCTGAAGTGAAATCCAGCAAAAATAGCAACTGCTTGTTATTCTGGAGGGCATTTACAAAGTCATTAAATCAGATGCATACAACAGGATTTCTGTGAATTTAGGTTGGTCACTGGGATTTCAGTAGGAATTTATATAAATGTATGCATTTATAAGAACCTGTCTATCTATGGAGACTGTAAGCCTTCTTTTTCATTAAAAATACATAAGCATTTTTAGCTGATTTCAGTGCTTCTGGGGAAGAAGTTTATATGAACCAAGCAGTGTCTCATGTGCAGCCTTTCTCCTCCACAGCTCTCAGCAAAGCTGCTTGTATGACATTTCATAATGCCACAGGAGTCAACTGTTCTTTCTTAAAAATGATAATCAGGATGACTTCTAATCTCAGCTCCTCGTGTACATTCATCCATTTACATTATTTCCATCTGCTGTTATGATCCATTCTCCATTTTAAGGCAATGTGGTGATATTTCTCAGTAATGTTGCAAGAGCAGTAGTAAAGAGATTGCACTGTGGTTTAATTTGGGCTTCCTGCTGCTCATCTTGCATTCTTCACACACACAAAGCTCCTTCTAAAGTCAGGAGAAGTTTGAATGCCTGAAGAATGGAAATTGGACCTTATATCTGTGTGCAGCGAGTGGAGCTTGACCACAGAGTGACAGCTCCTGCATGCTGGATGAGGTTTCCTCATTAGCAGTTTGCAATTTTAGTTTTACATTTACAAATATTTTGTATGGGTTGCTCTTCACCTTATTGAATTGTATGCACTGGGACACATTGGACAGTTCAGGAATGAACAAAGCAGGGAAACAATCATTTCATATGCTCCATATTGCTCATAACGAGTGTACTTGGGATTATATGGAGATTACTCCTATAAAAAGTCTTCTATAAATACTTGAAGCAAGACAGTAACACTCGGCATTAAGCTGCTAGGCCTTCTATGGAATCAGGTCTTCGAAATAAAAAAAAAATCCAAATCTTTAATAAATGTATCCCATTCATATTAGTAAGTACCAGCAATAAAAATTCATGCTCTTGCACTTTCTCAGCTTGTGCATTGCAATGAACCATTTGCATAATTAAAAGCTCTCTGAGGTCTGGGAATTACTTTATTTAAACACCTAATTTTCTAATATTTTTAAAATTAACCTATAATTTTCAATACTTATGTAAGGAAAAAATAAAAATGAGAAAAATTATCAGTTTAAACTCTTAACTATTAGGTAATACAATATTGAAGTTAAGTAAAATAGGTAAGAAAGAATAAAAAGAAAAGAAAAAGTGGAAAGAGGCCTATGATTCAGATAGCCAATTTCTGCAGTGGAAGGTGCTCCTCAAAGTAGAGCCATAGGACTCTGTCTTGCGGACTGGTTTTACTGCTTCATCCTGAAAAATCCCTTTTTCTCACTATATCTGCTTTCATTACCAAGACACTGTTAAAGATTCTGGGGATGAGTGAGAGGTTTTCACAGCCCATTTGCATCCAGACAGTACCTCCTTATGTTTCTGCTCCCTAGAGAGGCCACTTCTAGGAAGAACCAGTCAACAGTATTTGCAGTGACTGCTCAGAGAAGGCTCAGAGGGGACATCATCAACGTACATACACACCTGAAGATACCTAGGTACAAATAAGATGCAGCCACGCTCTTTTCAGTGGTGCCCACTAACAGGACAGGAGGCTATGGGCATAAACTGAAACACAGGAGGTTCTCTCTGAACATCAGGAAACACTTTTTTGCTGTTGGGTTGACTGACCACTGACAAAGGTTTGTCAGAGAGGTTATAGAGTCTCCTTCCTTGGAGACAGTCAAAAGCCATCTGGACGTGGTCCTGGGCAAATGACTCTAGGTGGCCCTCCTTGAGGAGGCGGATTGGATCAGGTGACCTCCACCCTCAGCCATTCTGTGACTGATTTTGTGATTCAGCAAGCTGAATCTATTTGATCTGATGATCACATATAGCACAGGAATACAGCTTTCATACATACCAGGACAAGAAGCCCACTTTTTTTTAAAGGTGTTTGTAGAAAAAATAAAATCTATCAAGGAAAAACCTATTTTAATCTTCTAGCCAGAATCACATGTGAAAATACTGAGTTTGTCATAAGATTCCGTATGACCTCATTGAATCATGTTATTCAGCCTTGAGTCCTTTTGCCAATACTTATTTTAAAAGTGAAAACACTTATAGGTTGATAAATATTCCAGTGCCCCACACATCAATGTTAACTCTATAGAACAGTCTTGATAACAACACATTTCATTAAATCAGGTCCCATAATTGTGCTTCCAAAATGAAAAATGCAGCAATAGCTTCCAAAAGTATGGAGATGGTAAGTAATCAGGTGGAAGAGAAGTAGAGGTCACTTTTTTGGAACTGTAGATACAAATATTGAAGTTCAATAAGATATCCTGATCAAAATAATTCTAACATCTACAGAACTGTATATTTGTAATGTTATATTTTTAAAATTTTTAACCAATCCTTTAGAATTTAACAGATATTAGTGTTTAAAAAAGGAAGACTCAATGATATATGCAAAACGTAGTTTTAAATAAGAATATGGAGATCTAAGTGCCTCATAAGTTTCTCCATTACCTAGACCCAAAGTTCAGGTGCTCAAATCTGCTTTAAACTACTGCATATATTTTCACTTAATTCTTAGTGTATTATTGCCGGTTATTAGATGGTTGCATTTCCTTATGTGAGAAAAGAAAAAAAAAAGAATATAGTGATGCATTGTGCAATATACACGTGCACCAACAGCAAGAGTGTAAGAGCTGTACCATACTAAGAAAAGGTCACTCAAATTATTTTTATGTTCTGTAAGTTTCAGAAGTGGGAACACTACTGAAAAGATTTCAAAAAATTGATAAACAATCTTACCAGAATCGTGAATGACAATAGCAAATATAATAATGACTAAGGAAATGTGGCCTAATGACAGGTGATGAAAGGTAAGAACATTCAGCTGAAATATTTGTAATGTATTTGTAAGAGAAAACAGAACAAAACAAAAGTAGTACCATTGTTGTATAACAGGAGTGCAGACAGATTTGTGTTAGTCAAAACAAGTATCAAAACACAGAAAGAAAAGCTGTATTGTAAATACAAGAAACATATGGATAGAGTAGAAGGCTGTACATAGATGCAACAACTAATGTTGGTAAATTATCAAGCTGTAACCACAGTTCAAGTTTTAAGGTAAGTTTAAAGAGTCTACAAAAAACTAGTGAAAGTGGAAACTTTTCTCACCGTTTTCAACAGCAAAGAGAATGAAAAGGAGATGTTTCAATTCTTTCATGAAGTGAAGACATTTAGTGAAATTATGCTCTTATTTATGAGTGTAAATGCTATTGTTACGGTGTTAAGTTCTCAGTTACATACATGTTTTCACTGTTTATGAGGAACTTTTCATGTAGCAGTTACACGATAAGGTTCTGTGTGATTTATAATGCAGAAGGTTAAATAAAATAACCATAATACCTTAAAGGTTTCAGACCTTTAGATCTTCAAATCTGTTAGATTGTATCAAAATCTCATTAGGTAAACCACAACCTTAAGGAAACTTGCAAAACTTACAAAACTCCTAACAGAAGGTGAATGTTATGTGACTAAGTACTAGCTATGATATGTCATGATTTATTTTTTTTTACTTTTTCAGGTCTAATTTATTTGTCAATAAATGCAGCTTCATTGTCTCTAAAAGTACTTTTAAAAATCTACTTAAAGAAAATTCCCGTAATAGTTTATGATGAAGAAGAGGAATGATTTTATTTTGTTTTCATTTTTTGTCTAGAAAAAGTTAGCTAATAGGAAAAGAGGCCTTGTACTGTTCTTTTTACAGAAAAAGACAATGAAGGGATCAAGATTTTATGTGATTTCTCTTTTACTGCAATTCCTTAGACAATATTTGAGGTTTTGGTTGATGCCTGGAACACTTCCTCTTCAGCTCTCATTTTTTGTGTTTTAGTGAAAAGACTTTAAATGCTTGTTTTGAATCATTCTTCACATACTTTAATCACTGAATGTAATAACTATTCAGAATCTGATCATGTTATTCAATGTGAAAGCAACTTCAAATAGATACATTTAAAGTTCATTGACTTAAAAAAAACCAGGAGAGAATTTAAGAAAAGATTCTTAAAGTGAATCTTACAGCAACCATTTTGATCAAGAACTCTGTGTCTACGTAGTGAATCGTGAATATTGCTGGCCAAGTGGTTTAGGGACTTCCTGTTGTGAATCACCACTAATAAAGGAAGTGACCTGTGGAATTAGTAATTAAGAAAGAAAATACAGACAATGAGAGAGAATTAAATATCTTCAGAGCATATTTTAAATCTTACATAGTAGCTATCTGTTGCAATTCACTAGCAATTGCAATGTTCCCTGCTCAATGTTCAGCTTCTCCTCCTGAGTCACTAATTTTTCAGGAAGTAGACAGTCTTATACAGAAAAAAATTAGTTTGACTTATTTTTCCACTTGGTTTTATTACTCTTCTTTGCTGTTATAAGGTAGCTAACAAAATGATCTTTTAAAAACCTAGAATGTTAAACTCCAATGTTTAGTTATTATTCATCAATGTTTAATTATTATTCATATTTCTTACTTATGCTTCAAAGTAAACTAAATTGTTTACTTTCAAGAGCTCATATTACTAGATAGGACAGAGAATGGAGATCTATTTGCGAACAATTTGTAAGCAATAACATTACACAAACAGTATTTAGGCACGATTCATAAAGTTATGCCAACTAAGCAATGTTTTCACTTGTATTCTCACTTGTTCCTTTGGGCTTCTTTCATTCTCTGCTTAAATAGTATTTTTTCCCAGAGAGGTCTGGAAAAAGAAAAGTATTCATCCAAAAGCCTGTTTGCATAGACACCATGCTTTGGAGGAAGGATCACAGGTTTTCAAGTTCTCTCATCTACAGTAAAGTTTAATGACAAAATAGGTCAGTTCAAGCTTTAGACAAGCATAAAGTTCTCAGCTGTGTGCAAGCAACTTTTTTTCTTTTTTTGGTTAAGTATAAAACACTACCAGTTGAAGTCAGAATCACAGAATCACAGAATAGTAGGGGTTGGAAGGGACCTCTCTGGGTCATCTAGTCCAACCCCCCTGCCGAAGCAGGGTCACCTACAGTAGGCTGCACAGGATCTTGTCCAGGCGGGTCTTGAATATCTCCAGAGAAGGAGACTCCACAACCTCCCTGGGCAGCCTGTTCCAGTGCTCCGTCACCCTCAGAGGGAAGAAGTTCTTCCTCATGTTCAGACGGAACTTCCTGTGCCTCAGTTTGTGCCCATTGCCCCTTGTCCTGTCACTGGGCACCATTGAAAAGAGCTTGTCCCCATCCTCCTGACACCCACCCTTCAGATATTTGTAGGCATTTATAAGGTCCCCTCGCAGCCTTCTCTTCTTCAGGATGAACAAGCCCAGTTCCCTCAACCTCTCCTCGTAGGGGAGATGCTCCAGTCCCCTCACCATCCTTGTAGCCCTCTGCTGGACTCTCTCCAGTAGCTCTTCATCTTTCTTGAAGTGGGGAGCCCAGAACCGGACACAGTACTCCAAATGAGGCCTCACCAGGGCAGTGTAGAGGGGAAGGAGAACCTCCCTCGTCCTGCTGGCCACACTCTTCTTGATGCACCCCAGGATCCCATTGGCTTTCTTGGCAGCCAGGGCACACTGCTGGCTCATGGTTAACCTGTCATCCACCAGGACACCCAGGTCCCTCTCCGCAGAGCTGCTCTCCAGCAGGTCCACCCCAAGCCTGTACTGGTGCATGAGGTTGTTCCTCCCCAGGTGCAGGACCCTGCACTTGCCCTTGTTGAACCTCATCAGGTTCCTCTCTGCCCAGCTTTCCAGCCTATCCAGGTCACGCTGAATGGCAGCACAGCCTTCTGGTGTATCTACCACACCTCCCAGTTTGGTGTCGTCAGCAAACTTGCTGAGGGTACATTCTAACTCTTCATCCACGTCGTTGATGAAGAAGTTAAACAAGACTGGGCCCAGTACTGACCCCTGAGGGACACCACTTGTCACCAGCCTCCAACTAGACTCAGCGCCGCTGATGACAACCCTCTGAGTTCTGCCATTCAGCCAGTTCTCTATCCACTTCACCGACCACTCATCCAGCCCACACTTCCTCAGCTTCCCTAGGAGGATATCATGGGAGACTGTGTCGAAAGCCTTGCTGAAGTCAAGGTAGATAACATCCACGGCTCTCCCTTCGTCTACCCAGCCAGTCATGTCATCGTAGAAAGCTATCAGATTGGTCAGGCATGATTTCCCCTTGGTGAATCCATGCTGACTACTCCCGATAACCTTCTTTTCTTCCACTTGCTTGATGATGGCCTCCAGGATAAGCTGCTCCATCACCTTTCCCGGGATGGAGGTGAGGCTGACCGGCCTGTAGTTCCCTGGGTCCTCCTTCTTGCCCTTTTTGAAGATTGGAGTGACACTGGCCTTTCTCCAGTCCTCGGGCACTTCTCCTGTCCTCCAGGACCTCTCAAAGATGATGGAGAGTGGCTCAGCAATGACATCCGCCAGCTCCCTCAGCACTCGTGGGTGCATTCCATCGGTGCCCATGGATTTGTGGACATCCAGATCACTTAAGCGATCCCTCACACAGTCCTCCTCGACCAAGGGAAAGTCGTCCTCTTTGTAGGCTTCTTCTCTTACCTCCGAGGCCTGGGATTCCTGAGGGCCAGTCTTAGCACTGAAGACTGAAGCAAAGAAGGCATTCATTAGCTCTGCCTTCTCCACATCCTCCATCACCAGGACACCCGCCTCATTCAGCAGCTGCCCCACGTTGTCCCTAGCCTTCCTTTTGCTGCTGATGTAGTTGAAGAAGCCCTTCTTGTTGTTTTTGACATCCCTTGCCAGCTTCAATTCCAGGTGAGCCTTGGCCTTCCTCGTCGCATCCCTGCATGCTCTCACCACGTTTCTGTACTCTTCCCAAGTGGCCTGTCCCTCTTTCCACATTCCGTGGACCTTTCTCTTCTGCCTGATCTCCGCTAGAAGCTCCTTGTTTAACCATGCAGGTCTCCTGCCTCCTTTGCTAAATTTCTTTCTCAGGGGGATGCATTGCTCCTGTGCATGGAAGAAGTGTTGTTTAAAGAGCGACCAGCACTCATGGACCCCCCTGCCTTCGAGAGCCCTGGCCCACGGGATTCCTCTGAGTAGCTCCTTGAAGAGGGCAAAGTCAGCCCTCCTGAGGTCCAGGGTTTTGATCCTGCTTATTGCCCTGCTTCCTCCACGCAGGATCCTGAACTCGACCATTTCATGGTCACTGCAGCCGAGTCTACCTCCAACCTTCACATCCTCCACCAGTCCCTCCTTGTTTGTTAACACGAGGTCCAGCAGCGCGCCTTTCCTTGTTGGTTCCTCCACCACTTGCATCAGAAAGTTATCATCGATGCTCTGTAGGAACCTCCTGGATTGCGCCTGCCTAGCTGTATGGTCTTCCCAGCTGATGTCAGGGTGGTTGAAGTCCCCCATGAGAACCAGGGCCTGTGACTGTGAGGCTGCTTGCAGCTGCCTGTAGAAGGCCTCATCAACCTCCTCCTCCTGGTCAGGTGGCCTGTAGTATACACCCACTGTAATGTCACCCTTATGAGCCTGTCCCTTAATTCTAACCCACAAGCTTTCAACTCCTTCTTCACTTGCCCCCAGGCCAAGCTCAATGCATTCCAGTTGCTCCCTCACATATAGAGCAACTCCCCCACCTCTCCTTGTTGGTCTGTCTTTCCTAAAGAGTCTGTAGCCATCTATGACAGCATGCCAGTCATGCGAGTTGTCCCACCACGTTTCTGTGATGGCGACCAAGTCGTAGCCGTCCTGCTGTATAATGGCTTCCAGCTCCCCCTGTTTATTGCCCATACTACGTGCATTGGTGTAAACACACTTGATCTGGGCTGTCAATCTCACCCCTGGCCTTGGCACTCCAAGCCTAGGCTCATCCCTAGTGAGCTGGGCAATATCCCCTTCCCCCTTCGAACCTAGTTTAAAGCCCTCTCAATGAGCCCCGCCAGCTCGTGGCCAAGAATTCTTTTTCCCCTTTGTGATAGCTGAGCTCCACTTGTTGCCAGCAGGCCCAGTGCTGTGTATACCTCCCCATGATCAAAAAAGCCAAAGTCAAGGGCTTGCAAAAATCCTTTAAATAAGGATAAGGAAATATTTAAGGTCCTTTTATACTATAGGCATTATTCCCTAGTGTCTCATTTAAGATTGTCTACAAGAACTTAAATACTGGTTTTGAAAACATGGATGTCTTGAATAACAAGTAGACTCATGCCAGCCCATCTTTTGTTCAAATTGGTGGTATTGTAATCAAAGACTAGAAAACAAAACCAAAAGCTTTTAGTTGTTGTGAAACAGAAATTATGCTCTGCACCACTGAAAATGCATAGAATTAGTATACACTGTCAAAAAGCCAAGACCTGATTGCAGAGAATTCCAACATACAACTGGAGGTGACTAGCACTGGTTTCTGAAGGCTTTCAGTTCATGGAGTCATACAATCATAGAACAGCCCAGGTTGGAAGGGACCTCAAAAAGCGTCTGGTCCAAAGTTTCACAGGAAAGGGACCCTAGATGAGATTCTCTATCACCCTGTCCAGGCATATCTTGAAAACCTCCAGTGATGGGGACTCTACCACATCCCTGGAGAAGTTGTTCCAGTTTACAGTTCCAGTTTACAGTTCCAGTTTACAGTTCTTACTGTGAAAAAATTTCTTTCTTATATCAAGAGGTAACCTCTCCTGGTGCAACTTGTACCCATTGCCCCTTGTCTTCTCCATGTGACTGCTTGTGAAGAGAGAGCCTACTTCCTTTTTGTACTGCACTTCAAGTACTGAAATACTGCAATGAGATTCTCTCTAAGCCTTCTCTTCTCCAGGGAGAAGAGACCAATCTCCTTCAGTGTTTCCTCACAGGGCAGGTTCTCCATCCCTTTGATCATCGCCTTGGCCCGCCTTTCGGCCCTCTCCAGTGTGGTTGAGTCTTTCTTGAATTGTGGGGACCAGAAATGGACACAGTACTCCAGCTGCAGCTTGACAAGCACTGAGCAGAGTGAAACGATCACGTGTCTATCTTTGCTAGTAATGCCCCAGTAGATGCAGCCCAGGATCCTCTTTGCCTTTGTTGCTGCAATGGCGCACTGCTGATCCATGTTCAGCTTGTTGTCTGCCAGGACCCTCAGGTCTGTATCAACAAGGCTGCTCCCCAGCCACACAGATCTTTGCCCGTATTGGGTTTTTTGGTTATTCTGTACCATGTGCAGAACTTTGAATTTGCTTTTGTTTAACTGCATACAGTTCTTGTGAACCCACTCTTCTAGCCTGTCCAGGTCTCTCTGTAAGATGGGTCTCCCATCTGATGTGTCCACCTCACTACCCACTTTAGTGTCATCAGAAAATTTTGTGAGGGTGCTTTCATTCCCAACACCCAGAACAGCATGGGTCCCAGTATCAATCCCTGGGTGACCCCACTTGTGACAGGCTGTCAGTCTGAGTAAAAACCATTGATCACCACCCTTTGAGTGCAGGCTGTTTGACAATTTCCTACCTGTCTCACAGATCACCCATCCAATCTATATCTTACCAGTTTGTTTAGGAGATAGCTGTGGGAAACAATGCCAAATGCTTTGTTGAAGTCCAGGCAATCCACTGCTCTCCACATGTCAACAGAAATGTTATTTTGTTGTGGAAGGTGATCAGGTTAGTCAGGCATGATTTGACTTTGATAAATCTGTATTGGCTTTTCCCAGACACCTGCTTGAACCAAATCATAGAATATCCTGATGTGGAAGTGACCCACACGGATTGTCAAGTCCACCCTGGTCGGCCTAGAAGTTAAACCATATGAGTGTTGTTCAAACACTTCTTGAACATCAACAGGCTTGGGGCCATGACCACTTCCCTGGGGAGCTTATTCCAGTGCTTAACCACCTTCTCATTGAAGAACTTTTTTCTAATTTTCAATCTGATCTTCCCCTGACCGAGCTCTATGCCATTCCCTTGGATCATATCAATGGACATATGAAGTTGCTTCTTCTGAAATCCAGGGTCTTTGTCCTACTACTGGTCTCCAGTGTGCACAGCAGAATCTTAAACTCCACAATGTCATGACCACTGTGTCCAAGACTACCACTGCTAGTTACGTTGTCAAGTAACTTTTCTCAGATAGTGAGCAGTAAATCTAGCAATACGCTTTTCCTAGTCAACATGTTCATCATTTGTAGCAGGAAGCAGTTCTCAGTACATTCCTGGAACCTGATGGACAACTTGTGCACTGCCGTGTGGCTTTCCCAACAAATTTCCAAGTAACTGAAGTCACCCATGAGGACCAGTTTCTGCTGGCGTGAGATAAAGTAAGGTTTCATCGGCCTTGTCATCGTTATTGGGAGGTCAGTAACAGATACCTTACAAAAGTTTGGGCACAAACTGAAGCATAGGAAGTTCCGTCTGAACATGAGGAAGAACTTCTTCCCTCTGAGGGTGACGGAGCACTGGAACAGGGTGCCCAGGGAGGTTGTGGAGTCTCCTTCTCTGGAGATATTCAAGACCCGCCTGGACAAGGTCCTCTACAGCCTACTGCAGGTGACCCTGCTTCGGCAGGAGGTTTGGACTAGATGACCCACAGAGGTCCCTTCCAACCCCTACCATTCTGTGATTCTGTGATTCTGTGAAAAGATCACCCTTGGTGACAATCCCTCTGATCTTGATCAAAAGGCATTTAACAGAACTTCTGTGGTCTCCATAGCTCACCTCCATACATTCAAATCTCTCTTTTACATAACAACGCCACCTCCTCTTCTTCCTTTCTGTCTTTCCAAGTACATAGCCTTTCATGGTCATGTGAGTTGTCCCACTGAGTTTCCATGACTCCTATGACAACATAAGTCTCAGACTGGGCATGGAGCTCCAATTCTTCCTGTTTGTTCCCCAGACTACTTTTGTTGGTATACATGCACCTGAGATGGCTGGACTCAGGGTTCTTGTCTTTGGAGAAGGTTGGGGAGCAATCCTCACTACTCTGGTAGGTGCATGCATCCACACTTTTCCTTATGAATATGCAGATGTCACAGCTTTGGATGCTACCCCTGAGTTTGTTAGTTTAAAGCACAATTCACTAAGTCAGCCAGTTCTTTAACAGGCCTGACTCTGAAAGTTATCTGAGAATTTAAAAATATTTTCACACACACCTTTAAAATTACTGCTGTGATGATGTATATTGATGTCTGGAAAATTGTCACTTTAGTGTTTTAAAATCCAAAACTGTGTTGTTGACACTCTCAATCTGCCACATTCTTACTAATATTTTTTGCTAGATTTTTATGATCATAACTGTTGTGAACAAGGCGATAAATGAAAATGCCAACAATTTATCAGCTGTGTCCTATCTCAAATATGTAACTTCTCACCTTTTTTTAAAAAATAACACTTCTAGAGTACTTGATAACTGTGTCAAAGCATATGGATTTATTCTATACTATTATTATTATACTATTTTAACCTATGTAGACTATATTGCATGTAGCAACAATTCTTTTGCTAAATCATGCTAACATCACTCATTTTACCCAGTGTTCCTTAAAGCAATGTGTTCTGACTGAATGCACACACATATAGATTATTCATGTCAAATTGACTATCAGTCTACAGTGACTGCTGTTAATTCAGCCCTAAAAAGTAAAATAAAAAAAAAAGTAAAAAACTGCCCATGATCAATATATTACAAATGGCTAGATTCTCACATAAATAAAAAAGCGAGAAATCAAGAGTAATTTAAATGAAGCCAGGAGACCAGCATTACAGTAAAGCCACACAATTGATTCGAAGATCCGGTAAGAAAAACCTAACAGTACAATGTATACTGTTAAGCAGGTATTCTTTATTGCGGCGCCGGGCACACGGGGGATTTCTCCTCCAAACGTGCGCGCCAGACACCCTGTTGCTTCAGGTTAAATACAATCATACAGGTAATTATTGATTATATTTCTAGGAACTAATTAGCATATGTAAATATCTTTCACGCATGTCTGTTAGTATCTTTGGGTGGTCTTCGGGGGTCCCAAGAAGAAGGCCCATCCTCTTCATCACGCTGTTCACTGATTGACATTTGTTTCTGCGCAAACTCAGTTCTAGCATCACGTATATCATGTCCTTCAGGTTGTTTTGCTCCAGTCTTGTTGCTCTCTTGGTGCCTCCTTATCTCTGTAGCTTAGCGCATTTGTCCTCCCAAGGCTGAGCTGTCTGGAGTAGAGTTATTTAGGAGTCTCTTTTATCCCACAATTATCCCAATTATTTGCTGAGAATCAAGACCACTTTTGTTTCACTTAATTATTTTGTCTAACGACTAAGTGATAGCTTGTGCCCATGTCCTTCCACCATACTCCTTAATGAGAAAACAGGGATTAGTGTAACAGTTATATTGTTAGATCACTATGCATACAGAAATACAAGTTTCAGTACTAAAGACTACTAAAAACTAGAAAATATTAAGGCTTTTTGTTATAGTTTCACATTTCTTACAATCCCCTCTATCACAAATGAGAGAAGATTCAAGCCTTTCAAGAAATATTTTCATTTTAAATACATTTAAAAGCAAAACTCCATGAGACAAAGTCATAAGTGTAAATAGGTTTGTTGCCTTAATTTTAAAACTTTAAGATAGGGTATTCATCTTAAATATGTCAGTACACGAAGCTATCACAACACTTGGAGCATTGCAAGGACTCTTAAGCTGCTTTCCAATACACTAGGGACCAGCACCATTTTCATCTAACCCTTTGCTTAATGTTTTTGCATTATCTGTGCTAAGCTTTGAAAAATCATGACACACCGAAAATGTACTGCTGCACAGGAAAGTAGGACTAACCTCAAAATCATGAGGTAAATAAGAAGTCCTTTGTAAACCTCTGGGGATTCACAAATTTAAGGTTTTATTCAAAGCTGTAACAGCTGATCTTTTGCTGCTTTAATAATAAAATTTATATTTGTAATAATATGAATCCAAACCTTAAGTTTTAAGACAAATAGAAAACCTGAATTCTCTGATAACTACCACAGGAGTATGTAATTAATTCTCTCTTGCTGCACTGATCATGCTGCAGCAACAGTCCACAGCTTGGCAAAGAGTTACAACTGTCTTCAGTTTTTCGCCTGTTAATGATGTGCTAGCAAATCAAGGTAAACCAGGTAAGCACAGGGGACCAATAGTAAGAAGTGGTCTGTGTTTAGGTTAAATATGAAAAAAAAAAAAGACTGCTTTATCCCCTCCCAGTAGACTTTTTTAGTCTTCATTTCTTCCTTCAGTGATAGATTCAAGCCTGGTTTAGAACTGACTTCCCCATTTCTTCCACTGTTTTATAGTTTTATTGGGTTTGCTTGGCAAGGTTTTGGTAACGGGAGGGCTACAGGGGTGGATGCTGTGAGAAGCTTCCCCTATGTTCAATGGAGCCAATGCCAGAGGGCTCCAAGACAGACCCACCGCTGGCCAAGGCCAAGCCCATTAGCGACAGTGGTAGCACCTCTGTGATAACATAGTTAAGAAGGGAAAAATAAACCCCGTATAACAGCAATTGCAGAAAGAGATTGGAGCAAGAATATGTGAGAGAAACAACTCTGCAGAAACAAAGGTCATTGAAGAAGGAGAGGGAGGATGTGCTCCAGGTGCTGGAACAGAGATTCCCCTGCAGCCTGTGGTGAAAACCACTGTGAGGCAGGCTATCCCTTTCCAGCCTATAGAGGTCCATGGTGGAGCAGGTAACCACCTGCAGCACAGGGAGGACCCTGCACTGGAGCAGGTGGATGGCCAAAGGAAGCTGTGACCCCATGGGGAACCCATGTTGGAGAAGTCTGTTCCTGAAGGACTGCATCCCATAGAAGGGACCCATGCTGGAGCAGTTTAGGAAGAACTTCAGCCTGTGGGAAGGGCACATGTTGGAGAAGTTTATGGAGAATTGTCTCCCATGGGAGGCACCCCACGCTGGAGCAGGGCAAGAGTATGGGAAGGAAGGAGCAACAGAGACAAGATGTGACGAACTGACTGCAAGCCCATTCCCCACCTCCCTGCGTGGTTCGGGAGGAGGAGGTAGAGAATTCAGGGGCAAAGTTAAGCCTGGGAAGAAGGGAGGGTGGGAGCAAAGTGTTTTTAAGATTTAGTTTTATTTCTCATTACCGTATTCTGTTGTGATTGGTGATAAATTAAACTAATTTCCCCAAGTCAAGTCTGTTTTACCAGTGACAGTAACTAGTGAGTGATCTCTCCCTGTCCTTATCTCGACCCATAAGTATTTCATTATATTTTCTCTCCCCTGTCCAGCTGAGGAGGGGGAGTGATAGAGCTGCTTTGGTAGGCACCTGGCATCCAGCTAGAGTCAACCTGCCACAATAGTGTAGTAGTCTCAAAAAGAAAAATTAAAGTCACACGCTGTAAAAATGTTCCTTTGTTGTTGTTGGTGGTTTTTTTTCAATCATTTTTCTCATAGGACATTTTAAGCTCCATTCACAGTTAAAGAAAAATACGCTTTTATCTCCATTGAGATGAGTTTAAAGATGTCTTTCCTAGGCCTCATAGTTAAACATTAATTATAGAGTCATATTTGTTATTGAACCCATAGTTATTGTGCTAACACTGTGCTACTGCAATGCAGTTAGATTTCTAGTGCATCCCCCAGCTACTGGTTTGGGTGCATACCCAGCATCCTGCTGATTCTATCTTGGGCTGGGAGCCAGATATGCGCTATCCTTTCTCTTTTTCTGCCTGGAAGGAAGATCAAGCACTGAGGCCAAGCAGAAGACAAAAGATTTCTCGACATTAATGATTAAGAGCACAGCAAGAGTTGTTTTTACCAGTGACTTTGGAGTTGTGTTGTATACACTGAAGTACAGTACCCCTACAAGAAAACCAAACTTGAGGCCACAGACTAGGTACCATTACGAGCACCTCACTTTAAAGCGGAGTCAAGGTGCTTCATCCCAAGTGAAAATACATCTCATCAGCAGTCTTCCAGTAACTTGACTCTACATGTTCAGTGTTCTGTTAGTGATGGCAAGGCAAGCTGGGCTGGCTGTACAAAAATCTATTTTATATCCCTTGTGAGGTACAGACACAAGGTAGAAACCTAGGTAGAACACCTGGAACAAATTTTGTTTCCAGTAAAAAAGTAATGGGGACTTATGATCCCAGGACCATAACAGATTTAATCAAGTCAAGTCCTGTTCCTTCCCTCTTCAACTGCATGGATTGAAGTTGTAGATGCACCCATAATTTAGTCAAGTTGTGTCCCAGTCTTGCAAGTAAGTTACAGGGCATTTCAGCAAATGCATGTGGTAAACAAGTTGTCATTTAGTTTTGACTATGGGAGAAATTACATGCTAATGTAAAGGTTCAGCATCTATTTTGTTCCCCTGTGTCTTAGACTACACTTGTAGCTGAACCTTCCCTCTGTAATTTCTCAAAACTAGCTCTCAGTTCTTTTGCAAATATATACTTTTTAGCAACATAAATGATTCTTCTTCTTTCAGTAAAATAATTACAGAGGAAGAAATTCCTTTCTAACAAACTTCTGATTCTGGTGACAATTGAATTTAGGTTAATTTTAACTTAATGTGAATATGTGACTGCCCACTGTTACTAGAGTTAACTTGAGAAATCAGTGCTGTGTTATGCCTTAGTTTCCATTCAGTCATTAATTTCTTATTGACTGAAAATTAGGAAAATAGAAGACCTAAAGCTAGGGCTTTTTGTGGGTTACATTTAGTAAGTCAACTAAGTGTAAATTTCTTAAGTGGAAATTTCTTCTGGAAACCTGTCTGCCCCTCATTGTGCCTCAATGAACACATGGGTAACAATTTGCATAACAATAAAATTAACAAAATATTAAGGTGGAGGCAGACCTACTGCAAGCAGATTCTTTGAGGCACATACAAAGTAGACACACTGAACGGAATCTTATTGAACCACTTCCGACACAAGCATACAAGCAGACACAGCAGATAATAAATATAAGCAGCCTTCTACATATTTCTGATACTAAATAAGAAGTCTGAAGTAATTATAACAAATGAGAGCCCTTATACTTGAAGAGATCTGCAAAATTATTAAATCTATTTGAGTTTCATACCTTTATAATTTATTTTGACAGAGATGGTGGTAATGTTGAGAGTGTTCCTGGGCATACAGAGTTACATATCTTCCAAAGCAACAGATCTGAGATGCTTTTACTTTGTCTGAAGAGCAGATACATGGAAACATGTTGAAGTATGTCTCCTGAAACGTTGAAATCATGTTTGCATTGATGTTTTTTTATAATTATCAGGAAATATTTACCTGTTTGAAACCTAGTGAAGTTTGAGTTTACTTCTGGCACTACAAAACAACAAAGAACGGTACAATTGGCATAAAATTAAAGCTATGTAGTACACCACAGGTCATACATATTTAGATTTTAAAAGAGTTATTACTATAATACCTGTGAGAGCCACACTCCACAACCTGTGGTAGGAAAAAAGAGTGTCTTCTGTAACTGTACTTGAAATGCAGTGTATTTCTTTGCACAGTCATATAATTACTATGAGTTTCTATTCAATGTCAGAAATCTACGGAACAGTGGCTACATACTGCTTTTAGTCTTCATTAAATTAAATAAAAAGGATATTTCACCAAATTCTGGTTCTTTAGTGAATTGAATCAAAATTTAGGGAGAAAGCAAATTTTATTGGAACAATATCACAACATCCAAATCTGATACTCTCTGTAAAATGCCATGTGGAAAGGAAAACACTGATTTAGTTCTTTTAAAATTCTGAGATGGCACCCAGATTAGGGGGAGCTATTGAGGTTTTTATGATCATGAGTTGTATGATAAGTTTTTGTTTTTCAGGTAATTTCTCACAGAATATAGTATTCATATCCATATTCAGTACTTCCTAGCTGAGACACATTTTTCCTGGTTGTCTCCTGTGTACACAGGAGTGAGTTTACAGTGTTGCAGATTAATGGCAATGCAAACTCTGAAATATCGGACCTGGACTCTGTTCCAGTGTGTTTATCTCCACAAGGGTTTATTACTGAAAATGTAATACTAAGCTGGCTCTGTGCAGAGAAAAAGCACTGGTCTAGCAAGGCACGTGAAAGGACCATTAGCAATCTGCTACACCTAAGCTGGCTCCGAGTGGAGACACACACCAGAACACATTTTCATATTTTTGCCAGCAAGCATTCACTGTTTTAGATGTCCCAGCCCTTTCTAATCTAAGATAACAAGGCTTTACTGTATTTAGTAATAAATGTAGT
This sequence comes from Opisthocomus hoazin, assembly GCF_030867145.1. NCBI lineage: Eukaryota > Metazoa > Chordata > Aves > Opisthocomiformes > Opisthocomidae > Opisthocomus > Opisthocomus hoazin. Next base: position 47,799,292 of record NC_134416.1, on the reverse strand, counting down.
ATAACTTCTGTTTTTTTTTGGTCTTTACCCATTTTATTTTCTCTATACTGCCTGCAATATTATAGTCATCTGACAACCATCACTACAAATTGGCAAAACATATTGTCAGACCATGCAGTGAGCTGTTTACTATTTTTATAAAAAAAAGCTCTCTTTGCCAGCTCTGTTCTCTGTTGTGTAATCTGTAGATTTTAAGAATTCTCAGTCTCCACTCTACAGAGAAGACTCCTTCCTGGAACTTAACTGTCAGTTCTAAAGCATTTAAGGATGTATGTTTTAGTTGGAGACCTCACTGGGAAAATAATGTCCATAATGTCCCTCTCATGGTAAACACAAGCAAACTCTTCTGAAGTGAAGGTTTCCCTACATATACAGTAAGCCATAATATGGAATCTTGTTCTTTCTATAGAAAGAGTAAAGCTTTACAGGATCTTCCTTAGAAGATATCCTGTGTGGTAAGCAAGTCCCAGTTTCTTAGGGGAGAAGAAAAATGTTTCTTTCAGGCCTCTGTATTTGAACAGTCTTTCATTTGTGATTCCTTCAGCTTCACCTGTAGTTCAGAAGTCCCAGGTCTATGCCCTGACAACATAGAAATAACTGCCACTTAATCCTATGAAGTTCACAGACAATATATAAGAAATAGATTTCTGTTAACTCATTTTGTGTCTGTATATTTTAAAGGAATGACTGAGTAGCTGTGCATATCTTTTTCAGTCAGATGACAAATAGAACTCATGAAGGCTTTTTAGGCTAGGGGATAGGTGCATTTTCTTCTCAGCTGTTTCCAAAGCAAGAATATTTGGATAATTTTTGAAGAAGTTCCTTGTTTAAAGATCAAGAAATTCTTCTTATACCTGAAAATAAACTAAGTTAAAAAAAAATGATGACAAGTATAGTATGGTACGTGTAGGTTTGAACCTCCTGGCTCCCTCTGGTCCCTTTGCCTCTCCTGCCATTAAAGGAAACTGCTAAGAATGATGCAGATTTTAAAATTCACAACTTGAACTATTTAGTAATTTTTCTGTAATAGAAAGTACAAAGGTAAGGATTAAGATATCATCACTCAGCTGCAGGAAGAAAAAAAACTGCTGTTGTAAAGTAGTCTGAAAAATTCTTAGTTTTTCATTCTGTCTAGTAAAGAAAGCGAGATTGCTGTCACTCTCCCTTTACACGTTTAGAGGACACATGCACTGCAAGTAGCCTTGAAGACAAGGATGTGGGAGGGTTGACTTCCTCTTCTATTTTGCCAAAGCCCAGAGGACTCTCAGGCAAAAAAGAATTGTTCCACATCAAAGGGATGGGGGGCTAGTAGGAGCCCTCAACCTTTTGCCCAGCAGCACGCGAGGGACACTGCAGCAATTTGGAAGTCTTGCGAAAGGGAGATGGAGGTGCCTGAGGTATCAGGTGCCAACAAGAAAATACCCATGAAACACCTCAAGGGAAAAAAGGGGTGCTCTGCTATGAAGGTAACGAGGCCGACAGCTCAGATGAAATGCCTCTATACAAACACACACAGCATGGGAAACAAACAGGAGGAGTTGGAAGCAATCATGCTGCTGGAAAGCTACGACCTGATTGCCATCATTGAAACTTGGTGGGATGAATCCCATGACTGGAATGTAGCTCTTGATGGCTACAGGCTGTTCAGAAGGGACAGGCAAGGAAGGAGGGGCGGGGGTGTTGCCCTTTACATCAAGAAAACATTACAGAGTGAAGAGGTGTCCCTGAAGAATAACCACGAGCAGGTCGAAAGCTTATGGGTAAGAATCGGAGAGAGAGGCAACAAAGGGAACCTAGTGGCTGGTGTCTACTACAAGCTGCCAGATCAAGAGGAGCTGACAGACAAAGCATTCTTCCTCCTACTCCAGGAGGCTTTGCATTCGCAGGCTCTCGTCCTACTGGAGGACTTCAACCATCCCGACATTTGCTGGAAAAGCAACACGGCAAGCTGTAGGCAATCCAGCAGATTCCTAGAATGCATTGAGGACAACTTCTTAAGCCAGGTAATAAGCACCCCTACCCGAGGGGATGCGATACTAGACTTGGTGGTCATCAGTGCGAGTGAGCTCGTTGGGGATGCCAAGATTGGAGGCAGCCTGTGCTGCAGTGACCACGCGCTTGTGGCACTAACACTACTGAGGGAAATGGGAATAACGAAGAGCATAGTCAGGACCCTAAATTTTAGGAGGGCAAATTTCCAGCTCTTCAAGGAGATAGTCAGAAGGACTCCCTGGGAAACAGTCCTCAGGGACAGGGGAACAGAACAGAGCTGGCAGGTCTTTAAGGATGTGTTCCACAGAGCGCAAGAGCTCTCGATCCCCAAGTGTAAGAAGTTGGGCAGAGAAGGGAAGAGACCAGCATGGCTGAGGCAAGAGATGCTGGTCAAACTAAGGAAGAAGAGGGAACTGCACAGGCAGTGAAAGCAGGGACTGGCTTCCTGAGAAGAGTATAGGGAAGCTGCCCGGTTGTGTAGGGATGGGGTCAGGAAGGCCAAGGCCCAGCTGGAGCTGAACTTGGCAAGGGATATGAAAAATAACAAGGGCTTCTACAGGTATGTCAGCCGGGAAAAGATGGTCAAAGAAAGCGTACCCCCACTCATGAGCGAGACCAGCAAACTGGTAAGAGATGAGGAGAAAGCTGAGGTACTCAGCAATTTTTTTTGCCTCAGTCTTCACTGGCAACCTCTCTCCTCACCCATCCCGAGTCGATGGATGGCATGAAAGAGACCAGGACGATAAAATCCCTCCAGCTGTAAGTGAAGATCAGGTTCGGGACCTCCTGAGGAACCTAAACATACAGAAGTCCATGGGACCTGAAGAGATGCATCCCAGAGTCCTGAGGGAACTGGCTGATGTAGTTGCCAAGCCACTCTCCATGATATTTGAAAAGTCATGGCAGCCAGGGGAAGTCCCCAGTGACTGGAAAAAGGGAAACATTGTGCCTCTTTTCAAAAAGGGTAGAAAGGAAGACCCTGGGAACTACCGACCTGTCAGCCTCACCTCTGTGCCTGGGACGATCATGGAACAGATCCTCCTAGAAGCTATGCTAAGGTACATGGAAGCCAGGGAGGTGATTCGAGACAGCCAGCATGGCTTCAACAATGGCAAGTCCTGCCTGAACAACCTAGTGGCTTTCTATGATGGTGTAACAACAAGAGTGGACAAGGGAAAACCTATGGATGTCATCTATCTGGATTTTTGTAAAGCCTTTGACACAGTCCCCCACAACATCCTTCTCTCTAAATTGGAGAGCCATGGGTTTGATGGGTGGACCGCTCGGTGGATAAGGAATTGGTTGGAAGGTCGCAGCCAAAGGGTAGTGGTCAACGGCTCAGTGTCCAGATGGAGACCAGTGACGAGTGGAGTCCCTCAGGGGTCCGTACTGGGACCGGTGCTGTTCAATATATTTGTCAATGACATGGACAGCGACATCGAGTGTACCCTCAGCAAGTTTGCAGATGACACCAAGCTGAGTGGTACGGTTGACACACCAGAAGGACGGAATGCCATCCAGAGGGACCTGGACAAGCTGGAGAGGTGGGCCTGTGTGAACCTCATGAGGTTCAACACGGCCAAATGCAAGGTCCTACACCTGGGTCGGGGTAATCCCCGCTATCAATACAGGCTGGGGGATGAAAGGATCAAGAGCAGCTCTGCTGAGAGGGACTTGGGGGTACTGATAGACGAAAGGCTGGACATGAGCCGGCAATGTGCGCTGGCAGCCCAGAGGGCCAACCGTGTCCTGGGCTGCATCAGGAGAAGCGTGGCCAGCAGGTCGAGAGAGGTGATTCTGCCCCTCTACTCTGCTCTGGTGAGACCTCACCTGGAGTACTGCGTTCAGCTCTGGAGCCCTCAGCACAAGAAGGACATGGAACTGTTGGAGCGGGTCCAAAGGAGGGCTACAAAAATGATCCGAGGGCTGGAGCACCTCTCCTATGAGGACAGGCTGAGAGAGTTGGGCTTGTTTAGCCTGGAGAAGAGAAGGCTGCGGGGAGACCTGATTGCAGCCTTTCAGTACTTAAAGGGAGCCTATAGGAAAGATGGGGACAATCTTTTTAGTAGAGACAGCAGTGACAGGACGAGGGGTAATGGTTTTAAACTAAAACAGGGTAGGTTTAGGCTGGATATAAGGAAGAAATTCTTTACAATGAGGGTTGTGAAAGACTGGAACGGGTTGCCCAGAGAAGTAGTGGAGGCCCCATCCCTGGAAACATTCAAGACCAGGCTGGACAGGGCTCTGAGCAACCTGATCTAGTTAGTGGTGTCCCTGCTCACTGTGGGGGGGTTGGAGTAGATGACCTCTAGGGGTCCCTTCCAACCCAAAACTTTCTATAATTCTATAATTCTATGATCATCTCTGTCTCATTCACCCTCAATATACCACTGTCCAAGTCATCGAGTTCTGTGTCTCTTGCTCTCACCAGAAACTCCACAACACTTTAAAAAAAAAAGGAAATAAAATTACTAAAGAATATCTTCCTCAAACGAATGCTTTTTCACTAAGAGTTTTCATTCTGTTAAATTATATAAATATGTGTATATATACATACATATATAACTACAAATAAACTGATGTGTATTTGAAAGATTCCATTAAGTTTAATTAATTTCTAAGCCAATAATATAGCTAATAGAAAAATGACTTATTTTTGTCTCCAGATCAAGTCATAACATCTAGCCTTTTGGAAATAAACAGTGCCTCAAGTCATTCTGTGTGAGCACCCTGCTTGAACTTCATTGATCTTCATTTTACAACAGGTCAGATTAGATGCTTATAGTTCTCTCTTATGACCTTCTAATAAAGGAAGTAATCTCCTTGTGCTTTAGTTTGTGTCTCTTCTGGGATCCTTGCTTAAGAAAACTGTGAAAAGTTGTTTCTGTGAATGCAGAGGAAGTTCAGAGTAGCTCATCTGTCCCTATGCTTTTGCTGCTGAGTATGAGTTTTGTGGCAGAAGAATAAACCAGAGTTGATCAGAATGGGGCCCAAAACTCTCCCTTTGCATTTTTACTTCCCCTAAATTCTGAAGTATCTTCTCCTGTTATAATTCTATGTAAGAATACCTCATAGATAATAATCTGATCATCCTTTTTTCTTATAAAAATGCAAACTAGTATGCTAACTATTTCTACATGACAGAGGTTAGTGTTCTTTAAGCAAATAAAAAAAAATACTATTGTTAAGCTACTAACGTTATCCAAGAATTCCAAAGTCTGTCTTCTGGCCAGAACAAAACGAAAATTAGAAGACTATGGCAATTAGGTGTGTACAATTCCAGAAAAAGATTTTCAGATAAACGGAGGCACGTAACCATAGAGTGCACAGCATAACAAAGAGTTTTATAACGTTATGATATTTTAGTTGTTAGATCTGCCTTTTAAAAAGCTGTTTGCTAACCTTTCTTACACTTTGATTGTGGCTACATCACTGCTTGCAAGTATACACACAATGGGTGAAACATTTTCTCTTCTAGATTTCACCATCACAGTTTTAAGCAGAGACAAAAGCGGCAGAGAACTTCTCTGTACAGTGAAAGCTTTGATTCTAAGGAGACATTTGATTTTATAGGCTACTTATCTCTTAGAACAGAACTATTTCCCTTCATTTAAAGTCCATTAAAAAGGAGTTTTCCCATCTGTTTCAATAAGATTTGCACCAGGTTTAAAATCAAGTTATTATAAATACCATTGGAAGGAGAAAAAAACCATACAAATGCAGAACTTATTTTTACCTTCATTATAGACTAAAATGTTTCAAACTGTTGTTACGTCACACCAATTTTATCACAAATTCACTGCTTTTTTTGTGCTTCATCTTTCATAGGACCTCTACCTACAAAAACGTTTAAATAGAATACCTTCTGTGGTTTGGGAGAAGTAAGATGAATTTTAGTATGCACCCAAACTCATCTACAGACCAGCCATTTGCCCTTTTTGAAATCAGCTCTAGTTGATGGGTTCAGCTGCATCAAACTGGAATACTTTTCCTGCTTTCTCTGGCATGTATTATCTTCAAATTTTAGTGTCTTCTGGTTGTAACCGAAGTTTTCAGTATTTAACAAACTTGAAAAGGAAGTTATTAGAAAGCAGATAAATGCCACACAGGGTAAATATCAGAAGCGTGCGTAAATATACATTAAAACATAGGTAGAGTCTTGATCATGATTTTGCAAGTCTGTTCTCCATGTGTGAAAATGCATGTTATGGAAGAAGAGATATTTAAAGTCCCAGATGTCTCTCACACAGTACCAAGAAAACTCAATGTGTTTATCTGTACTGCTAAGTGGTGGGTTTTTATATATTTTTCATTTCCTAACGTTACTGAAAACCTCTTCATTGTTTGATATTTCTGTACCTGCGGTGGTGATTCTGACATCATTTTAACTGTTTTAGAAAGACTGTAACATAAACAAAAGATTATGACTCAAAGAATACAGGGCCAGATAAGCTCCTTCTCGAAATGTCTTGTGATTGTGCAAAATTCCTTGAACAAACTCTTGAAAACTTTCTTTAGAATAACTGTACTAGAGTATTCAGAGGGCTTTCTTTTACCTAAGGGATTTAATCACATGTCAGCAGAGCTATTTGAGAGCATTTTCGTGCCAATATAAATATTTCTATCTAACTCTACTCTTACTGGCCTTTTAAGAGATTAACATGATACAGGTTTTAAGAAAGACTGTGGCATGAAGTAGAAAATGTTAGTTTTGCTCTCCTACTTCATGAAGCCTAATGAAACTGCAACAATGAATAAACTTTACACACACACTTCCTCAGCAACAGTATGTTCTTACTATTGTAATCATACAGTTTAAGTCTATATGTAAGCACTATGTGAAAAAAGGTGTTTAATCTATGAACAGTGATTATTGTGACAGCATTGTCATAAGCACCTATTTTAGAAATGTCAGGTGGCAACTTTAATTAATTGGTTTCTGAACTTTTTATATTATGCCTAATAAATGCCTGCTCTCTTACAATGGGACCGGAGAGAAGAGTCTAATGACTAATGACTGCAAATAGATTGTTCATCTTCTTCTTGGAAAGCACTGGTTCTATAGACTGCCTTCAGCAAGATATAAAAATCTGAACACTTTGTTTTTAAAACATACAATTTCTACAGGAACAGTATAATAATGGAGCAGTGGAGAAATTGTTGTGACCCATTTTACACAATAAATATGTATTCATGAATCTTTAACTGTTTGTTCTTTTGTTGTACTCAAACACTGATTTTAACAGCTTCTGTAATCTTTGTGACTGTTGTCGTCTTAAGAATTTGCCTTGAGCAAGACCTCATTCCCAGTGGCATGGGTAGAAGGGAAGGGAAGGGAAAATTATTACACAGATTTCAAGCTAAGGTGTTGGAAGACTGTCAAGGGAAAGGTACAAAACACCACCTTTTTGTCACCCCACTTCTATTAGGACTTAGCTCTCAAAGTGCAAACTTCAGATAGAAGAAAGCATATCTTTGTTATATGACAGTGTCTGTCTAGTTTCTCCATCACTTATGTTTACCTTCTAATATATTGAATTAGTATAGGACAGTATAAGACCCTATGGTTTGAGATTTGATATCCAATAGTGAAATTAATTTACCTGTGAATTGCATCCATCTGTTAACACATCTGAACAGTTTGCATCAGTTGTAAGAGGCCTCATTCGTACATGCCTCATGCATTTTACCTTGTGTGTGTAATGAAATTGTGTAGCAATTTATGTGCGTTTTACTTATCAGCTGTTAGCAAAAATATGAAGACCAGATTCTGTATCCTTCTGTTTTAATTTGAAGGCAAAGAAAGAGGATGGTGACCATAAAGGTTTTCTAAAGACTGCTACAATAAGGGAAGTTTGCCTTTATTTTATTTATGGACTTTCTAAAAGAGTGGAACTTGCACTAAGTCTGAGAAGAGTATTAGCATTGCCTCTTTCATGTGTTCACTTTCATTATATGCGCAGTATACATAGGCGTATTTTCAAACATTTCTTCAGGTTGCTAAAGACCAGTATACATGTATATGCACATGTATACATATATTGTCAGCCAAAGCAAGATGACAAAGTCTTCACACGACCTAAGGAATATGTCTATTGCACTTGAATATTAACTGAAACTCAGCCAAGCACAAATTCAAATTCCGCAGAAAGGAAAAGTATCCAAGAAAGACAACAAAATACGCTTTATCAAAGTTTTCTATCCTATGAAGTTTTCTGTAAACAGAGTAATTTTGGATCTCAGATATGGGGAGCCTGGCTGATACAAGAACTTGTGAAGTTTCATCTTCCAGTTCACCTCAGGTTGTTATGTTCCATATAACACTGTGATCTCAGTGAAATTAAGACAAACTATAAGAAGAATTGTGTTTTCAGACATTGGCTATAAAATGGCTGCAAAATCAAATCTTAACTGTGAAATGGTTGTGAAAGAGAGAGAAGGTTATATATTACCTGCAACTGTTTGAGGAGGCTGGAGTAAAAGGGTATATTATGGGGAAATGAGTTTATAAAAACAAGACTATTGTAACCTTTAAGTCATCTTGCCTCAGTTTTGTTGCCTTCTGTGTGTCATCTTTTCTTTCTTTATTTACTTTTTTAATAATGAATTGTCTAATTTGCAAAAAAATAATGCAAAAATAGTGAGTACTAATTTCTTCCCTGCATTTCTGTTCCTTTGGTCTGTAAAAACTGGTTTCTTCTCACTCAGGCCTCAAGATACTTAATGGGAGTACTTCTGGTAAGAGTCTCTCCATGCCCATTTGATATGAGTGGCAGGAAGACTGTCACATCCATACACTTAAATAAAGTGGCAGCTGTGCATCACTGGGAGCTGATGCAGCCCATCAGTCTATCAGAATATGGCATTTGGCAACAGGTGTTTCCAAGTACATCCACAGAAGGACCTTCTGCTCTCTGTTACTCCAAATGGATTCAAAGGCTCACCTGAAGGCACAGAAAATTCCTCAATTGTCAAGGAACTTGACATAGAAAGGACGTAAAAACTGAAATAGTGAAGATTTTTTCTCTCTCAATCACAAGCTGAGCAACTACCTCACGACTTGGTCCCTCTGACAAACTGCCTCTGGCTGTGTTGGTATTTCTGTTAACATCGTTTCAAGGTTCTCTGTGACACTGCTATGTAATAACAACTGCAAATAGATATTAACTTTCCCCCTATCTTTAAAATTTGCAGAACAAAACCTTCTGTCTGAGACTCCTACTGATTACAATCGAAGTCAAGGGGTTTTCTTGAGTTTTGCTCTTGAAGAGTGACTGCAGTTTTGGGCATGCTGTTTTTGTGAGGCAAGATGTTAAGAGACTGTGATCAGAGAAGACCAGTTAAAATGATTATTATTTAAGACTGTGCAACTAACTGAGCAAAAATAGGTAGCTTTTAATTCTTTTCTTAACATGCTTGAGACAGTGTCTGATCAAAATTATACGTCATCAGAAAATAATCCAGCATGGCTGGATTATACTTCTGTGACATAACTAATAAAGGAAAATGCAGTGATGATTAAACTTAGACATATGCATATCTTACCAATGATAATTATTAATTTTCTTTCTGAATACATTATGAATAGAACCAGTAATGCAGGTGGACAGTCACCTCATACTTCAGTGTTATTTAGTTACTGAAGAATATTAAGTGGTTATCTTCCTAATTCAGTGCACTTGTCAGTATATATACTCATCTATGACATTTAATTTGAGCTGTCAGCAGCAATATGTCAAATGACTGATATATGTCAGACAACTCCACGTTTAGGTAATTTTTGGTGATTGGTCCAACATTTTGTGCCCACAAATCACAGGCAAATCAAACTGCAGTAGATGAATGTGCACATGCCTTCTACTAACTCTCCAGGTGCATTTTAGGCTTCATTTGTAATGATAATTTTTTACATCTCAGAATCAACTCATTTTAGAGGAAAACACAGAAATTGAATCAATTTGTACATGAATCAAGGAAACTTCAGAATTTGGCACATGCTAATTAAAAGAAAAAAAAAAAACCACCAAAAACAACCCCCACATAAGTATAGAGCTGACCTTGTTCTGTGATCAGATCATCACTACTGGATTCACAGATAACTCCTAACATGTCGAGTTAGATAATGAGTAAAAGATGCAGTTCTGAAATCAATCAGCCTTTCAGATCTCTGAAAGTATTTACAATTGTTTATTGCAACTTAACTTATATGTGCTCTGATTATACAGATCATACCATATATTTAATCCTTAATGAGATCTGCTTATGAATAATGTTTAATGTGCAAAACTTATTTTCCATTCCACCATTTAAGTGATTGAATACTCTATGAAAAAAGTAATTACATTGATTCACTTATTATTTTACTATTCGTATCCTACAAACAAAAATAAATAAGTTCTCCATATTGGAAGTAACACAATACAGACTTTCTTTGAGTATTACATTTCAACAAGAAAAAAAGATATATGTAAGAATTTCCAAATAAATTTTGAAACTGCAAATGTTGATAGAAACTTGTCAATTCAAATGTCTGGAAACAGCAGCTAACCTTCCTGCATTAGTTAATAGAAGGTGGAAGATGATTTAGAGCCTTGTGTACAGGCTTTTTAGTTGTACACTTGCAATGTAAAGGATCATAGGGACTTGTCACTGGACAAGGCAGAATGGTGTGTCACCATTTCTACCGCATGCAAAATTAGGTGCCTAAATGTATTTCTTTGTATTATTTTGTTAAGAGGATTTATTCATAACTAACACATATGTTGCTGGTGGTGGGGTTTTTTTTTTAATTTTTTTTAAATTTGGACATGGCTGAAGTTGATATTAGGAATAAATTTCTTAACAGTGTACTTGGGTTTCAGAACTGTGATAATGTAAACTAATTTTATGATTTGTGCACATAATACTCCAATTTCTTCTGCTATTATGACTGGTGTCAAAGCTGCAGATAATCCTGATCTCTAGTAACTTAGTAGTATGTGACTTATTCAGATCTAAGAAAATTTTCTCTAAGATACTTCTAGCAGTGCATTGGGATAACAATTATATTTTATGTTATAAACAAAAGTAGAAAATCCAGAAGGCATGGTTTATTTCCCTATTACTATGAGGCTTATAATGCCAGGTTGGTTTTCTCTGTACTTCAGCTTTCTACATTATAAATTTCTAACAGTTGGCCATCAACACAACCCGTCAATATAGGACATCTGTATTTTGATGATATCTAGGACAATGAACAATTGTAAATAAATACTTTATCAAAAGTTTGCTATAATCTGTGAATTCTGTATGTCTTCTTTGGCTGTCTGTCACGTTTGGGAAATAATAGATCATTGGAAAATAGCTTGATTTAAAAATCTGTCAACCTGTGTAGAAATTTATCAAAGATACAATTTCCTTTAGGCTAAGATATATATCCAAGGATCATTTTTTGTCATTTACTAACCATAATTTCTTTCTTCATGAAATTAAAACTGTTTTGTTTCTACTTATAACCCAGTTCCTCCCTAGTCTTTGATCATCACATCCTTAATCATAGTGATCATGAGAAACATTTTTTAGCTGGAAAACCCCAAGGAAATAGTATTTGCTTGCGTTACTATCTTTGGATCTCAATCATAGTAATAGAACTTACTTTAGTCTTCCTAATTTACACTAATTTATACATGTGACATGAGATATTGGTTAATAACATCTACAGATTAAACTGATGGAGAGGCTTACTTTACTTTATCTACATGCCTTTTTACCATGTTGTGTTGTGACCGTAGGAGGAACAGCAACAGTCTGCTTCCCCAAAATGATATCAGACAAAATACCGTTTCATTTTAAAAACAAACATCAGGCTTCATAATTGCTGTAAAAGCTTAGTCTAACATGACTGCCCAACATGCCCATCACTGTGAGAATTATGGCTATCTTCACCACACCCAGTGCTAGAAAATGGGAAAGGTAGTATTGATCATTATGGATTTGTTTTATTAAACAAAGCAGAAATAAATATCGATATTTCTTTATAGAATGAAAAATAACAAAGAGCTTTAATGCTGTTTCCAGACTTTTGGAGAGTGGCTGGGGGGAGAGCTCAGGGCAGCAGTTCTCACACAATGAATTCAAGAGCTAGAATCTGGTTTGGCAGCTGACCTTCTCTACATTCAGCAGGAAACAAATGTACAAACCTTGCAGCTGCCTGGAACATGTCAACTTGCCATTTTTCCTCCTTTGTAGGAGGTGTGCAATTCTTCTCTATCTATGCTGCCACCTCATCTTGTGGCCCGAACACTTCTATGCACAGCACCTTTGCCCAGGAAGAAGCATAGCAATGCACACCGGGCTAGATGCCTGAGCTAATCACCTGTCTGCAAAAAGCAGGCAGATGCCGGGATGTGGACATGAAGTGGCTCATGCAGAATGGGTCTGTTTGTTTGTCTCTGTATTCTCACAGATCTCTCTGTTGCCTGTTGATATTTCTTCAGATTTAAAGGTAGTGGTTTCAGAATTATTACTAGGAAATGGGGTGAGCATCTATTGATTTATCAGTATGGAAGCTTGGACTACAGAGCATCTAGACTTTTGCAAACTGTTGTAAATAACTGAATGAAGATATCAACAGAGACAGAAAGGAATGAAGTCACACCACTGTTCCTTCATGTCTCTACCATCAGGACACTCACTAGCCAAAAGCATTTTATGCCCATCCCAGCAACATATAATAGATAACATAATATTCCAAGACAAATTAGACTTTCTCTCTGTAGGAATATTGGCATCTGAGAACAAAGTAAAAATTGTGTCATCAGCTGAAGTCAACTGCAGGTGTCCGGCCCTAAAAATATTCTCCCTGTGTGACTTAATCCATTGTCTGTCTCCGCTATCATATCAGACAAAAAATGTGGGCCGTGGCCCCAGTAAGGCAGCATAGCTCCATTGTCTAAGCCTATTTAGACCATCTGAGGCTAGCATTCTGTGAAGCTGAAATTGTTTACTTGATTAATAGACCAACTGTCTAGCTCTTATTTAACCTGGACTGCAACCAGTCTCTTTTGTTGTCAAATGCAAGCACGAAGTCCACAACTATGAGTGTCTGTAATCTAACATGTAATGAGATAAGAGACGGTACCATAATTTTTGCTACCTTTATATATGACTTAACTGAGCAATTCAATGCAAGGATTGTTTTCTGAATTTTAAATAATTCATAAACACTAGCATGAGGAGGAGGAAGTGAAAGGACTGTTTAGTCTGTTAGCAGCACCTGCGCTTGGAGCGCTGACAGCAAATTGAGGGGCAAAAAGTGTTGCTATTTCAATACTAAGTTCAACACTGGATGAATGGGGGAGTCAGGGAGATAAACGGTAATCTTCAACGATGTACACTTCTAAAGTAATGCAGCCACAAATTCTACTTTAATGCATAAAGGGATTTACTTACACTCAGGTAATTGTTTATAATAATAGATTCCTAGTTTGTATTTCGTAGTACAAGTTTTTACCCCGTACTTCCTCCTGGTGCTAACTAGTGCTAGTAGTTATGGAGTAGTTTCAATACATTGCAGCTGTTTTCACTTTCCATTAAGTTAGTTACTGACTATGTAAATGCATGTCTGATGGATTCTATTTATGAGTAGCCACATCATGAAAAGGGTCTATATCCAAGCAACATCATCTTTCCCAAGCATTGTATGACACCATTTTTATGACTTCTTAATTATTTTGTAGGCATCCATGGAATTTTTCATGAGCTTTAGACAATATTACTGTATACAAATTCAAACCAAATTGTCGCTAGGACTGCAAGGGAGGGTTATATTGCTTTTCATCAGCTCTATTATTTTGAGAACCCAGAATCTGTTACAGTTCATAGTTGCTATAAAGTATCCTCTGTTACCTACCTGGTACCGTTCTTTCATCCACCTGTCTCACTAGCAGCTAAAGTATATTTTAAAAGATGGTTTCTACTGGCAAAATTACTTTGACAGATGTGTATTACCTGCATCTGCTGAGTCTGAATGATGCAACACTTTCAGAAGCACAGGAAACCTAAGGAGGAGAACCTGGACTTCAGGAGGGCTGGCTTTGCCCTCTTCAAGGAGCTACTCAGAGGAATCCCGTGGGCCAGGGCTCTCGAAGGCAGGGGGGTCCATGAGTGCTGGTCGCTCTTTAAACAACACTTCTTCCATGCACAGGAGCAATGCATCCCCCTGAGAAGGAAATTTAGCAAAGGAGGCAGGAGACCTGCATGGTTAAACAAGGAGCTTCTAGCGGAGATCAAGCAGAAGAGAAAGGTTCATGGAATGTGGAAAGAGGGACAGGCCACTTGGGAAGAGTACAGAAACGTGGTGAGAGCATGCAGGGATGCGACGAGGAAGGCCAAGGCTCACCTGGAATTGAAGCTGGCAAGGGATGTCAAAAACACCAAGAAGGGCTTCTTCAACTACATCAGCAGCAAAAGGAAGGCTAGGGACAATGTGGGGCCGCTGCTGAATGAGGCGGGTGTCCTGGTGACGGAGGATGCGGAGAAGGCAGAGCTAATGAATGCCCTCTTTGCTTCAGTCTTCAGTGCTAAGACTGGCCCTCAGGAATCCAAGGCCCCGGAGGTAAGAGAAGAAGCCTACAAAGAGGATGACTTTCCCTTGGTCGAGGAGGACTGTGTGAGGGATCGCTTAAGTGATCTGGATGTCCACAAATCCATGGGCCCCGATGGAATGCACCCACGAGTGCTGAGGGAGCTGGCGGATGTCATTGCTGAGCCACTCTCCATCATCTTTGAGAGGTCCTGGAGGACAGGAGAGGTGCCCGAGGACTGGAGAAAGGCCAGTGTCACTCCAATCTTCAAAAAGGGCAAGAAGGAGGACCCAGGGAACTACAGGCCGGTCAGCCTCACCTCCATTCCGGGAAAGGTGATGGAGCAGCTTATCCTGGAGGCCATCATGAAGCAAGTGGAAGAAAAGAAGGTTATCAGGAGTAGTCAGCATAGATTCACCAAGGGGAAATCGTGCCTGACCAATCTGATAGCTTTCTACGATGACATGACTGGCTGGGTAGACGAAGGGAGAGCTGTGGATGTTGTCTACCTTGACTTCAGCAAGGCTTTCGACACAGTCTCCCATGATGTCCTCCTAGGGAAGCTGAGGAAGTGTGGGCTGGATGAGTGGTCGGTGAAGTGGATAGAGAACTGGCTGAATGGCAGAACTCAGAGGGTTGTCATCAGCGGCGCTGAGTCTAGTTGGAGGCTGGTGACAAGTGGTGTCCCTCAGGGGTCAGTACTGGGCCCAGTCTTGTTTAACTTCTTCATCAACGACCTGGATGAAGAGTTAGAATGTACCCTCAGCAAGTTTGCTGACGACACCAAACTGGGAGGTGTGGTAGATACACCAGAAGGCCGTGCTGCCATTCAGCGTGACCTGGATAGGCTGGAAAGCTGGGCAGAGAGGAACCTGATGAGGTTCAACAAGGACAAGTGCAGGGTCCTGCACCTGGGGAGGAACAACCATGCACCAGTACAGGCTTGGGGTAGACCTGCTGGAGAGCAGCTCTGCGGAGAGGGACCTGGGTGTCCTGGTGGATGACAGGTTAACCATGAACCAGCAGTGTGCCCTGGCTGCCAAGAAAGCCAATGGGATCCTGGGGTGCATCAAGAAAAATGTGGCCAGCAGGACGAGGGAGGTTCTCCTTCCCCTCTACACTGCCCTGGTGAGGCCTCATCTGGAGTACTGTGTCCAGTTGTGGGCTCCCCAGTTCAAGAAAGATGAAGAGCTACTGGAGAGAGTCCAGCGGAGGGCTACAAGGATGGTGAGGGGACTGGAGCATCTCCCCTACGAGGAGAGGTTGAGGGAACTGGGCTTGTTCATCCTGAAGAAGAGAAGGCTGCGAGGGGACCTTATAAATGCTTACAAATATCTGAAGGGTGGGTGTCAGGAGGATGGGGCCAAGCTCTTTTCAGTGGTGCCCAGTGACAGGACAAGGGGCAATGGGCACAAACTGAGGCACAGGAAGTTCCGTCTGAACATGAGGAAGAACTTCTTCCCTCTGAGGGTGACGGAGCACTGGAACAGGCTGCCCAGGGAGGTTGTGGAATCTCCTTCTCTGGAGATATTCAAGACCCGCCTGGACAAGATCCTGTGCAGCCTACTGTAGGTGACCCTGCTTCGGCAGGGGGGTTGGACTAGATGACCCACAGAGGTCCCTTCCAACCCCTACGATTCTGTGATTCTGTGATTCTGTGATTCTGTGAACACTTCACTGCTCAATAGGGGCAGATCATTCCAGATTAATCAGCTTAATGGATGTCTTGCTCTATGACTGAGACAGGTTTTGAGTCTATTATGAAAATTATTTTAATGTAAAGTGTGTAAAGTGCCTCATTTGAGACTGTTTATTAGAATATTTTGAATTAATTTCAGGGTACTGACACAGACCAAAATTTGAAAAAAATACGACAACTGACCACATCTGAGTAGATGATTACATAACTCAGCTCACAAAGTGAATGAAACATCAACCACCTCCTACAACCATTCTCTATCTCATCCCTTTCAGTTTTCCTAAACCCAGAAAAATTATCAAATATTACTTTTGCTTTCATATAGGGAAAGCTTTTCCTGACTAAACAGAGGCAGTTTTTCTGAAGCTTGTTACAAACGTGCACTTCAGAGGTAACCAGCTTGAACATTCCAGGAGTCTTTGTAAAATAGAGATGTTACCAGTTGCCAGAATCTTTGCAAAACTGGAACTGTTCCTACCTTTTCAATTCTTTTTATTTCAGGGACTAAAATCTGAACAGATCAAGGAGGACAATAGGGTGATTTTTCAAGGGCAAAAGTTGAGCTGGATATTGTTAGAGGTTGCCAGTCTGGTGCTCTAAGGGAGATGAGGCTGCTGCAGCTTTATGTTCCCAGGTTCAACCAGTGGCAAAGCTGACCATGTATACCCAATACACACAGGAACATTTAACATACACATACATAATACATATACACCTATACACACAGCCAACCACATAGACTAAGACAGGCGGAAAGCACAGTACTCATGTGAACACAGCACCAAAGCGTTCATCTTACTTCTCCCTCTGGCTGATCAGGCTGAAGGTCCATCATTGGGAAATACATACATACAGTGTGGATGCCTCCAGCAGCTGGGCTCAGATACCACAGTTTGCCCTGAAGCTGCCCATGAACCCCAGCCTCCCCAGTTGCTGGCACGTGGACATATGAGCCCTTGAGGCCACAGCCAGCTCCGGTTGCTGGTAGAGACCATCTCTCAAGCACATGCACATGGGTCTCTCAGTTGACACTCAGACCCCATGGTCTCACTGGCAGATGGCCTGGACAAGCTGGTCTCTCCAGCAGCCAGGTCCTTCAGTCGCCTCATTTCCAAGACCCATCCATAAACATCCGTGGCTCCCAGACCACCTATTTGCTGGCTATTCAGCTTTGTACTCCCTGTGATCACATCCTGACTTTCAGAAGCTCACCCCTTCCTTTGCTGGCAGCAGAGATCCATGGGCCTCTGTGACCTCAGGTCTGACTCCACTTGCCATGTAGACAAACATGGACACTGAACAGAGCCCCAGGAAAAGAGTTACAAAAGGAGATTGATGGGCAGACAGGGCAGGCAGTGGTGGTTCAGTGAAGAGCACAGCTAGACACGCCTACTGACCTGCAATCTATTCAGCTGTGACCTGTCCCTCTTATCACCTTAGCCCTGGCTTTCCCATGCTTGTTCCTCCCCAAACCACTCTGATCCCTCCTTTTCCCAACCTTTCGTTCCTCCCCTAAACATCCCATAACAGGACTTGTGCAATCTCCAAGTGCTTTTACCCTGCATTCCATGGTAAATCCAGCAGCCCTGTAAGCAGTCACACCTCTCAAGCTGGAAAGTGCCTGGGAGAGGCCCGGTGGTGGTGGTGACTTGGGGAGAGTCAATGGTTCTCCTGTGATAGCCCTGGGGGGAGCTGGGTTGAGGAATTTATTTGGGTTCCCCCACATTCTCACATCTCATACTTCTTTTTAAAGCTTAGTACTCCTATGAGGGAAGCGTATAATCTCACCATGTTTTAAGTAATGGCCTAAAATTTGTTAAGATTTCAGAAGTTAAGTGCACTTAATAGAATTGATTACATTTTCTAACTATGCAGTCTAGCAGAAGGTACAAAAAAGTGTGTCTCCAGGTTAGCAATCCATGTTAAGTTCACTGCTGTCTTAAAACAAGATATGGGAATAATATATCTCTGTAATTTAATGTGTCTTCTCTTCCATGTTAGTCAAGTCAAGATACAGCTGTTTCAAAAAAAAAAACAAACATTCTGTTATAAGCTTTAAATATGGAACATTTTTTCTCTCCTTATTCTCCCTCTGATAAATATTTATAAAATATGAATAAATTATTTTTTACAAAGTGTGTATTTGTTTATGGTTTACAGATACAGGGATAAGTAGCTTGGATTCTCTTTGTTTTCAGATAGGTACTGAGTATTTAGCTTTAGTCAAGTTGTTTCCCAAATCAAGAAGTCATCATGCAGTTACATTTCAAAAAAGAAAGCTTACCTTCTCAGATAATAATCAAATTTCAGCACCTAGAGAGGGCAGATAGAGAAATAAATCTCAGAAAAATAAAATACTCAATAAAATCGTAAGAGTTGAAAACTCTCTTCTAACTCAATAATCAACATCCTCCTCATGGGAATTTCTTAAAATAAAACTTTCCCTGCTAGTTTCACTGAAGTAAGACATTGCATTTTTGCTTTCACTCAGTACAATTGTATTGTACCATCCAGATATCCCAAAGTGAGAAACTGCACCACATTGTCAACGAACTCTAGCAATATTTAAGGTGTTCAGAGTCCAATATGCCAGCATCTACTCAGAGAAACTAGGATGATGACAGACCTGAAAGATGACTCTTTTTCCTCATCCACATCTACTGGGAATCCCTGCTGGATGAATGGAAGACTTCTATGACATCAAACTAATGAAAAAAATGGTCTCTGACGAGTTGTCTAATACTATTTCTGTATCCAATAGGTCAAATTAAATTCCTTACATAGTATTCTTACTGGATTCACAAATAGTGACATGGTGCTATATAGCCTCAACCCCAAGGGAGATGCTCAACAATCTTACCTCTTCCGTGTACCTACCTAGGCATGTACCTTATGTGGACCTGTGGCAATGGAAAAGCCCCTAACACTTGCGAACAAAAGTCTTAACCCAAGAATTTTCTTTAGAGAGAAATGCAGTGACCAGTTTCAGAGATGATGTAAATCCTGCCTGGTTTAGTTATCTGAAGAACTTCACTCATACTTTTCACTAAAAAGTGACTGCTCAGTGGACTTTTAAAATTAGGACACTTAACTAAAAATGCCAGGATGTTACTTTGAAATATGAACGTGAACATACATTACAATGTTATTGTTAAATATGTAACTAAATGAAAAAAATCCTTTTCTGTTCCTCAAATATTTAACGTAGAGAACTGAAAAGAGGCCTCACATTACTCAAAACTTCTTACTTTTACAAATTAACTGTATTTTTTTCAGTCTTTCATCAAAATAGTGATCTACTATATTGTGTTATCATTAATGTCAAAAATCATACTTGTCAAATAGGAAAAAATTCTACTTTGATTAGTATATTATTCTTTCTTCTTGTTTATTTGGTGATCGCAGTTAATCTCTGTTAACATGAATAAATTTTGACCTATTAGAAAAGTGGCTGAATTCCTATTGCAAACATAGGGGCCTTCATTCTTTTAGGATGGCAAAAACACTCACAGTCTTATAATTTTATTAGTAAAGAAAGACATCTTTCTATTTAAAGTTGTAAAGGTAATTTTTAGAAAAGCTTAAAGAAGGGAATCACAGACAATCCAAGGGCTTTTGCATCTATGATTACTACAAACCATTTATTTTGAAAAGCTGCTGAAAGAATTACTCCCTTCACATTCAGACTCCTGTTGCACACTTTTATGTAAGCACACAAAACCTGAATGTTTTTCATCCAAACACTCCCAAGCCCCAATTTAAAAACCCTTGGGCAAAGAGTAGAGGTCAGTCATAAGGTATTTGATAGGAATCCATGAGACTTACTAAACAATACAAGGGCTCATGAATTTCAAAGATGGTAAATGTGAAATACGATACTCGTAGGGAAAATAGAGTCCTGACTTTATACACAAATGACTGGGCTCTGATCAGATCATTGCAATTCAGACTGATATCTTGGATTATCAAAAAGGTTTTGGTGGAGACACAAAACCAGTGGCAGTCCCAAAAGGTCTTTTACAGACAGGAATGGAAAACAGAACAGACAGTATTATCTTTTACAGACAGGAATAGTGAACAAAACAGGCAGTATTATGCTGCTGTATAAATATGTAACCAGTTTGTGCAGCTTTGAGCCTCTTACCTCAAGATAATTTTTGGATTTCTTGTATGGCTAGGAGAGGCTCAAGAAAGAGCAGATAAGTCAGGAAACGACCTTAGTATGGTCAATGGCTGACAAGCCCAGGCTGGAAGAGAGACAACTGGGGACGTACACAGTACAGTCCAGTAAAATTGTAAAGGGTAGATATGGGAAGAAATAATTCAGTGCCTCTCAGAGTTTCTAGTTCTTAACGGGTCATCAAATGGAAATATATAGATAGCAGGTTGAAAACAAATGGAGTTAATTCTTCACACACAATAGAGCTGAGCTGTAGACATTCTTGCAGCAAAAGAATGTGAATAAACAAAGTTAATACAGGCTATTTGATGCGAAAAATGTCACTGGCAGTTTAGGAGGGGGGAATATTCTGAGAAAAAATCACTACGGGTTGCCCCTGAGCTCTTTCCTAGGCATATGATTAAGGTAAAAACGCAGAAAGGTATTAAAAGGATCTTTGTTCTCATCCCAAAACTTTGCTCTTGTGTTCTACTGAAATCAAGGCATTATGAGGTGATAGCGCCAGGCTCTTTAAAACATGCACAGCATAAGAATGAGAAACAGTTGTCATGCACTGATACAGGGGAAAGTTCTGACTGGATATAACGAAAAAAATTTGTCACCAAAAGGATAACTAAACATTGGAGCAGGTTGCCCAGAGAGGCTGGCAGGTCTCCATCCTTGAGGATTTTCAAGAACCAGAGGGACAATGAGGTAAGTAACCTAGTGTGAATTCAGTATAGACCCTGCTTTGAGCAGGGGAGTTGGACTAGAAGCCTCCTGATGTCCCGTTCAACCTCAATAAGTCTGTGACTTTATGAAATGTTGTGAAACTCATGTTTTTGTTTTTGTTTTTGTTTTTTTTTTAAACTGAGCTCAGAAGATGTCTGTATCTTTTAGTTTAGTTTAGGATTCAGGGCAAGAGGTGGAGCTGGGATATAGAAAAAGAAGTGACTGCCAGAATGGGTAGTACTCTCCAGCTAAGGACCCAGTGGAAGGGTCCTCTAAGAGAAGAGAGGCAATGGCAGACAATAAGGTGTGTGGGAGATTTGTTACAGCTGGTAGGGGAAACAGCTATGACAGTTGCACCTAATCTGACAGAAGCCAGCTGAGCTACCACCAGAACAGCAAGTGCCAAAAGCAACTAAATTTAAATGCAGATTAATTAAAAAAGATGTTATATCTATTTAAAATGCAGCACAACTGAGAACAGGAGCAGATCTACAGTTTCCTGTGTATTTCATCTCAGTGTTGCCATTTTTCAAACAGATGATCTTGGTCAGCATATCAAATTCAAGGCAAAACAACTCTGCCATTTTGTACAACATTATTTTTCAGTGTGGACCATCTGTTCAGCTGAAATGCAGCTCACAAAAATCATTTCAGGAAAATAAGGAATAAATCTGTTTTCTTGAATTTTATTATTCTGTTGAAAATCATTATAGTGAAGTCTGTGTGCAGTTAACCAGGCTTTCTGAATGAAATTAGATTCACAAGTCACATAGCAATAGAAGCGTCTCATCGTTCTTTCTCTTGTAGCACTTTAAAAGATAGAGAGGTTTGTTCCTTTAATCTATGTCTAATTATAAGCTTGTAAAGAACTCTTTGGTTGAAGGTTAGGAGCAAGCTTCTTTACAAGAAAGCTAGCTTATGTTATTTCTCTCCAAAGTTTGCTTCATGAAACAAATAAATGAAAACTTGGTAACTCTTCAGAGTCATTTAAATTTCAATATTGTACAGTTCAAAATTATTACTTTACAATAATTGACTTTAATATATTTCCCATCCTTTTCTATTTTGTAACTGAATAACCCTTTTACATGCTGCATAGAATTGTTATTGAAAGTCTGTGACTACATGAACAATGATTAATAACATGCAAGAATTTCTGTTCTACAGAATTTTGTTTGAAGAAAAAGCAAATTTCAGTATCACTTTTCAGCCCTGCTCACACTGGACTTCACGTGACTTTAATGGAATCTTGTAGTCAAAAAATACAAAACTGCAGGTTCACTTTCGCTGAATCATTTCAGATACGGTGCTTAAGGTATCCAGTCCACGTGTATACAGGACTCCCTAACGCTCCCAAGTAAACACCCTCAACACTTCCTACTCTGTCTCCCTGGCAACATCTCCTTGGCCAAAGCCATTGTTACCTTCTTTCTTACTCTGTTGGATTCCACCTAAGAAAAGATGTAGTAGTTGTGATGAGATTTGCATCATTAAGCAAGGCATAGCTAATAAAGCCCTTAATAAATTAGATTTTCACGTAAAAGATTTCTACTCAATAGAAACAGGAGCTTCAAAAGAGGAATTCCTCTATTTCTTTCTGCCATGAACTCTGGATAATACTTATTTCTTCTCAATTATTCTTTGTAAGATCAGTATCCTTTCAGAGGCAAACAGCTGTTTGCCAGCTCTAGTAAAGCCCTATTCAAAGCACAATGCATTATGAAGTCTCTTGTCCAGCTCAGAAGTTTGAAGATGTTCATCTGGCATCTTAAGAGTTTATTGTTATTTCATTTTGTCATTTAAAACATAATTTTTACATGGTATTTCTTAATGAAATTTTGTTCAAAGATCAGTTGGAGATTTTGAAAGTGCTCCACTCAGTGTAGCCAAATAAACCCATCATGAAAGAGTATATGACCTCTTCTTATATGACTCAGTAAGCCTTGTTTCCAGACTTCATATGTTTGCAATTTCCTTCAAGATAACTAATAGAAAATTCTCAAATTAAATACGCAAGTTGGATAGATATCTCATTCATGCAATGAAACATGAGTTCCAGAGGTATTTTGTGTAAACTGTTGACAGACAGCTTGACAAGGCACTACTTCCTCCTGACAAAGCAGATAAACTGGGAAGTCACAACTGATAAACACAAAATCTGTTAGATAATGTATGATCAAGGGAATTTATTTACCACTGTCATGCCAGGGAATTAATTTCATGATCAACCCAGAAAATACTACTGATGCTTCAGGGATGTTAGCCTGCGGTCAGGTAAGAATTTTATGCACAGAAGGACTTTGAGGCCCACTCACCAAAAGCATCTACTCCCAAAGAGCATGCTCAACTATGTTCATTAAATCAAACACATTTTAAATATTCCTTTAAAAATTTGCATCTCACTAGATTTTTTTTAGAGGTTATGGTTTTTGGTTTGCATTTTTTTTTTGTTTGTCTATTTAGCTGAGATTTCAAAACTGTTTACCTCCAAACCTTTTAAGCAGGGAAATAGTATTTTTAGTGTGACAACTAAGATACTCATCTGGATTAATGGTCATCTGGATGTTCCTGGTGAATTAATGAGAAAAGTTGGACAGGAATCTTTTCTTCTGCCAAACTTTTTGAAGTGGAATGAAAAAAATTTCCAGTTAATATTTGTAACAATAACAATAATAACAACAACCTACACATTTTCATGAAAATATTTCTGTTTAACAGACCCTTGCTTTCTGAAAGTTTACTGTAAATTACATCACCAAAAAATTTCCTAACCATGTCTACTTGCAAATTTTATCTGTAAATATATTCTTCCCAAGGATAAAGACAGCATTACCCCAGAGAAAGCTACCCCAATATAGTAGCAATGCCTTGTACATACTATTTTCCCAATGTTTATTTTTAAAATTACAGTACCTATTGAAATTGCTAGCCTATGATATCAGTAGCAAATTGCATATGATTGGTACGTACTACAATGATATATAAGTAAGACTCCCCACCGCTTAGCAACTATGATAGTTACTTTAACATACGAAATGTTTACACTGCCCTAGCTGAATATAGAGAGCTGATCCATCAGAGTTCAGCAGTGCTGATCCGTCAGATTGCAGAGTATTATTTGGCAAAAATACCTCAATTTATTGTTGAGAGCAGGTTCAGTGTCTTAAGGAAGAGATGACTGAGACCTGATCACAGTTGAACAAATAAATAATATTTTAATTGTGCAATTCACAGCAATACTGAGGGTATGAGCACGGTATTTTTCCAGGGTATGCTGGCTTAGTTTCCCTGTACAACTTCATGCTCTCTGAAAAAATTTATGCCTGCTGTCATCCTAGGCTTCACTGCTACCTAAGGCTTACTTTTGAATAAAAGCCCCCAGAAGCTGGGTGTTATGTTGAAAGCACACAGGCCTTTAAGGTATCTTTGAAATACTTTCTTAAACAACTGCATTTATTCTTTCCCAGTCTTCCTTGATATAATGTGTTTGTCATTGGTATACTACTCAACCAAAGTCCCCCATTCTTCTGTCTGAGCCTTCTCGGATATGCATTCAAGATGCTACAGGACTTGTTACAGGTCATCTGGCATCCCATCTGACTCAGAATAGATTTAGTTTTGATCTGTGCTAGAATACATCCAGCTGATGAATATGATTTTCATACAAGATAAAGTTTCTTGGCAAAGTATTTCTATCATAAACCAAAAAAGTGGATTTCTAGTCTTGTAGAAGTTATCAACTCACCAAGTTTGGTATTAGAACTATTCAAATTTTTTCAAGGTGAATTAGCATACAAACAGAGCTCAAGTTGTATGAACAGATTTGGAAAAGGTAGTAAGCTCTCTCTAGGGACAAATTCATAACTTCCCTGTTTGTTAGTCCACAGCTGGTTCCAAACTAGCAAATCAGTTTACTGAGCAGCTCCTAGACCTCTCTTGCTTTGAGAGGGCCCAATACTTGATCTTTGGAATCAAGAATCTTGGATAGTCTATCCCTAATGAAAAATGTTTGTCTGGGGAGAACATCAGACCATCTCGTTTTTCAAAATCAGAGCAGGGATCTGCATGGTGATATTTCTGTTTTGCCCTTGTGCATCCTGATAATAATTTTGTGTTTAAATCCCCATGAAAGTAGTCTGAATCTTAATTATGAGAAAAGCTGGTGCAAGCACAGACATTTTACAGATTTCAACAGGCATGGTATGCGAACCCAGGTGACTTTTCATCTGTCACAGATATTATTGTATCTTTTAGTTCACATATGGCTGGACACACTGTCAAGTAACAAAGGTCTGGGTGTAAGACCAAACACTGACATGCCTTTTCAATTCTGTCTGTTCATGATTAGCATTCATCACAACCCACAAAAATGCATAAACTACTTAATGCTGGGCTCAGGGTGAGAGCATATGGCACGTATCACCCACAGTATTTCAGCACTGGGCCTAGCAACACTAATTTTGCCCCTGGTGTAATTTAGATTTATGACAACATTTTCTGTGCAAAAACATAGTCACTGTCTTTGGATCACTAGATCAAGTCTGTAATCTTGTGCAGGGAGAACACAGAGGTCTCATGGCTACATTCTAATCAAATGTTTTTGCTTTTTTATTCCTTTTTGTTTTTAAATTAGGCTGACAGTTTGTATATTGAGAGATAGAACACACAGTATTAGCCAGATTTGGTTGTTCTTTCTGAGTATTGACCAGGAATTTCAGCAATCAGCAACAGTAGCACCGAGCTTCATACACTGTTCTTTTTAGTTTTCCAAACTCTAGTCTCTGTAGTAGCACTTGCACGCGATTCAGGCGTAGTTTTCAGGACAATTTCAGAAAAATTTCATGGTGGGACCCAAACTGGGGTTTTGATATCCTGGGATGTTTAACAAAGTCCTGTAGCCACACAATAATAGAATGAGTAACGTAGCAGTGATAAAGTCTTATTTCATATAAAATTCCTCTTTTATTCAGTTCTGAGTAATCATCAATTAATGCAACATTCATTTCCATTTTGAAACCTGGAGTAGAAGAGAATTATCCTAAGTCCATCCACTCTTAACTTTTCAAATTGCTAGCATAAATAATAGAAACATGATTCTCTTAGTATGGGAATATTTTTACTTCTGCTTGGACCTGTACAAAGCCATAGCAAGATAGTGATTGCCCACAGTCTCCAGTATAAGTAATAATTTGTAAGTGACTGGTGAAAGAAGGGCTGTCACGGTGTATAGCTTACCGGAGGAAGAAGAAAAGATTATTTTCTCTGTTTTTTGTACTAGAAAGACATGATGAGAATCAGAAATGTGCAGCATTTTTTTAAGCTGCTTTAAGGCTGCTGTGTGTGATTTTTCCAGCTATTTTTCTAAAGAGCTTGAGTCACATATGTATAAAATCTGAGTTGAATGAATGAAAATTTTTCTCTTCATGCGTTTTTCCCTTCTAGGGTACATTAATATAACAGTGATGTCTACACTACATTTTATGCAATTTCTAACCTTTAAAGAGTAACAGATGAGATTTATATGTTGTAACAGAAGGATATTTTAGTACCATAGTTCTTTATGTCCTGATGCTCTCACAAAAAAAGTGGGATAAAGTTTAAAGTTTCGTATTAGTCCTCTAAAATTTACTTTTGCTTGAGAAGAGAAGCATGAGTGGTAAATATCTTCAGTAGCTATGGTGACTTTTCACTCTGGGATGAGCTGCATATTGAGTTAAAGTGATCTGTACACCCCCAGTTTGGAAATATTCAGAAGCCAAAGCACAAAATTGTAAACAGATTTGAAGGGCTATTTCACTGAGAGATTTTATGGTCATCAAACAGAGTAAACACCAAGGTCATTTTTGATTAAGGAATCAAGAGAAGCAGATGTGACCTTAATGAAGGTTTTTAGTAGAAAGCCAGACATGCTGGGCTCATGTTGACAGATTGGCTGGTTCCAAACCCAGGTTTAATCAAAACAGTAATTGTTCTACACAGTTTTAATTAAATGTTGCAATGTTCTATTAAACTCTAGATAACAATGTAATTATGCGAGTGGAAAAAATAGATATTAAGAACTTCAGGCAAGTTATCCAACAAGCTGATTTAAATCATTACCTGTAAGTAAACGAATAATGTTGTCAAAACTTACGGCATAACAACCAAAATTAAAAGTTCAACCTACTGTGAAGGAAAAAAAGGCCATGTTTTTGTAGCTGCAACACAATCTGTTCTGAGTTCACAGTTCACAACAGGTATTTCCAATCATAATTAATTTCTTTCATAGTGAAGTGTCTGCAAGTATATCACTTGCGTAGGGAGAACTAAGCAGCAACTAACTTTAAGTATTGCGTTGTCTGGAAGTGCTTACCTTCAGCTTAATATTCAACAAGAAAAAAACATTTAGGATGTTTTCTTCTTCAGGGGATAATAAATAATCCTACCAAATGTCGTCAGATACAGAAGCGAATTATCTCTGAAACCTCTAGAAAGTCCTAGAACAACATATAAGCAAATAATTATATAATGAAGGCTTGTAATAGGTCTTAAAGTGCTTAAATCTGTCTTTCATTCACTATCAAATGGACTAGCCTTACTGGTGAGGCATGAGCACACTACAAAAATAGGCTCCAAGCTTCATTCAAAATCTATGAGAAGAAACAGAGCTGCTATAGGAGAGGGAAAGCAGCAATTTACAGTGAGATCAAGTAAAATGGGAATCAGCACCAGTGAGGTCTGGAGCACTGTCAGTTTTTTCAAACTAGATTCAGCTTTAAAAAGAATGAGATTCACTGAGCTATGCGACTTGCAGTTAATCCCACAACATTTTTAACAATACAGGAGCAGAAACTGATTTGGCTTTTGGAGTTCTAATTCAGATCACCATAATAGTAATCAGCAAATAATATAAAATATTAATCTGTCTCCCAGTCAAGCAGAAAAATTATGCATTATTGTTACAGAAAGGTCACTGGATGGCACTATTATTTTACTACTAACTTCCATACTCTTTCAATAAAACAAAAGGCAGATCTAGGATGACATGCAAATGCATATAGTCAATGAGATGGCTGATGAAAGTGAGGTCCTTTTCAGACAAACTTGCACACAATAGAGGACTTCGATTTCTCCTTGATCTCCAGTAAAAGCCAGGTTTCAAAGCAAAGATGAGACGAAATTCCCAAGAAAAGACTTGCTGCACTAATATTATCTTCTCTTTCTACACACAAGATGACAAAGCATAAGGTCAAAAGAGTCTGCCCCAGGGAACTGTCAGCTAATAGGCTCAGAGCCGCACTTTCGCTAGCCTGAATGTAATGGCACAGGTTCACTTTCTTTCTTTCTTGCCATACACCGAAGTGGTGCTGGTTTGCAGAGCACAGGTTGCTAATACGAAATCAAAGGGCAGAAGGGAGTCACAGCACTTCACTGTACAAAAATGACTTAAAATAACAGTGGAAAGCATAGCATGGTATCCTCCTGGGTAATGACACAGAGTTGAGGAGGCTGATAAGGCAAAATGTATTAGATTTGCTGCTAATCTGTATTATTGATAATTTGATTTTTTTCCTGTCAAAAGCAAACCTGTAGATTCAGATATCTCCTGTCACTCCATACAGCTACAGCTGTGTAATGGTCTGATATCACTCTTGGTTATCCTCATTCACCTCCTGAATTCCTATGGAACATACAAGTACAAATTTCACCATATAGGGAACATTGCTATCATGGAGCTTGACTGAGGTGGACAGGGGGGTTCCTGGAGCTGGGGAAACCTGAGGGAAGAGCAGTAAGACCCACCAGGAGCCGGCAGCTCTCATGAGTGAGGCTGACGTGGCTTGGGCATTGCCAGGAGCGACCACGGGAGATTAAAATGGCCCTTAAGGAGCACAAGTGACCAGGAGCACAGTGACCAGGGTGGCAAACAGGGCATGGAGTGTCAGTTTGCACAGCAGTTCACGCAGGCAGAGCGCACAGGGAGGGCCCTGCAACCCTCTTATAGGCCACAGCCCAGCGAAGTGCTTTAGGTCTCTGCCATAACAGTAAGCACTCACCCCAGAGCTAAAACCAGAGCTCCTACAGTGGAAGACCCTGTGATGTCTGCTACTTCCACCCAGACAGAACTGGTCAGGAAAGAGACTTCGGTAGTACAGACAGTAGGTTGCAGTGAGTGCCCAGACCCTTCTTCTCCTGGATCAAAGGCAAGTCCCTGCAAGATGTATGCAGGTTGAGGATCTGATAAGTCAGGTGGCTGAGTTGCAGGAAACAGCTAAAAGGCTACGCACTATTAGAAGAGCTGAGATGGAGATAGATAAGTGGTTTCAGAATCATGCTCCTGTGGTGGGCACCACTGAGAATGAGGTACCTTGGACCCTGGTGACCCACAAAAGCGGGACTCTGCTCCAGCCTCCACCCTCCATCACAACTGAAAACAGATATGAAGATTTAACAGCTATCGAAATCAAGGAGCGATGTCTGCAAGAGGAAACTATGTCAGCAGCACATAGCGGGTACCGTAAAAAGAAATGACGGGTATTCGTAGCGGGTGACTTCCCATTAAGGGGCACTAAGGTGTCCATCTGCCAACCTGACAGGGAGGCACATGAGGTATGCTGCCTTCCAGGAGCAAATGTCTGAGACGTCACCGAGAGGGTGCCACAACTTGTAAAGAGCACTGACTGTTATCCACTGCTACTCTTTCATGTTGGCACAAATGACATCGCAAGCCAGAACCAAGGCAGAATTAAGGAAGACTTCAAATCCCTGGGTGGGCAAGCAAAAAGCATTGGTGCCCAGTTTATCTTTTCCTCCATTTTACTAGCTGGAGGAAAGGGAGCAGCCAGGAATAGCCACGTAATGAATATCAACTCCTGGATTTGTGGCTGGTGCCATCATGAGGATTTGGGCTTTTATGACAACAAGATATTATTCAGTGACTGTAACCTGTTAGGGAGGGTTGGGATTCACCTGTCTAGAAAAGGCAAGGGAATCTTTGGCAGCAGGCTGGCCAACTTTGTGTGGCGGGCTTTAAACTGAAGGACTCTGGGGGTGGGGTGCTGTTCTGGTTTGGCTGCAGCCGGCAATAAAAGCGCCACACGGCCGCCCCTCCCCCCACCGGGGTGTGGAGGAGAATGGAAAGAAACAGGCAGAAACTGGTGGGTGGGGGTAAGGGCAGTTTAACAGAACAGCAAACTAAGGGAACAGGAACAACAATGATACAGATGAGGAGAAAAGCACAACACAAACCGCACAACCCAGAGAGCCGTTCTGCCGGACCGGACCGGCGCCCACGCTCCCGAGCCCTGAGTGAGTTCCCGCCCCCAGCTCCCCCCCACCGGAACCCAGCATGACGGCACATGGTGTGGAATACCCTGCTCTGTTTGGCCAGGTTGGGTCAGCCCGCCTGGCTGTGCCCCTTCCTGGATTCTGGTGAAAATTAACCCTGTCCTGGACGAACCCAGGACAGGTGCAAAGTCGCAATGCTCAAGCCATCCCATCTGGCTGGGGAATAAATGTGGCCAACCAGAGCACTGACAAATGTTCCTTAGTTGCCTCCCAAGTTGAGAGGCAGAAGAGCAACCACGTTAAGGGTGGGTATGGCTATGGCAAATCCTCTTGCACCCCTCCAGGGAAACCTGCATGCTCCATTACCTCTCTGAAATGCCTCTACATCAATGCACGCAGCATGGGGAATAAACAAGAAGAACTAG
This sequence comes from Opisthocomus hoazin, assembly GCF_030867145.1. Taxonomy (NCBI): domain Eukaryota; kingdom Metazoa; phylum Chordata; class Aves; order Opisthocomiformes; family Opisthocomidae; genus Opisthocomus; species Opisthocomus hoazin. Next base: position 47,768,455 of record NC_134416.1, on the reverse strand, counting down.
AGATTTGTGTGTGGTCACAGGGCGATGATCTCATTGCAGTTACAGAGATATGGTGGGACAGGTCCTGTGGCTGGAGTGCTGTCATTGATGGCTACGTACTTTTTAGGAAAGACAGGACAACAAGGCTAGGTGGTGGAGTTGCTCTTTATGTGAGGGAGCAGCTGGAATGTATCGAGCGCTGTCTGGGGGTGGATGAAGAATGAGTTGAGAGCTTATGGGTAAGAATTAAAGGACATACTCATATGGATGACATCATTGTGGGTGTGTACTACAGGCCACCTGACCAGGAAGAGGAAGTCATTGAGGCCTTCTACAAACTGCTGAAAATAGTCTCCTGTTCTCATGGGGGACTTCAACCAGTCTGACATCAGTTGGGAAGACCACACAGCTAGGCACAGGCCATCCACGAGGTTCCTGCAGAGCACTGATGATAAATTTTTGACACAGGTGATGAAGGAGCTAACAAGGAGAGGTGTGCTGCTGGACGTTGTGCTGACAAGTAAAGATGGACTTGCTGAGGATGTGAAGGTTGGGGGAAGCCTTGGCTGCAGTGAACATGAAATGGTGAACTTCAGGAGCCTGTGTGGAGGAAGCAGGGCAATAAGTAGGATCACAGCCTTGGACTTCAGGAGAGCTAACTTTTGCCTCTTCAAGAACCTACTTGGAGGAATCCCGTGGCTCAGGGCTCTAGAAGGAATGCTTATAAATATCTGAAGGGTGGGTGTCAGGAGGATGGGGCCAAACTCCTTTCAGTGGTGCCCAGTGACAGGACAAGGGGCAATGGGCACAAACTGAGGCACAGGAAGTTCCGTCTGAACATGAGGAAGAACCTCTTTCCTCTGAGGGTGACGGAGCACTGAAACAGGCTGCCCAGGGAGGTTGTGGAGTCTCCTTCTCTGGAGATATTCAAGACCCACCTGGACAAGGTCCTGTGCAGCCTGTTGTAGGTGACCCTGCTTCGGCAGGAGGGTTGGACTAGATGACTCACAGAGGTCCCTTCCAACCCCCACCATTCTGTGATTCTGTGATTCTGATTCAGTAACTGTGCCTTCTCTGTATCCTCCGTCACCAGGCCACCCACCTCATTCAGCAGGAGCCCCACTTTTTCCCTAGTCTTCCATTTCCTGCTGATGTAGTTGAAGAAGCCCTTCTTGTTGTCTTTGACATCCCTTGCCAGATTTAATTCCAGATGGGCCTTAACCTTCCTCATTGCTTCCCTGTATGCTCTGACAATGTTCCTGTACTCCTCCCAAGTGGCCTGTCCCTTTTTCCACATTCTGTAGACTTTTCTCTTCCATTTGAGTTTTGCTAGAAGCTCCTTGTTTATCCATGTGGGTCTCCTTCCTCCTTTTCTAAATTTCTTACTCATGGGAATGCACCAATCCTGAGCATGTAGGAAGCGATGCTTAAATAGCGACCAGCTCTCTTGGACCCCCTGGAGCAGCTTATCCTGGAGGTCATCAACAAGCAAATGGAGGAAAAGAAGGTTATCAGGAGTAATCAGCATGGATTCACCAAGGGGAAATCATGCCTGACCAATCTGATAGCTTTCTACGATGGCATGACTGTCTGGGTAGATGAAGGGAGAACTGTGGATGTTGTCTACCTCAACTTCAGCAAGGCTTTCGACACAGTCTCTGATAACATCCTCCTAGGGAAGCTGAGGAAGTGTGGGCTGGATGAGTGGTCGGTGAAGTGGATTGAGAACTGGCTGAAAGGCAGAACTCAGAGGGTTGTTGTCAGCGGCGCTGAGTCTAGTTGGAGGCTGGTAACAAGTGGTGTACCCCAGGGGTCAGTACTGGGCCCAGTCTTGTTCAACTTCTTCATCAACGACCTGGATGAAGAGTTAGAATATACCCTCAGCAAGTTTGCTGATGACACCAAACTGGGAGGTGTGGTAGATACACCGGAAGGCTGTGCTGTCATTCAGCAAGACTTGGACATGCTGGAGAGTTGGGCAGAGAGGAACCTGATGAGGTTCAGCAAGGGCAAATGCAGGGTCCTGCACCTGGGGAGGAACAACCCCATGCATCAGTACAGGCTTGGGGCTGACCTCCTGGAAAGCAGCTCTGCTAAGAGGGACCTGGGTGTCCTGGTGGATGAGAGGTTGACTGTGAGCCAGCAGTGTGCCCTGGCTGCCAAGAAGGCCAATGACATCCTGGGATGCATTAGGAGGAGTGTGGCCAGTAGGTCGAGGGAGGTTGTCCTTCCCCTCTACACTGCCCTAGTGAGGCCCCATCTGGAGTACTGTGTCCAGTTCTGGGCTGCCCACTTCAAGAAAGATGAAGAGCTACTGGAGGGCATCCAGCGGATGGCTACGAGGATGGTGAGGGGACTGGAGCATCTCTCCTATGAGGAAAGGCTGAGGGAGCTGGGCTTGTTTAGCCTGAAGTAGAGAAGGCTGAGAGGAGCTCTTACAAATGCTTACAAATATCTGAAGGGTGGGTGTCAGGAGGATGGGGCCAAACTCTTTTCAGTGGTGCCCAGCAACATGTCAAGGGACAACGGACACAAACTGAAGCGTAAGAAGTTCTATCCAAATATGAGGAAGAACTTCTTCACTTTGAGGGTGACAGAGCCATGGAACAGGCTGCCCAGAGGGGTTGTTGATTCTCTGTCAGTGGAGATATTCATAATACTTCTGGACAAGGTCCTGTGCAGACTGCTGTAGGTGACCCTGCTTTGTCAGGGGTGTTGGACTAGATGACCCACAGAGGTCCCTTCCAACCCCTACCATTCTGTGATTCTGTGATTCTGTGAGATCGTGCTATATTTCCTTCTGTCTACTTTTCAATTCTAATTTTTTATTTAAACATTAAGCATTGTTGCTCTAACTAAGGTAGAAAAATTCTTAAATACATGTTTACTTTTCTTTCTATCATTTCTAAATTTGTAGTGACAGTGATTCCAGTCAATGAAGAATTGATTTATTTTTAATTGAAGCATTAGGATCTGCAGTCTTAAAGTGAAAAACACTTGCTGTCTTTACTGACAGCTGCAGAGATGCAGCCCTTCACATTTAGCTTTCTCAATTCTGACCTTCACTCGTTCAAAACTAGTGAGATGCTTTTCTGACGTACGTAGGTTTAAAAACTTCAATCTATCATGTAGTAATGTTTTCTGGATGAGGTGCAGTGGCATAGCATGTCCTGGTTTTGAAATCAAAACATCTTATCCCTCTCAATATTTTAGTTTCCCTTTGCAATAACAGTATTTTTCTGTATTAGTCAAGAATGATCACATACCATTCAAAATCCAGTATTGTTTTACTGTTCTATATTCTCTATAGTGACCAAAATTTGTTGGGACAGTGAGAACTGACAGCAGATCAGAAGTAGGACTAAGTAACATTATGTCTTCTTTCTGCCTTGACAGAGCAACAGAACAGTTGGCCACCTTCTGCAATTTCTGCTCATGTTTCTCCAGAGATGGAAAGATGTTAGCACATAGTAACAGGTATACATGACTCTCAGACAAAAATTAAATCATTTTTTTTCTAATTGACAAGCAGGCAAACAATATCTGTCACAGAATGCACTTAAAAAGATGGACTGCTATTGGGAGCTTTGCTATTTTGGTGTTTTGTGAAGTGATTTCCCTTCTTTAAAGAATGATTGAGAAACCTCACATTCAATGTTGTAGTACTTATGTTTGGCAGAAGAGTAATAGCTGCTGAACCCCAGGATCTATGTTCCAAGTTTTGGACTTGGTCTGCATTCATTTCTTCATCTCTGTCAAGCAGGTCAAAAGAGGTGATCTGCAAATAGTTCCTTTTCAGTGCCTCGTATACATATGATACTCTATATATACTGTGTATATATATATATACCCCCAAAATTCAACAGATATTTATGCCATATAAAATAATATATACAAAAATATATATAAATGAGTCACAAAACTTTATTTACAAAAGATTTAGAAAGCCGATAAGATAGAAACAGCATAAAGTGCTTAATTTCAAGGTGTTCGATGTAGTAGTTTGAAAGATAACTTTGCAAAAGGCATATCCCATCAGCTAACCTACCTCTACTGACTTAAAGCTGCATTAGAAAAAGAATTAATCCTGTAGACATATCTGAAAATAATAACAGCTGTTACTTGTTGATCTCAGTCTGTTCAAATAGCTTTCTACATGAACTCCTGTTTGTTCATCTTCCATTGACACAGTATGAAACAACCAACTTTAATCACACCATGGCAAAGTGTGAGCCCATTTAAAGTACAACACACTAAAAAAGAAATAAGTATAATCACAGAATGTAACATAAAAATTGAAATAAAATATTGCATATATTACAATGCATTTATAACCTGAAAGACAATGACCTGGAATATATATGGATATAAATAGCCATAACTATATAATCCACATAATAGCACCCTGATGAACAAGACTGGCAAACTGGTAAGAATGGACAAGGGGATGGCTGAGGTACTCAACAACTTCTGTGCCTCAATCTTCACTGAACTCTCTTCCCACACTTCTCGAGTGGATGGACCACAAGAAGGGGACTGGGTGAGCAAAGTCCCACCCACAGTAAGGGAAGATCAGGTTCATGACCACCTGAGGAAGCTGGACATACAGAATTCTGTGGGACCTGATGAGGTAGAGCCCCGACTCTTGAGGTAATTGGCTGGTGTAGTTGCCAAGCCACTGTCCATAATATTTGAAAACTCATGGCAGTCAGGTGAAGTCCCTGATGACTGGAAGAAGGGAAAACGTTGCACCCATTTTTAAAAAGGGTAGAAAGGAGGACTCTGGGAACTACTGACCTTTCAGCCTCACCTCCGTGCCTGGGAAGATCATAGGACAGATCCTCCTAGGAGCTGTGTTACGGCACATGGAGGACAGGGAGGTGATTTGAGACAGAGAGCATGGCTTCACCAAGGGCAAGTCCTGCCTGACCAACCTAGTGGCCTTCCTTGATGGAGTGACTGCATCAATGGACAAGGGAAAAGCTACAGATGTCATCTATCTGGAATTGTGTAAGGTCTGTAAGGTCTTTGACACAGTCCCCCACAACATCCTTTTCTTTAAATTAGAGAGCTAAGGATTTGATGGGTGGACTGTTTGGTGGATGATATTGTGTTGGTTGGGTGGTCACAGCCAGAGGGCAGTGGCAGATGGTTCAATGTCCAGATGGACACCGGCAACAAGCGGTGTCCCTCGGGGTTCCGTACTGGGACCAGTACCGTTTAGCATATTCATCAATGACATAGAGTGGCATTGAGTGCACCCTCCGCAAGACTGCAGATGACACCAAGCTTAGTGGTGTTGTTGACATGCCTGAGGAATGGCATGCCATCCAGAGGGACCTGGACAAGCTGGAGAAGTGGTCCTGTGTTAACCTCATGAGGTTCAACAAGGCCAAATGCAGGGTCCTGCACATGGGTTCGAGCAACCCTTGGCATCAATACAGGCTGGGTGATGAATGGATTGAGAGCAGTCCTGAAGAAAACAACTTGGAGCTACTGGTGGATGAAAAGCTGGACATGAGCCAGCAACGTGCGCTTGCAACCCAGATGGCCAACCATATACTGGGTTGCATCAAAAGAAATGTGGACAGCAGGTCGAGGGAGGTGATTCTGCCTCTACTCCACTCTGGTGAGACCCCACCTGGAGTCCTGCATCCAGCTCTGGAGCCCTCAGCACAGGAAAGACATAGACCCTTTGGAGTGGGTCCAGAGGAGGGCCACAAAAGTGATCAGAGGGATGGAACACCTCTCCTATGAGGACAAGGGGTTGTTAATCCTGGAGAAGGCTCTGTGGACACCTTATAGCAGCCCTCCAGTACCTGAAGGGGGCGTACAAAGACCTGGAGAGGGACTTTTTACAAGGGCACGTAGTGATAGGACAAGGGGTGATGGCTTCAAGCTGAAAGAGAGTAGATTTAATTTCAATATAAGGAAGAAAAATTTTTACCCTGAGGGTGCTGAGGCACTGGAACAGATTGCCCAGAGAAATTGTGGCTGCCCCCTCCCTGGAAGTGTTCAAGGCCAGGTTGGATGGGGCTTTGAGGAACCTGGTTGTTTAGATGGTGTCCCTGCCCATGGCAGGGCATTCGGAACTAGACGATCTTTAAGGTCCCTTCTGTAGAAAACTGCTACGAACTGGTTTTGTCTCGACATTGCCGTTGTCGTCTCTTCCTGGCCTCCGAAAAAACTGACACAACCACCTGCATGAAAGTGCTTGCGCACGGACTAGCGCGTGGACCAGCAAGAGAGGACTTGTCTAAGCGGGAAGCACATACGGCACGAACTGCACGTACGGCACATGGGCAAATGCCTGTATAAAAGGACAGCACACGCTCCTCTCTCTTTCTCTCCTCCTCGCTGCCTTGCTGCTGGACCCCATCCTCGCCAGAACTTCTACGCCTGCACAGAGACTGAGCCGACTGGACATCATGGACATCGCTGGACATTGCCGAATCTGTGGTAGTGGTAACGTGTCCCCCATCCCTTCCCCCCCCCCCCCCACTCCTTTCCTCCCCTGCTGGTGTTGCTCGACCTTGCTCCCTTCTTTCTCTTGCCCTTTCTTTCCAGGAGATCCCCTGGCCATAATAAACACGAAAATCAGTCATTGGAAAGTGTGCAGAACATGGCTTCCCTTCGGATGATGTATGACCGGGAACTCCAGCCTAATCTGAGCTCCCCGATGCTGCTGCCGGCAGACCCCGAAAGAATGACTCCCCTGATATAGGGGCTTCCCGATTCCCTGAAACCCATAGGGATCCAGCTGCAGGGGAGAACTCAAAACACCCCCAGCAAGGAGAGAATCGAGGCTGCCCTGGAGGGGGGTGACCCCCGACCATCAGCGGCCAGGGAGGAAAGTGTGGATATGGAGGGAGATAGCCCAAGAGCTGATTAACTATGGGAGGAGATACGGATATGTTAACCGGCCGTATCAAAGGGCTGAAACCAGAGCCATGCGAGCTGCAGAACGAGGGAGTAAACGGTCATTTTCCTTTGGGAGAAGCCCGGATCCAGGCGGGAAAGAAAAGCCCCTGAATCAACAGGGACTCTGGCAGTTAGGGCTGCAGAAGGGCATTCCCTGGGACCTCATGGATGGACTCCCGACCAAGAAGCTAGGACAGCTTGTGCAGAGATGGTCAGTGCGAGAAATCGCTTTTGGACCAGATCCTAGTTACCCCACCCTTGGTGGATCTGGGGGGGGAATGAAATAGGGAAGAAAATGGTGGGAAAATAAGTCCTCCACCCCCCTCCCCCCCGCCTCGGATGAGGGGGGAGGCAGGGGGTGTATGTTCATAAAACAACTCATCTGCAATAACAAAGGGGATTTATTGATTACGGTGACCGTAGGCCCAAAAATGAGACCAGTAACCTTTTTGATTGACACCGGAGCACAAATTACTGCGCTAAGACAGGTCGAGGCGGAACAGTGTGGAATTTGAGTCCAGTCCAAAGCCCTGATACTTTTAAATGCCTTGGGGAAAACCCAGACGGTGCTCATGACTCCGGTGACATTATGGCTGCCGGGGGAGGAAGACCCTGTGAACACCGTGGCAGCTGTGGGACGTTTCCAAATGAAGCTTTTGGGAATTGATATTTTAAAGGGTAAACAGTGGTGTGATACCCAGGGAAATTTGTGGTCCATATCATACAAGTGGGGTGAATATTTATCAATATACAGACGATGTGCTTGTGGGAGGGAGTCAGATAGAGGGAGTTGGAGAGGCGCAGCGGGACATTATTACCCATTTAGGAAGTATAGGATTGACGATTCCACCCGAAAAGATACAAGCCCCTTCTAGTGAAGTGGCATTTTTGGGAATCTGGTGGATGGGGGGGGGAAATGACTTGTATTCCCCCCGATACTCTGTCCTCCCTCGACCTAATTAAAATGCCAGAATCAACGAAAGATCTACAACATTCATTAGGACTACACGTTGTCTGGAGAAAACATATCCCTGGTTTTTCGATTATTGCTAGACCTTCGTATGATTTACTGTGGAAAAAGGCCCGATGGGAGTGGACCCACGTCCACGATGAGGCTTTACGACTGTCGTCTTCTCAGGCAAATGCCTACCAAGCCCTGGGACCTATCCATCCGATGGACCCAGTCCAAATTGAATGGGTGTTTGCCTGGATTGGGCTCTCAATTCATTTGTGGCAAAAGGGGCCAGAAGGGCCCATTCAGTCTATCAGGTTCTATCTGCGTAGTTGCTAAGATGCTGGGAAAAGATACACGACTTGGGAAAAGGGCCTATTTGTAGTTAGTCTGACTTTGAGAGAGGCTGAACGAACGATCCGACAGCAACCCATAAACCTTCAGGGTCCATTTAAAGTGACCAAAGCAGTTTTAACGAGAACCCCACCCCCTGATGGGGTGGCCCAAAACAAAGGGCCTCCATACGGAAATGGCATGCACAAATAGAACATTATTGTGAGATCTTTTCCGTATCTGAAGGAATTATTAAAGTGCTAAACATACAGGATGAGACAGACCTAGATAAGGATGTGCACCAGCTTTCTCCCGTGGTATGAAGAGCTCCCCCATTTTCTGAACAGTTACAGAATATATGGTTTACAGATGCTTCGTGGAAGTGAGAAGGAAAGATTTGGAAATATCAAGCTGTGGCACTTCAAGTGGGGACTAAGGAACAAATAATTACTGAAGGGGATCTACAGAGCACCCAAATAATAGAAAATTTGGAACATTTATTAGAATGGCTGCATATAAAATGGAAACATTCAGGGAAAAATGATTTATTTTGTGAGGCGCAAGCGCGAGGGTGGCCGGTTACCAGGGAGGAATGCAAAACATGTGTATCCACTTGTGAATAGTGTCGTGTCCGTTTGGGCAGACAATCCCTGGAGAACGACCCCCTGCACTTGAGAGAAGGAAAGGGTTTGTGGGAGGCCTGGCAGGTTGACTATTATTCCTCCGTTCTGACCCGAGAAGTGAGTTTGTTTCTGTTCTTATTTTGCAGGACGAAGCAACCAACCCGGATATGCCCTCCCAGAGGAAGTCAAACAGACACAGATTGTGACTTAATCAGAATGCACATGTTATTTTTTATCATATTGGTTCAGGGATGTTTCTATGAAAGTCACAGAAGACCAATTCGTCCACGTCCCACTGATCCATATGATGTACGTAGGGACAATGAATTTGTGTTGTTAGCCAAAGCTGTAAATGGAACTTTTAATCTGAGTCATTGTTGGGTCTGTGGTGGACCCCTGGGGTTATCGAGCTGGCCATGGATGTCCACACTCCTTACCCCAGCCCAGATTGTGAGCAATTATGGTGACACCACGAACGACACTTGGGGCGATAGCAGAACGTGGCCAATTCAATTTCCAGCTGTTGGGCAATATTGTTTAAATTGTGCTCAGGAGGGAGGGATCCATGTTAGGGCAAGCAAGTGCAAATGGACACTAACCCATAAGTTAGTGGATAAAGATAGAGGTGTCCAAATGTGGATGTGGCTTGATGAAGTCGGGCACAATCAGAGATTTAAAGGATACTGGTCAAACAAAAATGAAACATTCTTCTTCCAACAGTCCAATTATTACCCCTATAGTCAAGTCTGTGAGTGGAAAAGCAATTCTGGCACCTGGTACTGCACCGGCGCATAAATGACAGCCCCACTGAGTCTTTTAACCCTTTTGGCGACAAGGACACAACTCATTTTCAATCTCCAAGGGAGAGAGCTGGACCATTCACTTATGGCACTAGGGCTAAAAGGGGTCATCGTACAAATCAGCTTGTACTCCTCAAAAAATCTCAGCTGTAAGACTTGTCAGAAAAAGGGTAAAATCTATTTAATTCTACTAGTTGTTACACCAGTTTTAGATTTCTATCATTCTAATTTCACAAGATCAGAGTAAGGACCCTGAGGTATTTATTTGCTGAAGTGAGATATGATCCTGTTATTGAACCTCTTTTTCTGAGTGGCTGTGAAAATTCTGAAAGCTCATTAAATTCACAGATTCACTGAGCTTGAGGACAGGAGGGATCATCAGGTTGGGTTTAGCCTGCATGGCACTGGCTATTACAGTCCATCAAGCTAGCCTTCAAATTCCTAATTTTATTTTATCAAGAGCTGCTTGTATCAAATGACTCCAGAAATCATCAGTCACAACAATACTGAAATGTGCATGTTGAACTTAAATGATCACTCTGATGGTGCTAGAATTGAGACCTCAGGGCAGCAAGTGTCACAATCATGGTGGCTCTGTGGAACATAGTACTAGGTCTCAATAAAAAGTCACCACTAGGCTATCAGCAGCTATTTTTCTGTTGATTACAATTAACAGGGTGCTGGGGGTACACTTTTAAAATACACAGCCTTTATCCTTGCTGTGTTTCAACCTAGAGAGAGAAAAAAGAACTAGGTTCAGACAGCTGGGGTGGTTCACAATAAGCAAGACTTCATATGTGTTTCATTAATATTTGTCGTGTTCAGTAATCAGCTTTTCAGATGTCAGGCATAATCTAACTTAAATAAAATCACCTCATGTTCATGAAGCTATGTTTTCTCCGCTGGCATAGAAATCTCCATTCCAGTTCAAAGAGAAAGCTGCTGAGGTGTACAAGAAAATGTTAATTTTGGTGTACTAGTGTTGAGGCAAATTTAAATTCCACTAAGATTTTAATGAGGGCTTTGCCAACAGCATGTATGTGGGAAGCCTACTGACTAGGTCACCCTTTAAAAAACTGTTCAAAACGCAAGTCCAAAGAAAGACTCCAATCCCAGTATTTATATGCATCCGCATATGATAGCTTTTTATAATCTTACTGCTGACTTTGGGTTTTTTTTAAGGATGATTGACTGATCGTAAAATATTCTTGCAACACTTTTAAAAAGAAAGTTTAGACTCAATTTTTACCCATAAAATGCATCCTCACTGCTGTCCTTTAAAGTCTGTCTGTGTGGTCTAATAGAACATACACTTTTTGTCTCTTTCAGAAGTGCTAAATACCATGACTTAATGTCAAATACTTTAAAGATGAAGGCAGCATGTTGAAATAAACATTGTCATAAAGCTGCTTCTCTTTGTCCAGAGAAAATAATGAAAACTGTCATTCTGCCCAAGCAACTTAAAGATAACATTCAGGAAGATGGAATTTTAAAATTCAGACAGTAACTCTCTTTTTCCAAATCAAATACCATGCTGAATTGGTCACGTGGATGACTAAGTGCAAGAGCACAAAACGAACTAATCTGCGTACAATATGATTTTGACCATTATGTAAAAATAATAACACCTTGTAAAACAAGAAGTACAAAACATTATTAATGTTGATTTTTCCTGAAATAAGTGATTCACATATGGTAACAGAACTATTTCCACATCAGTCAAGTGAACCTCTCCAAAAAGTATCCTCACTTGATACAAGGTTAGCCCACAGAACCTGTGCTGAACAAGTGCTAGTAAATTTATCTTTCTAATCTTAAACAAGTCAGTCTCTGGAGCCCTCAGCACAGGAAAGACATGGACCTGTTGGAGTGGGTCCAGAGGAGGGCCACCAGAATTATCAGAGGGATGGAACATCTCTCCTGTGAGGACAGGCTGAGAGAGTTGGGGCTGTTCATTCTGGAGAAGAGAAGGCTCTGGGGACACCTTATAGCAGCCTTTCAGTAACTGAAGGGGCCCTACAAGAAGGATGAAGAGGGACGTTTTACAAGGGCATGTAGTTATAGGACAAAGGGTGAAGGCCAAGCTCTTTTCAGTAGTGCCCAGCGACAGGACAAGGGTCAATGGGCACATACTGAAGCACAGGAAGTTCCGTCTGAACATGAGGAAGAATTTCTTCCCTCTGAGGGTGACGGAGCACTGGAACAGGGTGCCCAGGGAGGTTGTGGAGTCTCCTTCTCTGGAGATATTCAACACCCGCCTGGACAAGGTCCTCTGCGGCCTGCTGTAGGTGACCCTGCTCCGGGAGGAGGTTTGGACTAGATGACCCACAGAGGTCCCTTCCAACCCCGACCATTCTGTGATTCTGTGAAAGAGAGTAGATTTAGATTAGACATAAGGAAGAAAATCTTTACCCTGAGGGTGGTGAGGCACTGGAACAGGTTGCCCAGAGAAGCTGTGGCTGCCCCCTCCCTGGAAGTGTTCAAGGCCAGGTTGGATGGGGCTTTGAGCAACCTGCTTTAGTGGTAGACATCTCTTCCCGTGTCAGGGCATTTGGAACCAGATAATCTTCAAGGTCCCTTCCAATCGAAACCATTCTATGGTTCTTTGCTCAGTCTATCTAGTTAGGAAAGCTACCTATTGAGCACAGGGGGCTATCTCTTATAGCTTCCTGTTAGCTCAGATTTACTCTGTGTGCACCAATGAATAATTCTGTGTTCTCGTATTATTACCAATATTCCAAGTAATACTGTGAAAAACAAGAGTATCTCACAGCTAGAATTTCCTGCCACTAGAACAAAACCTCTGGCCTGTGTCTCAGTTCTAAGGGTTCCTCTGGGAAGACACATCTAGAACAAAACACGGGATAGCTATCTTTATCCCAGTACTGGCAGGCTTCACACCTTAATAACAGTTCTTGAAGTGTTATTCACTCCCTGTAACAGATATAGTAGTTGATTGGTACTCAGACTCTTTAATAAATTTTGTAAATTAAATTGGAATAAGCTGATAACAATTTTTAAGTTCCACAACCTAGTAATATGAAAAAAGAAGTTCTTATCCATTTTCCACTTCATTTGTAAACTATTTAATGTGTTCCCTTACATTCTGTGTTTTGAACAAGAGAAGATGGTTGTTAAAAGAAGCTGTGGGTCAGTGGTGTGCATATAAAAAAAAAGAGTGGTCAGTAACTATCCTTTTTACCTTTATTTTAATTACAAGGAAATTATTTCAGCCAAGCAGTTTAAGTTGAAGTGTACGAGTGTTTGGCATGCTTAGTATTCTGCCTCTTTTTCTATCAAGTTTGATTCCACAGAGTATTTCCCCAACAGACCCACTACTATAGTGTTCTTTATATATTTTACTTTCTTTAGTTATGCCATCACTTAAATGATTACCACGAGTCTTTAAAATCAAACATACTTGTACTAACACAAATCCTGCACCATCAGTCCTGCCTCCTAGAAATAGGAAACTCGTATCTCAACAATAAGAAGTCATAGTGAGATGCAAAAAAAGGTGAAGAAATGACATCAGAAATTCTCTATTCTGTTTGCTGTACAGTTGTATTCCACAGAAAGAGTTGATCTCACTCACTGTAAAAAATATTTCTGGTAACGTATGTTTTTTTCCTGGACTAATGCATGCAGTGTAGCTAGCAAAGTAGTTCTGTTCTTGTGGATTAGAACCAATAAGAGCATCTTAGCACGTTCTCTTTCACAAAAAAACACTGATTTTTTTTAACTTGGGATAAGTTCAGTATCCTAGAAATGCATCAAATAATTGGACAAATTAAATCCACATTTTTTCAATTGACATTTAAAACTTGGCAAGACAGATCAATATAGCAAAATACAAAGGTCAGTGTATGTAGATACATACACATACATAGACCTTGCAAGAATTCACTTTGCTATTGTTTAAACCAGCAAAAACCTCCTACAGAAACAGAGAAATTCAGCTATGCATCCTCTAGTTGCAAATATGCAATCAGAATTATGCAAAGCTCCTCCACACACCTATTTCAGAAAAGAGCAGACACTAGTTTACCACCAGGTTTCTTCAACAGATGTTGTCTTTATTCAATTTTATGATAGGTCCTATGTAGCCAGTGTTAGTTGTCACTCAGAGAGTGTGTTATTCTGAAATGAATTTACTTCTCACATTCTTGCAATACTCACATACAGTCTTAGGCCACTTTTCCTAATTTTGTGTAATAGGCTCAGACCTGCCAATCCCATTTATAGCAGTTGGCACTTTGGGATTATTCCCATTTTGTCATTTTTACTTCCAGAAGGGAAACAGGGTTTAATCAGCTGGAATCTGAGCGTTCACATCCTTTGTGAAATTCACTGTGCTTCTCAGTTTTGAACACATATTTTATATTAACTTCATTATTCATTTCAAGAGACAAAGCAAATTCTATAGTCTTAATTCAATCTGCTGCTGTTAGCCTGCTGTGCCAAGTTGTATTACATAACCACACATTTGGAGCTATCTACTGAGATTTCTATTTTAGTCTGGAAGAATGACAGTCAATCCAAAGACATGCATATGGTACTTTTTGGTTCCTTCCTTCTCTGCCCTCTGCAGTATTTTGCATAGCTGAAAATACCACAAAGGGGATTCTGTAAGAAGGCAAGGATGGAAGAATCTGTTCGACTTTAGATGTCTAAGCTTATTCAGGAATTATATTTAGTATTTGAAGTCATAATTTAAAACTAAGCCTTTTAATCTTTTTGCTTTTTATTTATTTTAAATCCAGTAAACCAGCCAAACTCCAGTGCTTTCTTTCTCCAAATGTGCTTACACTTTCCTGAGTTTCACGTCCCATCTGTTTTCCTGAACCACCATGACCCCTTCTTTATTCCACTTAGAACAAAGGAAATATGATTAAGTGAGTGGTAAAATTGTTTCTAAGAGAGGCAGAATAAAAACAACTTTATCTACAGAAGGCTAGTGCAGAGAAATCCGGAGTTACAAAGTAAAGTTTAAGCCTCACTAGGATATTTCTCTCTATTTCCTCTTAGCAGTGATGACAGAACACTTTGGAAAGCAACATTTTTTCGTGTGCATACTCACAGAAGACATTTATTATGGAATTAAAAAGGAATAACAGAAGAAGTTTAGTTTGGAGTTCAGAGTTGGATCACTTAAGGTAAATTGCATGTCCCAGGCTCCTTCTTCAAAATGAGGAATAATTCTCCCTCATTAGAGCAAACCTTCTAGACAACAAAAGACAGTTCCCTTTATGTTTACTTCCAGTTGAACCAGCAGGGCTTTTTCTGTGGTCTTCAGTAGGAGTGGAGCTAGTGATGTGCTAGGGTACCTTCAAAGTTGTGAAACTTCTTGGGGTATCGAAACTTTTTAAGATATTTTAAACTAAGATCTGCAGAGTCTGCATCCTCTTTATCTGTCTTCATTGTAAGCTTATTTTAGATCAAGGAACGCAGTAATTACTGTCATCTCTGGTGTCGGTACGGTTCATGGAATGATTTCTAATATATCAATTTTTGCCTTTAGTGGATTAAGATGGTCTCTTGTTTTCTGAGCTGAGAGTATTACAGACTTTGATCATAATCCTCTTCATCATTTACTAGGTTTCTGCCACAAGGTTGCCTTTCTAGAAAATTTAATCTGTTACTGTCTACGAATAGCAAGCACGCTTTCCAGTAAGCTGAGTTGTTTGAAATCCTCAGGATTTTCTTTAATGATTTTTTCTGAAAATATTGTCTTTCATAAGCTTTAATAGAGCTTATTCTATAGCTGTTGCCAGTTTGAAAGAAGGCGACAATTTTTTATATATTAAAAACCTTCACCTGTTAATATAGTAAAAACTCTCCCAAATTCAGTAAACAAAAATGTAACACTTCCCACTATTACTACACAACCAGTAATTAAATAGATTGCCTTGTAAGAACTAGGAAGTGCATATCCCTACTATATCTATTTCTATCAATCCTGATAAAAAACAGTGTATTAGGAGATTATATTACATAGTGCATCAATGAAAACTAATGAAGATGAAGAATTATAAGTATCTTCATTTTATGTGCTTCTTTTTTCCTGTTCTCCAAATTCTCTTGTGTTGTTTGACATTTAGACGAAACAAAACCACATAGAAATGATCACAATTAATTATTTTCCTTAGAATTATATATGTTTGTGGTTTTTTCTCTCAATTATCTGCTAAAAATCCTGATTTCATGGAACAGTAGTGATAAAAGTGACTTCAACTAAATAAGAATAATCAAATGTACTAGTAGATTCCTAAATTTTTGAAAGGTAAAACTCCTCACATGAGAAAGAAATACTCAAAGCACAGCAAAATTTGTGTTAGATTCTTCTGCTGCTGATATTTATCCACATTTTGATCACTGTACAACTCATTTGAAACTCAAGCACACAGATTTGGTTAGTTGGATCCTGACACGCAGGAAATGATACTTTCATATCTTAGTAATACTGTACATGCAAAATCCTGTATTTTGGAGCATTTAATAATAATAATAATAGAACTTGGTTTCAAAATCAATTTTTTTTTTTTTTCAAAAGCTTACTTTGTTGCTAAGAATTTATACAATATCTATTCTCACTGTTCCTAAAGACTTCTGCCATATTTAATTCCTGGTTCCTGTTCAACACAGTCCAGTTTGACTTCATTTAATTCGATCCATAATATATTTATCCTGATATACTTTTGGATGAACAAAAGGAAATGACAGCTTTATTGTTTTCTTTTTAACACTTCCCAGTACAGTAGTTGCAGTTCAGAGCATGGAGATTCATGCCGAGATATATGCTGCATTAAAGTATCATGAGACTGCTGTAAGGGCTCATGGACCATTCTTCCTTTCTGGGAAGATGACATTTTCTCCTTTTACATTTGAAATATGAGATTATCACAAAAGGCGTTTGAGAGCTACTTTTTTAAAGCTCCAGTGTATGAGACATTTGGAATCGTGCTATAAATTCAACTCAGTATTAACATTTCTATTCCATTCCTCATGTTGTATATGTAAGGGTTGTAGTGCAAATAGGTGTTTTATTCATTGAATCTTGATATATAACCTTTCTCTTTTACTGATTCCTCAAGTACCTCTTCTGAAATGTCTCCACTAATCACAGATCCTAATTATGACTTTAAGGTATGCAATTTGTGAGACTTAGCCATTTAAAATGAACGTCATTTAACAGAGCACTTACTCTCTCATTAGCAGAGATAAATATGCATGATCCTAAGTATTTTGTATTCAGGTTATGTACTCAAAACTTGTCCCTAAAGGCTTCCCTTAATGGAAGTTCTTTTTGGATCATCAGTGTTACAGATAAAAACAAGACTGACTTTTATACTTTTTTGCCTTCTCATTCTGTGCCATAGCTGTCCAAAAAGTTCCTGTTTTTTATTGTATTTTTTCAGATTTCAGCAAGACTGTGCAGAAATGAGTGCGAGTCTGTTAAGTAAAAACTGAGTAAAATCAGGTCCTTAGGATTGATATATTCAGTTTATCAATATGGCTTTCTATAATGTTCGTTAACACAGCAGATTGTGTGGATTTTTTACCAGAAATGTAATGTCCATATATGAGGTCTTGTTGTTTCTGAATATAGCATGATTTATCTCATCATCTATTCTGGGTGAAAATGATAGCTATTAGCTATCATGGATAACAAAGAACTAGCTAAGGTATCATAATGAAGTAACCATACAGTGCCATGTAAAAGCCTGGAAAAAAAAAACGGAGACATTTTTTCCATCTAGTCCTTTAATGCCTTCTCCAGTATAGAAATGAAGCACTGATGGTAACAGGACAGCTCAAATTGTTGGCTTGTCATTTGATAGGTGCTGAGCTTGGACTCCCTCTTCTTCCTGCCAGTCCACACATCTGTACAGCAAGATGTATAAAAGACCTCAAGGCTGTTTTCCCCACCTGTACTTGTACATAGTGACCTGTACTATGCATAGAAATCAGCATTGCAGAGATGCCAACACAGGAAACCCTACAGGTTCAGGTTATCAAAGATGTAAAAATCACACAATCACAGAATCATAGAATGCTTTGGGTTGGAAGGGACCTTTAGAGGTCATCTAGCCCAACCTCCCTACAGTGAGCAGGGACATCTTCAGTTAGACCAGGTTGCTCAGAGCCCCACCCAAGCTGACCATGAGTGTTTCTAGGTAAGTGGCCTCCATTACCTCTCTGGGCAACCTGTCCCAGTGTTTCGCCACCCTCATTGTAAAGAATTTCTTCTTTATATCCAGTTTAAATACACACTCTCTTAGATTAAAGTCTTTATTCCTTGTCCTGTCACAACATGCTTTGCTAAAAAGATCTACCCCATCTTTCCAATAAGCCCTCTTTAAGTACTGAAAGGCCTCAATAAGGTCTCCCCACAGCCTTCTCTTCTCCAGGCTGAACAGCCCCATCTCTCTCAGCCTTTCCTCATAGCAGATGTGTTCCACCTCTCTGATCATTTGGTGGTCCCCCTCTGGACCCGCTCCAACAGGTCCATTTCCTTCTTGTGCTGAGGGCTCCGGAGCTGGACACAGGACTCCAGGTGAGGTCTCACCTGAGCAGAACAGAGCAGCAAAATCAACTCCCTTGTCCTGCTGGCCATGCTTCCTTTGATGCAACCCAGGATACAGTTGGCCTTCTGGGCTGTGAGGGTACATTGTTAGCTCATGTCCAGCTTTTCATCCACCAGTACCCCCAGGTCCTTCTCAGCAGGGCTGCTCTCAATCCCTTCATGCCCCAGCCTGTATTGATACCGGGGGTTGCTCCAAACCATGTGCAGGACCCTGCACTTGGCCTTGTTGAACCTCATGAGCTTCACTCAGGATCGTTTCTCAAGCTTGTCCAGGTCCCTCTGGATGCAACCTTACAATCAGTTCCTCATCCACCAAACAGTCCACCCATCAAATCCTTAGCTCTCCAATTTAAAGAGAAGGATGTTGTGGGGGACTGTGTCAAAGGCTTTACAGAAGTCCAGATAGATGACATCTGTAGTTCTTCCCTTGTCCGCTGACGCAGTCACTACATCACAGAAAGCTGTTAGGTTGGTCAGGCAGGACTTGCCATTGGTGAAGCCACGCTGGCTGTCTCAAACCACCTCCCTGTCCTCCATGTGCCGTAACATAGCTCCTAGGAGGATCTGTCCTATGATCTTCCCAGGCACGGAGGTGAGGCTGAAAGGTCAGTAGTTCCCAGAGTCCTCCTTTCTACCCTTTTTAAAAATAGGTGCAATGTTTTCCCTTCTTCCAGTCATCAGGGACTTCACCTGACTGCCATGAGTTTTCAAATATTATGGACAGTGGCTTGGCAACTACACCAGCCAATTACCTCAAGAGTTGGGGCTATACCTCATCAGGTCCCACAGAATTCTGTATGTCCAGCTTCCTCAGGTGGTCATGAACCTGATCTTCCCTTACAGTGGGAGGGGTTTTACTCCTCTGCTCCTCGTCTTGAGGTCCATCAACTCCAAAAGATTGAGGAGAGAGGCTGTCAGTGAAGACTGAGGCAAAAAAGTTGTTGAGTACGTCAGCCGCCTCCTAATCTGTTGATACACGGTTGCCATTGTTGTTCATCAGGGAGAGTATGCTTTCTTTAACCTTCCTTTCCTGGCTGAGACACCTGTAGAAGCCCTTCTTGTTATTCTTAGCATCCATCACCAAGTTCAGCTCCAGCTGTGCCTCGGCTCTCCTAACCACATCCCTACACAACCAGGCAGACATCCCTATACTCTTCCCAGGATATCTGTCTCTGCTTCCACTGCCTGTGCAGTTCCCTCTTGCCCTTCAGTTTGATCAGCAGGTCTTGACTCAGCTGTGACAGTCTCTTGCCTTCCCTTGCCTGACTTCTTACACCTGGGGACTGAGGGGTCTTGCACTCTGTGGAAAGCATCCTTTAAGATCTGCCAGGTCTGTTCTCCCCTGTCCCTGAGGACAGTTTCCCAGGGGGTCCTACTGACTAACTCCTTGAAGAGCTGGAAGTTGGCTTTCCTAAAATTTAGGGTCCTGACCATACTCCTCACCTTTCCCACATCTCTCAGGACTGTGAACTTCACCAATGCATGATCACTGCAGCCCAGGCTGCCTCCAATCTTGATGTCACTGATGAGCTCATTTATAAGAACAGTAAGAACATCTATCCTAGCTTCCCAAAGGTAGTGCAAAGCATAAATTCTCTTCTGTTAACATTTAACACCTTCTCCCTTTTTTTCTTTCAGAGCTTTATTCTTTGACATCTGTCTCAGAGAGATGACATCTATTTCATCCTTGATTTTGCATTTCAATTTAATGGCAAACTGCATGATGCTGTGTGCTGTTAATTTTAAATACTGTCAAGAAATATTCTGTTGACATATTCTATCAATAAACATCAATGAGATTTAAACGAATAGAGTAAATTACTGAGAAGGTCATTTTCAATTTGTAAACCGCTTCAGTTTTTACTCCACATCTTCAATTTGGCCTTCTGTCTGTGTCGATGATAACATGAGCTTTGTTATTTTTTTAACAGCCACAGAACTGACCCTTCTTTCAGGTTATGATGAAACTATTTTCATCTTTTCTTAAACCAGAAAGATAAAACTCCTTTCCTAGAAAAACATATCTGGAATAAGGTTTGATTTCTAATCAGGAATGCATAAGAAAGGTCAGTAAGAAAGATGATAGATCTGTAAAGTTACTGTAAGAATAAAGATAACTTCGGAGCTCACATGCTGAGTGTACCCTTAGTGTTTACCATTCAATAAAATCTTCATTACCACATCAATCCTCTTGCAGCTCAACCTAATTATTCATCAGGAAATGTAAATAGTTTTTTTAAAAAATAATATGGCTTGATGATACCTCTGAGTTCTTTCTTCTGTCTTGTCCACTCGTATTTTTTTGTTATTTGAAAGAAAAGACTGGTACACAAAACTGCATGCTCCAGGTACATTTGGCAAACGCTCAAAATTTTTGTTTTATAATATCCTAAAATACACTTTTAAGATAACAGAGAAATTGTTTGTAAATTACCATCCAGTAATTAGAAAATTGTTCTTTCTCCCTCACTTATTCATTCAGAAAATTTTCTTGAGAAATCAGAGCAGCAGAGAGGTGCCACTCCATGTAAAACAATGAAAGCTCAAAAGCAATATACAGACAACAATCAACTTACATTGTTCAGCCTATTTGAACAAGAGCAAATACTTTTGTATCTTAAATAGCCACCATTTCTGCATTTTGGGCAGGGGAAAAAAACAATGAATGCAGACTTTATTACATGTTTGGAAAGGTTAATTATACTTTTTCCAAGACTAGATCTACTTTTAGCAAGCTATAAAATACTAAGACAGTCAGTTGTCTTTCCAGCAGCAGGTTCTGCCCTGCCACATTTCCCACCCTTTCTTGTCTCTCTAATGATGTAGTGAAAATCAGACACACCACTAAGAAGGAAATTATTTAAAAAAGAGAAATAAAAATAAAACCAAACCAAGCAACCAACCAACTAAAAAAAAATCATAAACAAAAAAATGGGAAAACAAGAAGTCTGTCGGTATTAAGGCCAACTATAATGGGTTGAATCATTTGAACATAAGGTCACAAGTCCATGTTTTGTGAATATTAACCACAGAGTAATTTCCACCAACTTCAGTTTAATCGCTCTAGGTAAGTTCAGCCTTGATTCTCCTTAGTAGTCCATTCTGATAATCAATAGAGCCAATGCCAAATTCATTGTATTTGTTTGAACCACATGCACATTGGCCCTCTGTACTTTAAGAAAAGTTAAAAAGTGTAAGAACAGAAAGAGGAAAAAAATGGTTGTAATAAAGGGGACTGCTTGTCATTGGGAATGGATTTGCATGTCCAGGGAGCTTACGAAGAGTAGTGTTGACTGTGAGAGTGACATGGAAGGTGGGGTGAAAAGGACAGTATTTTGCAAGGGTTCTTACGCATCATATCACGTCTTCTAAGGAAGATGACAATTTCTCATTTATCAGTCCTGGCACTTGAACAGGTCTGATTGCTGCCTACGACTTTCCACCTGATCGACTTGAAGTATTTCTAACCTATCCAGTCCCAGTTTATTATGGATGTGCAAGCAGTGTCACTAGATGGTCTTAGCATCACACTAAGGTCACTAGCATACCCAGCACACAGCTGAGAATTCTACTTCAGGATTCAAAATTCCTGCCAAAGTAACTGTGCAGACATAGGAGGCAGGAATAATACGTCTTCACGATTTTTCTCTGAATAATAAAAAGTTTCAGCTTCCTATTAAAATTCCTGAGAACTGGACTTGAAGTTTACTTAAAAAGACTAAAAATCATAAATATATGTAATTTTATTGATAGCTGATATTTACCACATATATGTGTGTGTGTATGTGTGTGTCTATTCTGGCATCTTTTTAAGTATGTCCTCGATGTATGATTGGAAAAAACCAATAAAGTATGCCCAATTCTTCTTTATTTTTGTTCTCAATTGTTTTATAAATAATACATAATTTTGACTGTGGAAAATGTTATAATCAGTGCTGTTTTCATCTCTTTATAGTTTTTCTATGTGTTTTGTTGCTGAGACATGTTTTGTTTTGTTGTGCTTTGTCGCTGAGAGCACCTGGAAAAAAAAGCAACACATTTTGAAAAAAACTCAGAAAAATTAATGTTTAATTCCAGAATATTAAATTTTAACAAGTGTTGGTTCTTAAACTCCAGATCATTTGTGAATTGGGGCAGATGCACAGAATATAAAATCAAAATATCCTTTGAATTATTACACCATGAAATTTCACATTATTTTCACCTCTTGCACTATGAATAATCTTAGTATGTTGTCCTGGGTTCAGCAGGGATAGAGTTAATTTTCACAAGAAGCTGGTGGGGCTGACCCAAACAGCCACTCAAATGGGATATTCTATACCACGTGATGTCATGCTCAGTATTAAGTGAGGAGCTGGCTTAAGGAGAGGCTTTTCCTACTCTGGAGCAAGTTGAGCATTGGGTGGTGAGAACATTGCATTCTGTATATTCTTTTTATCAATATTACTGTTATTATTTTCTTCTCCCTTTGCCATTTTGTTAAACTGTTCTCATCCCTACCCATGAGTTTTTGCCTTTTTTCCGTTGGATTCTCCTCCCCATCCCACCATGGAGGGGGGAAGGAGTGAGAGAGTAACTGCGTGGTTCTTTGATTGTAAATTGAGGCAAAACCACAACATGAGTTTAAAACCTTTATGAAATAGGTATTTAGAAAGATTGCTTTATCTGTCCTTGGCAGACAGTCAAGATTTGCTTCTACTTTAGCATTTCTCCTTCTCCTAAAGATAGATTTTATGCTAGAATTATTTTTTCTTTTGGAAGAGGGAATTTTCATTTAATATAATTTTAGAACGCTCCATCCCAAATTAAATGCCTTTTCCATAAGTATTACCCTGTATTATTGTAGATTCATTTATTTACTGATTTATTTATTGTGAAGGAAAATTAAACAAATGAATATTTTGGCTTTCCAAGCACAATGACTTGCTGGGTAAAATAGTACAGATGTTTGGGCCAAAAATGCTTCATTGCACATAGGTCAAAGTGTAACTTGTAACAAAGTTACCTTCTGCAGCATAAAGAAAAGCAAACTTCAACTGACTCATGGTGAATCTCACATCACCCATAAACACACGTGCACATACATACTTACACATACACACACATACTTATGAAAGCAGCAGATATCATCATATAAGTGAATAGTTCTCATAAAGTGTAAAACTGCAGAAACCAGCCTTTAGCATGAAAGACCTTATTTGCTTTGCATGATGTCCCGGGTTCAGCTGGGATGGAGTTAATTTTCACAAGAAGCTGGTGGGGCTGACCCACACCAGCTAATCAAATGGAATATTCTATACCACATGATGTCATGCTCAGTATTTAAGTGGGGAGCTGGCTGAAGGAAGGGGATTTGCTACTATGGAGCAAGCTGAGCATTGGGTGGTGAGAACATTGCATGCTGTATATTCTTTTTATCAATATTATTGCTATTATTTTCTTCTCCCTTTGTTGTTCTGCTAAATTGTTTTTATCACAATCAATGAGTTTTGCCTTTTCCTTCTGATTCCCCTCCCCATTCCACTGGGGAGAGGGGAGGAATGAGAGCGCATCTGCAAGGTTCTCTGTTGTCAATTGAGGCTAAGCCACAACATAGTGGCATTGTTCATTGCTCACACATAAGTGAAACACACTGAATTCTTCCTATGTTAAAAGATAACTTTAGAAATTTAAGATATACTAATATGCCTTGGCCTTGTCAAGAGATTTGTGATGAACCAGAGCTAGTGGGGTTAGTTATTTTTACTAGTTGGTGTGTGGAGATGCTAATGCCAGAGAAATGCACATTCGTAGTTTTTGATGAAATATTTTCAGAGGCTGCAAGATATGAATCTTAGAACTGTAATATATGGCTAAGTATGAAGTGGCTAATGGCATTTATACTGTATGTACAAGTTTGTGAAGAGCATAAGAAGAAGAGGAGAATGAGAAAGAATTTTAGCTTTCCCACTAGTATCGTCTGAAGCAACACATGCTCGCAAATGCACTTCTCTCCATTTTGATTGCTCTATATTCATTTTGAGTCAACCAATTGCAAAATTCAGCAAGCAGCTTGATACTTGTCAGACTCTTGGGACTTCATCTAGATTCACAAGGCTTTTGGTACATTAAAGACACAATCAGATATTTTTACAAATGTGGGCATAGGTGAAAAAAAAGCACAGCTGCATACTGCCTCAAGCATGTATTTGAGTCCAATCTTGGATTGTGTGACATCTCTGAACAAAATAAGATAAGTAGAAGTCATTTTAGATAAAGATCCCAGTGGCTAACTTGCTTTAATTAAAGATGTTTCAAAAGATAGAACAATCAGGAACAAAGGAGAGGAAAGAAACATGCTATGTGAATTATCAGGTAATTGCTTCAAAGGTAAACTTGTAAATTTTTCAAGTAGCTTAACTAAAGCTGAATAAAAATTTATTCACTGGATCTTATTTGAATTCAATTTTTATTACTTCCACAAATGATTTGCCAATATGTGAAGTTTGCTCTAGACTGCTAGTTTTCATTAATTCAGTCTGAACTAAGGTAGATACAAAAGTGGTGAAGATCAGAAGATTGCTGTTTAATGTTTTTCAGCTGAAACCATAAATTCTATCCCTAATGATATCAAAAAACCAAACAATTTCTAAAACTAGTATGTTCATGCTTGTTTTCCTCTGGTTGTAAAATGTTTAAGGAACAGACCAAAAAAGCTAGCAAAAGCAGGAATAAGAGCAATAAATATGTGGCTATTTAGAACGCGGTTCTAGAAATGGTTGCAAGGGTGGAATGAAGTGCCAGTCCTGAAAAGTGGAAGAACTTTACAGAAGAAAGCATGCACACCAGATCTGTTGATATTCTAGCTGTAGCAATTTGAGATGCTGCTCTACACCATGTGCCCATTCCTCCGCTGGAGGTTCTTGTCTGTTGCAGTACTGGAAAAGGGGAATACTTGTCCTTGCCATTGACATTCCCAGAAAGACATCAGTGTTTTTCTCATTCTCTGGAACTTCAGAAAGAAGTATACTGAAATGGGCGTATTTGATGTCGTGAAAGCAGATTGTGTGGTATCCACAATTCTGAGTTTAAGATATGACAAGGGATAAACTGGGGTGGAGTGGTGGTGGGAGGAAAGAGTTAAAATAAGTCTTTTTTTCCTTGAAGAATGGACAAGGTTATAAGTACAGACTTCCCTAGTGGCGTACTAATGAAAAGGTCATCAAGACTAAATTATATAAACCACAAATTCTACCATGCCAGGCACAAGTGATGGACACAAAATAAAGGCAGATCAAGCCCATCAGGAGAGTATGCAAGCTTACAGGAGTATTTAGATTCTACTATACAAAAATCTTAGACTCAGAATGAAGCACAACAGGTAAGAGAGAAAATACAGTAAAAGTATTTTATAAATAGATTAAAAGAAGGGCCAAGCGAAGGCAAGTCCTCTGACTTCTTTGCAGGGACAGAAATATGACAGTTAGAGGGCCAATGTCTGTAAGATCTCTTTGTTCATCACTGTGTTGGAATATCGGACAGTAACTCCACCAATAGGTCAATATGAACTTCAGGTTAGTTTAAAAGTTTTCAAAGCAGTTGTGTGTTTGCATGGCAAGGTTTTGGTAGCAGAGGGGCTATAGGGGTGGCTTCTTCCCCCATGTCTGACAGACCCGAAACCAGACAGACCCGCTGCTGGCCAAAGCTGAGCCTAACAGTGATGGTGGTAGTGCCTCTGTGATAACATACTTAAGAAGGGGAAAAACTTGCTGTGGGGCAGCAGTTGGGATAGATGAGTGAGACTGTGTGAGAGAAACAACTCTGCAGGCATCAAGGTCAGTGAAGAAGGAGGGGGAGGAGGTGCTTCAGGTGCTGGAGCAGAGATTCCCCTGCTGCTTGTGGTGAAGACCACAGAGAGGCAAACTGTCCCTCTTCAGTCCATGGACGTACACAATGGAACAGATATGTAACTGCAGCCTGTGGAAGACTCCACGCTGAAGCAGGTGGATTCCCAAAGGAAGCTGTGATCCTGTGGGAAGCTCGTGCTGGGGCATGCTCCCGGTAGGACCTGTGGACCTGAAATAGGGAGGAGTCCACACTGGATCAGGTCTGAAGGCAGGACTTGTCACCCCATGGGGGACCCATGCTGACGCAGCCTATTCCTGAAGGACTGTACCCTGTGGGAAAGACTCACTTTGGAGCAGCTTGTGAAGAACTGTCCTGACCACCATGTTGGAGTAGGAGAATAGTGTGATGAGTCCTCCCCCTCAGGAGGAAGGAGTGGCAGAGACAAAGTGTGATAAACTGACTGCAACCCCCGTTCCCTGTCACCCTGCACCATTCAGGGGGAGGAGGTAGAGAATTGGGAGCAAAGTTAAGCGCAGAAAGAAGGGAGGCGTACAGGGGGAAGGTGTGTTTTTTTATAAGATTTAGTTTTATTTCTCATTATCCGACTCTGATTTGACTGGTGATAAATTAAAATTTTTCCCCAAGTTCAATCTCTTTTGCCCATGATGATAATTGGTAGGTAATCTCTCCCTGTTCTTATCTTGACCCACAAGCCTGTCATTATATTTTTTCTCCCCTGTCTGGCTGAGGAGGAGGAGTAATAGAGTGCCGTTCGTGGGCACCTGGCATTCATCCAGGCTAAACCACGACAGCAGTCCAGCTTAAGGAAATTTACCTCAGATTGCACTGAGAATTGGCTTAACCTATGAAACTGTCAGGAGTTCCCTTGGAGCCCCCGCAGGACACGTGAGGTTGCAGAAGACCACAACAACCGAGCCAACCTAGTACTGTTTATTAAAAAGAGTTCAGAGATCATAGATTAGTTAGATTAACTTCAGTTCTTAAAAAAATGGCAGAACCATTGTCAAGTATCCGCCATGAAAGAACAGCCAAAAAGTATTCATAAGTCCCATTAAATTAGAAAATAAGGACATTTTACTTACCATACACTTTAGTATATTTTTACTATATCTGTGACATTTATTCAGTTAGGAATATGTGACATTACTACAAAACGATTTTCCTGAGTAATAGGAAATGCCATGTTCAGGGGATAATTAGCAATGGTTAATTATCAAAGTGAAATCATATATCAGATTCATTGCAGCCTTCTGCAGGAGACACAGAAAACAAAACCTGGCTTTCCCTTTAGGATTAAGAAAAGATGCCAGATTAAGCAATGGGACATAGTTACTTGCTGTATTCTGGATTGCTTGGTTCTGGTATTGCTCCATGTTGTATTTATCACTAATTTTCAGGATGAAACTAGGAAAGGAGAAGTTGCAAGCACACAGAATAAGAATGTAAAGAAAATGTCTTATTGGAATGCTTCCCAAGGGACACAACTAGTGAATATTTAATTTATGGACAATTATGTCTGTGCATGAGATTGTATGACTATATTTTCATGCACCCTGCTGCTAAAGATTCATTTAGATCCCACTTTAAAGTTTTGTGTTGAAAAACATTATATGCAATTTCAGGATTGTGTATCTTAAAACATTTTCCTTGGATCTTAATTTAAATTAAAATACTTCACAGAAGTGTCAGGCAATTCAGAAAACTTATCTAGAAAATTTGCAGTACCTTGTAGTTACAAAAGCCAGTTTGAGCTCTGCAGAATGTATCTTTTCCTTTTAGGATTCCTGCATGATTGC
This sequence comes from Opisthocomus hoazin, assembly GCF_030867145.1. Taxonomy (NCBI): domain Eukaryota; kingdom Metazoa; phylum Chordata; class Aves; order Opisthocomiformes; family Opisthocomidae; genus Opisthocomus; species Opisthocomus hoazin. The sequence continues at coordinate 47,740,616 of NC_134416.1, read as the reverse complement.
TGTACATTCTTATTAAATATTTACTAAGTGCTTCAAATCAGAGTTCTTTAAAATATTTTTCCTCTTAAAGCAAAAGTTGCTGTACATTACAAATGGAGACCAGATGTCAAGGTGGCATTTAATGAGATCTTTCAAACTAAATAAGAGCTAGTGTAGGATACCAAGTTTTAGTTCTGACTTGGAAGTAAATGTCTTAAATGCTTACATATGCCCACCAAACAATATTTAAAGGTGGCAGTTATATTTAGCCACCTCACTTTTTTTTAATGACAGAAGATTAAATGGTATCACATCAGTCAGCACTAAATGCTCACTCTTGTTCAGCTGAACAGCATGTTTGGACCAAGTATCTAACTACAAGCTAGTAAATCTTTGTCAGGACCTTAGTCTTTTTGAACTTACATGCAGATTTGCCAACAATTTCAACAGAAGTTTTAATGTTTGATCTGTTCTCATCTTTTATATGGTAGTGAGTTATAACCAACTCCTGTCCGGTACAGAAGTCTTTCCATCATATGTCTTCTTTCCATCTGTGTAAGAAAGAGCACTTTCTCTTTCAGATAACAGAATTAGAAAGGATTCTCAAAAACATAAGGTAGATATCTGTCAATTTCAGGCACTTTATCCCCAGATCCTTTCTACATCCCCTGGAGGAAAAAATAAAGCCTATACTCTTCTTCAGGTGTCCTGTCGTAGAGCTCAAGGTAAGTGGCAAGACACTATTTCTATCTATTATCTTTCATAGACTCTCTTGGTTTTCTTCCTACCTTCATTAGCAAAGTGTATTTATTCCATTGCACCTTTTCACCATGGCTTAAAATCTCAGCAGGTCCTCCTGAGACTGCTCCTGATGTCTGTTACAGCAGTTGTTTCTAATGGTCTCTGTCATATCAAACATAAATAATGAGAGTTTTCATTAAACTTTTGAGGCTGCTCTCAGGTGGGTCATACATATTGTCACAATATGCTCTCTGAGACTGTATGTTCTTCATCCCTGGTAGCTACTGTGAAAAATGGCAGATGGAACCAGTTATGTGAAAATTTCTGTGGAGTAAAAAGATTGCTAAAAGAAAGTGTAAAAGAAAGAGAAGAAAGCTTTAAAACCAAGAAGAATAGGAGGCTCTAAATATCAGAGAGGTTGATACTCTGAAGAGTAGCTCCTTTCCTGTCTCCTCCTTGCTTTTGAAAGGAAGAATGAATTCAGTGTCTTGGTTTTGGCTGCCGCCGGCAACAAAAGCGCCACGTGGCCACCCCTCCCCCCGCCGGGGTGCGGAGGAGAATGGAAAGAAAACAGGCAGAAACTGGTGGGTCGGGATAAGGGCAGTTTAACAGAACAGCAAACAGAGGGAACAGTAACAACAACGGTACAGATAAGGAGAAAACACGACAAAAAAAAAAACAGACCCGCTCTCTCGGACCGCACCGGAGCCGCACGCTCCCGAGCCACGAGTGAGTCCCCGCCGCACCGCCCCTCCCACCGGAACCCCGCGTGATGTCACATGGTATGGAATACCGGGCTCTGTTTGGCCAGGTGGGATCAGCCCCCACCCCCCGGCTGTGCCGGCTGTGCCCCTTCCTGGAGTCCGGTGAAAATTAACCCTGTCCTGGCCAACCCCAGGACATTATCCACCCCTTATTCCATACCGTCTACCTCATGCCCAGGTCCCCCATTGTCCAGTTGATCATCACCACTTCTCCTGTTTCCAGATATCATTCCCTTAGTCTATTAATCATCACTCTAAAGTGTCCATTGAGTTCATTTAATCCATGACTTCGGGCTCCATCTGTCGTAATGGTCTTCCGTGGCAGGAGAGGTGATGTGTGGTGATGGGCGGTCACTTGCTGCATCCGGAGCTCACGGCTGACGTATCTGGTGCGGCCCGTGCCCACAGTCTGCAGGAGATGTTGACCTTGATGAAGTTGCTGATGCCAGTTGTTGAAAACCAGGTCCAGTTCCATCATCGCTGTGCTCTGCTAGGTTTTCATCGAGAAAAGTCCATCCTTCTTTAATCTGGACGATTCTTACTATGCTACTAGTGGTACAAAATATAACAATTATAACAGTGATAACAGACAGTGACAGGGTTATTTAACAATTAACTTTATACAATTTATTTATGGACTATTCTCGCCCAAAATCAAATCCCCATGAGGTACACATCGGACTTCCCCATCCTTCCGCATTACCCACCAGGTACACCCAGGTCCTTGAGCAAAAGCAATCCCGCGGACGGGCCTGCCTTTGCCCGAGGCAGGATTAACCCAAACTGTCTTCCCTAACGTGTTCCGCATGTGCACTACAGGGACTTTATCCCCTTCTATGGGGCGCTGAGGTTTTGACTGGGCAGGACCAGCCTGGTTGGTGGATCCCCTGGTGTTAACCAACCAGGTGGCCTTTGCTAAATGAGTATCCCAGTTTTTTAAAGTCCCACCCCCCATTGCCCTCAAAGTGGTTTTTAGCAGCCCATTGTAACGTTCGATCTTTCCAGAGGCTGGTGCATGGTAGGGGATGTGATACACCCACTCAATACCATGTTCTTTGGCCCAGGTGTCTATGAGGCTGTTGCGAAAGTGAGTCCCGTTGTCCGACTCAGTTCTTTCGGGAGTGCCATGTTGCCACAGGACTTGTTTTTCCAGGCCCAGGATGGTATTCCGGGCAGTGGCATGGGGCACAGGGTAGGTTTCAAGCCATCCGGTGGTGGCCTCCACCATTGTGAGCACATAGCGCTTGCCTTGGCGGGTTTGTGGCAGTGTGATATAGTCAATCTGCCAAGCCTCCCCATATTTATATTTTAGCCATCGTCCTCCATACCACTGAGGCTTTACCCGCTTGGCTTGCTTGATTGCAGCGCATGTCTCACATTCATGGATAATCTGTGCGATAGTGTCCATGGTCAAGTGCACCCCTCGGTCACGAGCCCATCTGTATGTTGCGTCTCTTCCTTGGTGGCCCGAGGTGTCATGGGCCCACCGAGCTATAAACAGTTCACCCTTATGTTGCCAGTCCAGATCCACCTGAGCCAGTTCAATCTTAGCAGACTGATCTACCTGGTGGTTGTTTTGATGTTCCTCAGTGGCCCGACTCTTAGGGACGTGTGCGTCCACGTGACGGACTTTTACAACCAACTGCTCCAGACGGGCAGCAATATCTTGCCACAATGGGGCAGCCCAGATAGGTTTGCCTCTGCGCTGCCAGTTGTTCTTCTTCCATTGCTGCAGCCACCCCCACAAGGCAAAGGCCACCATCCAAGAGTCGGTGTAAAGATAGAGCACTAGCCACTTCTCTCGACTGGCAATGTCTAAAGCCAGCTGGATGGCTTTCACCTCTGCAAACTGGCTGGACTCACCTTCTCCCTCGGCAGTTTCCGCGACTTGTCGTGTAGGGCTTCATACAGCAGCCATCCACCTCCGCTGCTTCCCCACAATGCAACAGGACCCATCCATGAACAGGGCATACTGCTTTTTATCTTCTGGCAGCTGGTTATACAGTGGGGCCTCTTCAGCATGTGTCACCCCCTCCTCTGGCGATGCTCCAAAATCTTTGCCTTCTGGTCAGTCCATGATTACCTCCAGAATTCCTGGGCGACTGGGGTTTCCCATTCGGGCACGCTGGGTGATCAGCGCGACCCACTTACTCCACGTAGCATCGGTGGCATGATGCGTAGAGGGGACCCTGTCTTTGAACACCCAGCCCAGGACCGGCAACCGTGGTGCTAGGAGGAGCTGTGCTTCAGTGCCGACCACTTCTGAAGCAGCTCGAACGCCTTCATATGCTGCCAGAATCTCTTTTTCAGTGGGAGTATAGCGGGCCTCGGATCCTTTGTATCCCCAGATCCAAAACCCCAGGGGTCGACCTCGAGTCTCCCCTGGTGCTTTCTGGCAGAGACTCCAGGTTGGGCCATTCTCCCCTGCTGCGGTGTAGAGCACGTTTTTAACATCTTGCCCTGACCGGACTGGACCAAGGGCTACGGCATGAACTGTCTCCCATTTAATCTGTTCAAATGCCTGTCGTTGCTCAGGGCCCCATTCAAAATCATTCTTCTTCCGGGTCACGTGGTACAGAGGACTTAAAATCTGGCTGTAATTTGGGATGTGCATCCTCCAAAAACCCACAACACCCAGGAAGGCCTGTGCTTCCTTTTTGCTGGTTGGTGGAGACATAGCTGCTATTTTGTTGATGACATCCATTGGGATTTGATGGCGCCCATCCTGCCATTTTATTCCTAGAAACTGGATCTCTTGTGCAGGTCCCTTGACTTTACTTTGCTTAACGGCGAAACCGACTTTCAGAAGGATCTGAACTATTTTCTCCCCTTTCTCAAAAACTTTCTCCGCTGTGTCACCCCATACAAGGATGCCATCGATGTACTGCAGATGTTCTGGAGCTTCACCCTTTTCCAGTGCAGTCTGGATTAGTCCATGGCAAATGGTGGGACTGTGTTTCCACCCCTGGGGCAGTCGATTCCAGGTGTACTGGATGCCCCTCCAGGTGAAAGCAAACTGTGGCCTGCACTCTGCTGCCAAAGGGATGGAGAAGAATGCATTAGCGATGTCAATTGTCGCATACCACTTGGCTGCCTTTGACTCCAGCTGATATTGAAGTTCTAGCATGTCTGGCACGGCAGCACTCAGCGGTGGTGTGACTTCATTCAGGCCACGGTAGTCTATTGTCAGTCTCCACTCTCCAGTAGATTTTCTCACTGGCCATATGGGACTATTAAAGGGTAAACGAGTTTTGCTGATCACTCCTTGACTCTCCAGCTGGCGGATCAGCTGATGAATGGGGAGAAGGGAGTCTTGGTTGGTACGATACTGTCGCCAGTGCACCTTTGTGGTCGCGATTGGCACCTGTTGTTCTGCCACCCTCAGCAACTCCACAACGGAAGGATCCTCCGAGAGACCAGGCAAAATGGACAGCTGTTTAATTTCTTCCGTCTCCACAGCAGCTATGCCAAAAGCCCACCGATACCCCTTTGGGTCCTTGAAATACCCTCTCTTCAGATAGTCTATCCCCTGTCACTCCAGAAATGCAAATGGACTCTGACCCTTTGAACTCTGATGACATTAAAGTACACTGTGCACCAGTGTCCACTAGAGCTTTATACTCTTGTGGATCTGACGTGCCAGGCCACCGAATCCACACCGTCCAATAGACATGGTTGTCCCTTTCCTCCACCTGGCTGGAGGCAGGGCCCCTCTAATCCTCGTCAGAGAATTTGCTGCTCACTTGCTGTAAGAATGACTTGGAGGTCCCCTCCAGAGGATCGGAATCAAGGTCAAACTGTCTACCTGGTCTGGAGAGCTGGCTGCTGGAAACTGGAGCGGCATTTTTCCTAACAGAATCCCCTTTTGTGATTGTTTTACCTCGCAACTCACACACTCGTGCCTCTAGACTTGAGGTGGGTTTTCCATCCCACTTCCTCATGTCCTCTCCGTGGTCACGCAGGTAAAACCACAGGGTGCCCCGTGGTGTGTAGCCTCTGTATTCCCTCTCCTGAGCAGGGAAACGCTTGCCCCTAATAGCTGAGACACTGGCCTGTACAGGTGGGGAGTAGGACCTACTTTCTTTCATTTGTTGGACCTCCCGGGCCAGTTTCTCCACAGCTGAGACAAGGGAGGAAGAGAGACTTTCCTCATATTGGCGGAGTCTGACAGCCACCTCATCCACTGTTGGTGTGTCTTTACCTTTCCAGTTTACAACTGCCAGTGAGTTGGCATATGAGGAGGGTGCGCTCCGCACAAACTTCCTCCACATGGATTGTGAGCACTGGAGTTCATCTGGGTCTGTGGGTACCTGCTCATCGTCTGTGTCACAGTAAACCAGCTCCCGCACAGCTAATTCCCTCAAGTACTGAATACCCCTTTCCATATTGGTCCACTTGCCAGGATAGCATACAAAATCCTCACTGAAGGGGTACCTGTCGCTCACAACTGACAGAAGTCTCCTCCAGAGGCTGAGGACTTGTTCCTTTTTCCCAATGGCCTTGTCAATGTCCCCATCCCTGGCCGGGGATCCCAGCTGCTTGGCTTCCTTGCCCTCTAATTCCAAGCTGATGGCCCCATTATCCCAGCACCGCAGCAGCCAGGTGGCAATGTGCTCGCCTGGGTGGCGGCTGAACTCTTTCCGCATGTCTCGCAGCTCGCCCAGGGACAGGGACCGGGTGATGATCTCTGTCTCTGTCTCCCGTGATGACCCTGGCTCATCGTCATCCCTGCTGGAGCGATCTGCTCTCTTTGCGTCTTTCTTTAGTTTTACAGGGGCGACTGCTACCGGCACAGGTTGGTCATTGGGCTCAGCCGTGATGCCTGCTGCTGGAGCTGGGGCTGGAGCAGCTGCCGTGCCCGCCGGGGAAACCGAGGCAGACCCTGCAGCTGTGGCAGCGGCGGTGCCGGTCGGGGGGGCTGTGACTGCCTGCTGGGCTGGAGGGGTTGCAGGGCCGGCTGGGGGCGCAGCGCCAGTCGCAGTGCCTGCTGCTTCGTTTCCGCCCCCTTCCACTTTAGAGCACTGAATCAGGTTGAACAGGGCTCGGTAGGCATGGGCCAGACCCCAGCATGTTGCAGTGATTTGTGTCTCTCTGGAGTTCCCAGGGTGGCAGCACACTTTTTGCAGATACTTTACTAGTTTGTCCAGATCCTGTACTTCCTCAGGGGTAAGTTTAAAAAACACCGGAGGTGCCCACTGCCCTAGGTACTTGCCCATGCTGTCCCACACACCCAGCCACTCACAGCTATCCAGCCCCGGGGCAGGTCTCTGCATGATGTTCTTAACTACTTGCTTAACCCTGAACAAGACCCAAAACCCAATCAGGAGGCAGAACAAAAGGAGAGTGCTGACCTGAGCATCCCAGGGGTACTCGAAATTCTCAAAAATACTTAGGACTAGCCTGAGGGAAAGAGGGGGCGTGAAAGAGTGGGGGAAGGTATCCCCTTCGGTTTTCCCCACAGATTGGGTTTGATTATTAACAAATTCTAGGACATAGGATCCAAGTTATGGAAATGACCGCAGTGCCGCATGCAAATACAAGCCTAATTTCATGCACATTGACGTTATCATGTCATAAGTCGATATCATACAATATAGCAAAATCATCACCCTGATCCTTTTCCCCGATGTAATGAACAGCACCACGGGGAAAACATAGTGCAAGTACGGATTCAAAAACCACAACCATCTGATCACAGACAGAAACATTTATACTAGTGACTATTTAACTAACACAGCAAAATGCATATAACAAAATTTTAACATAAATCTAAGAAAGCAGTTTTAACACCCGCTGCTCAGCCCTGCCGTTATCCCTGCCCCACGCTTGGGCGCCAAATTAATGTCTTGGTTTCTGCTGCCGCTGGCAACAAAAGCGCCACGCGGCCACCCCTCCCCCTGCCGGGGTGCGGAGGAGAATGGAAAGAAAACAGGCAGAAACTGGTGGGTCGGGATAAGGGCAGTTTAACAGAACAGCAAACAGAGGGAACAGTAACAACAACGGTACAGATAAGGAGAAAACACGACAAAAAGAAAAAACCAGACCCGCTCTCTCGGACCGCACCGGCGCCGCAAGCTCCCGAGCCACGAGTGAGTCCCCGCCGCACCGCCCCTCCCACCGGAACGCCGCGTGATGTCACATGGTATGGAATACCGGGCTCTGTTTGGCCAGGTGGGATCAGCCCCCACCCCCCGGCTGTGCCGGCTGTGCCCCTTCCTGGAGTCCGGTGAAAATTAATCCTGTCCTGGCCGAACCCAGGACATTCAGTCCTTGCTCGCAAGGACAAGTCATTACAGAATGTTCCTGCTGAAATGGGCCACGCCACAGACTGTGCTGTTAGGCATAGTGAGGAAGAGAAATACTGTATCTCATTACCAGTATCACAGAATCACAGAATCACAGAATGGTAGGGGTTGGAAGGGACCTCTGTGGGTCATCTAGTCCAACCCCCATGCCAACCAGGGTCACCTACAGCAGGCTGCACAGGACCTTGTCCAGGCGGGTCTTGAATATCTCCAGAGAAGGAGACTCCACAACCTCCCTGGGCAGCCTGTTCCAGTGCTCCGTCACCCTCAGAGGGAAGAAATTCTTCCTCATGTTCAGACGGAACTTCCTGTGCCTCAGTTTGTGCCTTTACCCAGTCCTAGAGCAGTGGTAATCACAGTGCACAAATTTACTTTTCCATACCAGATTCTGAAATCTGAGTGGATTGAACAAAACCATAAAAGGTGTAGAGTATGAATAATAAGAATATCATTGAGTGCTCCCTCAGCAAGTTTGCAGATGACACCAAGCTGGGTGGGAGTGTTGATCCGCTTGAGGGTAGGAAGGCTCTGCAGAGGGATCTGGACAGGCTGGATTGATGGGTCAAGACCAACTGTATGAGTTTCAACAAGGCTAAGTGCCAGGTCCTGCACTTTGGTCACAACAACCCCATGCAACACTAAAGGCTAGGTTAAGAGTGGCTGGAAAGTCGCCTGGTGGAAAACGACCTTGTGGTGTTTGTAGACAGCTGGCTGAACATAAGCCAGCAGTGTGCTCAGGTGGCCAAGAAGGACAACGGCATCCTGCCTTGTATCAGAAATAGTATGGCCAGCAGGAGTAGGGAGGCAATCGTGTCCCTGTACTCGGTACTGGTGAGGCCGCACCTGGAGTACTGTGTTCACTTTTGGGCCCCTCACGAGAAGGACACTGAGGGGTTGGAGCACGTCCAAAGAAGGGCAGTGAGGCTGGGGAGGAGTCTAGAGAGCAAGTCTTATGAGGAGCAGCTGAGGGAGCTGGGGCTGTTTAGTCTGGAGAAGAGGAGGCAGAGGGGAGACCTTATTGCTCTCTACAACTACCTGAAAGGAGGTTGTAATGAGGCAGGTGCTGGTCTCTTCCTCCAACTAACTAGCAATATAACGAGAGGCAATGTCCTCAAGTTGCGTCAGAGTAGGTTTACATTAGATATTAGGAAAAATGTCTTTACTGAAAGAGTGGTCAGGCATTGGAATAGGTTGCCCAGGGAGGTGGTGGAGTCCCCATCCCTGGAGGTGTTTAAAAAAAGTGCAGATGTGGCAGTTCAGGACATGGTTTAGTAGGCATGGTGGTGTTGCGTTGAGGGTTGGACTTGATGATCTTAGAGGTCTTTTCCGACTTTAATGATTCTATGATTCTATTCTATGGATCCATGTCTAATTTTTTTTTTTTTTGTTCTGTTGTCATAGCTAGGGAATGCCTTAGCCCTGAGTGACAGAGAAGCAATGGAGTGAACATAAATTAATGTGCTCCCCCTACTCCCGTACCTCACAGATATATCCCCCTGTAGCTGAATTCCGAGGTAGATATCATGACTGAAACACAATCATTCACTTCTGGTTGTTTGGTTAGCTCAGATATAGTTTCACAGAATCACAGAATCACAGAATCACGGAATGGTAGGGGTTGGAAGGGACCTCTGTGGGTCATCCAGTCCAACCCTCCTGCCGAAGCAGGGTCACTTACAGCAGGCTGCACAGGACCTTGTCCAGGCAAGTCTTGAATATCTCCAGAAAAGGAGACTCCACAACCTCCCTGGGCAGCCTGTTCCAGTGCTCCATCACCCTCAGAGGGAAGAAGATTTTCCTCATGCTCAGACGGAACTTCCTGTGCCTCATTTTGTGCCCATTGCCCCTTGTCCTGTCGCTGGGCACTACTGAAAAGAGCTTGGCCCCATCCTCCTGACACCCACCCTTCAGATATTTGTAGGCATTTATAAAGTCCCCTCGCAGCCTTCTCTTCTTCAGGATGAACAAGCTCAGCTCCCTCAGCTGCTCCTCGTAGGAGAGATGTTCCAGTCCCCTCACCATCCTCGTAGCTCTCCACTGGACTCTCTCCAGTAGCTCTTCATCTTTCTTGAACTGGGGAGCCCAGAACTGGACACAGTACTCCAGATGAGGCCTCCCTAGGGCAGTGTAGAGGGGAAGGACAACCTCCTTCGACCTCCTGGCCACACTCCTCCTAATGCATCCCAGAATGCCTTTGGCCTTCTTGGCAGCAAGGGCACACTGCTGGCTCATGGTTAACCTGTCGTCCACCAGGACACCCAGGTCCCTCTCCACAAAGCTGCTTTCCAGGAGGTCAGCCCCAAGCCTGTACTGATGCATGGGGTTGTTCCTCCCCAGGTGCAGGAACCTGCACTTGTCCTTGTTGAACCTCATCAGGTTCCCCTCTGCCCAACTCTCCAGCCTGTCCAGGTCACGCTGAATGGCAGCACAGCCTTCTGGTGTATCTACCACACCTCCCAGTTTGGTGTCGTCAGCAAACTTGCTGAGTGTACATTCTAACTTTTCATCCAGGTCGTTGATGAAGAAGTTAAACAAGGCTGGGCCCAGTACTGACCCCTGGGGGACACCACTAGTTACCAACTAGACTCAGTGCCGCTGACGACAACCCTCTGAGTTCTGCCATTCAGCCAGTTCTCAATCCACCTCACCAACCACTCATCCAGCCCACACTTCCTGAGCTTCCCTAGGAGGATGTTATGGGAGACGGTGTAAAAAGGCTTGCTGAAGTCTAGGTAAACAACATCCACAGTTCTCCCTTCATCTACTCAGTCTTAGTTTAGTCTCTGAAAGTTCAGTGTTATATAAACAAGGAAAGAATCAGTGATACAATATGAAAGATTACAGTCTATGACAAGGAAAGAGTCAGAGTTTAGCTCAAAATTATCAAAGCTGTTCTGAAGCTCAATGCCTACTGTATCTACTATGCAACAAAGGGAATGGATTTTCAGAAACATTGAGCACTGAAACTCACTGAACTCAGTGGAAAAACTGAACATCTGACTCTTCTAGCAATCATGTTTCTGATTTTATGTCTTAAGCATAGCACTGACTCCCTGGAATGGAAATGACTCTCTTTAGTTACTGCAATAACAGAAGAGAAAACCTCCTTTTAGGGAAAACAAAAAATTATTCCTGAGAATACTTCAGACTTCCACAGTATCTTTAGTAAGTTGATAATAGTCTCTAACATTCTCTTGTAGTTTAATAGGTCATCCTAACAACCTCATTTGTCAGTTACAGACAAAGTAATTCTAGTTTTCGTATAGCTAACATTAGCTGTATAAGAAATATAACTGTGTTCTTGTACGTATTTATGAATATAATTTTCATTCTGACTGTATTATTTGACAAATTATGTTTATCAGAGATTCAAGGTTTTAAAAAAGTTAAATGAAAGCACTACAGCAATTTATATTAGCTCATGCTGTGAGTTTCTGGGATCATGAAATCATTAAATGATTTTCATAAAATTCTACAGTTTTCTTTATTAGGACTGGCAGAAACCTTTAGAATAATGTTAATTTGATTGTGTAGCTTTCCCTGTACTAGGCTTAACTCTGTCCTGAATTATATCATATGACAGACTGTGACTTAGAGTATTACTTTGAGAAAATTGTATTTGCTACTTTAAACTTGATGTCTCCATGTAATCCGTTCTAAGACCTACTCTGTCATAACAACATATTGGTTCAGAACAATGGCTGAAGAGTAAGTGCATAAATGTTTGTGCTGGTAGCTTCTTGGAATAAGATACATGAAATGTCATTTTCAAAAAACAAAACACATGATCAATGCTGTCATTTGAAATATATGAAGACTATGAATATCACATTTACACACCACCGAACTTGAGTCGGTTGCATTATTCAACACACATAATATGGAAACTGTCTTACAGCCAATTCTTTTTCATATCCTGCAACAAGTATTACATTTCAGCTTTCAAACTGTTCAGTTAACTCTGTGGAAAGTAACTTTTAGTGCCCCAAAGTTTCACCTGATTGTAACCAGTGTATCATTACGACTTCCATTATAATTTCATCTGACTGCTTTATTACCTTGGCCTAACTGTGTTGAACAGTTTTATCTTAGCAGTGTTGAACAGTTTTATCTCTTTATTTGATCAGAATGACTGCCTTGTAATGTTAGCTGAGTACTTTCTAAGTCTTTCAGTAATAAGAAACAAGATGTTGGTCATTGACAATATTTTTTACTTCCTACTGACTCCGCAGACAATATTAATACACATATATTGATAGGAAGAAGATCAAATAAGAAAAATAAAGTTACATGAAAGACAAAGAGAAGGAAAATAAAAAAAGGGCAAGCAATACTGCTAATCCAAACAGTTTATTAGTCTTAGCTGACTCAGTAAATTCAGGCATCCTTTGAACACCACTGCAACTCGGCCACTTCTCACCTCTCTTGGGTTTTGCTTTTGGTTTTAGAGCAGCAGTTTGGTAGCACAGTGTTTCACATGTAGGCTTAAAGAATTGCTTCTTGATGTAAAGCAGAAAAGTAATTTTAGGTAAAGAAAATCAAATTACCTAAACTGGCCTTTGACAAGTGTGGTAGGCTAGCCTTGACTAAGTGCCAAACTCTTACCCAGCTGCTCACTCACTCCCACTCCTCTGGGATGAGGGGAGAGAAGAGGAAAGAGAGATAGCTTAGCAATTACTGTCATGGGCAAAACACTCAGCTTGGGGAAAATTAATTTATTCACAATTAAAATAGTATCAGATAGCAAGAAATGGAGAGAACATTAAAGCAACAGCTTTCTTCCTCACTGTCCCAAGCTCATCTTCACTCTACTCTTGTGTATCTCCCTGCCCACTGAGTGGTGTAGGGTCAAGGTGGGTTGTGGTCAGTACACATTGGTTTCTCTCTCCTGCTCCTTGATCCTCACACTTCTCACCTGCTCCAGCATGAGCTTCTCCTTCCCCTCCTTCTCTCACAGGGCTGTTTCTCACTCTTATTGTAATTTTTTTTCTCCTCCTTCCCCCCATTTCAGCATTTTCTGCCCTTTCCTAAATATATTTTGCCAGAGGTGCCAGCACCTTGGCTTCTGGGTGCAGCTGTGCCCTGTGGTGGGTCTGTTGGAACCAGCTGTGTCTGGCACAGGGAAGCCCTGGACTTCCCTCATGGAGGCCACCCCTGCAAGACCCTACTGCCAGCGCCTGGGCACCTGCACCCAGCACAGCCAGAAAACCTTGACATCTTAAGAGTCCCTAACTCTTGAACACAGTGGGATTGGAGTAGGTTTGTGCACAGATAATGGTGATTCTGTTCAGCATCCCCTCTGAGTAAAGGTTATGTCTTATAATTTATATTTTATATTCTATAAGAAAATAAATTCCAGACAGATAAAACAATCAATAGACTCTTTTCTGTTTACTGTTATAAAATATTGTGCTGGTACTTCTCATTTTATACCAAGAGCATCCTGTTATTAATCGTTTGGAATAAACATGTATAATATAACCACCTTAACTGTCTACAACAAAAAACTAATTATTTTTTGTTTCATAGTAACGTCTTTCCATGAAGAACAGTATCCTTTTGGCCTGGTAATACTCTTAATCTCAATTTTTCATAATAGCAAGTGGTGAGAGCCTCCTGACAAGTAGGTGAAGCAATTAAGGCTACATTTCTTCACTACAGTCTGTGATTTTGTTCACAGTTGACATGCACATTTTATGTCACTGAAGATTAAGTATTACAGTCTTTTTCAATGACATTTATAGCTAAGCACATTAATATGAAAGGTCAATGCCTCTTTAAGTGGATCAATGAGAAACTTGACAGTGTAATACATTACCACAGTTTCTTAGCATACCAGGTTTTTTAGGGTTTGATTACATGTTGTATTACTCTTTCTTATTCTTCTGCTATATATTAAAGAGAGCAGAAGGCAAGAAGACTATTCTTAGAACAGCGACACAGAATCGTGGCTTTTGTGCTGCATGGAGGGAATACACCGGACTTCACTCTTTTCCACAGGTATCACAGAATGTTCGGGGTTGGAAGGGTCCTCTGTGGGTCATCTAGTCCAACCCCCAAGGTATGTAGGTATCTGGAAGTGTAGAGACAAAATAAATATAATTTATTGACTAAGACATCAAAAATAAAAACCTCTGGATCATCAGTAATAAAGGAGAAGGAAACCAGGGAAGATTTTGTTAGATGTTACAATTGTTTTTCTAACCATGAGGACACTTAACATGATTGTGGAATCTCCATTCTTGGAGGTATCCAGAACAGGATTCAAAAAGGCCTTGAGGAACCTAATCTAACTTTAAAGTTAAATCTAAATTTAAAGTTGGCTTTGGTTTGAGGAGTGGATTGTACCAGATGACCTCCTGAGATCCCTGCCAATCTAAACTAATCTGAGAGCCTGATTTTAAGAGTGTCTCACAGATATTTGTGTTACCATATGTCACTATCCTGTAACAGAAGAAAAAAGTTACAGACTACCAAAAGCACTTGAATAGTTGTATTAGAAAAAACAAAAAAGCAACTAAATCATTGCATCAGAAAAATATGCTAAAAGCTTCATCTAAAAGATTTATGGTAGAATGTTTCACTGTGACAGTCTGATATAATAGCAACATATAATAGTTTTTCCTAATATTTTTCTCCACCTTTAAAAGATTTCTCCAAAACAGAGTATTAATTTGTGTTCATTCTTACTTCTTCTGTAATTAAGCATTAAGTGGACGAGTTCAACTAACCTGAATTTTTTTCCCTTAGTCTGAATACTTAAGTTCCTGATAATAGCTAAAGAGCGGCTTCTTTAAACAGCTTGGAAAGTCCCGTGTATTTTCTTGTAAGTAGTAGGATGCAGATAATATTTTAACAAACTGCTGATACTACATCCACTGTCAAAAGTTTATGTTGCTCTGTATAGAAGGGTACAATGTCTCAAGCATCATGAATGAGTGCCTATTATTCCATCAACCCAAAGAAGGTCTGAACCACTTAGTAAGAACATGACTGCGGGACCAAAAATCTGTCTTTGTTCTTCAAGGAATCAAGTAAAATGGTATTGTAATGGGGTCACAGAGCACCACACTGGAAGTCAAAATATACAGGATCAGGATCTCAGATCAAGATCTTGCCACAATGGGTGGTGATGGACAAAGCTAATCATTCAAAAATTAAAGCCTGTAAGAAACCTTGTAGGGGGTGAGGGAAGTGGTAGGATCCATCACCTTGCATAGTCAGGGCTTTGGCACTGCAAGGTTCCTGCACGCCCAAGTGGGAAGTGGTCCGGAGTGGTGGTACATAACTGGTTTGGAGGGAAACTTGTCTCCTCTGGAGAAGACTCTCCTAATGGTTCAAAAGCAGAAAAACCTGTGGTTTGAGTTTTGTGACACAGGTACATTTTTACAGCAGGCACATAGGAGACAGCATTCAAGTCAAGCTCACTTTTTCTGAGAAACACTGAT
Source organism: Opisthocomus hoazin (assembly GCF_030867145.1). Lineage (NCBI taxonomy): Eukaryota > Metazoa > Chordata > Aves > Opisthocomiformes > Opisthocomidae > Opisthocomus > Opisthocomus hoazin. Next base: position 47,725,379 of record NC_134416.1, on the reverse strand, counting down.
TATTTCATAGAAAGATGGATTAACCCTATCAATTAATGAGCAAAAAGGGATTGGCCACTGATGGTGATAACAGTGAGAAATAGAGTTAATCAACTGCTACCATAAAATCATACCATTAAAATGATTTTTGCTGTGAATACATAAGTGAAAACTAATTTTGATAATCCTTTCATCAAACTTTTTCGTTGTATGTTAGTGCAAGGATTAAGAGAAATGAATGTAACTTTTAATGGCAGGAGATCAAAGCATAACAGATTCAACATTGCAGGAGAGACTGAAATCAAGATTGATGATAGGAAGGCGGTGGTAGGGGTAGTGGTGCCCACCTAGTTTTCACTACTGTAAGTTATTTCAGTGATAAAACTGTATCCCATGAACAGGTCTCAGCCTTGTTTTTACCAAGTCTGCTCTTTTTCATCCCCTGTAATGCCTAGGACAATATTCCCACTACTCATTCTCACTGTATTTTGAGAACAGAAAATGAGTCAAATACCCTTCTGCTTCTTATTTCACTTTCTCTTACTTCTTTTCTGTGTACTTTTAAGTTAACAGGCAGAGAGATTAAATACTTTTGGCTTAAAAGTCCATGAAGAATAGGATCTACAGAGTAGGTTAATCAAAATAAAGAGTATTTTTCAAGAAGTAAACTTACCTGACTCTGGCAGCCTCATTCAAGAAACACAGCAATTTAAACCAATGTTTGTGTTGATTCTGGGTGGATGATTACTTCCAATAAGTGCATGCTTACAATTTCCACCTCATTAAACCTGCTCCTCTGATGACCATAGAAAGCCCTCAAATGATTGCAGAAGCACGACAAAAACATTTATCCAGATCAGAAAAAAAGATTAAATACTGAGAGCAGCACCCTTTTATTTGTAGTTAAGGCAATTTACAAACATCTTGTACCATTAAGATCATCTTTGCAGGGAATATATACTTGGCAGCTACCAGCTGCTGTTGTAATTCTTTTACAAGACTCCCAGGTGATTCCTGGCAAGAATAATAAGCCTTGCACCAAGACACAGCTTCACAAAATAAGGAATGGTGGCCTTGGGCTGATATGGACAGCCCATAATAAGACCACAATACATGCTATCAGCCAGTTACACTGATACATAAAATGACAGCAACATGCCATATATCTGTGTTCACTGTAGGTGAAATTCACCACTCCTTGCTGGTGTTGCACCTTGTCATTTGTAATTTGCTGATGTGTAAGTGAATGAAGTATTTGTCAGGAGAAAAAATAATTTGACATCAAAAAGAGTAACTTCTGAATGAACAGGATAAATTTCCAGGACCAAAAGATGACTGATTAGGTGCTATTTATCATCCACTCTTCATTTAATTGAGATGTATTTTTTTAATGTTGCTCTCATGCTTGCATCCAGTTATAAGCCATAACGGGTTGGTCACAAAAGTTAGATTTAATCTGTCAAATATCACAGGGTTTGGTTTCACCACTATTGAGACATTTTGTTTTCTGATTCCTGTATTACATTAACATATTCAAGAACCTTGTACTCTTTCTGAATAGTCTGCAGTATTAATTGGAAATTCCATTAATATTTCCCACAAATCAAGTCCCTGTTGTTCGCAGTATGTATCACGTCCTAGTACTTCTCTAGAAACTATCACTGACACTGTAAGGATGGGTCATGCTGGTCTGCCTTTGATTTAAGGCTGCTTGTAAAAGAATTGACCATGTATGTACCAGCAGCTATGACATGCAGAATAATCAGAACCTGGTGATAAAAGTATTCTAGTTAGATTATGGTACTATTCTAGAGGTATGAGGTTTGTTTGATTGTTTGTTTCTCTAGTCCATCAGAGTAGGCAAAGCAAACCTGAAGTGTTGACAGGGATTTCCTGCCATATCACTTTTTATGAATGATACTTTTCTGTCCTGTCACATGTGGAACCATAAACTAAAGATCTGAAGAAGAATATAACCTAACAAAGATCCTTCTTTTGCAACTGCTGTGTTTTAGAGTTTAGTAAAGACAAATGATCAAATTAACACTTTTGCATTACCAACAAGAATAAGCTTGAAAATCAGCTCCTGCTAGCCACTTTTTGTTTCTATTTTCTCTTCTTTACTGCTTTTAAATCTTATTATGTATGCTTCCATTTTTAAATAGAGTTGGAAGATTAAATACACTAACCACTACTTTGACGGCAGCACAGAATCACAGAATCACAGAATCACAGAATAGTAGGGGTTGGAAGGGACCTCTGTGGGTCATCTAGTCCAACCCCCCTTTGCTTTTTTCTTTTATGAAAGACTGAACAATCTCAGTATTATTTTTATCTCCTGGGAAGAAATAAGAAAATTTCTTTTTATCTTTCATTTACAAGTAATATATGCCTTTCAAGAGCTTTGCTCTTCTCCATTTTTGAAGAAATATGTCTTCCCAGCATTTTTTAAGATTTAAATGTATCAATGATTCCAAAGATCCCAATTCGAATTTCATTTTCTTGAGCAAAGTTCTGTAGATACCCCAAGTCCTTTCTGTTTAGGACTTTCCAAATATAAAAACCAAACAGCAGGAATATATTAAAACTTTAATATTCCCTAATGGTTTCACAGTGTTTAGAGCTGGGCATACTAGTATTTTTAATATTGCTATTATACTTGTGTTGATCTTCGAGAGTTTTCATTTAAATGAAGGAAAATAGATCACATCATTAGAAAATTTTTATCAGATATGCATGCTGATGCTCAAAAATCACACTAATGAGATAATGCAATTTACAGTAAAGATAAGGAAGTGTATTGTACTGTCTGAAAGATGGCTTTCACAAAAGATGAAATCAGAATAGCATGGGGTTTTAGATACTTGATCTCCAGAATTACCTACTGAAATTATCCAAACAACAGTTTAAAATGCCACAGCTTTGGCAATTGAAGACAGTGTACAAGTAAAACAGTGGTAAAAGCTGTTGTGGCAATTTGGGTGGGGGGCTGGGGGAGAACAAGAGGAAAGAGAAAGAGAAAGAGAAAGAGAAAGAGAAAGAGAAAGAGAAAGAGAAAGAGAAAGAGAAAGAGAAAGAGAAAGAGAAAGAGAAAGAGCAAGGGCAAGGGCAAGGGCAGGGCAGGGCAGGGCAGGGCAGGGAAGGGAAGGGAAGGGAAGGGAAGGGAAGGGAAGGGAAGGGAAGGGAAGGGAAGGGAAGGGAAGGGAAGGGAAGGGAAGGGAAGGGAAGGGAAGGGAAGGGAAGGGAAGGGAAGGGAAGGGAAGGGAAGGGAAGGGAAGGGGAAGAAAAAGGGAAAGATAGGAAAGGAAAGGAAAGGAAAGGAAAGGAAAGGAAAGGAAAGGAAAGGAAAGGAAAGGAAAGGAAAGGAAAGGAAAGGAAAGGAAAGGAAAGGAAAGGAAAGGAAAGGAAAGGAAAGGAAAGGAAAGGAAAGGAAAGGAAAGGAAAGGAAAGGAAAGGAAAGGAAGTGAGAAGGAAAGGAAGAGAAAAGGAAAGGAAAAGAAAGGATAATTGTGAGAATGACAGCAATCACAACTTGTCAGTAATCTTGAATGATGTGCAGGCGAAGGTCTCAGATGGAGAGACAGATTCCCAAAATCTAGCGTGAAATAACTGTGAATTATCCATCCTTTTGAAGGAAGAAGAATGAGGCCAATAAGATTCAAAGCTGTTGTTTAAAGGAATCTGGGTATTTCAATCCTGATGCTTAGTCCAGGAAGCCATACATTTGCAAAATTTATTTCTGGATCCAAATTTATCTAGTGCATTAAGTAGGTAACCCTACCTTAGTCTGTCAAATTATTTTGTGACACCAAATAGAATAGCAAGTGCTGGTAGACATTTGCAAGTTAATATTTACCAAAATTTCAGAGAGGTTAGTGACTTTTAAATATATTTGCTGTCACTAAATTACACTTTATTTGGATCTATAATATCAGAAACAGTACTTACAATCCTCATCATTAGTGTTCAGTAAGGAATTAAGAGCTCATTCTAGTCTTATATTGTTTCATTAATAATCTATTTTACTTAAGTAAGGACACTTAAAGTTGCAGATAATATATATTACATCATTTCCTTGTGAAACACTGATACGAATAGGACAACTATTTGTATATCGTATAAAACAGTCTTGATTTTCTTTATTAGCAGGTATATTTTAAGCATATCAGATGTTTTTTCTAAGTCATTCTTAGTTTTAAAATATACCTAATTTATGAGGTATAGAATGCAACGGTGAAGCACAAGGACATCCAGGAAGGTGATTTTAGGCTTGACAGTAAAATGGATTGCTATATATTAGGAAGCAACATGAAAGGAATGAGCAAAAGCAAAACAAAGTGGTAAGGAGTTAAGATGAATAAACATCAATGTGATATGAGAGAGGCTTTCTCTTGTCTTTTGAAAAAATGAGAAAATAAAATGTATTTGCTTAAATAAAAATAATTTTCCACCCTGAGATCACACCATGGATTTGACATTCATTTACAGAAACTTAAAATAAATATGTAAAATCTCTATGTGCATAAATATATTTTTCTAACCTTAGCCTTTTACATAGATACCTATGCTTATTCCAAGTCTTCTGGTTGCATTCAACTCCAAATGCAAAGTGTTACACCCAAGCTAATGTGTTAAATTCTGTACCATAACATCTGAAAAGATTGCCCTGAAATGTGTCAGTGCATGTTTAATAGAAGCACTGCTCAATGCCTTTTTTCCAAGCTTTAGTATCTGTTGTGGAACATTTGGTGTTTATATGAAGCTCCCAGTTAGTGAATGTTATGAGCTTAATGAGGTCATGATAAAATGAGTTTTATTGTAATGCATAATTTACAAAATTTTAACATTTTGTCTTTAGAAGACTTCTGTAGGAGAAACCAGGCAGGCAAGAAGAGGAAAGAATTTTTAATTAAAAAATGTTAAGGGGGTGAGGGAGGAAGCAATGACCTACTCATTCACATTACCATGTGTTGACTTCATCACCTGTCATGTAGTTAAGTACATAATTAGTCATCTTACCTTGGCTGATGACATTCAACATCTACAGAGGTTTACTCTAGACTTGCCTACTATCTTCTTGGAGGCAGAGTAGCCAACTGTAAGAAGAAGAAGGAGAAATGAGGTAAAGAACTTGCCAGGGCATGCTGAGGTGGGGAAACTAAATAGCCATGATCCTAAGCTGGTTGCCATAATTTCCTTATGAGCTAAAGAAGGTCTCACATAAGAAAGAAAAAAAAAATTACGTCTGTCTCCAGTACAAGAATCTTATTTTAAAATCCCAACCCTGACAGAATGCAGGGCAGGATGTTTTCTTTCTGCTTGTTTAGTGATGAATCTAAAAGGTCTGACTTATGACCCATTACATGTGGGGTTTCTTGGGAATAGACAGGGAAATCATTCACTGAGCTAGAGAAATCTGTCTGTAGGTATAACAACTGAAGCTGTCAAAAGATGGAGGAGGCTTTTGGCAAGAAACAAGACAAGAAACACAGTAAGCTTTAGGAATCACCAAGTATCACAGGCACAGCACTACACAAATGACATGAAGTAGCTTCTGAGGATTTGAGTGGTCTTTATCTCACCTGTAAATTTTTTCCCTCCACGTTCTCCATCTTTTGTACTACTGAAGTATAATTCTCTTCATATAGTAGTAAAAGTTTGGGGCACTGTAATTTTGGTTTTGTTTTTTAAATTATTTATTTATTGCTTAAGACAGTTGCCATTTAGAGAACAAAAGGTGCTATATAGTTTTGAGAGTCTGAAAACTAAGGGGAAGAGTGATATGTAAATGGAAAATTTAGACTGGCTGACATCATGCAGAAAAAAATGTCATACTCTAAAATGAGACTGACAGAGATCAATATATCAGAAACGAAGACACAGAAAATCACACAAAAAAAGCAGGGGGAAAAAACGGCAGAAGAAACTTAACTAGAGAAGGATACTACATGAGAAGCGTTCTTACAAGATGGGATCTGCCATCTGATGTAATTTCTGGCACTAATCACTGAGTGTAGGAAAGGAGGAAAGACAACAAAGCTGGTCCATTGAGTAGCTGTCCAGACTGTTCACCTGCCCATAAAAAATATATGATAAAGTAGTTATTCTCATGAAATTTTAGGTTTCAAGGAAGAGTCAAAATTAGAAAAATATAGTCCCATATGAGTCCAATCCACAAAAATCTATAGTTATGTGAGAGTTTTTTATTTTCTCTGGTAACGCAAATGGAATCTGCCATGTTTCATGATCTTATTAAACAGCTTTTATAAGAGTTTCAACCAAAGAGTTTTATGAAAGCAACTATCACTATTCCGAATGTAATCTAAGAGATGAATGTGTTTTATATAACTGAAGCTTGATGCAGTGCACTTTGCCCCTGAAAGCAAAAAAAAAAAAAAAAATTATATCAAATTGCATGAGGGAAGACAAAGTAGTTCTTGCCCAAAATGAAGCCTGAGGTTTTATTTTAGGTTCTTTGAATCTCAGAAAATCCTCACAAGAAAAGAGGGATAAAATAGATTGTTTTTTTGCTGAAGAGTGCTTAGCAAAGTATATTTTTAGTCCTAGGAGTTCTTTCGACTATTACAATAGAGACACTGTCTATGTAAAGGAGTTTTTTATTTAGACACCTTAGAAAATGAATTACTGGTCTCCTTACCATTGTAAAAAACCCCATGAAAAACAGTATTAACTGATGCAGGATTTCTTTCCAGAACTATCTACTTTACATAGCGTCTGGGATAAACACTTGGTTTGTGAACCATAGTTCAAAAATTCTTACCTCTTCAAGCAGTCAAACATGGTAAGAGGTTGTTGTAACCAGAACTTTGATTCTAAAAGCTTGATTTGAAATTGAAATCTGGAGGACGCATCTAATTTCAGGTACAATGGAGAAACTGGCAGCTCATTTAAGTATTTCTGTGCTTATTGTTCTATGCCTTCTATTTCTGCCTAGTCATTATTAGGCTGAGACTTAGGCGGATATTGATGATTTGGCACAAAAAATATTAAGTGTTGCATGAGGTATTTCTGCCTGTATTAACTCTCTAACATTAGGGTAACACTGACAGATTTGGTAGGTGAAAGGACTCTGCCAGTGAAGTAGGTTGCAAGCAACTGGACTTGACATCTTCTGGCCCTTTTTAAAGCAGTTTAACATACGTAAGATAATGAGTCATTATATCAACAACTTTTTATTGAATTTACCCTAGCAGGAACAGTTTCCATATATCTTGAACCTATCAGTTCTCCACAGGACACCATTTCTTTTTGTAATGGAAACTAAGCATCTTCTATATTCCTTATAGATTAAAGCAGAGTGGATTATGGGATTCCAGATTTTTTCTTCACCTAAATTACATTTGTGATGGTCACAGGAGGTGGCAGACAAATTTTGACAACTCAAAAAAAAGTTCCCAAGGCAGGGTGAGAACTGATGGTTTTCACAGGAAAAAATGACAGCTGGCACAAATTGGTTGTCCTTGAAGATCAATATGCCATTGAGTAAAAAAAAAAAAAATCCATTTTCACATAAAGTGGTCTCTGTTATATCTCTGTGTCTAGTAGAAATCTACTGTTGGCACTTGAGTGGCAGACTATATGAAAAGAATGGCAATTTTTCTGGTGGAGGAAATAGACTAAGCAAAAGAGCTCTTAAGTATAAACCCCTCAAAAAATAGAGGAATACTGAACCTTTTCTACAGTTAGCATGTGAGGGAGAGTGAGAGACAGAAAGAAGTTATATACAGATAATATGGGAGGCCCACCATCTGGAGGAATGTGAGTGAATGCGTTTTTTTTTATCCACTTTGAGATGTGCTAAAAAGATTAGACATGTTGACAGTTCTAATCCAATTTCCCTTCAAAATCACAAATAATTTTTTAAAATTTTGAACTAGACAACAATGTCTAAGAGTTTCAATTGCCCACTCAGTTACAAAACTGTAATAAAATTCAAGTAGATCATAGAATCATAGAATGCTTTAGGTTGGAGGGGACCTTTAGTGGTCATTTAGCCCAACCCCCCTGCAGTGAGCAGGGATATCTTTGAGTAGACCAGGTTGCTCAGAGCCCTGTCCAACCTGGCCTTGAATGTTCCACCTGTACTCCCAAGCCCTTCTCGGCTGACAAAAAGTTCCTATCTTGTCTGAAATCACCACCAACTTTTTTCCTGTCTGCCTGAACAGCAGTTAACCCCAGAAGGCAGCTCAGCACCACACAGCTGCATGTTCACTTGTGTCAGGTCGGATAGGGAAGAGAATCAGAAGAGTAAAAATGAAAAAGCTCATGGTTTGAGATAAAAGTTGTTTAATACATAAAGCAAAAGTTGTGCATCAAAGGAAAGCAGAAAAGGCAATTTATTTTTACTTCCCTTTGGCAGCCAGATGTTTATCCTTTTCCAGGAAGACAGGGCTCCATTATGGATGACAGTTACTTGTGAAGACAGCCATAACTGAGCATCCTCCTTCTTCCAACAGCTTTTATTGCTGACCATGGCATCATATGGTACGAAATGTCCCTTTGGTCAGCTGGTGTCAGCTGTCTTGGCTGTGTCCCATCCCAACTTCTTGCCCACCTCCAGCAATGTTCAGCAATAAGAAAAACAGGAGTGTGTTATCAATGCTGGTTTTGTCACTAATCCATAACACAGCATCATATGAACTTCTCTGAAGAAAACTGGCTCTATCCCAGACAAAATCCATACAAGGGGGCAAGGGGGGGCAAGGCAAACTGGGAAAGAGAAAACACCTTTATGTTTTGCAAGCACTTTTCAGCAATAGAAAAAACATCGCTGTGTTATCCACACTGTTGTAGTCACAGGCAGAAAGAACATCACCAAACCGACTGGTACGAAGACAGTTAACTCTATGCCAGCCAGACCCAGTAAAATTCTTTATGTGAAATTCTAAGATGTCACTTTATGGTGATATGTTACGTTGCCATGAACATGCTCCTTTCACATTCTATATTTACCTATATATAAATAATGAAATCTACCCAATCATAGATACTAATGACAGGTAGCAACAAGAGTATGAGATGGAAAAGTTAATCCTATTTGTGGAAATGATTACAGCCCTTCCTACCCATCCAACAGTCTTATCTTCAAGTCAGAGGGAGTTACTTTGTGCTCCAAACACTGCAGTAACACTTTAGGTCATAATTCTCCTAAGTGCTGAAGTGATATGAGTTCAGCCATGACAGGGTTAATTTTCACCAGAATCCAGGAAGGGGCATAACCAGGCGGGCTGACCCAACCTGGCCAAACAGAACAGGGTATTCCATACCATGTGCCATCATGCTGGGTTCCGGCGGGGGGGAGCTGGGCAGGGGGGGAACTCACTCGCTGCTCAGGAGCGCGCAGCACTGGTCCAGTCCAGGAGAACGGCTCTCTGGGTCGTGCGGTTTGTGTTGTGCTTTCTGCTTACCTGTATCGTTGTTGTTCCTGTTCCCTTTGTTTGCTCTTCTGTTAAACTGCCCTTATCTCCACCCACAAGTTTCTGCCTGTTTCTTTCCATTCTCCTCCACACCCCAGCGGGGGGAGGGGTGGCCACGTGGCGCTTTTGTTGCCAGCCACAGCCAAACCATAACAAAGTGAAACCAGAAGATTCAATCAATCAGATGAATAGTAGGGATGCAGGAGAAAAGAAGATAATAACACAAAGCCAGGAGCAGTACATATGAACATAACACTTCAAAGGGGAAAGTATGTCTGTCAAGAGGGAAGCTGCATGTTAAGAGCCAGCTCACGGAATCTAACTGCCAGCAACTTTAGATCACTCAGCAACAGGAGGCCCTGAGGAAATATTTCTGGCCAAGTCATTCTTTTATGTTCCTTTGAAAGCTGGAAGTTTAAGGAAGACATGTCACCAACCTGTTGAGCTACGGTATAGATACCATACAGAACTTGACTAGACAGAAAGACTATATCATACGCTGGGTTATACTGAATGGAAGTCAGTCTGGAGCATTATTTTCCTTCCCTGCAACATATTGTTTTCCACCACCAAAGCACAAGATTCCAAGTGGTACTTCTTCCTAAGGATGTGAAGGTAACCAATCTGCTTCTCAAAAATAAATGAACATTTTGCAAAGTACATTAGATTTCTTTTTATGTGCTTTCTTTCTTATTTTTTTCATCCTATGTCATGACAACCAGTTATCTGTAGAAATCATGAAGTTGTGTGAGAATTCCTGCTAAGCTTCAAATAGACAAATGAGCATTTGACAAATTGAGCTCTTTAAATGCCATGAAAGCTCAGCTTTGTCAAAAAAAGGTTCCTTGCCGTCAGCTCTTTTCCAGGAGAACATTCCATAATCATCTTTGTCACTCTTACTGAGACAATGATTTATATTTTTAATGGTGGTATTAAGCAAGAGTGGCACACTTTACATTTTAAAGTACTCATAAAACTTCAAATGATCAGGCAGCAATTACTTTTTCTTTAGTATCCTACTAGTAGACTTTAAGTTCTGCTTTGTCTTTGTCCAGCAGCCAGGCATGTAAAACATAGGAAGGAAACTATATGTGATTCATTCAAAATGGAAACAAAGAGCAATGTTCTGACTATTATAATATATCAAGTATTGTCATCTACTCTGGTTACATTTATACAGTTTTCAGGAGAATACAAATTTATACTGACGCAATACTGAAGTTTAACAAGAAATAAATAAAACAGATCAGTAAAAGAAGAGTTTGAGGTTAGCATGATCAAGGAGGAAATCTTCCCACCCAGTGTTAAAGAAGAGATCATGAAAGTCAGTCGAAGAATTTCAATAATGCAAGATTAACAAGGTTCAAGAAAGCACAATCAGCAAGGGAGAGAAGTGGAATGGATGGAAAGACAGAGATGCAGGTAGCCCAGTAAAAAGACAAGAGAAGAGAAAAAATGAGAAGAGGGACTGTGAAAAAGAAATGAATAGAAATAAAAATTCAAATTAAAAAATTGGAACTTTCAAAGAGACTTATTTTCAAAGTGGTGGATGTCATTGCTGAGCCACTCTCCATCATCTTTGAGAGGTCCTGGAGGACAGGAGAGGTGCCCGAGGACTGGAGAAAGGCCAATGTCATTCCAATCTTCAAAAAGGGCAAGAAAGAGGACCCAGGGGACTACAGGCCGGTCAGCCTCACCTCCATCCCGGGAAAGGTGATGGAGCAGCTTACCCTGGAGCTCATCAACAAGCAAATGGAGGAAAATAAGGTTATCAGGAGTAGTCAGCATGGATTCACCAAGGGGAAATCATGCCTCACCAATCTGATAGCTTTCTACGATGGTGTGACTGGCTGGGTAGACGAAGGGAGAGCTGTGGATGTTATCTACCTTGACTTCAGCAAGGCTTTTGACACAGTCTCCCATAATATCCTCCTAGGGAAGCTGAGGAAGTGTGGGCTGGATGAGTGGTTGGTGAAGTGGATTGAGAACTGGCTGAATGGTAGAACTCAGAGGGTTGTCGTCAGTGGCGCTGAGTCTAGATGGAGGCTGGTAACAAGTGGTGTCCCCCAGGGGTCAGTACTGGGCCCAGCCTTGTTTAACTTCTTCATCAACGACCTGGATGAAGAGTTAGAATGTACCCTCAGCAAGTTTGCTGATGACACCAAACTGGGAGGTGTGGTAGATACACCAGAAGGCTGTGCTGCCATTAAACGTGACCTGGACAGGCTGGAAAGTTGGGCAGAGAGGAACCTGATGAGGTTCAACAAAGGCAAATGCAGGGTCCTGCACCTGGGGAGGAACAACCCCATGCATCATTACAGGCTTGGGCCTGACCTGCTGGAGAGCAGCTTTGTGGAGAGGGACCTGGGTGTCCTGGTGGACGACAGGTTAACCATGAGCCAGCAGTGTGCCCTGGCTGCCAAGAAGGCCAATGGGATCCTGGGATGCATTAGGAGGAGTGTGGCCAGTAGGTTGAAGGAGGTTGTCCTTCCCCTCTACACTGCCCTAGGGAGGCCTCATCTGGAGTACTCTGTCCAGTTCTGGGCTCCCCAGTTCAAGAAAGATGAAGAGCTACTGGAGAGAGTCCAGTGGAGAGCTATGAGGATGGTGAGGGGACTGGAACATCTCTCCTACGAGGAGCGGCTGAGGGAGCTGAGCTTGTTCATCCTGAAGAAGAGAAGGCTGCGAGGGAACCTTATAAATGCTTACAAATATCTGAAGGGTGGGTGTCAGGAGGATGGGGCCAAACTCTTTTCAGTAGTGCCCAGCAACAGGACAAGGGAAGTTCCGTCTGAACATGACAAAGAATTTCTTCCCTCTAAGGGTGACGGAGCACTGGAACAGGCTGCCCAGGTAGGTTGTGGAGTCTCCTTCTCTGGAGATATTCAAGGCCCGCCTGGACAAGGTCCTCTGCAGCCTACTCTAGGTGACCCTGCTTCGGCAGGGGGGTTGGACTAGATGACCCACAGAGGTCCCTTCCAACCCCTACCATTCTGTGATTCTGTGATTCTGTGAAAGTGTAGCAGCTCAGCTCTGCTTATCAAAAAGCACAGCTCATTTAACATCATCCTGCAGCAGATCAAGAATTTAAAAAAAAAAAAGCATGTGAGAGTCACTTTGAAGATCTTGACCTACACGCTGATCTACTCTTTCATCAGCCAGCTATGCAAAGTTCTTAAGGACCATATTGTAAGTCAAAAGATTGCACTAGATAGCAATCATCAACTGAAATGTTTGATTTATTTTCTTTAATTGAGAACATTTGAAAAAGATTGCTTTAAATCTGTTGTAATGTAAGTAACAGAAAAGTCCAAAATCTTGACTCAGTCCCATGGAGAAATAATTTTGGAGTTCAGAACAATCAAATCAAAAGAGATAAAAAATTGTAGTTATTGCTTCGCTATGTTTAGATACAACTTCAGTATTCAGGCTGAGGCTCCAAAGCAGTTCAAGTGTAGCTTTTCAAAGACAAATCCATCTACCTTGTCCTTCCTTAACCTTAGATCTTAAAACCTATTGTTAAATTTTGTTTCTTTGGTAAATAACAAAAAGCTAAAACCAGAAGGTATTTAGTGTTACGTATTTAGTATCAGTGTGTTTGTAACATAGTACCTTTCAGTTTAATTAGACTCATATCTCTTTGTCAACCGATGTCAGAAGCCAATCTCTACTCATTAACATAGCAACAGGCTATCAGTTTAAAGATAAGACAGGAGGTCTGTACCATTATCAAGAGGAAATATCTTATTCCACACTTAACATGAGGTTGCACCTGCCAATCTCTCTTATCCAATGAAATTTGTGTTCCTGAAACACAGGGTGAGAATCCCTAATAAATGGTCCACAGCTTCCCAGAAAATCCTATGCTTATCCAAGAGATGATACTGAAAAACTAACAAATAGCTCTAGCTTTTTAATGATTGTATTTCCAATTACAAGGCACATAATAAAGAATAAGCTGATACTTGGAAAAGAAGAAAATAACATAGGTTTACTGAACAAATTCAAACAGTCACTTATTTCTTCTTCCACAACCCATACTTGTCTTCTTTCTCCAATTGTCAGGGTATATCCTATCTGTTTTTCTTCAACCGTTCGTATGTGTTATATCCTGTCTTGACTAGTAAACCTATTGTTTATGCTTTCAAGAGTGGGGCATTCTACCATGTGTTTTATATTCTGTTCGTACCATACTTCTAAATGCTATAGAGTTGAGAAGTAATGTCTTGTTTGCATTTAGCTAAGGCTTACCTTTAGATGTCCTTCTTGTTCGCACTGTCCTTACAGGATTCCTTTTGTCAGTGTAGTTTCTTGTTCTCCCATGAACCTCCACTAAATCTGTCAGCACTTGCCATAATGTGTGTTAACAGAAGCATGAAAGACTTTGAGAAGCTCCACTGTTATTCCAAACAGCAATAGAGTGTCATTTCTTGGCTTCTTGAATTTGCACTTCAATATACTACAAATTAGAAGATTTATGGCTGGTTATCATGGTAGCCATAAAGTTTATAATAGATAAATGCATGGAGTTCTAAATTATATGCATGACAGGGCTGAAATATCATCCTGCAATATTTATATCTATACAATATCTATATTGTTACTTAATCATTATAATTTTATTTTTAAAGGATCAGTGTGATCATAAATGAGAACAGGCTTCAATTCCCCAGTTACACACTACTGAGAATCTTCTCACATGGAAGACACTGTGAAAGAAAATGGTCTCATAATAAGGTACAGACATGTGTTTTACGTTCCTTGCAGTGGGATAACGAGCAATATGCTTTAACTGAAAAACGCTGATACCAAAATGGTGCCAAAACCTTGTGTCTTCTGATTCAGAAGAATCGCAAAATTTTAGTGTTTGCTGAGTCAGCACAACAGGCAAACAAATTCATCCAGCATAGATTCTTTTTCCAGGAAACAAGAACTTCAACATCTAATAATCATATTACAATCAAATTTATTTCTCCACCTTCTGTGTGTTCAATTCACTTAAAAAAACAGGAATACAAGTTCAAGATAATCAACATTTATAGTATATTCAATATTTCTTAATCAAAGGGTAACAGTGATTACTATACTATTTAAAGAATAACAAAACTAGTCTCCTACTCAGTTTTAGTTTATTGTTCAGGCCAAAATTTCCAGATATTAAAGTCAACCTAAAGTTATATCTCTTCTGTATAAAGATATGACAAATCTTCTACAGCAATAGACTATAAAACTGCCTAACCTGAACTGGCAGTAACAGCTTCTCAGTATAAAATACAGCGTAGTTAATCAAGCTAATAAAGGTCATGTTTGAGAAGCAGGGTAAGCAGTATTAACAATAATTAACATTTTAGTCAACATAAATTTAACAGTTAGGAAAAGACAATAAAGGAGCTTGACATATTTCTCTCCAATCCCTCTCATTAAGAGCAGCACTCATTTACTACTTCAGTAGTTTATTAAAATAGAAAATATAGAATCATTATATTATAGGGATAGGATTTTTAGAGCTACTGATGTTGAAAATAGGCAATATTTACTTAAGAAAACACTTTTCTTCTCATGCATCATCTTGTTCTGGCATTTGCATAGCAATGAAAAGTAGCAGGAATTTCAAAATTCTCAGACACGTCCTTTACAAAAATGTGAAGTCATGGAACTATGACAGTTGTGATAATATACCATACTGCCTCTGCACCACACATTGCGGGATGTAGTTTGATGAATAGATGATTGTATTTTGAAATTTTGAAGTGCAGCATGTTGATACCAAAAGACAAATATGTTGTGACAAAATACACAAAATGAGGGAGATCATCAAAATGACAGATTCTAGCCACGGCCATGATATTCTGATTCATGTTGCAAGGTTCAGTCAGTTGCACTGTGTTCGATGCTGCTGGAGTAAGATGTCATTTCACAGAAGTAAAGCATCGCAAAATAGCTAATCCTGCAGTGGCAAATTGCCAGGCTTCAGGCTGTACCTCTGGTATTAGTTATTGCCACTATCCCAGCCAATAAATGACCTCATCACCCCAACTGGGACTGAGCAAGGATTAGCATGTCACATTCTGAGGTCGCAATTAGTGTGGTTATTAGCAGGGTAACACCTCAGGGAGCCGAGGAGGGTAATTTAGCATTACTGGAGAGAAACACAAGATTTCCTGCTGTGGAATCACACTGTCTTGGACAGCACTAACCAACGTTTTTTAATAAGGCTATATAATGACAATTTGCACTTCAGACTAATTTTCAAAGTTTCTTAGTCCAAAGCCATTGCTTCTTTATAAATTTATCTCACTTCAATAGCTATTATGGTGATTCTAATTTCCAGTGGCATGGCAATGTCATACAGAGTCAGCAGCTCATGATTAGATGTTACAGGAAAACATAACTAGATATGAAATTTTAATATTGCCAAATGTATTATTTATTATATATTTCTGTCTGCATAAGTTTCCTGTACTTAATGGGTATTTTTCAGACCTCAAAACTGTGTAATGTCTTTGAAGGTTAAGCTCAATCATCTTTCACCTCTCTCAAAGTCTAAATAAACTCTTTTGTTTCTTTGAGTTTCCAAATACTTCTGTAAAGGGTTTAGAAGTTAAAGAAAATGCTGTTGGGTACTTTGTCAGCTTAATAATCTTAAATGAATTATTTACAGCCTTGAAGGGAAATTATTCTGAAGGTCAAGTTTATATTAAAAACATAGAGTGTCAAAAATAGTTTGAAAAGGGTAACTAGTTTGTTTCTGTCTTGCAAAGCTACAGGTTGGACATTAATAGTGGAGTTACAACCTCCAAAGGAAGGGAAGCTACTGGTTAATTTTACATGCAAGACATTGTAATTTCAACACACATGTCAAAAGCTAATCAAGAATTTCAAACATGACACTACAGGAGATGAAGAGGAGTTTTTTGTGTTAATATCTTCTTAATGTCTAAAGACGTATGATTAAAAGGGACATAGAGAGGTAGATATTGGAACCTCCCTCTATCTTTATTCTCCACACTACACATAGAAAGCAGAATATAACCTCTTTTTTTATTAGCTCCTGCTATTGCCAAATGAAAGCACAGCTAACTAATTTGATTTGTGATTAAAGTAACTCCCTGAATTAGAATTTCTAAGTGGTTAAAAGTCGAACTTCCCGTATGAAAATCTAATGAAAAAAAGATAGCGTGGTGGGGTTTCTGATTGTAAAATCAGGAGAATTATGCCTGATTTGATATAGTGTTCTCCAAAATGTATTCCACCTTATCTAGCTCTTCATGATGAAATTCATTGGCATCTTGTGATTCAAAAATAAATTTTTTTCTGTATTAGTGCTTGGTTGCTGTGCTCTTTCTCAATTGTTTTTAAGAAAACACCACTTTTTCTCTCACAAATTTATTGAATAAAAGCTTGCAATGAAATATTCATGTTATACAACAGAATAAAAATGAGGTTATACCTACAATGTGGACTGCCTGTTAAGTAACAGCATTATTTTTGAAGTACAGCAGTAAGTGATTCTGTGATTCTATATGTGCTCCTACTTCATTAGCTTCTTCTGGACTGCGTAAAAGACGAATCCTGAACCTGACTATATAATAGAATGGTACTTGTACTTGTACTTGTAGCAGGTACCTAAACTTAAAATGCTTTCTGAATTTAAAAAAAAAAAAAAGCAAAATTGTAGCAAACTAGAATGTATCACACTTATCATCTGTGTTCCTATAAACACAAATAATTCAGTCATCTAAAATTCTACTTGATCTAGAAACAGTTGCTCCTGACATTGTTGGCCTCACTTCCAGGGTTATTTGATCATGCAGAGGAAAGTGCATGCACAAATATAGAGGTCTTCTGGTGCCAATGGGAGTTTTATCATTATGTTCAGTGTTACTGTCTTGAAGTTTTCCCTGTGTTCTACCTGTCTGCCTTATCAAAACCCAAGATTACAGGGGTGACAGTCATCATAGGGAATTATTTGTTGATAAGATTTCTATGGAGAGCACTACCACCTTCTCCATCTGTATTGACATTTTCATTCGTTTACAAGGAATTTTAAATGGTACTTGAAATTTATAAAATGTCACATTTACTGCAAACTGAAATGTATTATAGCTGTTGTCTGTGTTCCTCTAACTACAACTAAATAGAAGATTATTGCTAGTTGGTGCTTTTTCTCCATCCTACAAATTCGCTTGCTGGAGTTGAACTAAAGCTGTATTGCAGAAGATATTTCAACATCCTCGTTGATTATAAGGGAAACACTAGCTGTGTTTATTGCTGCTGACATACATTTAAGTATACATTCATTTAAATTTTTTATTGTTATAACAAATATAGTTGTTTTTATTTTTTAACATGATTCTTGAAATATGATTTCAAGAATCATGATTCTTGCTGTTCTGTTCTCCTCTGTCACAATTACCACTGATAAACTGGCAAACAGTGCAGGAGGACAGAGGCTTCCATCCTCTATCAGATTTATTTCATCACACATAAGAAACTATAACCAGGGAAGTTCAGTCAAGGTGACTACACCCTCCACAAAATCAGAATCTTTAAATTCAAAGAAAATTCATTAAATACCTCATTTCAGACCAGGATATAACACCTTGGTGCCATTTGTTTATGAAGAATGCTTCTCATTCAGTGAATGCTGATACTTGCTTTCTGATATTGCTTCTTTTCTTTCCCAACAGGGTTAGAATTTTCTTTTTATTAACATCCTGTTTATTAGAAAACTATTTTTTTTCCAACCAGGAAGAGAAAACGAAAGAGATCTATTTTTGAGGTTCTGCAGAAAAGTAAATCCACTGCTCACAGGAGCTGCTTTCTTTGTAGGAACTGCTGACAAAATGGATTCAACCCATGCTATAAACACTATTTTGAGTCAGGTACACCATCCTTTATGTCCCAAGCTCTAGCTGCTTGTCATATCCTGCCATCCAAGCTGACATCAGGTGAGATTCTGATGAGTAGAAGTTAATGTGTGGCCAACAACACACCATTTTACACAGAGCGTTCTCAGTCCTGGAACCTACTGGCATGAACAAATAGTATGCCTGGATATTGCAAATCTTTAACAGTATAACTTCTATCTATTACACATTGTGTCATATACAACTGAAGCATACTGTACTCAGCACTCATTCTGTTTTCTAATGTTGGACTTTCCAGCAACTGATATACCTGCCAGTGTTTGTTCACCTTAGAAATTATGCACCCAGCAGCTCCCCCTTGGTCTCCTGAACTGAGGAGTGTGACATTTTCAGGCATTCTCTGCTTCACTGCTTTCTCCTTCAGCCTCTGCTGACCTGGATAGGGAAGACAGATCTCCCCAGACAGATGGCTTACAGACACCTAACAGTACTGCTTTAAGTTCCCCCAGCGTGTCCTTTACTCTTTGTCTCTGCTGAAGAAAAACATGGAGCATTATGACTTTCCCATCCAGCCTTTTTCTGGCTCTTGAAAATTGTTAAATCTGAGTCTCCAAAACAGGGCTTCTGGGAAGTCAAATAGGATCCCCTGTTTGGGTAGCACAATCTGCTCCTACCAGCTTGCAGTCTAGCATGCAGGAAGAACTACTTGGATGGATCTGCATGAGAAACGCTGTGCTCAACAACTGCTTTCCTTTCTTAGAGCTTAAAGATGTGCTTTAGCTCTCTAGATTTAAAGAATTGCTCCATTTTGGCACATAGTTTAGGGTTCAAATGTGTATTACAATATATACAACTGAAAACCAGCAAGTGCTTCACTGCACAGCCAACATTTTAGGTGATAAACAGATGCAGTTTCCCAGAACTGTGGGGAACTGCTGTTCGCCTCAGTTCACAGTCAGTAGTACAGACCAGAAACAACAGTGTTTGTAATTTTAAGTACAATTAAATGAAATAATATGAAAAATGTTACTTGTACATCACACAGAAAAAGATAACTGTGATACCTTTTGAATGGCTGAGATTTTATTAAAACTGCATAAACATTTAATTCATGGCATCTAAATTACCAAGAATCTTAGTATCATACCTGGTGCATGTCAGGAGCTTATTGAAAAATATAATTTGTCTACTGGAAATGATTTACTTTGGAATGGGGATTCACACTGCTGAATACTACATAACAAGAAAAAAACCAAAATCTGGAATTTTTATTCTATAACATTGTAAGTTGTAAATCAATGACAAGATTATATATAGAAAGGATTTTCTTTAGAAAAGAAAAAATGGAGAATTCTGCAGAAAAAAATGTCGATAATAATTTTTTCAGATAGTCTAGATGATGTGAATACGACAAGATAAAATTATGGCCCCAGAAATACTGATTTGTGCTTTGCCATTGACTTCCACATAACTGAGGTTTAGCCTACAAAAGCAGTAAATTCTTTCCTTCAGAGGCTGAACTATGATGTCATTAAAAGGAAGATTAAAAAACTTTCTTTTTTTTCTAATGATATACAGCACATAATACGGTTTAAACCAATCATGTCTCAAACATTTGCATGAGATTTTAGTCACTGGTAGCAAAAACACTGAAGGAGCGTCTCCAAAGACTCAAATTTCTGAAGAAGCAGAGATTGATGACTGCAGTAGGGTTTACATTTCATGTAAGAGATGGTGACATGCAACAGAATTATATAGTAACATACAAGTTCACAGATAACATTAATGGAGGACTCCCCAAAAAAAGAGTGTAATATGGCTAAGAAATACAGCAGAAAAATTTAATAGCTGAATAAGAAACACAGACTGAAACTTTCATTCTGTGTGTATTCTGGGTCAGGGAAATGTAAAAGGCCCTTTTGTTTTCTTAGAACATCATTATTGGAGCTCTCCTCCTCTCACAAAGAGGGAAATATCTTTGCCAGTTCCCTGCAGCAGAATAAGACTAATTCCAGCATTAGATAACAAAAATCATTATTCAGGAGTTATGAAACCTTCCACAGAAGCCAGCGGAGCGTTTCTGATGGTATATCAGTATATAATAACCCCTGGAAGATTGCTTAGTCAACTCCACTTCTTGATCATTTGAGCATAAACTTAGACGTGAAGAACTCAAGCCATTTCTTTACATAGCATACTGCAGACCTAGTTCTCAAATTTGTAAAGCTCTTTGGATGCAAATCTCTCACCCTGGCAACGATCTATGAACTATTATTTTATTTTCTGAGCTGCAGGAAAGGACTAGGAAGGCATCATGAAGAATTTTAGAAGGCAAACTTTTGTGGGTTTTGTCAATGTATTGCAAAATATCAAGCAAATGACTTCGTTAATATGAAATGAAATTTGGAAGGCATACAGCTGTGTTAGCACTTTCTGAAACTGAAATTTATGTTTGAAAATGCATACAGAACATACTTGACGTCAAGGTAATTCTGAGCTTGGGTGTAACATAAATAGATTTTTAGGGGATTTGTATTTTTGCACAGCCACTTCATAATTTCTGAACATGTGGTGTTACCATGTAGATATAAGTAGAGTAAACCAGAGGCTGTCATAGAACTACAAAGATTCAGGGACTGTAGGAAGTCCATCCACATTACCCCTTAGCCTATCTGTAAAGGCTTCCAGCTGAGAAACACTAATTGACTGCTTGAGCAATTCTAGTCTTTCTCAAGATAAAACTGAATGGATTAGCTTAAATCATCAAAAATGGAGGACATAGAAGTGCTAATGTGGTCACTCAAAGCAGACGATTGTCATTTTCCAACTAAAGCAGTAGATGTCTACCAAAAGGAATTCTCCCTCATTGCTCTTTTTCTTTCAGCGCTTACTTTAATCTCTTTAATATTTGTACTGGAAAACAGTGCTGTTAAGAAGGTTGGGAAACAAGGATTAAATGTGTTGTGATATCCTATCAATAGTGTCTCTTTATTGCAGGGAATTATTTCTGAGCTTCATCTGAACTACACCATCTTCCCAAGCGGAAATATTTGCAGAAACTTAAGTTTAGATTCTTTTCAACTCAGTTTAATGTCAATTACGCATTTCAAGACCAGAGTACAAAGAGAGGAAAAAAAAGGAAACAAAAGAAAAGAGAAATTTGTCACTTTCCTAGACTTCTTCCTATTTATCTCCATCGTCCCTTAGACAGGAAAACAAAAGAAATATATGATATATGCATGCATTTGAGCCAGGTGAGAATAGATAGGCAATCTGAACAGATAAAAAGAAAAAAGCCTTCAATATTTAGTAGATACAAGAAAGTACCTTAAAAAAATAAACATAGGAAATTCCTATAACAGATACATCAATGAAATAGCTTTATTTGAAAGTTTGTTATCCTGTCTTAGAACTAATGCATCTCAATATATTTAACTTCTTTAATATATGTAAAATTGGAAAAAAAATGCTGACTGTGATACAAGATCTAAATATCAATGTAAAAATGGCACAGAGCTATAATTTCCAACCTATTCTGAAGACCTTATAATTACACAAATAATCGTAGTTTATTCTTTAATTAATTTCCAGTGTTCATTTTATTTGCTTAAACCAGTTTAGTGGATAAAGAAGCTAAATAAATTAGTGAACAGTTGAGGAGTGGGGTAAAGTGTCCACCTTCCAAGAAAAATGATGTACAGTTCCAGGGTAGAAGAAAGGCTTGTCTTTATTAGGATGCCAACCATTACTCCTGTTTTACATGTCCATGAAATAGACAAGCCATTTCTCAAAATGGAGGAGGAAATATTCCTTTTAAAACATTGCTGGTTTATAAACCAGGTAATTCACTCCTCTTTTTTACTGTAGCCAGTTACCTGCAAAATACTTCTGTAGGTCACCTCACTTCATCCTACTGAAATTCTGTGTTGAAAGAACTAATCTGAACACTAACTGAGGAAGAAAGGGAAACAGCGTGCACACGTCTGGCAAGGTCCCTAAAACTTCCTAGTTTCTAAATGCATGTGCATTTGAACATGTACCCCTTCCTTTTCCCTCTTGCACCCCGTTACAGTACCTTTTCTAATATTTTTGTGGGGCTTTGTGAATGGAAAGTTTCATAATGCTAAATGGGACGGTATAACATAAAGTTAGTATCCTTTCAGTTTTCATTTCTTTTAATAAAGGTTGTTGTTCTTTTATCTGAAAAGCAGGATGTTTTCTGCTTTACACTTCTTTCTAAGGGAAAAAAATATGTATTCCAGTACAATTACTGTATAAAACCTGAAATCTTATAGCTAGCTTTCAGGTTAGATGTAGGAAGCCTTGGGGGAAAAAAAATCATTCAGAGCTCCATTGATTTCCAGCACTTTTGCCCTCGGTTCTAATACTTGACTACTTACATTTTTAAAGTGCTTTAGGGATTTGTATAAAATCCCCAATAGATTTCACAAATTCAATGACAAACCTCACCAAAGAGTTGTACATGCCATATTCCCTAAGTATTTCTACTTAAATGCTTCATTGAAAGAACTCTGAATAACCTTAAAAAAGCTCCTCAAGATTTTCTGTTCAAATATCATCTCAAACTGTGCTCATTATGGCTATAAAATGTGACCAAATATATTTCCTTTGTGTTTTTAATCACCTCTTAGATAACTAATAAAGATTTAGAATGAAATACGCTCTCTTTCATTTGTTGCTGCTACAAAATAGAAAGGAGAAGAGCAAGCTAAGCAAAATAATAGGGAAAAAAGGTTTTGAAAAGATAAAGAAAAAATACGTAGGTTGAACTAAAACAGCAATAGTTCCCTACTGCAGTTGTTTGGGATTTTATTTGATTTTTAATGTTTGGGGATTGCTTTTTTTATTTTAGCATTTGAAGCTAATTGAGAATTTTCTCTCAACCCTTCAATTATTGTTTGAGAACAATAATTGAACATGACACCAATGAGAAAGTTAACTTATTTGTACTCCTTTGGGATAATTTTAAACCAGAAACTGCTGTATAATGTTCTGGCTTGCAGTTTGCAGAAAGTGGTTATGACTGCATTTTCCCATCAGGCACATGGTGTTCTGCAAGGGGACAGAGGCAGAGGAAAGGGGGATGTGGTGCAGTGTTCTACTGAATTTCAGTAGGAAAGGCTTGACAACAAATTTCATAAAGATAGAATAAACAGTTAGTCCCTGTAGATGCTGGGAACCCAGCTTTTGTGCAGCTTTGGACAGACTGTGGATGGATTTTCCCACGGTGTGTTGCAGAGATCCCATCATGCGGAGGTTCAGCCTCCCTCCCATACCATAGTGCCTTCAATGTGTGTAAAAATCAAACCGGCATATCTTCTCTTGACA
This sequence comes from Opisthocomus hoazin, assembly GCF_030867145.1. Taxonomy (NCBI): domain Eukaryota; kingdom Metazoa; phylum Chordata; class Aves; order Opisthocomiformes; family Opisthocomidae; genus Opisthocomus; species Opisthocomus hoazin. The sequence goes on along the minus strand of NC_134416.1, from coordinate 47,701,744 downwards.
GGCTGGAATGCTGTCTCTGTCATAAGATCCAGCAGCTTGAAGTGTAGGCTGAAACGAGGCACTTCAGCATGTTCCCTTACAGCAGCTGCTCATGCAACATATGAGCTTTTGAGGCCCAACAGAGCAGACATGGTTTGTCCAGTGTCACCAACTCCTTGGATATAACATCTTCTCCAAGGCTCTCAGTACATATGGATTGAAACACCGCTTATTTTAAGAGCTGTTGTAAACCCAGAGGTTCAGCTAGCATATGTTGTCCATAAAACATCTGTACATCAATTTCAAGCATACAATTGTCTGATCAGCAGTAGCAGGTGGAAAAAAAGAAACCAGCTAAAGTATAATTTGATGCGACAAATGCAATGCTCATTTAAAGGAAAAGAAAACCTTCAAGATAAAACAAGATCAGAATATTTAGTAGGTATACAAATACAAAACAGGGTGCAGAAGAACTCTAAAAAATGAATGGTGTGTTTAAATGCATGAAAAACCAGAGCATTTACTGATAAAGCGTTAGAATTCAAACACTATTAGCTGATCACAGCTTCAGCAATGGTGATAAAAATTTCAGATAAAATTTCAATCAGCAAAACAACAGCTTGAAATCATGCTGCAAGTTTTAGGAGACTAGAAGTCTTTCTAGCTTCATTCTTTTTTCCATCTCTGTACATTTATTGAAGATGAGTGTATATAAAGATACAAATGTGTGCATTCCACTTTATACACACATACTTGGTATAAGTTGTCATTTTCTTATTCCGTAACTATGCTTCAACAGCATAACCAGGACTGAAAAACAAAAATAAAGTCCTTCAAGATTTTTGCGATAAACTTGTTCTCTCTGTGCATTGCACCATTTTACAGCAGATTAAGAAATGCTTTTCTGAAAAGGCCTTCAGAAGTACTTCTGAAGGTCTGTGAAGAAATCAGAGCTATTGATATGGAACTTGTATATCCTACCAAATTTATATGGTTTTTTTTCCTACCTCTATAAGAAGTAAAAATCCCACCTTTTGTCATTTTGGATTTTGAAAGATTCATATATTACATCTGTTTTGAATAAATTTATCTTGTATTCTACTACTGATAGCATTTATATGAGAAAACCTTTAGAATAAGTGCGGTACATTTTTCAATTTTAGTTACACGTAACATCCCAACATAATCAGAACCACCTATATTACAAGGCAAACCAAAGCAAACCAAACCGAAACTTTATTCATATTCTACTTTATTTGAGGTTTTGCCAAAAGAAATCACTCTCTGTTCAGAATCTTAGAACATTATTTTTTTAGTGTACATTCAATAAATCACTAATAAACAAATGTTCAACTCTTCAAAAAATATTCTTGAACATCTATTAGGTGCTAAAATCATACATTTCTTCCTGACAGTTCATGACTTACAAGTTCATAAAGGTTTTGTTAAGGGCTTTGTGACAACTCGTATACTTCAAAAGTGTCATTCTATTTTTATATGCTTGTATGAAATATGTCAGAATAGATCACATGGGGATGTAGAGCCAGTTTATCAGACAATAAGAGAAAGATTATTAGTGACGGTGGTCTAACAGCTAATAGTACCCTACAGAGTTAAAACATAATTATCCTTTAATATATGACCGATGTAGTTACGTCTCTTGGTTCTGACCTTCAAGAGTACTGGTGACATTTCTTAAAATGCTTAGAATGGTTTATTACACTGTATGTTGGCTGCTCATTGTCTTGTAACCACTTAAAATATCTAACCATGTCACTTGTTGATGTGAAATATTAGAGGGCTGCTTTAAGTCTGCACATTATGTTACAGCTTGCATATAGCTAACAGAGAATAGAGATGTTCAGAAAAAAACACGAGGCTCAAAATGAAATTTATTAGTCAACTTTACTAACTTAATTCATCTGGGAATTATCAAGACATTACACGCAGTTGAGGCCAACACAACTTTTTGAACTATTTCTGATCTATCCCACTGGTAAAGGGCATAAATTAGTTCTTTAGAGCTGATCTATTTTTAAGGTAGCACGGCCCTTACTTTAAATACAGGTTAAAGAGTTAGAAAAGACAGATTTTCTTAACACAGTGCTGGATTTTAAGAGGATTGATTCCATTTCTAGCATGTTTCAGTTACTCCATTTCCAAACTTCAGTTAATTATTCTACAATGGTGCAAAACCTCCAGCCTGATAGCTACCAGAAATGGCTTTACACAATTTCTTCTACTTAAAATACAGTGGTTCAAGACACCAGATTAACCAATTGCGTCTTGCAGATTTTAATGTATTGGGTTCTACAATGTCTTTACCTGCATGCAGACATCACTAGAAACACACCAAGAGAGACAAGGTATCTGTTCAGCGTCTCCACCTGAGAACAGTCTACATAAGTCTGTTGCTGTCATCTCCAGAGTCACCCACCATTTCAACAACTTTTTGGCCAGCACAAGGTTATTCGGGCAGACACTCTTGACTCCAGATTTTTTCTCTTGGGAGGTTTAAAGAACGTGCAGTGGTGAGAAGTAGTTATAAGCAAAAACTCCTCACACTCACAAACAAGCAACCTTTGCACGAGTTTCAAAAATGCTATCATTCTTAGCAAGCAACACAAAAAATGGAACAAAAATAGTTACATTTTGTGTCTCCCATTCCCTCATTAGCTAATTAATGAGCTTTTACCCTTAAAAAGAAACAGGCCTTCCTCTGATAATCTTCTTCTCCCACATTTTCCAGCCCCAAGAATTTGAACATCTCTTCTATCGTTTGTCACCTCTGCCCATTTTTTCTTATTTGAGGAATGTTCATTCCCAGCCAGCACTCTGGGGGCTGATTCTCCCATCCATGTCTAACTGTTTAGTGAATTAACTTTTTACTCTGATCACATAATTTGAGATTAAAAACCTCTCTCTGAGCTTAAATGCCTTTAAGAAGCCATTTTCTGATGAATATGCATTGTACGTATTTTTAGTAAAATGGGTGCACGAAGGCACTTCACAAACCAGTAGTGCTCACAAATTATTTTCATAGTGTGTTAATCAAAGACAGGAAACAGTCCCATAATCTTCATATACTCTTCCAGCAAGTGAACAATTTCCTCAGCAGTGGCCAAAATTGTATATAGATTACTTATACGATATTTTAAGAGGTCAGCTTTTCCTATTTTTGTGTATCTGCCTATTCAGCTACTTGCAACTAAAGTGAACCCTTTGAGACCTCGCAGCCATTTTAATACAGCTACCCAGGCTTTCAAGAATCATACTTAAAAGCTTCAAATGTAATTAATTTCTTTATGCTTCAATGTGATTAATGAGTAAATATTTTGGTTAATAAAGCCTACATGAGGAATATAGCAATGGATCATGGACATATTCGAACAGAACTGGAAAGTATATTTATTTTAAAAAATCAGAATTAGAATTTGGATATTTTTTAATAGGAACTGCAGTGTAGTATTCAGTCACACGTGGCAAATTTCCTTCAGGTAAAAGCGGTGTAAAAGTAATTGTAATGGCAAAAGAAGAATTAAAATATATTTTAAATTACTTTTAAATGTTTCTCTTTTAAGTCATGCAGTAACCTTTCTCCTATACTTCATACTAGGGTTATATATTTCTGTAGAGCACTTCTGATAATATTCAGCTGTTGACAATCTTCAAAATACAGAACTCAAATAATTTAAACATGAGTGTCCAAACAGGGAGATACTAATAAAAAACTAATAGTTGCATTATTGAATTACATTAATATATTCTAGTGCTCACCATCCTAATGCAATATAAGTAACACTCTTTTCTAGTAGTCTCCATGGAAACATGGCAGTATTATGATGTTATCTGAGTTTATTTACTATATTTACATTCTAGAAGAGGTACTCTTGAAGCCTAGGAAGAAAAAAAATCTTCCTCCATTCCAGTGTAATAATCTATCCAGGTTTCCGTAGTAAGCATGTCACATTTTTCGAGAGTTAGGAAAGTCAGTACTGTCAGTGAAAAAAGAAGACATTCATTGAAACTCAGACTCACTTTGTCATAGTCAGAGTCACAGCAGAGCTGCTGGAGCTTACCTTTTGCTTTTACTTTGAAGGCAGTGACAGAAGGGACAGCACACCACAGCAAAACTTGGGATCTTGCCCAGAGTGTTCTGAAATACCGTCGGGTTTGGAATCAGGCAGCCTGAAAAGTGAAACTCTGACAATGCAGAAGTGTGACCCTCTTCAAACAGACGTGGTGGAAACTAAGTGGGAGGTCAGGGGGATTGTGAAAAACAAGGTCTGAGACAGCAGTGGGAGACCGTCTTCAGTATCTATGGCAGCCTCCAGTGGCACAGTGCTGTCTAGTGACGCTATGCAAAGTTACAATTAAAATATAAAGTTTTGCTGCTCTGCAGTTTCAAAGAAAAGCTGTTAGGGGAATATATGAATAAAAGTATTAAAGAATAAAGCACTAATTATTACTTCTACTCACCCTGCCATGGCCCTTACAGTTCAAGTATGTGGTCCAATATATCGCTGCATGTTGGGCAGTCTGGTATCGACACCTGCAGTCACTGTAAAATCCTCTCCCTCCCTGTCGTCCAGCCCTTGGTCCATGTCTCCATGGGGCCTATGACCTGTGACAGATCTTCACTTTGTTATTTTTTATATACAGTGCTGTATTTACACACATATTGTACATACATACAGTACTGCATATACATGTTCTTGAGTGGGTAGACTACTGCTAAAATTTCTCAAAACCATTCTTTCTAGATGTGTCAGTTTCTGAAATAAGCAGTTTTACTTGTTTACCTTAAAACAAGAAGAGATAAAAATGAAAACACTAGCAATTATTAATAACCAAACCAAATTGGAAGTTACAAGCTGTCGTGGTTTGGCCCTGGCCAGCAACAAAGGACCATGTGGTTGCTTTATTGCCCTTCCCCCCAATGGGGTGGGGAGGAGAATGGAAAGAAAAAGGGAAAACTTGTGGGTCGGGATAAGGGCAGTTTAAAAGAACAGCAAACAAAGCGAACAGTAGCAACAATAATACTGATAGGAAGAATAACACAAAACAAACAGAGGAAATGCACAGAGCAACTCTCACCGTCTGATGCCCTGTGCGCTCCCGAGCTGCGATTCCCTTCCACCTGGGCAGCTCCCCCACCCAGAACCCAGCATGACTGCACATGGTATCCAATACCCTGTTTTGTTTCACCAGTTTGGGTCAGCGGGACCTGCTGTGTCCCCTCCCAGCTTATGGTGAAAATTAACCCTACCGTGGCCGGACCCAGGACACAAGCAATTAAAAAATATAAAAGCAATGAAATGATAAAAATATAGTTACGTAAATTGCTTACAGAAAGAACCTTCTTTCCTTCAGTGAGCTGATTTATTGTTGTTATCCTGCAATTGCAGTAGTTGGACTTGTGGATCTCATGCTCTCAATAAGACATTTTTGCTTTTACACCTTAGCTCCCTTAAGGCTTTTCTACAGGATTTAGATCGGTGTCATGTTTCACTGCAAATCCTTCTATTTCCTCCTAAATAGGAAGCCACCTTTTCCATCCAAATGCAAGTTGTTTCTCTTCAGTGGGGCTCTTTGGTGTACCAGGATCCACCTCCTGCATCTAAACGATTGTTAAATAACTGGTTACATCAACGAAATCTAAATCTCTTCTTCCTGCATTTGATAACTAGCTGATGACACTATTTAATCAGGAATGCATGCTTGGAATGAACGTTACCCAATCTCTTTCTTATGCACATTGTTACTGATATGTGCTAGGGAGTCTACAGATTTGATTGACACTCTAGCTTTTCGGATGAAGTTTAAATGCAAATTCTATGAATTCTGTTGGTCTCAGTTTACATATTTCAAGATGTCCATTTCCCAGGTCATGGATAAATGTAGAGACAGAATATGTACTGCATGCCTGGTTCAGTTCTACCAGCACTTTTGCATCTTTGCAGTTCAGTATTTTTAACTGTGACAAGTCTTAACTGACACCAAGCTTATCAGAAACTGATCAAGTTCTTTACCTTCATGAAATCTTTCAATGCTGTCATTGCAGTCGCATTGACACAGTATTTGGAAAGGTGAACAAAACGCCAGCTAACTGTAATAATACATGTGTTAAGACAAGATAGAGGAGTTTCAAGTGTTAAATGCCTATATTTGCTTAGAACTGGGAATAATTCTTTCACTCTGGATTCTTTCAAAAGCATTCCTCTCCTAGTAACCTCCACTAATTAGTTTGTGTTACTGATTTTATTTTCTGAAAGGGTCTGGGAAACTTCTTTTGTTTGATTTATACATTATATTGACAATAATACTTGCATGCACCTTATCTTCCCAGAGCAGAGTGTCTTCATGTGCATCTGTTCATAACTAATATTTGAGGGAAAATGACTGCATTAAAATCAACTCACTTGTTTCTATAGAGTGTATTAATTTATATGATACTATTACATACTACTTTAAAGGGGTAATATCCGATTAGATTCCCTGTGGTAAGCTGAGATAGTTCAAATTCAGATCCTTCAGTCTGCATGAAAAGTGAACTCAATAAAAATTATTTACAGTGCTAAATGCACTACAAGGAAGAGACTAAAGTTAACCTATGGGTGCAATGCTGAGATCAATATAAGAATAAAGGATACATAGCTTAGAACAAAATAGTGCATCTGTAGTGGATAGATATTTTTCCATTTCTGAGCAATATACTTTCTGAAGACTGAAACTATTTGTATCTTTGGTCACAGATGAAATTCTTCTAAAAAACATTTCATGAGGTATGAGGGTGTTCTGAAGCTTGTATCTGATTTTATGAGAATTGGTGCAATCTGGTTGGGTGGAATCATTCCTGATTACGTGAGAACAGAACAGCACCATTTTAACCAACTCGTCTAGAAATATGATGAGACTACTTCTACCTCCAATTTCTATGTGCAATGAAAGTATCATGGTAACAGCTGGTGGTGTTTCAGTACTTGTGCTTTTTATTTTATCTCTACTCAGTGAGTATGAAGAGAAGTTAAAATGACATAAGGACTATTCCAATTAGCATATGATGAATAGAGGCAGAAGTTATCCATTTTGGCAAGTCAGAGGTGAAATTCTATTTTGTCTTTGTACCCTACTTTAAGAATATTTTCTAGAAGGATAGTTTTGCTTATACAAATCATAGAATCATACCATAGTTTGGGATGGAAGGGACTTTTGAAGGTCATCAAGCCCAACCCCCCTGCAAAGAGCAAGGACAGCTTCAACTAGATCAGATTGCTCAGAGCCCCTTCCAACGTGAACCTGAATGTTTCTAGGGATGGGCATTTACCACCTCTCTGGGCAACCTGTTCCTGTGTCTCACCACCCTCACTGTAAGAATTTTTTTCTTTATATCTACTCTAAATCTACCCTCGTTTAGTTTAAAACCATTACTCCTTGTTCTATCACAACAAGCCCTGCTAAAAAGCCTGTCCCCATCTTTCTAGTAAGCCCCCTTTAAGTACTGAAAGGCTGTTATAAGGTCTCCCTGGAGCCTTCTCTTCTCTGGGCTGAGCAACACCAACTCTCTCAGCCTGTCCTCACAGGAGAGGTGCTCCAGCCCTCTCGTCATTCTTGTGGCCTCCTCTGGTCCGGCTCCAACAGGCCCATGTCTTTCCTGTGCTGAGGGCTCCAGAGCTGGATGCAGGGCTCCAGGTGGGGTCTCAACCAGAGCTGAATAGACGGGCAGAATCACCTCCCTCGACCTGCTGGCCATGCTGCTGTTGATGCAGTTCAAGATACGGTTGGCTTTTCGGGCTCTGAGGGCACATTGTTGGCTCATGTCCGGCTTTTCATGCATCAGTACCCCCAAGTCCTTCTCGTCAGGGAAGGCTCATACAAGAAGAAGCAATGCTCATACATAAAGAATTTCGACAGCAGAGACATAATTTTCTGCATAATTGAGTTGTGCAAATAGAATATAATTGTGGATTTGGGATTTATGTTTGTTTTTTTGTTTTGGGAGGAGGTTTCTTGGTTTGGTTTTTTTTTTTTCCCTTCCCATTCATATATATAAAGCTGTTGCCGTTTGCTTGCTGCAGAGTACCAGGGCTTACTACAGACAGAATGAAGCCGGAATCAGCTGCCAGTATTAAATTTGCTGTTTATCTGTTTATGAAGCCTTTCTTATTGACTACTTCTGTTCATTTCATGTACAGATTACAAGGTGCAGTCAGTCAAAAAAAATAAAAAAGGGAATTTTTTGAAGTACCCACAGGAAAGATGGGCAAATCATTAATTTAGCTTAGCCAGAAATGAAAAATTCTTCAGTTGCGTTGCATTACCATGCATATGCTGTGGATTACAGTATGTACAAACAGGTACAAGAGAACTTGGTGAGCTACAGTGACTAGATCATTAGAGTGAGCGTACAAGTGTTCCACCATTAGTAAAACACAGTAGTGGGCTAGACATAAAATTGCCATGTCTGGATTATGGTTTTGGTTTTTGTACCTCTACTTCCGATAGTACTATGCATGTATTGCTTAAAAAGTAAACAATTCTGTTACTGTTCTATGATGCATTTTGCGGATTTTTCTTTGAAAGTCCTACTATGAACAAGATTGAAAATTAGTATTTGTCAGGTTTTGCCATTGTTCTAAGGAAAACCTTTATTCATGTAAAACAGAATATTCTGAGAATCAGTAGAAACTGCTGTGACTTTCTGCTGAATATTTGAATATCCTTTTATAAGTACTGCTGTACTGTACACCTTCAATTTAAAACTCTTGAAAGTCTTTGCCTTGAGTGAACTAAATTTCAAACTTTTTCTTGCTTAGTCTTTACTTCTCAGAAATACATCAGGTGCTGGGGTCGATGTAGCTTGAGAATTAGCACGACTAGGCCGCTTAAGCAAAACAGCATAATTGAACAGGCTGCTAGAAAAGACAGCTGAGAACAGCCATTGAGAATGTTCGGATAGTGTACATGGTGTCGGTTAGAAAAACAAGATGTGTTCAAGAACTTGGAGGCAGTCTGTTGCTATTGGCTTTAGTGCATAGTTACCAATCATAAAGGAATGTGGGGCATGTGAACAGCGCATGATTTATGTCTGTAGCCTATCCGATATAAGCGTAATTGCATGTACAGATAAGGTAAATGTGTATAACCGCACAAGCGGGATAATAAAGAATCCGACTGTGCATCGTAACAATGCGTGTGAGAGTCGTTCCCGTCCTTTCACGGATGATGAAACTCAGCAATCAGCTGCAGAAATTCACTTATATGAGAACTGAATCTGCTTTCTTTGTACTCATACTCCATCTGGATTCACTTTCCCAGAATATACTACCAAGCCTTACTTGTATAAAAGATCACAGCAACAAATAATATCAAAGGAACAAAACTTCATCTCAACATCCTGTCCTGTCGTTGGCCTTCATGATATCATCATCTCCTAGTTCTCTTCTCATTTTTATGACACGGTTTCTATTTTGGAAAATTTTCCTGAAACACATTATCTTACCTCAACAGTAGTTGGATATTTTATATTCATAATGAAGACTTATAAAGAATCTGTGTATAATTCAGTCAAGTGGTCTTGTTATTGAACAGTGATGCAGAACTATCCAAGCTACCGCTGGCATGATTTGGTAAATGCTTATCACACAGTGCAGCTCTGAGGAATGTGCCAAATCATATTGAGAAAGAATATAGCTTATGGGATTCTCAGTCCAGACCAATCAAATCTGCACATCAGAGTTTCATTGCATTTCCCTGCTTTTTCTGTTCTGAAAATAGCTATCATGGAGCCAGTTACTCTGCTAGTACAGACATGCACTAAATTATTTTATAATACATTAAATGGCAAATTAATTTAAGATAACTCCAAATATTTTTCAGATAATTTGCAGAGACTGCATTTCTTGCAAAAGCTGTCATAAAACGCATGGTCAGATTCTGTTATAAACGTCCAGAGTCCAGTAATATTGTGCTAACTATACTTCACTTTTCTAAGTATTTGATTGGTTTCATATGAACAAAGGGACATAAATGTGGCCTATTTTTTCATAAGTTTAAAGATGGCACCTGTCAGTAATCCTTCCCATACATTTTTAAAGTACCAGGTATATTTTTTGAAAAAATACTTAGAAGTACAGTAATTATTTCTAACATGAATGACAATTATAGTCAGGAAAAGAAATGCCACCAGAGACAAGCTCCATCTTTAACAATCAAACTTTTTAAATGAAAAATCAAAATTCACACTGTTGACAATAAAGTTGAAGTAGACTGGGAATTATTTAAAAAAGTACTACAGTAAATCTTGCTAGCAGATCACTTCATTTTCTTAGTGGCAGATAGTGAAAATTTAAAAAGACGTGTTTTTGCACAGTTCTTTAAGTATAGATTAGTTTCTGCCTAGACTGTTATAATACGGTAGCTTATGTCACAGATAAGCTTTTACTCAAGAAGGTTTGGAGTTGCTACAACTTACCTGAATTTACAGGAACAACTACCATGTTAAATGTATTTTGCTCCTATCATATATAATTCTACAGAAGACACTGAAATACAGAACTGGTAATAGTAAGAGAAAACATTTTTCATGCAAGTATTGATGAAGCCAGTGGTAATAAATAATACCTTCCACAGTTTTTCTCACAGTACAGTATTTAAATAAACACATTTTATTTTGAACCTGACAGAATTATAATAACAGCTTAGTGTCAAGAAGGTAGACACGGTGCAGAAAGAACAGTGAGACAGAAAGGCAATAGATGGATACCACTGAAAATATTTCGTATAGAAAACTCTGTAACTCAGAGATTTTTTAAATTTAAATAATCAACAAAAATATCTGGATTTCTAACTAATTTCAAAAGTCATCACTATTTTGGAGGATTTTTTTAGGTGTCTGTATTGTACCTCTTTTTCCAAGACAAACTATATTAATTGCAAGAGGTTACTTAGAAGTTTGGTCAGAAGGAGATGTATTAAGCAATTTTGGACTTTATAAGGAAGTAGTGATTGGAAGGGGCTATTAGAGTAAATGCCAAAAGCTTTTATGTCAACTTTATCTATATTTATTTTATCAGAATTTGAAAGTGAATTTAGGGAGGTAGTATTATTTGTCTTACAAGGTTTCTCTTAAGAATTATAACATAGTATTTTTTCTGTGATTTCATATAAGTGGCTTGCAGGTGAATTTTGTGACCAGTGCCCTTAAATATCCAGATTATGGACCAGCTGGTTTCTTCTTTGCAGAAACCTAGACATGCTGTGGGTGGCAGCAATCATCCTGGCATATACTTGGACATATTCCTCAAGATGGAGCTCAGATGAGGCTGAGGCAATCCCTGAACCTGTGATCTCAGAAGCACTCCTGGATCTCCCACGGCCAATGGGAGCAGGCAGCTCAATGCTCAACTCACCTGTCAAAATATGATTTGGTTGCTCATTAAAATACCTACCACAAAGTGAGCTTTATTCCCTGTGTGAATCGCACAGTTTGACTCACCATACTGCAAAAGACATGATATCTGAGGAATTAATAAGAATGAAAAAAATCCATACCTAAGATTTTAGTAGACTTAAAAAATTCACAGAACTCTGTGACATGAACTGGACAATGAAGTCTATCAAAACTTGCTGAAAAATAAAATCTTCCTTAGCTGGTTGATTTGATTTAATGAGATTGCTGTTGCTTTTAATATTAATAATATCTGAAAAGATAATATCTATTCTGCTAATGTCATGAAAGATGAGTTGACCTTGCTGGATGTCTATTCTAGCTTCAAAAAAATTTATTGTCTTTTCTGCAAGTGGAAAATTTCAGAAAGACTTTGCTATTTTCCTCTTGAAGGAATGGAAATGTTTTTAATTGTTGCCAGTTTATCAATATTATTTTCAAAATAGGTACCAATATCTCATTTACTGAAACACACTTTTGGTGACATAAATCTTATTAAATATCAGTATTATCAACACTACTTTTAAAAAACTTCTAAAATCATTATATTATTAAAAATTGTCCTTCTCTGTGGAGGACGAAGCATTAAAGAACTGGGGACATGTAAGCAATCCAGCATTTCTCTATGAGGCCATGAAGCCTTAGCATAAGGCCGCAGAGCCTTAGCATAAGGCCGCAAGGGCATCTAGAGGACAAACGGTGGTATAAACAAGGAAATGAATGCAAAGAAAAATAACTCCAGGATACTGAAGCGGAACCTGCCACCTGCAAGAAGGCCACGAGCACAGCACGTGAACAAGTAATGTACACCAATCATAATCGGGTTGCTATGTGATTTAATTTGATTATTGCCAATGGGAGATCGCCACGTATGTAATGAGGAATATAAATGTGAGCTATCTGGGACTAATAAATTGCTTGTACCTGATCACATTGATCGTCGTGTTGAGTCCGGTTCATCCTCCACAACACTTCTCCATAATGTAAGAATTTCTCATGAAAGTTTTAAATTTTTCTTCCTTTTTTTTGTTAAAATTTATTACTATTTGCAACAACACATTAGTTTTTACTTCTTTCCTAAAGTTCCGAGCAGTCTGAGGAGGTTATTGCTTCCCCATTCTGCTTCCCTTGTCTTAATAACAGATGAGTACATGTGCACATAAATGGCAGAGAGATACCAAAGGCAGGTGTCTCTCAATGATCAGGTTGTCCAATGTGCTGTGGCACAGATTACTGAAGTGCTCTTTGGTCATGCTGTGAAAGCAATACAACCTTGCCAACGTAAGCCGAACTCACGCTTTTTATCCATGCTTCTCTATGGAACCTCTAGTTGGGGCATAAACTCAGGCTGATACAACTCTGTGGTTAGTACATCTTGCATATCTCTTTCTGGGATGCATTTTATCGTATAGATGCACCTTGCACACTTCTTCTCTTTAGAGCTGAGAAATGAGCTGTTAGGGCCCAGCTGCCATCTTTTTCGGGTATTCATCTTTACCCTTTTTTTTTTTATTATCTATGTACACATTTAACCACCACAAAAATCACTTTGGCTCTTTTTTACCGTTTCTGTTGAAGATCCTTTTTTAGTATAGGAGTTACATGTTGATTTCAACACATTAGGGATGCTAAGAATGACAAGAAGGTCTTCTACAAGTGTGTCAACCAGGAAAGGAAGGTTGAAGAAAGCATACTGCCTCCGATGAACAAGAATGGCAACCTCGTATCAACAGAGGAGGAGAAGGCTGAGGTACTCCACAACTTTTTGCCTCAGTCTTCACTGGCAACCTCTCTCCTTGCCCCTCCCCAGCTGATGGACTGCAAGACAGGGACCAGAGCGGCAAAGCCCCTTCCACTGTCAGGGAAGACCAGGTTCAGTACCACCTGAGGAACCTGAATCACAGAATCATAAAATCATAGGTTGGAAAAGACCTCTAAGATCATTAAGTCCAACCCTCAACCCAACACCACCATGTCTGCTATACCATATCCTGAAATGCCACATCTACAGGTTTTTTAAACACCTCCAGGGATGGGGACTCCACCACCTCCGTGGGCAGCCTATTCCAATGCCTGAACACTCTTTCAGTAAAGAAATTTTTCCTAATATCCACTCTGAACCTCCTCTGACACAACTTGAGAACATCATTACCTCTCATCCTATCGCTAGTTACTTGGGAGAATAGACCAGCACCTGCCTCACCACAGCCTCCTTTCAGGCAGTTATAGAGAGCAAGAAAGTCCTCCCTCAGCCTCCTCTTCTCCAGACTAAACAGCCCCAGCTCCCTCGGCTGCTCCTCATACGACTTGTTTTCTAGACCCCTCACCAGCCTCGTTGCCCTTCTCTGGACACGCTCCAGCAACTCAATGTCCTTGTTGTAGTGAGGGGCCCAAAAGTGAACACAGTACTCGAAGTGTGTCCAGTACAGAGGCACGATCACCTCCTTACTCCTGCTGGCCACACTATACCTGATACAAGGCAGGATGCCGTTGGCCTTCTTGGCCACCTGGGCCCACTGCTGGCTCATGTTCAGCCAGCTGTCTACAAGCACCCCAAGGTCCTTTTCTGCTGAGCAGCTTTCCAGCCACTCCTCCCCAAGCCTTTAGCGTTGCATGGGGTTGTTTTGACCAAAGTGCAGGACCTGGCACTTGGCCTTGTTGAATCTCATACAGTTGGCCTTGGCCCATCGATCCAGTCTGTCCAGATCCCTCTGCAGAGCCTTCCTACTCTCCAGGAGATCGACACTCCCACCCAGCTTGGAGTCATCTGCAAACTTACTGAGGGAGCACTCAATCCCCTCATCCAGATCATTGATAAATATGCTTTGACCAAAGTGCAGGACCCGGCATTTGGCCTTGTTGAAACTCTGACCTGGTTGATGTCATAGCCAAGACACTCTCCATCATATTTGAAAGGTCATGGCGGTCAGATGAAGTCTCTGGTGACTGGAAGAAGGGAAACAACTGTGCCCATTTTCAAAAAGTGTAGAAAGGAGGACTCTGGGACTACCGACCTGTCAGCCTCACCTCAGTGCCTGGGAAGATCATAGAACAGATCCTCCCAGAAGGTATGCTAAGGCACATGGAGGACAGGGAGGTGATTTGAGACAGCCGGCATGGCTTCACCAAGGGCAAGTCCTGCCTGACCAACCTAGTGGCCTTCTATGATGGAGTGACTACATCAGTGGACAAAGCAAAAGCTACAGATGTCATCTACCTGGAATTCTGCAAAGCCTTCGACACAGTACCTCAAAACATCCTTCGCTTTAAATTGGGGAAATAGGGATTTGATGGGTGGACTGTTCAGTGGCTAAGGGATTGGTTGGAAGGGTTCAGCCAGAGGTTAGTGGTCAGCGGCTCAACATCCAGGCAGAGATCAGTGAGTAGTGGTGTCCCTCAGGGTTCCGTACTGGGACCGATACTGTTTAGCAACCTCATTGATGACGTAGAGAGCGGGATCAAGTGCACCCTATGCAAGTTTGCATATGACGCCAAGCTGAGTGGTGATGTTGACATGCCTGAGGAATTGCATGCACCTGGAGAAGTGGTCCTGTGTGAACATCATGAGGTTCAGCAAGGCCCAGTGCAAGGTCCTGCATCTGGGCTGGGGCAATCCCCGGCATCAATACAGGCTGGGTGATGAAGGGATTGAGAGCAGCCCTGCCAAGAAGGACTTGGGGGTACTGGTGCATGAAAAGCCAGACATGAGCCAAAAATGTGTGCTCGCAGCCTAGAAAGCCAACCATATCCTGGGCTTCATCAAGAGAAGCATAAACAACAGGTCGATGGAGGTGATTCCTCTCTCGCTGAGACCCCACCTAGAGTCCTGCATCCAGCTCTGGAGCCCTCAGCACAGGAAAGACACGGACCTGTTGGAGCGGGTCCAGAGGAGACCACAAGAATGACGAGAGGGCTGGAGCACCTCTCCTGTGAGGACAGGCTGAGAGAGTTGGTGTTGTTCAGCCCAGAGAAGAGAAGGCTCCAGGGAGACCTTATAGTAGCCTTCCAGTACCTGAAGGGGGCCTATAGGAAAGATGGGAAAAATATTTTCAGCAGGGCTTTTTGCGATAGGACAAGCAGTAATGGCTTTAAACTAAGGGAGGCTATATGTAGACTCGATATATGGAAGACATTTTTTATCATGTGTGCAGTGAAACACTGGCACAGGTTACCCAGAGTGGTAGTGGAGGCCCCATCCCTTGAAATGTCCATGATCAGGTTGGATGGGGCTCTGAGCAGCCTGGTCTAGTTAAAGATGCCTCTGCTCACTGCAGGGGAGTTGGGCTAGATGACCCCTAAAGCTCCCTTTCAACGTTATGATTCTATGATTCTATGACTGTTAAAAGGGCAGAGTAAAATTCAAATAGTAATGTTTAGGTACGTGGTGTCAATAGCTTCTTGTTTACAGAATTTTCAGACACAGAATCTGTACTTTCTGGAGTGTATTTAAGGAACGTACAACATAATGGGAGAATGGTGATTTGTTGAGCTTTTAGTTTGATTTTTTTTCTAGGTTACTATTCAAGCTGCTCTGGCCAAAGTCTGATGATTAACAGAGAAGAAATAATAGCTTTATAAGAAGCTTGCAGATACCTAAAGCAGCAGAGCACAAAACTAACAGGAATGAAGCATTATGAGTAGGAGAAAATTATTAATCCCAAATCACTCTAGAATTTGTCTTAGCTAAATTTCCTCTTCAGGCTACATCATCTCCTTTTTGTGGGCATAAGGCTAATACTGAGAAACAAAAAGAAAACCATTACAAAGTACTATTCTTAAAGTATGATTCCTTAAAATCTCACAGCAACAAGTCTTATATCAACAGGAATTTCACCTTGTGTCTTCAATTTATTTCACAAGACGTTTCCCATTTAAGTTTTCTTAGATTACAAACCCTGTCTACGAGTAAATGATTCCTGTAAGAAGTGTCATCTCAGTTACAATAGCTTCCTCTCTCTCTCAAGATGGTCTTATTTTCCTGTTTAGCTCAAGACCATTTGTGTATTGAGTGAGATTTCATACACTTTACTGCCAATAGAAGGAATAGTGTACTTGGGGATTTCCTTGGGGTTGGGGGATTCGGGCTATATTGACTGGAAGAGAAATGAGTGGTGTAATATGTTGTGAAATACTTCAATGTATTCACCATTTTCTGTTCAGAACACTGGATTTTTTAAGACCCTGTCTTTCCTCAAAACATATTAAAGAAGAGATTCAACTTCAACATAAAAAATTTTAGAATTTCATCAAAATTTTACTAATCTTAATATTTTTGATATTGAAAGAAAATTTTAAAGAAATTGTCATTATTCATAGTACTGCTATGTGATTGCAAAGTGAAAGTCCCATTTATAAATGGGATTTGGCAACACAAGGGTATGGCTGAAAATGAGCCACTCCGAGGTGACAGGTTTATAGTTACACTTAAGCATGATCTTCAGTCCCATGAAAAATGCATGTAACTTCAGCTGCTTTGATCTGGGAGATGAAATACCCAGAATTCTATCACTTACACTACTGGGTAGAAATCTGCACAAGTTACAGACAATCAGATGGCAGAATATGTGTTCTAGGTTATCCTGTGGTAACTATTTGAGGCAATTCGACTGTTGAAAACCTTTCAGTCTTGCAAAAAAGGCAGAAAACGACACTTCAATGCCTTAAAGGAAACAATTAAACAAACACCAGATTTGATGACCTCGGATTAAAGGAATCAAAACCATTGCTTGTTGTCCTTATCAAGTCTTACACGAACTCCTTTTCTGGTACATAGAAAATTTTCAGATCAAGTTTTTTAATTGTTTTTTTTTCATTTGCATATAAATAATAATCTCCAGTGTTGTTCTGGTAGTTAGTCACTTGTCAACACTAGTCAAAGGCACACTCAGAGAACATGAGGCATGAAAACATGCTTACCTAATATATCACATGATCTACAATTTGCTGAATATCTTCTTCAGGTTTATTGTGATAAAAAAGATGTCTTAGTCGTTAGCCTAGCATATGTGAAATGCAATCACAAAATGTACTTCTGTGCCACTAATGTGTATGGAGTTAGATCTTGTTCCTTTTTTTTTTTCTTTTTAATATCAGGAAAATAGCTCCCCAACATAATAAACACACAATTAGCTTATATTGTTACCTCATCATTTTAAATCCTTCTAATATTGCCATGTTTTAGTTTTTCCGTATTTTGTTTAAATGTTTCACCTTACTTATCAGCAGTTTTAAAATGTCTGTTCAAGCCAAATAAAAGTAATCCAAAATTAAAAACATTGGCTTTCCAAATGGCAGTAATATAAACTGTAATGTCACTGTTGATCCCCCTAAAATTTCATCCAGTTTCTGCAGCCCAGTATAGTACCCTTAAGAATCCTCAGCTGAAGTCTTCTTCACTTCTGCCTTTTTGTTTTCATTTGAAGTCTTGCTCAACAAAACTGGCTACAGTTCTTAATTCGCTCTGGGACTAATTTGTGAATGTGATAGTTTTTCAATATGTGATTGGAGACGGTGATAGGTAGGCACAGTGCAATTTCAAGAATTTTGTTTCTTTATAGGTTATTTTTTGTAACACCTGTTTACAATTCTTGAGATTTCAGACTCCAGTAGTTAGTTGATTGTATGTATTGTATCTGGTGGTCTTTTTCTTTTATTTGAATGATTCTTGTTGTCCCACAATCAACATGATAAATTAATAAATTAAAATTAAATTAATAAATATTAATAATTATAATTAATTAGGGGACTGGAACACCTCACCTGTGAAGAGAGGCTGAGATAGTTGGGATTGTTCAGCCTGGAGAAGAGAAGACTCTGGGGAAACCTTGCAGCCTTTCAAAACTGTAAGGGGACCTACAAGAAAGATGGAGAAAGACTTTTTGCAAAGGTCTGTAGTGACAAGAAAAGAGGGAATCGTTTTCAACTGAAGGAAGGTAGATTGAGATTGGAAATAAGGAAAAAATTTTTAGCTATGAGGGTGGTAAAACACTGGAACAGGTTGCACAGAGAAGTTGTGGATGGGGCTTTGAGCAAGCAGATATAGTGAAAGATGTCCCTGCCCATGGCAAGTGGAGTGGATTATATGATATTTAAAGGTCCCTTCCAACACAAACCATTCTGATTCTATGATAATCATGCTCAGATTTCTGTGAGAGACTAATTCTGCTGAACACACTTCCTTTCCACTTTGCCCCCATGTCTTCCATAAAAACAACTCCCTGAGAAGAAATGTGAATGCTGCATATGACGACAGCTCTGTGTATGAAGACAGTTCTTTTCATACCTCTCTCTACCTTGTTTCAGCCGTTGCATTTTCTTCTTTTCTACTTACTGAAAAATGATAGGGAATTTTTGTTTTGAATCTTTCAAGCAGTACTCTCTCCAATGCATTGCCTGTCTATAACCTAACGGCTAGGCAAACTTGGTAATACAGGTTCAAACGTGGCAGCTGCTTCTTGTGACAAGACCACCACTCTGCAGACCAGAACATCTTCCAGCAGAAAGCAAGGCACTAGAAAGGATGCTGTGTTCCCAGGTTTCATTTTGGCATGTATTAAAAGCCTGTCCAGGGCACACAATCCTACCTTGGATGTGAAAATACCCTCTGATCCTTCAGTAAAGCTGTGGCCATACCAAATCACTGGCATTTGTTGACTGAGTGTGCTTTGGAGAAAAGTGAACACATCTAATGGGAAAGCTTATTTTGTTACATCCAGCAACACAAAAAAAAGTTGAAAAATAACTACAAGGATATCCCACCTTCAATGAGGAAGAAATGACTGCAGAATAAAATTTAACTCTGAATCTAAAGTTAGGAAATGTCAGAAATAATGCTGAGTTTTTAAGTGAACTTTAAAGTGCCTTTGATTCTTGAGTGCATGTTAGGGCATGAAAAATGAGAATGAAGAGTAAGTGTTTCCCAAAGCCACTACCTAATAGGGAAGAGTAGGAAACAAAAGGTAAAGAAGCAATTTTCATTGGAGTACTTTCCTGCAGACTAGTGAAGCAGCTCAAAACAAACTGTTTTTTCCTCTCTTCACCAAACTATTATTGGCTTGTGTGAGGTAGGAAGCTGTTATCTTGCTTGGCGCATTCTTCTCTCACATCTCATGTGACTTTATGGCTGTTGACACTAGGAAAATAAACAGTGAAAGACTCCCATCATCACATACCCAGTGAATAAGGACTGGAATTTTGGCCACCCCTCCTTTGAATGTTGTGCACTGATGGTGTTGGATTCTGACATTTCCTTGAAGTTTATTAACATGAATCTGTTTATGGAACTGCTTTATGAAACTGCTAAATATGGTGCAGCACTGCCACCTGGATAGCAGTTAGGGATCTCAAGCCAAGAACTAATCACCATTCTCTAAAAAGGACAAAGAGAAGATAAAATATGATGCTTCTATATCTATATGGGAGCCCAGTGATGATCTTCCTACTCCCACAAGAGGTATTTTGTTTGTCTATTTAACCACAAATAAAAAAAAAAATATAAACTACCCTTTAAACACCATATGTGCTATTTTTCTTGAATTTACTTGGAATTTTAGCACATTTACAGAAAGAAAACAGACCATGATCATCAGTGCTAACATCCAATGTGAACATCTGCATCTTATCGCTGCCAGCAGTAAAAAGCTGCCAGCCCCAATAGCTGTAATAGCCAACTCCAGAACACAATAAGGCCTCTTTCCTAGTAAATACACAGAAATTTCTTCTAACCTCTGGGCTTCTTCACAACCAAACAGTAGCAAGGCAACTTGAACAAGTGATGCCCTGCTGCTGTCCTAGATATCTCCAACTCCTGTGCCCTGAAATTGATCCAGCTTGGCAAAGTAGCGAAGCTACACTCACTGTCTTCCGTCTGTTGCCCTAGAAAGTAGGGCATGCCTCTGTTCTCTTTCTGTTGGAGGTCTGGAAAATTGCTGGTCATCCCAACAGCATTCTTCAAGCAGAGAAACAAAACTGAAAGACCGACCGTTTACAAATTGCTGGAAATATTACTCAGTTTTTCAGGGGAACAAAAGCCCTTTTCAGAGGTAAAAAGAGACAAAAATTTTTATACTTTGTGTGGAAGACAATAAAGGAAGACTTATATGCTTGTAACAGGTATTGAAGGTTATAGCATCAATAGTTAATGTACCTGGAAGCAACACAAATGTGTGTATGTAAGTATGAATTTATGAAAGTATGTACATACATACGCATGTATTGAGATGTAGTTCAAGATATTTTATATCTGTTTCCTTATAATAATACCCTTCTATCTAGACCATTCTATCTTCCTGGTAAAATAAATTCTGGTGCTGTTTCAGAATGCCTCCTCTCTTTTTCTACTTTCTGCTGAATACATCCTTTCAGAAGACAGGGAGTACTCCAACACAGAAAACTTTCAAGATATAAGAAAGCAAATATTATCAAAAGTAGAAAAGATTCCTAAAATAAATTTCCCACATGACATTGATGCCAAAGAAAGAACTCTTTAGAAAAATTCATTGCAGCCAACACTGAATAGACAAGTGACACACTAACAAACCACAGAAAATGAAAGTCACGCACGCATTGAAAGGAAAGTACTACCCATGTATAGCATGAAAACTTAGAATATAAAGTGAAGGCAGTAGGTAAGTGAATGCCATATGGAAACAGAGAGACTGTGCTGATGAAAAATTAAAACTAAACATATTACAGCAAACTTTTAAACCCATGATTTATTGAGTCAAATGATGTGGTGATGCACAAGAATTAAGATAAGCAGAATCACATGGATTGTAAAGAGATATTACTGAGGTTGACCTAGGTTGTCAATAGCCCTGAACATCAATGGCCTTTTCCAAATAATCTGCAAGTCAAATTTTTTCCACATTTCCAAAAAGAAACCAATGAATAGGACACATGGATAAACACAATGTTTTCAAGAACAAAACCACATAAATCAACAAAATGTGCTCCGAGTCACTCTGTGCTCTTGCCACTGTAGCTCTTGCCCTTTGTCCCACACAAAGTTTCTGACTGGCCAGTTTTGTCATGCCTGAATTAAAAACATTTTCTCTTCAGGAGCCCAACTCTCCATGTAAATCAAGATTTGAATGTGCCAACATATTAGATAAAAAAGATAACAACTTTTGCTACCTGTTCTTCCTCCTGCAAATCAAAGTGAACTCAAACAAGCATTCAAGTTTTGCATCATTTCTTTTCATAGCTGCTCTTTTTTCCCCCAGATTGGTTTCTGTCCCTTTCACCTTTCATGGTTTGTACTAGTAACATTTCAATCTCCCTTGTTCTTTTGCTCTCCCACATTCTATTAATGCCTTTCACATCAGTCTACCATTATAAAAAGTAATGAGAATGTGCATGGATATCTTAGTGGATATGGAAGAGCTAAAAAACAGAAGTGAAGTCACTAGGGAAAAAATAAGTTTCGAATTGCTGCATTGCATGTATGTGGCTCTTTTAGTTACCTAGGAAATGGCTGTAAACTGTAATATGATTGTTGGATTAATTCTCAGGGCTACAGATACAATTGAGTGTAATTGCTGTAGACATATAATACACCAAAAATAAATCATTAGCAGTCTGGTTTTCATTTTTAAAAAGAAAGAAAACCAGTAGAACTAATAGTTAAGATACAGTTTTCAAAGGTTTGTTGTGAAATAAATTCTGGATTATCAGGCTTACTTTGCTAGAGTGGCAAAAATCAATTCAGTTGCTGTAAAGGCAGATTTATGAAGTGGCTCAGATGGCAATCTGCAAAGTGTTGAAAATCACAGCATAAAAATATCATGACAAACAACAGAAGAGTGGAAGGGATTTGCTAAGTCATCAGCTCCAAACTCTTGCTATAAAAGGAAACTATCATATGATCCTTCCAATAAATGTATCAAGCTTCAGTTTAAAACAAGTTACAATTTTGCCTCCACTGCCCTTTTTAGAAAACTGTTTCAGTATCTTACTCTCATCTAGGATAAGTATCCTCTGTCAAATTAATATCTGCTCAGCTTACACTCATCAGTTTTAGCGCCCGTGTTACCTTTTGCTTAAGTATTAATTCTCTGGCATTTGCTTCCTATAATATTCACAGGGAATAGTTCTATTTATTCCAAGGTTTGCTCTTCCAAAATCTTTCAATTTTATTTAGTAGGTTGTCCATTAAGCTTATTATCTAGTAGGTTGATTCTTCACCTTTTCACATTTGAACCCTGTGCCCCATTATTCTAAGAAAATCGTCTATTGATTTAAAAACCGACAACAAAGACAGTAAAAAATAGAAGAAAACTTTGCTTTTTCTGGTGGTTATTGCCTTTGCTATCATGTTATAGATTTCCAAATGTCATAAAAATGAAAAATTAATATTCACTGGCCACAGTTTCTTATAAGTAGACTTCAGTTCTGAATACATCTATTCATATACACGTGCATTTTGCATAAAGATACAAATTTTTCAGAGTAGTAGATACATTTTATAAGAGACCAGATGGCAAAGCTTCAAAAAATCTATTGGCTTTTTCTCTACTATCTTGTTTTTCAATTTATTTCTGTGATAATTTGTAAGAAAACAATTATCTTGATTTATATGACTGTATATATGCACGTGACTGTTGAGGGAATTTAACTGCTTTTAGAACATTGGATACAACCAGTGCTCTTAAAAACTGTTTTCCTCCAGAGGAATCTAAGGAAATACTTTTTTTGATATTTGGAAAGGAAAGAAATTATAAACATGTTGTTGGGAGACTGCACTTATAAGTTTTGTATATGCAAAGTTATCACCTGCAGAATGGGTTGTCAGAGGTCAATAATTCACATAGAGTGAAAAAAACCCCACATAACAGATGGTCTTGGCATATATACTCAGTTCTCCTTTTTTTTTGTGTGTGTGCAGGCTTTCATTCAATTACAGAATGCAGACGACGTTTAAACACAGCAAACTGTGAATGTAAACCATCCATGTAGAAAGGCTGTTGATGTCTGAGGTACACCAACCAACAAGACTTTGGCCTGCTTTCCCTTTAAACAACAGAGAGATTGCACTACTCTGAGTAGGGTGCTGAAGAGTGACAAAGTGTCACAGTGCTATGGAATCACAGGCATCAGATTTTATGCTCATTTATTAGAGAAGAAAGACATGTTAAATCAATATAAGCCGGAGGCGGAGATTGTATGACTCACTAGACATCCCCATGTTTAACTGAGTAAGTCTAGTTATTTTTAGTTGTTTCCTTATCCTTGAGAATACCATTAAGCTGAGTTTCAGGTAAAAAAAGCTATTGATATGTATATTTTGTTTCATGAAACTCTATATAAATTCAATTTGTTGCCTTGTGTCTCCAGGTGCATTTTTAGTACCCGGTGAATAGTCAAATTCCAGTGAAAATGAGAAAGATGAACAAACATATTGACAGCACAAAGCTGTGTTGCCTTGTAAAGCAGCTCAGCAGGAAAAAAAAATGGTTATGAAGAAATAAATACTCTAAAAGCTGAAAGATGAACAAAAATTAGTTTTTGGTTGCATGTTCATGTTTTTTTCATAGCTACATTTGACAATACTGCTCTGATTTCCTATGCTGAGTAGCTTTTAAATTCCTAGATTACTTCACATCTTTGCTGCCACTGCTTTGCCAGGTAGCCCAGGAGTAAACAAGTATACGACAGAACACTTAATGAAGAATCAAATTACTATTTTTAAAAGTATATGTCAAAGCAGACTGGTAATATTCACCTTTTCTCTAAACTGTAGATTACTTTTTTTCTTTTTTTTAAAAGAAGCAAAAGATTTTGATGTCTATTATCAAACTAATTTCACTTTAATTTCCTTTCATCATAGAATCATACACTAGTAGAATCATAGAACGGTAAGGGTTGGAAGGGACCTTAAAGATCATCTGGTTCCAAGCCCCCTGCCATGAGCAGGGACATCTTCCACTAGGCCAGGTTGCTCAGAGCTCCGTCCAACCTGGCCTTGAACACTTCCAGGGAAGGGGCAGCCACAGCTTCTCTGTGCAACCTGTTCCAGTGTTTCAACACCCTCATGGTGAAGAATTGCTTCCTCATATCTCATCTAAATCTGTCCTCTTTTAGCTTAGAGCCATTCCCCCTTGTCCTATCACTACACATCTTTCTGTAAAGTCCCTCTCCATCCTTTCTGTAGGCCTCCTTCAGGTACTGGAAGGCTGCTGTAAGGTCATCCCGGAGCCTTCTCTTCTCCAGGCTGAACAGCCCCAACTCTCTCAGCTTGTCCTTGTAGGAGAGGTACTCCAGCCCTCTGATCATCGTTGTGGCCCTCCTCTGGACCCGCTCCAACACATCCATGTCCTTCTTATACTGGGGGCTCCAGAGCTGGACACAGGAATCCAGGTGGGGTCTCACCAGAGTGGATTAAAGGGGCAAAATCACCTCCCTCGCCCTGCTGGCCATGCTGCTCTTGATGCAGCCCAGGATACAGTTGGCTTTCTGGGCTGCAAGTGCACATTTCTGACTCATGTTGAGCTTCTCATCCACCATTACCCCCAAGTCCTTCTCCTGAGGGCTGCTCTTGAGCCACTCTCAGCGCAGCTTGTACTTGTGAGTGGGATTGCCCCAACCCATGTGCAGGACCTTGCACTTGGCCTTGTTGAACAGCACGCTGTTCATGCAGGCCCACCTCTCCAGCCTGTCAAGGTCCCTCTGAATGGCATCCCTTCCCTCCAGCGTGTCAACCACACCACACAGCTTGGTGTCTTTGGCAAACTTGCTGAGGGTGCACTCAGTCCCAATGTCCATCTTGCCAACAAATATATTAAACAGCACCAGCCCCAGTACTGACCCCTGAGGCACACCACTCATCACTGGTCTCCATCTGGACATCGAGCCACTGACTGCAACTCTTTCAGTGTGTCCATCGAGCCAGTTCCTTATCCAACGAGTGGTCCATCTGTCAAATCCATGTCCTTCCAATTTAGAGACAAGGACATCATGCGGGACAATGTCAAATGCCTTGCATAAGTCCAGGCAGACAATGTCAGTTGCCCATCCTTTGTCCATCATCCCTGTAACCCCATCATGGAAGGCTACCAAGCTGGTCAGGCATGATTTGCCCTTGGTGAAGCCATGTTGGTTGTCCCCAGTCACCTCCTTGTTATCCATGTGCCTTAGCATGGTTTCGAGGAGGATCTGATCCATCATTTTGCCAGGCACAGAGGTGAGGCTGACTGGCCTGTAGTTCCCTGGGTTTTCCTTTTTTCCCTTTTTAAAAATGGGGGTGAGGTTGCCCCTTGTCCAGTTTGTCGGGACCTCCCCAGACCGCCATGACCTCTCAAATATGATGGAGACTTGTTTGGCAACTTCGTTGGCCAGTTCACTCAGGACCCGTGGATGCATGTCATCAGTCCCCATGGACTTGTGCACTTTCAGGTTCCTTAGGCAGTCTCAGACCTGGTCTTCTCCTACAGTGGGCAGTTCTTCATTCTCCCAGTCCCTGCTTTTGCCTTCTGCAACATGGGAGGTGTGGCTAGAGCATTTGCTGTTGAGGACTGAGGCAAAATCATGTTATTCCTTATCTTACTACACACAAAAGTACCCATCTGAGGGACAGTTCTCCTTTTAACTGAGTAAATCCACATGTAAGTATTCTTTTTTGTCGAAGTAGCTTCTAACAACTCTTACATTTTCAAATGTTTGAGCTAGAGTTAATTATTTTAGCCCACCCATTCTTCCTTTCTCTTTTGTTCTTTGGAAAAATAGCCAAGTACTTTCCTCAACTCTAAACAAGGACAAGACAAAGCTTAATATTAAAACATTTTGTGCTATTAGAAGGAAATCTTTGTCTTGAAGTCGTAATGACTTGTAGCATGCAGTCTTTCTGGTAAGAAAGAAAAAAAAAGTAACCTCTCAGGTGTTAAATTAGCTGCTTAAGGGAGCTCATGATGTTTCAGGAATAAAACAGAAATGCACAGAAGTTTGGCAATCTTTGATAGACTGGTAACTGTAGTGTTGCACAGCTGTCCTTTGAGGCAAAGGAAAATGGTACGCAACTTCAGAAAGTGACTTTTACCATCTTAAGCAGGCAGGAATTAGGATCCTAACAGGGTGGTGGGAAACTCTATTTTAAGGGTGTACATGTAGAAATTAAAGATGAGAGTTTCTTTGTTTTGAAAATCAGGGCTTGGCCAAGCAGCCTGACACGTCTGCTCTCGTGCCACTCCAGTTGGCTATATGGCCAGAGAATACATCTGGGTTGGGGAAAACAGATTTGATCTAGCTTTCCTCATAGTTCAGGGGAAGTGCAGTTTGCTCTTCTACAAGCTCTCACCTTGCACTTGTGATCATTTGCAGAGATCAAGCTGTTGGATTCCTACATCAGATCCTGGGGGAGGATACCGCACATCCACCAGAACCAGGATGGAGCAGATCAGCATAATACCCCAGAATACCACAGTGACTTTGCTTAGTTTATATGGCCACAATCCAGAATCATTCCAATTTGCCCCGCTTCTGTCCTGAGATGAATAACTTCTCAGTGGCTACTAATTTTTTGAAACGGTTGACAAACACCTAAGAGAAAAAGGGTGCTATTGCAAAGACTGTCAGGGGAACTGCAGAAATTTGTACCAGCTGAATACATGGGCTTTTATTTGCATGAAATTGATGACACTCTATTCCTTATTAAGAAGATACTAGAAGAGGAAGAAAATTAAAATCAGACTTCTCTATTTTTCTCCACTAGGTAAACAGTTGAGCTCATCAACTCCCTTGAAGTCAAGACCTTAGGTTCTTTCAGTCCATCTTCTCTTGTTTAAATTTTCTTTAATCTTGTTAAAGAAGCAGTGTTTGTGCTATATAGTCTGTTTCTGAAGATCTTTCTACATTTCATAGTAAAGCAGATTAAGAGACAATGTGAATCTAAGGCTTGTCAGCTACACCTGTGTAACTTCAGGTGTGACTTCAAAAAGATGTCCTACTCCGGAGAAGAAAGGAATAATTCTCCATACTTGAATCTCACTCTGCTTCTGAATGACTATGAATGAAAGGTAGCAAGTATGAATACCTTAGCAGGCAATCAGAGGTGAAGAGACAATTTTTTTTTTCCTATTGAGAGAACTTAACTGAATACTCTTTTCTTAGGCTGAAAAAATTGTCTATAGTTTTGATGGATTGAAGACAAAAAAATATATTTTACTTTTGAAAGAGAAAAAGATAATGTATTTTAGAAAGGCTGTGGAGAATCAGCAACAAGACATGGGTGGCAGCCTGTCCCAAGGGAGTGCAGAGTATCATTGCTGTGCAATGGCATTGTGAACAAAAATAGACATGGGGAGGAGGCTTGGAAACAGAAAATACAGATTTTTATTAGTAGATGAGTCAGTTTTATTGTGGATCTCTCCCCACCTGACTATTCATTAAAAATGAAATGAAACTCCCTTTCCATGCATTATACTTTTTCTGTCCCACACTCTACACTATTACACATTTTTTTGCTGTATTTTACTGACAAAAAATAATATTTCTTTGTTGTCTTCCAACATATTAGCTAAATTTAGACCTATTAAAAGCAATTATTCTTCTTTTTGGATTATGATTCATTTTATCTTTAAGAGATTCCTGAGAAAAATTATTTTCATTGTACATTTTCTGCTTGCTGGTCAAATGACTAAAAACAAAAGTTTATTCCTAATTTGCTTTAGAAAAATACCTTTTTAAATTTATTTTTTGAGTATACAACTAGAAATACTATTCACAAATAAAATATCCACCTATTGCTAGTCAGAAGTATGATTGCTGCTTTCCTATCCTATCCGATAAACCAAATATTTGAGCTGACCATGTTGCAGTTTACCTCATAACCCACAATCTCCCATGCATGCAAAAAATGAAGTGCTGAGCTAATCTAAGACAATCTCCAGTAATTTAATGATATCTTCCTTAATATAATCAAATTTCCTGAAATTCCTTCCCTAAAAAAATTTATTCACAAGCTACTCCATTCCACTTATAGGCTGAGTTTTACCGTAATCTTTATTGATCCTTCTATTATTTAAAAGAAACAATTATCACAACGGTGCTTTGGAGAATTACTGGAGACAAAGGATAAATTTAGTGCTCATCTCAGGCTCCCTTACGTATCTCCAAATGACAAATGCCCCAACTGAAAACACAAATTCCCAAAACTTCAGTTTCACCTCTTGTAATTTACCAAGTTGGTTAAGTTTTATCATATTCTGAAGACTTCAACATACACCAAAATGAAAATCTGAGCTTGATTACAGATCCTTTTTTGGACACAGTATATCAAAATGAAATATACAGGACTATCACCGCAGAAGTTCTGTGTTTGCATGGAACATGTACCAAGGTACTGTCGTTGTCCTGGATAGCACCAAACAATGCTGATGCTGTCAGGCGAAAAGGAAGGCACACTTTGGCAAGCTAACTAGGCTAAACTTGCAACTATAGCTGATAAAATGTATAATCTGGAATGATTTCACACAAAGACAAGAATATTTGCATGAATAAGCACACACGCCTGTATAACAATGGTTACTGTGTATACGTACAAAATATGTACAGAAGACCTATAGCCAGCTAGTAAGTGTGTACCATAGTGTTTGAATGCGTACTGAGTACAGGAGAAGTGGTGGCTGAGAATCTGAATTCAAGCTGCTAACTGGGTACAATATGATGGCTTTTGTTTGGCCAGCTGTATGGCTGTGTTTTGCTGCTTGTCAGACTATATGAATAAAAAACCCACATTTGACACTTCTGATACCAAGATGAGTGCCAACTAGAAAGTTCAGCAAACCCTGGGCTGATAGGAGAGGCGAACCTGGAAGAAAAAGCCAACATTTTAGTGGTGTGGTTTGGAGTGGGGTTTTGGAATGCTTTCTTTTGCATACTTCTTTCTCTACCAGGACAGGAAAAGGTTGGAGTGAGCAGCATCCAGTTAAAGGACTGAACTGTGTGAAGAACAATGGTTCCCTAGAGGAGTGCTGACCAAAGGACCTCAGTTCCCACGGGCTGCTTAGCAATGGGGAGCTCACTGGGTGAAAAAAATCGCAAACTATAGGTTTCAGTAAAAAATTAAGAAAAAGAAAATCAATGAATTCTTTGTTGCAGGGGCTGATTTTTGGAAGGAAAGCAAGACTGAATAAGGACAAAAAAGAAATTACATACAGTGAATTGCATTTCCAAATGAGGCATTTTTAAAAACAGATGGAATGACCAGAGAACATACAGAAAGAAGACCAAAGCGGACGTCATTCAGCCAAGTAAAAAAAATAAAAAAGGAACACAAAAATGAAAGTCAGAGCATCAATGTGCCTTGAAGAGACAATAAAATTTGATGCATATAGAAGACAGCAAAGATATTAAATTCCTGTTTCTGTTCAGCCATCATTAGCAGATTACCCAAACTGAAAAACTCTGGGGACAGCCCACTGAAATCATCACGAGAGTGTGGACAGAGAATAATGTCTTATTAAATAAGACAATTAAATGAAACAGGGAGCTTCATGTGGCCATAGGCCAGCAACAGCAGGTTTAAAACAACGATAATACAAAAATCCCCAAAGTGACAGAGACTGATATGGTCATTCTTTGGTAAGAAGAAAGACAGTAGAAACATTAAAGAGAAACTTTGTACAGTTTTGATGTACTCATTAAAAAGAGAAGACTGAAGTGAAATGGGAGCAATTAAAAGTTTAACAATATAGTGTTAAAGGCATAGGTAGCATTGCACAATATGACTGTAAAATTTTTATTATTATAGTCAAAAATTGCTGCTCTGAGGTTAAAAAAAGAGAAATATCAGAAATTCAGCAGAATTTTCAAAAGCTGAAAGCTACTCCTTTGTCACTAGAAGTCTTTAAGACCGTTTTAATGGAAATCAACCTTTTCTTAAGATCAAAATAACCAATTATGCTGGATGCTCCAGGCTTAATGACAATGGAATTTTAAATGTTAGTTTCAGGAAAAGCTGATGAAAATTAGAAAGACAGGGAACAATAAAAAGTCAGTATACATGATATTATTCCACAGGAACAGGTTAGGTGCAAGTACAAATCTGCTTTATTAAACAATTGGTTACTTAAATAGTTACGTTGTGGAAAGGACTTGAGGAAGCTAGCCCTGAAAAAAAGGCATCCTTTTGCAAAGCAAGTGAATGCCCATGTTGCAGAAGAGAAAGAGTGGAACTATTTTTTTTCGTATTACTTCACATCAATATTTGAAATGGCTAAGCCATTCATGAAATTGCACTCTAAAGGAGGAAAATGGAAAAAAAAATGTGGAAGGATCATGTGCTGGTAATTTGTTTTAAATAACTGATTTGTTCTAAAACATACAGAGGTGATATTTCTGCAACACTGTTCCTCACTCTTGTTAAGAAATTGGCTATAAAAAGTGTCAGGTAAGCAATTAAGCCTGCTTCACACTGTCACCACGCAGCAGAAAAGAAATAAAGACAAGAGAGACAAGAGTAAGATGAGTAAGATCATCTCTGTGCAGCAGTTTTTAAACTGAAGCAGAGTGAAATATTTGTTATCTCCAAGGAACAATAAAATGACTGCTTCGCAAGATAGAAAAGATCCAAATAATGTACAAAAAGCTTAGGGTCTCTGTATTTAGTATATTTATTATTGTAAGTTCTCAACCTGGGACAAGAGCATATGCAAAACACATTTATTAAATTCGTGGTAAGAACACAGAATTATTGTCAGCGTGCAGTACAAAACTAATAGCTGAACCCACACCAAAACTGGCTTTGCATTTGTGCATCTGATGTGTGTGTATACATACACACTATTTTTACATACAGAAACAGTAGCGACTATTACTTGGTGGACAGTGGGGTCTATCCTCACAAGAACTTCATCAAACATGCTGGAGTTTATAAAACCCACTAAAATATTTATCATCCTGTCTTAACCGTGACGTACAGCACTGACACAGCTCAAAAGAACTATGTCATAGAAAAGAAGTACAGTATAGGCTATTCATTGTTAAGTTAATACAACCAAAACTAAGACAGTTTTCACATGTTGGACAATAGGAAAAATCATGAACCTTTTTTAAAAGTTCTTATAATTTCCTCATTTTTTAAGCCACATGCTGCTTTTTGTGCTCAACCTAAGTTGCCACGTGTTCATCTCTGCGAACACAGAACTAGGTTCCTAAATACCCAGTGGTGGCTACTGTATGGGAGAATTTTTGTTTACTTAAGAAATAGATGCTGTATATATGAATTATCCCCTAAAATAGTGCAACATATAAAAGTTAAATGCATTTAACAAATTCAGTAAAGTGCTTTAGCTAGAAGGTAATGATATGAAAGAATATTAATGAAAGTATGAATATGAAAAAAAAGTGTGAGACCTATTATGAATTACTGTAGGACTAAAATGCATAACTGCAGATACATAAACTACTATGCCATTCAAAATACTTAGTTTTAGTATGCGTTTACCATATATTATAAATAATTAGGACAGCCAAAATACATGACAAGATTGAATGTATTTGGCTTCTCAAGAATAAAGACAAGAGACTGAGAACACAGCAAATTAACTTTAGGTATTTGGGAACTATGTCACTGGACTGTTCTTCCTTTATTAAAAATGCAAAACCAAAAGGCCTGAAGAGGACATTCAGCTGAACAAAAAAATTTCAGGCACTTCAAAAGAAGAAAAACGTGGCAAAAACCTGTTTCTGGACAACTAGGCCCCATCAATTTGGTTATCAGTATGCTGAGGTTCCGCTGCTTGTTATAATCCTGAAAAAATGAAATCACTTCTGATATCTAGTTGAATTCTCTGATGGAATTAATCTTGAGTAATGGAAAGTCAGTCTGTGGAAGAAAAGCCAACAAAATGAATGGATTTGCCTTAAGAAAGGAGGTGAAGAACACTATTTCCCACTGGGTTTTGGTTGAGAGTTTAAAACAGCGTAAAAAATGTTTTTAGAGGAATAAAATGAACTTACTTCAAAATTTTAGCTGTCACACCAGAGGACTGTATAAATCTTGGTTTTTTGATCCTATTCCTTTTAACGAAAGTCCTTTATATAATGCCTGATCTTGATATTACTTTGAATCAGAAAGTCATTCTCTTATTAGCCTACTCTCCTCATTTTGCATCTTTCATAGAATTCACCTCAAAAAGCAAATACAAGATACTTATAAGAAGCTGTACAATAAAAAAAAAAAGGATGATCTTTTAGTTGCATAGTCCAGCACTCAGAAATTAGGAAATCCATGTGCAGCTTATAGGCATTCTATATCTATATTTTCATTCAGTTCATTACCCAAGATTGGGGTCACTAATTAAATACCTTGTGTTTTGTAAGGCATGCAGAAAATTATATTGAACTGAAGTTGTATGGGCCACAAAGACTCATGACAAAGTAAAAGATAAATTCCATTCAATGCAACAGCCTGTCCCCATTACTCAGCAGCAAGCAGAACGTACTGCCAGCACTTCTGCATACACTGCAGTTGGGTAGGCTATGTGAATAACACCTGTTTTCTGACAGTCAGGGATGGTTATTTCTGAAGCAGAAGAAATTAGACGGGTTCAGATGACAAACCAGCAAATAAGGAAACTTGCCACAGCCTTCTCACCTGGTTCCCCACCACCACCTTTCTCTCTCCATAAAGTGTCTGTTTCAGTTGTGTGATACTTCTGTGTTTGATATGAGTTCATACAACCATGGTGTTGGCCACACAGTACCATCAGAGACTCCTGGACGAATTTCATCCTTTCTTCTTGATTTAAAGGGGCAGAAGCTCCTGATGCATTAGGCTACTCATGACTTGTGGAAAATCTTCCCTTCTTCTATCATCCTTTAGTTGCTTTCCCTGTACACTGCAGCTTTGACAGGGACTCCAGATTTGCCTTAAAATATTTATGCTCATTTATTATTTTGTCCAGCTGCTGAAAAATTCTGACCACAAAACAAAAATACAAAGTAATTTTTTAATATCATCTTTGTTTCAGTAAAATATGAATATAACATTTTGGGATGAAATTAGGGTACTATTTTGGCCTAAGGACCCTCCTCAGTATTTTATCTGTGACCTGCTGCAAAACAGACAGTTGGGAAAGTTTATACGGCAAGAAAATCTTTCAAAAATATCTTCACTTTAAGAAAATATTCTTGTTTCAGAAAGAAAATAGCCCATTTTTAATGAAGCACGTTGTGAAACATTTCTCTGTGTTCTGTAACTCTAGTTTAGGAAAATCTATGAGGTAGACATTTTCACACAGAGTGTGACCAGCAACCTGAAGATGCTATTAAAAATGTGCTAAGCTTAGTAAAAAGTCCACTAGTGAAACCAGACAACACAGCTGTAACAGTCTGGTGAAGACAAGTTTCTTCAAAATTAAACTGTCGATAAATGGTGTTAGAAACAGAGAAAAGGAGCCTTTTGTGGTTGCTATTTTTCAGTCCACTGTCATAAATGAAGAGTCAAATGATATGTCATCTGTGTCTTGAAGAACAGTTTGCACAAGAATATGCTTAACACACACCTGTGACTATATAAAGCCTCTAAAAGTATTTACATCTGACATATACTAAAATAAAGCATGTTCTGTCAACAATAAACTAAAAAAGGACCAAAGAATAATCTCAGGTTTTTCTGGTATTTTTCTGTCACCTCATTATCAGCCAAATATAATTTATACCACTTAGGCACAGTGGTTTCCCTTCGCACTTGTTGTGGTGAAGAAGAAAGACCAGGCCAACACAATAAATTTATCCTTGTCATATATGTCTTTTGTGTACTTAATACATGCAGCTATAAGGTGAACTTCAGTGAATATGTTGCATTTTAACTATTTTTTTATCCAGGCAATAAAAAAGAACTGGGGTTGTGATCTGAATCTGACAAAAACAATAGAAAAGATGAGATGCCAACCTTCTGATGGCATTATGTGACTCACTTCATCATTATACTTTAATAATCAATATTCTCTATAAAATTTCTCCTTACAGTGTACTCATAAGATGAGAAAATATTGTTTCCTACTTTGAAGTTGGCAAGTTGGAAAATTAAGACACAAAATTGATTTATCCAGGATTCCATAGTCTTAGATTAGTATATTAGCTGCTGAGCCATCTTTTCCACTCTTTTGTACCCAATGTGTCTTCTGCAGAAACCTTAAAAACAGAGGAAAAAAAATCAAAGAAAGGTACATTTCTCCTTCTGCTTTCAGTTCTAACACGGTAACAACATGCCATAAGCAGCATTAATGCCTACTAAAGACGTCTAAGAAAAACATATATTTAGGTTTACGGAGTGTGTCTGAGCTTTAGAGATAACTTACATTACACTCGTTACTCAAAGAACTTTCACAACACAGAGTGTATTCCTGCAAAACTGACAATAGATGCTGTGAAAATAATTGCTTCTCTGATGATTACACCAAGAAGGGTGTCTTAAAAAAAAAAAAACTTAAATGTAAAAAATTGGTGCTAACTGCCTTAATATATACCTTTGGGTAAATCACAGAATCACAGAATAGTAGGGGTTGGAAGGGACCTCTGTGGGTCATCTAGTCCAACCCTCCTGCCGAAGCAGGGTCACCTACAGCAAGCTGCACAGGAACTTGTCCAGGCGGGTCTTGAATATCTCCAGAGAAGGAGACTCCACAACCTCCCTGGGCAGCCTGTTCCAGTGCTCCGTCACCCTCAGAGGGAAG
Source organism: Opisthocomus hoazin (assembly GCF_030867145.1). Classification (NCBI taxonomy): domain Eukaryota; kingdom Metazoa; phylum Chordata; class Aves; order Opisthocomiformes; family Opisthocomidae; genus Opisthocomus; species Opisthocomus hoazin. Next base: position 47,666,644 of record NC_134416.1, on the reverse strand, counting down.
AAGTTCTTCCTCATGTTCAGACGGAACTTCCTGTGCCTCAGTTTGTGCCCATTGCCTCTTGTCCTGTCACTGGACACCACTGAAAAGAGCTTGGCCCCATCCTCCTGACACCCACTCTTCAGATATTTGTAAGCATTTATAAGGTCCCCTCGCAGCCTTCTCTTCTTCAGGCTGAACAAGCCCAGTTCCCTCAACCTCTCCTCGTAGGGGAGATGTTCCAGTCCCCTCACCATCCTTGTAGCCCTCCGCTGGACTCTCTCCAGTAGCTCTTCATCCTTCTTGAACTGGGGAGCCCAGAACTGGACACAGTACTCCAGATGAGGCCTCACCAGGGCAGTGTAGAGGGGAAGGAGAACCTCCCTCGTCCTGCTGGCCACACTCTTCTTGATGCACCCCAAGATACCATTGGCTTTCTTGGCAGCCAGAGCACACTGCTGGCTCATGGTTCACCTGTCGTCCACCAGGACACCCAGGTCCCTCTTAGCAGAGCTGCTCTCCAGCAGGTCCACCACAAGCCTGTACTGGTGCATGAGGTTGTTCCTCCCCAGGTGCAGGACCCTGCACTTGCCCTTGTTGAACCTCATCAGGTTCCTCTCTGCCCAACTTTCCAGCCTGTCCAGGTCACGCTGAAAGGCAGCACAGCCTTCTGGTGTATCTACCACACCTCCCAGTTTGGTGTCATCAGCAAACTTGCTGAGGGTACATTCTAACTCTTCATCCAGGTCGTTGATGAAGACGTTAAACAAGACTGGGCCCAGTACTGACCCCTGGGGGACACCACTTGTTACCAGCCTCCAACTAGACTCAGTGCCGCTGATGACAACCCTCTGAGTTCTGCCATTCAGCCAGTTCTCTATCCACTTCACCGACCACTCATCCAGCCCATACTTCCTCAGCTTCCCTAGGAGGATATCATGGGAGACTGTGTCGAAAGCCTTGCTGAAGTCAAGGTAGATAACATCCACGGCTCTCCCTTCGTCTACCCAGCCAGTCATGTCATTGTAGAAAGCTATCAGATTGGTCAGGCATGATTTCCCCTTGGTGAATCCATGCTGACTACTCCTGATAACCTTCTTTTCTTCCACTTGCTTCATGATGGCCTCCAGGATAAGCTGCTCCATCACCTTTCCAGGGATGGAGGTGAGGCTGACTGGCCTGTAGTTCCCTGGGTCCTCCTTGTTGCCCCTTTTGAAGATTGGAGTGACATTGGCCTTTCTCCAGTCCTCGGGCACCTCTCCTGTCCTCCAGGACCTCTCAAAGATGATGGAGAGTGGCTCAGCAATGACATCCGCTAGCTCCCTCAGCACTCGTGGGTACATTCCATCGGGGCCCACGGATTTGTAGGCATCCAGATCGCTTAAGCGATCCCTCACACAGTCCTCCTCGACCAAGGGAAAGTCGTCCTCTTTGTAGGCTTCCTCTCTTACCTCCGGGGCCTGGGATTCCTGAGGGACAGTCTTAGAACTGAAGACTGAAGCAAAGAAGGCATTCAGTAGCTCTGCCTTCTCCGCATCCTCCGTCACCAGGACACCCGCCTCATTCAGCAGCAGCCCCACGTTGTCCCTAGCCTTCCTTTTGCTGCTGATGTAGTTGAAGAAGCCCTTCTTGTTGTTTTTGACATCCCTTGCCAGCTTCAATTCCAGGTGAGCCTTGGCTTTCCTCGTCGCATCCCTGCATGCTCTCACCACATTTCTGTACTCTTCCCAAGTGGCCTGCCCCTCTTTCCACATTCCGTGGACCTTTCTCTTCCAACTGATCTCCGCTAGAAGCTCCTTGTTTAACCATGCAAGTCTCCTGCCTCCTTTGCTCGATTTCTTTCACAGGGGGGATGCACGGCTCCTGTGCATGGAAGAAGTGTTGTTTAAAGAGCGACCAGCACTCATGGACCCCCCTGCCTTCGAGAGCCCTGGCCCACGGGATTCCTCTGAGTAGCTCCTTGAAGAGGGCAAAGTCAGCCCTCCTGAGGTCCAGGGTTTTGATCCTGCTTATCGCCCTGCTTCCTCCACGCAGGATCCTGAACTCGACCATTTCATGGTCACTGCAGCCGAGTCTACCTCCAGCCTTCACATCCTCCACCAGTCCCTCCTTGTTTGTTAACACAAGGTCCAGCAGCGCATCTTTCCTTGTTGGTTCCTCCACCACTTGCATCAGAAAGTTATCATCGATGCTCTGTAGGAACCTCCTGGATTGCGCCTGCCTAGCTGTATGGTCTTCCCAGCTGATGTCAGGGTGGTTGAAGTCCCCCATGAGAATCAGGGCCTGTGACTGTGAGGCTGCTTGCAGCTGCCTATAGAAGGCCTTATCAACCTCCTCCTCCTGGTCAGGTGGCCTGTAGTATACACCCACCGTAATGTCACCCTTATGAGCCTGTCCCTTAATTCTAACCCACAAGCTTTCAACTCCTTCTTCACTTGCCCTCAGCCCAAGCTCAATGCATTCCAGTTGCTCCCTCACATATAGAGCAACTCCCCCACCTCTCCTTGTTGGTCTGTCTTTCCTAAAGAGTCTGTAGCCATCTATGACAGCATGCCAGTCATGCGAGTTGTCCCACCACGTTTCTGTGATGGCGACCAAGTCGTAGCCGTCCTGCTGTATAATGGCTTCCAGCTCCTCCTGTTTATTGCCCATGCTACGTGCATTGGTGTAAACACACTTGATCTGGGCTGTCAATCTCACCCCTGGCCTTGGCACTCCAAGCCTAGGCTCATCCCTAGTGAGCTGGGCAATATCCCCTTCCCCCTTCGAACCTAGTTTAAAGCCCTCTCAATGAGCCCCGCCAGCTCGTGGCCAAGAATTCTTTTCCCCCTTTGAGATAGCTGAGTTCCACCTGTCGCCAGCAGGCCCGGTGCTGTGTACACCTCCCCATGATCAAAAAAGCCAAAATTTGACCGATGGCACCAGTCCCTGAGCCACCTGTTAACCAGGTGAGTTTTCCTGCCCCTTTCAGTGCTGTTCCCTGCCACTGAAGGGATGGAGGAAAACACCACCTGCGCCCCTGATCCCTCAACCGGTCGCCCCAGTGCCCTGAAGTCCCTTTTGATGGCCTTGGGACTTCTCTCTGCTATCTCATCCCCGCCAACCTGCATTACCAAGAGGGGGTAGTAATCAGAAGTCTGCACCAGACCAGGGAGTTCCTTAGCAACATCCCTAACCCGGGCCCCAGGGAGGCAGCAGACTTCCCTGTGGGATGGGTCCAGTCAGCAGATCGGGCCCTCTGTTCCCCTCAGAAGGGAATCACCTATGACAATGACCCTCCTTTTTTTTTAGTTGAGGCAGTTGTAATTCTTGGGGCTGTCTGACTCGTTCTAGGCAACCCCCTGGATGGAGCCTCACCTTCACCCACATCCTCTGTGGCCAGTCCCTCACATTCCAGAGCCCCATATCTGTTGCTTAAGGGCAACTGGGCCGGTGAGGGAGGCTGGGGGGAGATTTGCTTGCCACCCCGAGCAGGGACCTGTTTCCATTCCCCCCTATCTCTTAGGCCCCCTCTTTCTGCTCGGTGGCAAGAGGGTAGGGGGTTCTCTGCCTTCTGTGGAGCTGCTTCCTGCTGCCTCTGCCTCAGGGAGGGCAGGGAGCGGCTCCACCAGTCGATCTCCCTCTCACACTCCCGGATGCTCCTCAACCTCTCCACTTCCTCCTTCAGCTCTGCCACCAGGCTGAGCAGGTCATTCACCTGCTCACACCAAACACAGCAGTTGTCTCTGCTGTCCTCCGGTACGAGCGCCAGGCTCAGGCACTCCCTGCAGCCAGAGACCTGGACACCCGCGTTCTTGCATGGGGCCTCCGTCTGTGTCCCCACACTCCTTCGAGCAACAGCTTTACCATGGGTGGTAACCATGGCTAGAATATCTCCTGGAAGAGCGATGCCCACTACTTGAGTTGCCAGAAGGGGCGGCTGTACCCTTCCTGTCGCCTTCCCCGCTCGCCCTGCCTGCGCGAACTGCAGCGCAAACTGCTGCGCCGCAGCACTGCGCCACCTCTGTTTGCCGGCTCTGTTCGCTCGCGCTCCCTGGGGGCTGCTCTTATCCGTGAGGGGGTTTGGCCGCTGTCACACTCGACTCCGCCCCCGCTGAGTCAGAGCTGCCGCTCGTTGGCACCTCCCACTTTTCCGCTCGGAGTGGGGGGGCTGGGGTCTCCTCTCTCTCTCTCGGCGCTCTTTGCCGCCTCGCCGCTGCGGTTTTGCCACCGGAGAAAGGGTCCCTCGGCGCGAGCCTCTGCTCCAGAACCCTTCACCTTCAGCAGCTTCGCCGAAATGAACAATAGAATCATGGAATCACAGAATCATAGGTTGGAAAAAACCTCTAAGATCGTCAAGTCCAACTCTCAACCCAACACCACCATGCCTACTAAACCATATCCCGAAGTGTCACATCTACATGTTTCTTGAACACCTCCAGGGATGGTGACCCCACCACCTGACTGACTGACTCATCTTAGGCAACCCTCTGGATGGACCTTCACCCACATCCTCATATGCCTGGCCCTCACATTCCAGAGCCCCGTAGCTGTTGCTTAAGGGAAATCGGGGAGGTGAGGGAGGCCGGGAGAGGATTTGCCTGCCATGCTGAACAGGGACCTGTTTCCATTCCCCCCTATTCCTTAGGTCCCCTCCCTCTGCTTGCTGGCAACTGGGTAGGGGGTCCTCTGCTGCGCGTGGAGCCGCCTCCTGCTGTCTTGGCCTCAGGGAGGGCAGGGTGGACTCCACCAGTCGATCTCCCTCTCACGCTCCCTGATGCTCCTTAGCCTCTCCACTTCCTCTTTCAGCTCTGCCACCAGGCTGAGCAAATCTTTTACCTGGTTGCACCAAACACAGCCGTTGTCTCTGCTATCCTCCGGTACGAGTGCCAGGCTCAGGCACTGCATGCAGCCTGAGACCTGGACAGCTGTGTGTTTGTGTGGGCCCTCCGTCTGGGTCACCACACTCCTTCTGGTGATGGCTTTCGCAGGAGTGGAAACCAGGGGAATTGAGTGTTCGCTCAGTAAGTTTGCAAATGACATCTATTTGGATGGGAGTGCTGATCTGCTCGAGGGTAGGAAAGCTCTGCAGAGGGATCTGGACAGGCTGGATCGATTGGCCAAGGCCAACAGTATGAGGTTCAACAAGGCCAAATGCCAGGTCCTACACTTGGGTCACAACAACCCCATGCAATACTACAGGCTTGGGGAGGAGTGGCTGGAAAGCTGCCCGGTGGAAAAGGACCTTGGTGTGTTGGTCAACAGCCAGCTGAACATGAGCCAGCAGTGTGCCCAGGTGGCCAAGAAGGCCAACGGCATCCTGCCTTGTATCAGGAATAGTGTGGCCAACAGCAGTAGGGAAGTCATCGTGCCCCTGTGCTGGGCACCAACGAGGCCACACCGCGAGTACTGTGTTCACTTTTGGGCCCCTCATTACAAGAAGGACATTGAGTTGCTGGAGCGTGTCCAGGGAAGGGCAATGAGGCTGGTGAGGGGTGTAGAGAACAAGTCTTATGAGGAGCGGCTGAGGGAGCTGGGGCTGTTTAGTCTGGAGAAGAGGAGGCTGAGGGAGGACCTTCTTGCTCTCTACAACTACCTGAAAGGAGGTTGTAGTGAGGCAGGTGTTGGTCTTTTCTCCCAGGTAACTAGCGATAGGACGAGAGGAAATGGCCTCAAGTTGCATCAGGGGAGGTTTAGATTAGATATTAGGAAAAATTTCTTTAGTGAGAGAGTGTTCAGTCATTGGAATAGGCTGCCCACGGAGGTGGTGGAGTCCCCATCCCTGGAAGTGTTTAAAAAACCTGTAGATGTGGCACTTCAGTATATGATTTAGCAGACATGGTGGTGTTGCGTTGAGGGTTGGACTTGATGATCTTAGAGGTCTTTTACAACCTATGATTCTATGAGTCTTATGTTTCTATGACTCTATGATTCCGTGATTCTTTGATTCATGGCTATAAGGTCTCCTGTGAGGGTGATGTCCACTAGTTGGGTTGCCAGGAGGGGGACTGCACCCTCTCTGCACGCCTTCCCCGAGTGCCCTGCCTGTGTGAACTGCCGGGCAAACTGCCGCGCTACTCCCGGGCTGCCGCACTGCACCCTGTTTGCCAACCCTGTTCACCCACGCTCTCTGAGGGCTGCTCTTGTACGCGAGGGGGTTTGGCCACTGTCACACTCATCCCCAACCACAATGAGTCAGAGCTGCGGCTTGGTGGCAGCTCCCTCTTTCCCTCTGGGGGGGGGTGGAGCTTGGGGGGCTGGGGTCTCCTCTCTCTCCTAGTGCTTTTGCCACCTTGCCACCGCAGTTTTGCCACTTCAGATAGGGTCCCTTGGCATGAGCCTCCGCTCCAGAACCCTTCACCTTCCGTAGCTTCAGGAGAGTTACCCTGAAATGGAGCCAGAATTAATTTCAGGATTAAGGGCAGATTTACCTTGATATAAAGATCCTATTACATGAACATACCTCCCCCCCTCCACCCCCCACCCCCCTCAAGGATTTCAGGTATTACTGGGAAAATATTTTTGCACAGCCATTGTATTTTTTTTTCTTCTTTTTAACCTATATCTGTTCAATATTCAAGGGTTACAGAGCATTGTAAAATACAGAGATTAGGAAGCATAGTAATGACTTTGAAGGAGGAATACTTCGGAAAATTCCAGCTAGGATTTCATATACAGTATCCGTTATGGCTTTAATGATCGATTCTTCCTCCATAAAGCCCCCTACCACAGTAGCTCTTAATATAAAAAATGAAAGTAAAAAGCAGAAACACAATTAATCTATTCTAACAAAATTTTTGTGCTGAAACAGAATACAGTTCCTTAAACATCCTAAATATGTACTCTTAATGACTTCATGATCATGGAAGAATAATACAAAGAGTCAGCAGCATAAAATTTCTAAGTACAAAAAGTGTAAGGTATTTGGCCCTTTATGTGATATGTAAAAGATGCCCTTTTGATCTCTCAAAATTAGACACTGAGCTGATTAATTCATCTAGGAAAGCATTCATGCCAATATCACTGAGCTTTTTCAGGCTTTTTTGTCATACTAAATTTTATATAAGCATATGTCACAGTTTAAAGCAGGGTGGCAATAAACAGAGTGGCAGACGCTCTCTGTTAACCCCCACCCTCCCACCACAGGAAGGGAAAAGGAGGAAAAGGGAGAGAGACTTACAAATTGAATATAAAAAAGTTTTACTAATGACACTAATAATACTCATAATATTAATATTGAGAGAAATAATGCAAAACATGCAGAACCGATATTGAATTTCCTGGAGATGGGTGCCAGGGCATAGGTGTCCTGCCAGTAGCTGCCAGGCAGCACCAGACAGTCCCGAACTAGACTCAGCAACAAACAGGAGCTGGACGCAGGGGTGCACGGATCAGGACCTGGATCAGGATCACAGGCAGAACAACGAGCAGGGTCCTCTTCAGAAGGCAACCATGGACGAAGAAAGCGAGACCCTCATGATTCCCCAGCTTTAAATTGAGTATGACGTGCACAGCATGGCACTCCATGTTGGTCAATATAAGGTCACCTGTTCTGTCTGCCCTTCCCCGCAAGTGCGACCATTTATGACTCCTCTCTTGTGGGACCTAAAAGGTCTATCGGTGACCTTGCCTGCTATAGTGATAATTATAAACAGGGGGCTTTTTCTGCATTCCTTTCCTACTGTTATCTCGGTGTAACTATAAATATTAGGTGTTATCAGGTTTGGAGTGGACAGTGTAAAATATGCAGCCAGCTTCAGAAAAATGCTGTTACTTAGAAGGACTTAGCGGTAAGGAAGATTCACTAAAAAAGAATTGGTTCTATTATAACCATAACCAGGAAATCAATAGATAATGAATGTGAATAAGTGTAAGTAAAATATCAATGAATAAAGACCTAAACATACACTTTTTTTTACTTTTACTAACCATGCTGGCCTCATGTTTGTAGACACTGCAAGACTCATTTCACAAGATTCTTTGTGTTTACCAAATAATGATCAGGGGAGCAAGGACATTCTATTTTACATTAAGTGTAACTCAAATGTAAATCTTTAGCCACTGAACTGAGATTAACTGAGGGTTCAACACTAGTGAATACAACACAATTCATTAGCTCTGTGAATGAAGAGAAGTTATTACTCCTTCCTTTCACTGTATAGCAAATTATCCCGGTAATGGAGGTCTGAGGAAAGGCAAAACAGATTTTCAAGGTAAAATATGTTGTTAGTCTCAGAAGGTTTGTCTTGTGTGATTTGGAGTCTCTGCTAGTAAGCTACTTTGCCACTTACATTAACAAGTGAAATAAAGTTCATGCTTTAAATAGTACAATAACAAGTTCAGCCCCTTCTTCCTCCTATACAAATGCCTTAACATTCCCTTCATATTAGATGGAATTTTCTCTTCACTTGTTATTCAGACCAAGAGAATGAGATACATTTTCATGCAGCTCACTTTTTGTATACTGCAGTCCCCGGTTATAGTTATCAACCAAGAATATGCAAAATTAAGCATAGTTGTTTTCACTACATACTTGAAGTTTTCAGGCTCTGTTGAAATTCATTTGTGTTACTTATCTCTTCATTTATATCTAACAGGACTTTAGTCTTTGTGAGGTTCATGTACCACTAATATTTAGAAGAATCTGTCTGTACTAAATTCCCTAATAAAATCACCGTACACCTGCACTAAATATGTTCAACTGTAATAATAAAGTATGAATCATATTTTTAATACAAGATGGGTTCTTGAAAAGGGAGAATGGCCTCAGAATCAAAACTGTCCAAAAACAAATGCACAGCTAATCCTATGAAGTATATGGATGTTTTAAGCTTTCTAAGGCAGTAGCCTACGTGAAATAAAAGTCCACTAAAATGATCTCTACAGGGCTTAAAAGGGAGAGAGATGACTTTTTTGTTGTTGTTCTCTAGTGACTGAAAAACAGTTTATTTATTTAGGAACTAGGATTTACCATTATTCTCTGTGGCTCCTCTATTTTTGTAAACAGATACTTCAAACATGCAAGATGAATAACTTCTACAAACAAACATTCAGTCACAGTGCAATTTAAAATCCACTTTGCTTCTCCATGCTTCCACAAGTCCAATTAACTTCAGATATAAACTGGTGAAGATGCTTATTTCATTTATTGTATGACTGGAATGCATGTATTTCTAGAGCATAAACTGAGCTTGAGACACAATTGTGAAACAGCAAGTGTAAAGCAGGATGACATACTGGTTTTATGATGAGAAAAACCACATTTGTTTTGGTAGTCTGTAGGCATTGTTCAAAATAATTTCATCATTGTAAAGCTCTTACTACAAGAATTCTGGTAGTCTCTTTGAAGTGTTGATTACTTCTGCAAACAAGCATTATTTTCAGTAGAGTTCATTAATCAGTTGGCATAACTTTTCATTTTTCTTTCTTCATTTTGTTCTAAATGTGGCATTCCTGCAACGCAGTGACATACCACAATATGATCATGGTCTGGATTAGGGTTTAAAAAAAACCCCAACTGATAAGTTCTTCTTTTTATAGCTCAGATCGTACTCTTGAGCTATATCTTAGTTCTGCAGAGATGTAACTGTTTTACAGTTGCAACGTCCTGGGCCAAATAGACTGGAAGAAAGGTGTCGTAAAAGGCATGTTCTGTTATTGCGGAATTCTTTCACTAGCCAATATAAATTTCTTTTCAGCACCTCAGGACTACAATGACTTCTTGAAACTGAGTAGTCCCAGAGGAAAGTGGAAAATGTAAGAATGGAAGAACAAACTAGTCAAAAACCTGATCTGAATTAACCTGAAAATACGTATGATGACTTCACTAGATTTAGTGAAATGCCTCCTTCGAAATCTTTAAATGAAAAGAGAGATCATCAGCAGGAAGACATTTCTCGCAATAAAAGGTTCTAATGCACTGGTTTTCAAAACTCATTAAATTAATTTATTCACTTCACTAAGGAACGTGTATTAGGTTCCTAGTGTCCCTAGCTTCTACCAGTTTTCAGTGGTGGGGGAACACTTACACATATTAACTGAGTTTACACTCTGAGTTAACCTGTCCCTAATGAATATGCACTAAGCATTGTGTAAACATTGTTCCTAACTCATAATCTTGCTTAAGAGACTATTGACTGGCAGAGTAGACCATGACTGCTCTATTTAATAGGTCTTAGTTATATTTAGCAGTGAGAATTGTGTGTTAGGACAAAAAAAGATAAAGAATATAGCATTCCACAAGTATCTGAAGCAAATCAGGACATATACGTTTAAATAAATTGTAGAAAAATAAATTGTATGAAAATATGTAACTGGTACAGCAAAGGAAGTAGTCCTGCAATCCTGAAATACACCTGCCTCCAGGATAACAGACCATTTTGTAGCTAAAACTGGATCAAAAGAACTCCAAAACCACTAGAGATTCAAAATTAGCCTTGGACAAGATAAAGAATTTGTATAATGAGCCATGGGAAAATGGAAAGAGTTCTTGTCCTGTAAGAGAGTTTGAGAACATAAGGAGTGCTTCAAGAGAGGGTGCGTGACACACATTGGACTGCAGAATATGAAACACTATAGTCAGAGTATAAAAAAACAGCTAGAATTTTTTCAAGTTATATTAATAATTTTTATTAAGCAATATTGCTGTTAAATTTTGCCTCAGAAGGCTGCTTTGGCATTAGAAATCTTGCCCTTTAGTTATACAGCTCCGTGGAAGAAAAATCATCACAGTAAAATATTTTGTTGTTCAGAAACTGTGGAAAGTGCCAATGAGTATGGAAAATCTTTTTATAATAATATGTAAGATGCAGAATGATAATTGAATATTATGTGTGCTTGTGCAAATGCATGTACTAAGCAATTACAATAAATTAAATAGATCTGTTCATAGTGAATAAGCGTAAGCATCATTCTTGGCTGAATGAAAACCTAGGAAGCTAAATCAAGAATAGACAGGTATGCCTGAAACTGAGTAACAGAAAATGAAAGTACACTGCAGTGCTGAATCTGAAGAAAAACAAGACTTTACATAAGGTGGGTTTTTTTTTAATCCCACATTTGACCAACCCAGTCTTTGAATAAAGAATATTACAGAGATAATTGTATAATTCTGTTTAATGTAAGCTTAACATCTGAATTATCAGCTGTAAGTTTTTTGTTAGTTCCTTATGTATTCTGACTGCTATAGGTGAGTCAGAAAGAATGTATGCCAAAAATGGCTGCAAGTACAATATTTGTTAAAGTGGTTCCTAGAATGGTGCAAAATTATGTCTGCTTATCAACTTCTACAGATCTGAAGTTAGCAATATGTTTCCCTAAAGTGAAGATTCAATCATACTCTAAGACACAAGTATATTCTAAGCTTGCTTTCTCTTAGTATTGTGCTCCCTGGGATCACTCTATATCAACAAATACATCAAAAAATTCTCCCTTGAATGTATGTTGAAAAGTTTCATTAATCAATCTACAGACCTCTAGGCTCATGACTGCATTGGGAGTTTGATTTCATTCAGATGATCATCTTTTTTTTTATTCCTACCTTTAGATTTTAATAAAAGCAACTTCTTAGGTCTGTCATTAATTTAAGTTCCAGTACATCCTAGAATATTTTTAGATAGTAAATAAATATGACTTACACCGAATATGATAGGAAAAATTCCTTATGTTTTAGCTGGTGATGATTTAAAACACTCACACTGCAAGAAGCAGAATTAGCATGTTTATAAACTGCAGGGGGATAGGGGATCCTCCTGTCACCATGGCAGCAAGTTATCTTTGTCAATGCTTGTGCCATTTGCACAAGAAGAGAATATAGTCATTTAGACTGGAGGACTGTAACATCTTTTTGAGAATATGCTGAGACCAGACATAACCCACTATTCTATGAAGTCTGAAAAGGCAATTAAAAACAGCCCAATGATGAAAGCAAGGTGTTAGCTTCCTTGCACTGAAGGCCATAAACATAAAGTGTTTCAGCCAAGGGTGAACAAGCATCCTCATAATCAAGTAGTTTTAGGAGCTTTGGCATGTCAGCTGCATCTGGTATCCTTAAGTAATTTCAGAATGGCAAGTCTCCCATAACAATCATCCTTTTGTTAGATCACAAAAATACATAGTGCTTGAGAGAGAGAATGTAGAGAGATCAGTATCTGTCCATCACATTCCTGAAAGCTTCATTTTACTGTCCTACAAAGATTTATCAGCTTGAAGAACCTGATATGTGTAGAAGCTCAGCACAAAGTCTACCACTGGCATTTCAGCTACTATTCATTGCTTCCTGAGGGCAAAATATCAATCTCAAAATAAAAAGTCTTGAAAGTTACAGACCATTTGTACGGTGCAAAACTGAAGTCCAGTTATGAGTAATCCAACCCATTAATGCAGTTATTGACATGAATACAGAACCAATGGAATTACTAGTAACACAGCGCAATAAATGCAGATGCTATAATGTCACTGAATGAATTTTATGTGAAGGTAAAATAGCAGGATAAAGTCTTCTCTTGCAGACCTCAGCTGCCACCAGAGATCTCAATATTAAAACCTGATGGTGTGGTGGGTGGGTGTATAAATCTCACTTATTTCTTCAGAACAAAGAACTACGTCTGGTCCTAGTCACCATGTCACTGGGCCGTACAAGAGAAGATGTACTCTTCTTGCGTCTAAGACAGGTTCTTCAGTTTCAGCACTTGAATATCTTCCTCTGTATCTGATTCAGCCTTTATGATTCTTGAAGGCTGGGTGACAACATCTCATTAAAATAGGTTTCTTTCAGGTGGAATTATGTCAGCCTTCTATAAACAGAAAACATTTTTTTTCCTTATGTTTTCTGAATGAATCTTGCCTGACTTAAAACAATTGCTTTTTTCACAGTCATGTGCTGTTCACAGTTAGTCCATAAGCAATTAATCAAATAAGTCTAATTCTTATTAATCAGCTTACATGCAGTGAGCTGAAATACTACATCAAAAAGTCTTGTTATTAAAAATTGTCCCTTTTACTTCATATTGATTACTGATGACAGTTATTAATATTATATATTTTATTCCTATATCGTAGGTAGAAATATATAGAATCCAACTCTTCTAGTATTAAGGAGACCAAGTGTGCTACTAACATATATCATTATGAAATGTGTGTTTTTCTGCCACAGTCGTTAGTGAAAATAATATAGAAGATATATCCCGCCAAATATACAAGGGTTGTGCTCTTTTTTTTCCACAATATTATCAGCACAAGCTACACTCATTTCACTTTACAGTTCTCATAGTTCTTATACTAATGCCCAGAAGATAACGATTTGTCACATGACAACACTAATAAATCCTACATATTTTATTGGTACAAAAAATACTTCTTTTTAACATAGAATAGTACCAGAATGTATCAAAGTCTACCTTTGACACATCTGATTGCATTTCTAGAAATTGCTAATTTCTAATTTAGCTCTATACTTCTTCTTCTTACAAGTTCCCCAGGTCAGCATCAGGCCATCTTCCAGCTCTTTCTCACTTGGATAGAAATTTCTGTGTGATTCTAAAAGTAAGTTAAGCTCCTAGACTGTAACACAAACAGAACAGTCTTCAATTATTTCTAGTTTTCACTTATCTTAGGCCTCCAAGATTACCTGTATTACAAATGTAATTGCTTTCCTATGCTCAGGAAAACAGGACAATGTCATTTTATTGGTGAAAAATCTGAGATAAAACCACAATGTTTTGTATCTGTACACCACATGGTTCCAGTCTAAAACATGAATTTTCAAGCTCAAACAATTTTTTAAAAAGTGGCGGAAAGATGGGTATAAGCAAATAATTATTTGCCAGTGGGACTTTTTGTCACTTGGACAATCTGAACTGAGTGGTCTCAGTGGGACATACTTCCTTCTGTCACCTTCTGCTAGTAGACAAAACTACTAACTGAGAAATCTCTGGACTTGTGTCTTTATAATAAGAGCTGAGGAAGCATATTTGTTGAAGATCATATTCTGTAAGTCCACACATACACACTGTGGTTAACTAAATGCATCAGACTAGACTCAGAATGTTATAGAAGAAGAAAAAGTGAATGAAAATGGGTAAGTAATCAAAAAAGTTAAAAAACTTACTGAAACAGATATGAACATGTAAATCGCATGGGGTTTTTTCCAGACAAAACACCGCTTTCATAAAAATCAAACCAAATTGATTTTGAATGAAGCAAAATTATTACTTCTTCCAAATTTTATTTTGAGAACCTCCCAAATGTGAAAATAGCCAAGAGAAGATCTTGAATACTTTTGGAATCCTGCCTTTTGTAGATTGTAAACCACAAAGAGGATTTTTATTAAAACATACTCATGGGAGAGCTCTTTATCAACCTCACGCTACCAAGTCACTTGGGCACTCCACACTGTTTCCAAAGCTACAAGCTAAAACCTGCAACCAAAGAACGATAAACACAAGACAAAAATAACACAAGACGAAAATACAGCAAGTATCTGGGAAGATTATTCTCTTCCTCTTATTCTTATCCTCTACTTACTCTTTCTTTTTGTCTCTGTAACAAAAACACTTTAACATGAACTGTGACAAAATTATTTGTTCTTTATCTTTAATTTTCAAATCTCTTTTGACAAGTATTGGGGGTTTTTTTGTATCCTTTCTACCTCAAAGAAATTAAATCTACCTATGGATGTATTATTACATGTTTTCTTTGCAACTTATTACACTTCAGTTTCATCTATTTTGATGTAGCCCTAAGTTATCTATAGTTCTTCTCATTTCAAATAGGCCTTGTTATTAGGAAAAGACACTTTTTTAGTATCCATTTTTGACTGCAGAGCCATTCTATCTTCTGTTGTTATTTAAACTGTCAGATAGCCTAAGCCAAGCAAAAGATTTCTTTTTTCTTCATCAGTGTCACTTATTTTAAAACTTCCTATCAAGTCATGTCGATATTCAGTCTGCAAGCTTGTAAGTGACTATCTAACCTGCCAGATAAGATCCATCCAGATCCAATTCTCTGCTTAAGGTCATGGGCATTAGGATGTCTCAAGCATGACTTACCTCTTTCTCTGTAGGAATCGTTAAATAAGTTATTTTCTTGAACTGCTGCAGTGGCTCAGTCTGAATTTCCATTCCTAGATTATTTCAGTCACCTTTACGTTGTCAAATCCTAAAAGTGATCTTTTTTGTTGTTGTAGTTTTCATTTCTGTTTTGACATAAAACCACAGGACGTTAAATTCCCAGACACTGTTCTGTCTAACCTGCTTGTGCTCCACACATGGATATGAAACACCTTGCTCTGCATCCATCAGCCAAGCTTATTTATCCGTACCTAATGAGGACAGAGAGGACTGAACTTCAGTATTGAGTCCCGTCATGATCTGCCTGTTCCTACAAGTCAAGGTTGCCTCTTACAATCTGCCTCAAACTTTGCCTCTTAGGCCATCTCAGGTGGAAAGATATTGCCTTCCTGTGCACTAGTGTCAGAGTACTAATCTGCAGGACAACTTTGTCTCCTGTAGTGCTAAAAAGGCTTAGGGATGATTCTCTAATTTGAGACTTCAAAACATTTTGAAGCTTGCAGAGCTCTGTCACATAATGGCCTTTTTATTAATCCCAACGGTAGCATTGCTTTTGTGGAACAGAAAGCACCAAGCGACCTGCTTACAAAAAGGGTTACTACTACATTAGGAGATCTGTCCGCTGTAACTGTTCTTGTGGAGGCTGTTGCTATGACTTCTAATTGAACGATGCCTGTCTATCCAAGAAAAAGTTACAGACCCCAAGCCTTGCAAATATCCACCAAATCTTAACACAGACCATGTATTTTTAATTACAGATATTGTTTCTTAAATTGTGTATGATCTCACTTTGTGTATTAGTTGCCTGAGTGCTGTCCATCAACTATCTGCACTTCTCACTAACTGATGAGCAAACACAGCAGAAATGGAGAGCCTTAACTTATCTCATAGCCCTGTCAATAATGAGCAAATAGCACAGGATTAAATGAATGGCTATTGGCTGTGGCAGTTCTTGTAAGGGTTCAGTTGTAAGGAAAATACAGTAATTCCTGAACTGTACACTCTCCTTTGAAGGCTGTTTTACTGTGGTGAGCATTCAAAGGAATTCTCAACTAGAGAGAACCTTTTCTCTTCTGCTTTTTGTTCTGCTCTTTGGTCACCACTTTTGGACTTTGTTTTGAACTGTTCCTGATGCATCATAGCTTTGTGACACTTTCATGGCTTTCACCTTCTCTGTCTCTATTCCCCCAAACCAGGCATTAGGAAAAGGGTACATGATTTGGGTTAATGCTAATATGTCTCTTCTAACCAGTGGAGATTAAAGCAATCTAAACATGAGTAACTAGACGACTACATTGCCCTCAGTTATTGGCTAAATGTGAGGTGAGGTGATTCAACTCAATCCTTTTTTCCCAAATGATACCATGTATCATTATGGTTAGATTAAAACCTAGAGTCAGTCATTTTCAGCTAAATCAAAGCAGAGTAAGAACAAGCATAGATATAGGCAGTGGTGCAGTTAAACAAATTTAACAAATTTAGCTAAGGTAATCTGGAGTAACTTTCTTGTGTAGCCAAGCCAGTGACAGAAGAAATTGTTGTGATAACTTTAGCTTGAAAGCTTCCATTTCAAATTCTGCAATTTGAAAGACAGAAGTGTAAATCTTGACATCCTAGGTTGGTATTCAGATTAAAAGAAGACCATTAAGCACATGTAAGACTTTCCAAAATGAACACATAATATTCATTTGAATTACATGCATCTTCTCTATAGATCTTCAGTGCAACTCTGGTGTAGTAGATACTGCATAGCTTCCATTCGATTTTTCTGGTGATCTATGGATATGCATTTGGAGGAAATTAAATTGCTCTTTACTCATGCTAAACAAGAAGACGGTTAAATGCCTCTTTGTTTAATGATAGTTAAAAAGACAGAAAGCCACAACTTGGGAACTGTCAGCTGTCCAAGGACTGGACTGAATGCGGTGAGCTAATCTGAGTGGAGCTGTATGTCAGAGATCATGAGAGAGCTGAAAAAGAGCATCAGAAAAAGAGGCATTGGAACGATGACCAGGCACAGGATACAGAGACAAATATGTTTGGACAAAAAGCTGACAAGAAAAAAGAACCTATTGATTCTTAAAATTTTCAGAAGCAGTGTTTTGCAAGATATCATAAAAATTATCTAACTCCTAACAACATTTTTTGTTCATAATAACAGCTGAATAGTCTCTAAGATATTGGACCAAGTGGTATAACAACATGTTATAGATGCAACAGAAATAGATATTGGAAAAAATACATGAATGAATCAACATACATGGTAAAGTATACCTTTATGTTTTCCTTAATACATTTTTTTGTTTAAATAGTACCTCTTTCAAAAAAAAAATGAAATTATATCCCCATATTGGGAAGTAAAATGTAATTATTTTAAAGACAGAAGCAATTAATTTAGGGTGCCACTAACAGTCAATACGTCTTTGGCAGGCCCTGTACTCTGGCTAGCTGAATGTTGCTTGTTATGCTTTTTGGCATTTTATTTGATAACAGTTGTCTGGTCGGTGTTTTGGCTGAAGTTTGCAGGGTCTATTTAGTACAGTATGCCATAAATAGGAGATTTTTTTGTGTGTATATGACAAAAAGGAAGACTCCGTCTTCATGACTGACTGAAGGTTTATCACTGGGAACCTGACTTAACATTGTTTATAAACCATGTTCCCGGAAAGTTCAGTAAAGTATGAAGGGGGTCTGCATTTAGGGTTTACAGATTTTGTATTTTGCTTTTA
Organism: Opisthocomus hoazin; assembly: GCF_030867145.1. Classification (NCBI taxonomy): domain Eukaryota; kingdom Metazoa; phylum Chordata; class Aves; order Opisthocomiformes; family Opisthocomidae; genus Opisthocomus; species Opisthocomus hoazin. The sequence goes on along the minus strand of NC_134416.1, from coordinate 47,648,892 downwards.
AGTTAGAGGAGAGGAAGGGAAGGTGAAACATGAGTTAACATGAAGAGGTAGAAAGATATTAGATATTTGCATCCAGAAGCCCTGGGATAGTTATCATATTCAAGTACACATATATGTAGGTACATAAGGGGTATTATTTTTACATAAAGTGTCATTGGATGATATCTCTAGAAGAGAAAGTTTGAGGATAAGAGGTCTAGTCTAGTCAGAAGTGGCTGGAGATCACACTGGGATTTAAGGATATGAGGACAAGATTCAGTTTTATGATTCCATGCTCCCAGCTAAGACCTTTCAACACAGCTCATCGGAGCTGCCAGATGTAGTGGTACAGCTAAGCTAAGGAGTTTACCCCTTTTCAAACCTTGGCCATGACACAAAATAGGAGAAGAGTAAACTGGGGTGGAGTGCATGGCCACAGTGTTGCAGGCAGCATGACAGGGAGGAAAAATGGGATACCACACAAAAAGAATTGGAAATATGGAGGATCAAAAACTTTCATGTATTTTTTAGTTTGAGTGCAAGTCATGCATTTAAACTATATCAATAATTAGGTAGTTGTGTGATATGGGTGGCTAATCAGAAGGGACTGATCCAAAGGTTTTCTGTAATAATCTGTCTGCACCAACTGAGAATGACTAAGCAGAAAGATCATGATATATTCTTGGTTGTGAGCCAATGATAAAATACAGACACAGTTGTACATCTTATCAGGCAAGTATTTCTCACAAAGGCAGAAAAATTTAAAAAATCCAACAACCCTAAACACCCCCTAAGACCCACAACTTCATGATCTTTTGGAATTTTCTAGAATGTGGAAAAAATGCAAAGAAATTTATGTAGTAACTTGTGTCCAAGAGAGCCTATTTTATCAGGAGAGATCATGAGAGCTCAGAGGCATAAGGAATTAGCCCAGTGAAACAAAGACTGAGAGTATATGTAATTGTTTTCCATAAATACATTAAAACGGGCAAATTGCAGAGGGTGAGAAAAGCTATTCAGGCTGAAGAATAATGCCAGCAGAAGAGCAAATGAATGTTCAGTGGCCATGAATATACTTAGCCTGAACTACCAGAGAAATGAGGGTCTAGAAATCTTTCTGTGAGGAACCTTGGGGGCCAAAAAGCAAGCTTATTTTATATGAAGCTTGCAAAGTTTATGAAAAATATTATGATATGAAAGCCTCCAAATGTGGGAGATTGAGCTAGATGATCCCTGAAATTCCATTCAGTCTTTGTTCCTATGTACATTAAACATAGTAGTAGTTCGGGATTACAAAAAATAAACCTAATGTTGTGACAATTTAGCAGCTTCCTCTAGACATTGATTTTGAGCAAGCTGAATAGGCTAAAGATAAAGGAAAAGCTTTTTTTTGTCCACAAAGTATGTAAAATGAAAAGTCTGAACTGCCTAAATATTTTTCCATCAAAACAACACTCAAATGGTAATTTCTTAAATTGCATTATTTTGTAAAGTGCATCCTGTCTCTGTAGAAAATGCTAAATTTGCATCAAAAATTTAAATCATCACTTACCTTTTGATTTTCAGTTGGTAATTTTATGAGACACCCACTGTACCATGTCATGAAAATAGGTAGCATATTACCACAAAATACAGATAACTGAGAAATGTAGGTGGACTGATGTTTATTCCCTGGCAGCCCTAATCATATGATGAGAGTCAGAGTTAAAAACTATTATCTCCTCTGTCACAAATAGACAGTTCACAGCAAATACCTCCACAGGCTACCAGAGAATAAGCTGTATGTTACCACCACACCACAAAAGCCAAGTAGTGCTTTACAAAGTTGGAATCTTTAGTACATACATACGCCATGCAAAACAAGAGATATAGAATCAGCTCACTGTTACCTCAGGCATTACCGAATACCAGGTGAGCCACCAAAATTGTGTGCATGCTCTTAGGTCCTAGCAACAATGAGATTATTTGAATCACCTTTTAATCCCTGCAGCACATGTCCACTTGTATCACAGACTGATATATGGTGTTAATGGAGTGTATATGGGTATTTACTGCAGTTTGTTTGACATGATAATAATGTAAGCTTGATTGGGCCAGGCACAGCCCTTTTCAGAGAGTGAAGCTGCTGGACACCCAGGTGCTGGGGACAGAAGCACACATGCCATAGCAGGTAGCACCAAAAGAGACTATATAGCTTAGTTAGAGCTTCTTACTCGATAAAGTGTCTGAATCCAATTAGATATTTTTTGCATGCATGTGTATATAAACAGAGAAAGACATTGGAATACAAGGACTATAGTACAACGTTTTCTCAAGGGCAGTAGATCTCTTTCTCCCTTCAAATGAAGGCTTTGTTGTTGTTTTTCTGTATCTGACATGAATCATGTCAAACCAAGGACCAGCCATTTCCTGTCCCTGGAGTACCATTATCCTTACTTGAGACAAAACTTGTTCTGTGTACGGCACCAACCTGAACACAGCTAAGCTGCGCAACACTCTTAAACAACTGTTCCATGTAAGTTCACGAGGAGCAACTCTTCAGGTAGCCAGGGATTTTGGAATCTCTCAACAAAATTCTCAGCTATGTCATTTAATAAGGAAGATGTATTAAATGAACTTCAAGTGAAATGATGTTAACAATTTTGATTTGCGTATCAACACTCACATTGCTGGATGGACTGTCACAGTCAACAAACCAATAAGTGATAAAATAAACCCAGACAGAGCACAGACATTTCTGACATGAGCTTATTCTGTAATATCCATGTTAAAAAAGCAATCATAGAGAAACAATAGTAATGAAAACACGGCATGGCCAGTTTTAAAAGAAATCCTAAACTGAAAACTTTATTTGAGTGCAAAACGGATAGAGGAATACTTCTGCAATTCTGTAGAGAAACCCATATTTGATTTCTGGCTGCTATTTTCATTCATTTGGTTAATATACAGAATACTGCTATGGTTTGTATTAAATCTCACTGGAATTCTGAAGAATAGAACGCTATTTTAAGATAGGTGGCTAATAGTCTCCTCTGAGGTGTAAGAGTGTCCCTTTCTCATGTGCCACCACTGAACTGTAGTTTTTTGACTCTGGTGGAACACCAGGAAAAAAAACAAGAGAAAATACCTCTTTGGTGGAGAAAGTAAGCAAAAACACCCCGTGCTGTTCTTTGATCCCTTTATCCAGAGAAAAAGAACTTCATATACCATTTGTAAATATTTAACACCTAATTCCATTAAGTATTTTCCTTCGGTAGTGAAAAATCTTGCAGCCAGTCCTCCGAACAAAAAGAAATAATATACAAATAGCCATAAACATACATACAGAATTGAAAATAACGATCAGGTAACTTCAGTGGTTAGACTGAAGTCTCTAGAGAAACAATATAATGAAGTGGTAAAGTGAAAATATATTCTGACTTTCCGAAACAGAAGTGACTACCAACAATCAGTGTTAGCTGAGCAATGAGAAGATATTTCCTGCCAAATGTGATTAGAAAATTTCACATAAAATAAAAAGTTTAACCACATTTACATGATATATGGTGATAGCAAAGTCAGTCTGACATTCATTGTCACAGTTTCAAAACAACCTCAAGAGGTTAAGGCCATTTGGTGCCATTTTGTGCACAAATCTGTACCAAGGTGTAGCTCCTGCCCTGCTGAACAGAGGGTCTGGTCAAACAAAAGAGACAACCCACTGGAGAATGATAGGATATGCATTTACATAAAGATTAAATTACTTTCAAAGGTCAGGCAGAAAATCTGTAAAAAAATTTGTTTACATCCAGATCTCCTTCAGCTTGACCTAAAGCTCTTTTAACTGTTTACCCACAACCTGTCTATTTTTGTAATAAATTAAAGAGTAACACTTTCTTCATTCACTAAAAAGTGCTGGTTATCTCTATGTTTCTTACTGTCTTCACTAATTCGTGGGCTTGACAAAACGTCTTTTCAAAAAGCTGTTGATAATATGCTTATCATGGAAATTCTTCAGTACAGTACTATTATATTACAGTAGACAAGATTAAGGCAGAAGTTTGACTGAAATTTTCTACTACAGCCTATGCCAGATTCCTAAAAATAGTATACATTAATATAGTGATCATAATGTATTCACATGAGCAGAGGAGTAATTGGAGATAAAGCGGTTATTGAACTGTCAGCACAAACAAGGATTTACCAACATTTTATTTCTTTTGTTACTTTTATGGACAGGAAAATACTTAAAGCAAGCTATCTCAATGTTACATGAACTTTATTTTGGCAGTTTGTGAACATTCTTATTTCTGTTTCACAGTCACTTTCTGCTGTTACTCTGTTATTCAATTGTTTTCAGGGGAGGATAGATGTAGTGTTTCAGAGGTGACAAGCCAATTTTTTAAGTTATGTTAAAAATCAATTTATAGAAAAGAAGTAAAGATTAACTCCACTCCAGTGCACTTCCTCAGTCCTGAAAAAAAAATTAACTAGTCTTTTAATTTCCCTAGTGCTTTAGTCATAGTAATGGTAAGTTGATGAGGGAATGAACTCAGTGTGAGCACTCAATTCAGCTGAAAGATGCTTATTTTGGTGTTATTAAATTTTACATCAATTTTACTTTGAACACACTACACAGAGTAGTGTAAGTTGCAATTTAGCCTTTTTTTTAAAATGTGTCTCTTATCCCAGAAAAAATTGAAGATAATTTGAAGAGGTTTGCATTTCTGTCATGCAAGGAAACGATACCATGCATTTCTGACAGAGCTGGATTGTGCACAGGGCAGTTACCACACAGCAAATTCTCAACCTTGCTTATACGTTGGCAATAACTCGTAGTGTGTTCATCTGATCATCTAATAGCTTCCACAAGGAGATCAATTCTTCTACAGCATTTTTTTTCAGCTTAGGAGTAGAAAATCTGGAAATCATCATCTACAAATAAGCTTTGGTAGAGCAAATGGTAAAAATTGTTAATATTGTCTTTCTATGCATGTATTTAAACCAAATTGTTAGATGACTTTAATCTAAAAAATAAAGTTAATATCCATTCATCTCTACTGCATCTCGAGTTATGAAATTGAAAACATACTTTAAAATAAAATCTTTAATGAAGTGTCCTAGCAAAGGAATTGTGCAATAAATATGGAAGGAGAGAAGTAATGCTAACCAGTTCCAAAATTAAAAAAAAACCACAAAACCCACAACACAACCTTGCCTCCAAAAAATCTAATCGGAAAGGCAAATGAACACAGCAAATATAAAAGTGTAATGACCTGTTGATATAGAAGCCTTAACAGTTTCTTGCAGTGATGTCTTCTCAGACTGAGCCCTAGAAATTTGCTTTACAGGGGGAGTTACAGACAGATGATTACTACTGTAAGATACAATACAGGGCTAAGTGTCTTTTGTATGTGGATTCAACATCCAAACAGGACATGACTTCTTGTATTATTGAAAGAAATGAATAATCCTTTTGACAGTAATTCTCAACATGACTTTAAAAATCTTATGTGCTAATCTAAATTAGTTTAGTTTTCTGACTGGCTGCTATTTAAAAAGATTAAACAGCATGTATCTAATCACAGCTTGTCATGGCAAAACATACAGATTATAAGACATCATGCAATTATTTACTAGAGTTAAATACACTGGCATTTAGGAGATACAGCATCTGAGTTTCATGTGCCCCTTCCTTAATCCTTTCATTGATATGCCTTATCAATAGCAAACTCTTTCAAAGCTCTACTCTCCTAACAATGCTATCTGAAATGACTGCTGTCTTCACCACCTCCCTCCATCCTAGTCTGCATGAATAGTACACCACAGTCTCCCACAATCTGTAGTGTACTCCTATTCTTTTGGGGAGGAAATGTATGTTGGAAACTTCTAGGAATTACTGCAGTGAAATGGTAAAGCAATATTACAAGGTTATTTAGAAAAAGCCCTGTAACTTAGTTTGGGGGTTTTTTGGGAAACATATGTATGGATGAGTGAAGAGAATAGATGTACATCTGTTAAGCACAGTCTCCTGACTAGGATGTAGATCCAGTCCAGAAGCTTCCTAGTGCAAACAGGAGGCAGCTTCACCAAGAAGAATGGAGAAACCCATTGTCTACGGATGCCAAAACACCGACTGTTCAGTTACTATGTCTTTTCATGTTGCACACTTCTAAGCTGATGACCATCTGTTGAAATCAACGGTAAAACTCCCATCAGCCAGATTCTCACCTTATATGTTCCAGGTATATTATGAAGCTCACACTCAATAAATAGTGATACATATAAGCCATGCTGATCAAAAAAATAGTCATAAGTAACTACAACAACAACAACAATAATGAGTACAATTCTCATATTGTATGCAGAGGATCCAATTTACAATATCAAATACTTACAGCTGCTGCTTCCTACCGTATTAAATAATCCTCACATTATTGGCTTCAATTAACAGCATCAGCAACAAAAACACTAGCTAGAGTAATAGGCTGGGAATATGAGCTATTTCAAAAGAATGGGCTCTTTCTCCATCTTCCCGTTCTCATGTTGGTCTGCATTTTCATCCCACATCACCCTAAGATGTAGCTCTGTGTCAGCATTAAAAATAGGTTGCAGCAGCAGCAACAAGGCCAGCCTTGGAGCTTTTTTAAACTTAGAAGCACAGCAACGATTTTTCCTAAAAACATAGAAAAAAGATGCCTGCTACCTGTGACCTTGTGAGACAGGTTGTCTATTTCTGAAATTTTATTGCTGAGTTTTAAAACTTTATAAAGTTTGTAACACGAAGGATAGTAGATTCTTGAACTTATTTGTAATGAGAAATGTTGTAAGACAGTGAACACTGTTAACAGGAAAAGTTTGCAAGCTTGCTGGAAGATAAGAAAGATAGCAGATTTAGCTTATTGCTTAAAACTATTATATATCTGAGAGTACTGGACTTTCATTATATGCATTTCTTAATTAGTTTCACAATCATTCTCAAATCCTCTCTTACAAATTGGATTCATTATCATTCTCAAATTCAGTGATAAAAATATCCAGAAAACTCCTGGGCCATGAGTAGGTATCTTCCTGAAGGGCAGGCCTAGAATTAGAGCAGCCGCTTGCACCAAGTGACTCAGATGTCATTAGATGCATTGCCAGAACCTGTGCAAGGCTGAATTCCCTGTGAGAGAGTATGGATCTGCGGAGGAGACAGAAGAGAGTCTCTTGGCTTCTAATTTCTGTGAGGACATGACACAGAGGACAGTTGCCTAGGACCATCTTCCAAGGGCTCAGATACCCTTCCCTGCAGGATTGTGTGTCTACTGGGGTAGAACCATTGCTGCTCTGGGATCAGAGTGATCCCATCAGTGTTTGCTGTGAGTCAGCTTTCAGCTGCATCCAGAATGAGGAATGTTTCAGGCATGGGTGCTACAGGGACTGATGGGCACAGCAGTGTTCGTTGCCCCCTCCCTATTCCCACGATCAATTCTTGCTGCCACGAATGTTTACCTACATCCCTACAACAACAGAGCCTGACTTTCCATCCACACATTGAACAGAAAACCCAGAATTCAAAGTGGCTTTAAGACCAGCACCGCCTCTCAGCCGCTCAGTTCCATAAACCTAAGGGACTGTTCAGAGTTGTCAAAGATCTCTGAGGGATGTGGAGTCTTGGGGAAGTTTCAGGAGTAGAACTGTGTTCACCCTCAGAGCTGGTTGAACATGGCCACATGGAGAGCCTTCATGCTTGCTGAAATGTGCAGGAGGGGCAAAGCAGATTGTTATCATGATTTTTTGCCATCTAAGCCACTAAATTCTTGCATTCGTAATAAAGGGGACCTCCTCATCTAAAACTCCAGCTACACTTATAGTCATTGTTTATGGGACAGGTAGGGAAGTCAGTGTGTTCTGTTACAGTACTACCATCTTACCAACCCACATCATTCTGTGCCCGGTGACAGAAAGGGGCTATGAGGCAGTGGTCTTGTAGCATGGATAGCCATGAATTACTTTGAAAGACATAATACAACTTGCAACAGACCACGAATGTTCCTCATCTGTTTATGGACTCTAGAAAAACCTTATGGTTCACACAGCAAAAGCTCCACATACCCACCTCCCACTCTAAAAGCATGGAAAAGTAGTATGCTTGTCTGCTTGGAATATGCAATGAAGGGATGCTCACAGCCATAATGGGATGCAGGCCATTCCTCTGTTATGGAGAGCTTTATTACAATTTAGAAGGCAGAAAGGCAGAAATTTCAGCACAAAAAAATGTTAGTAGACTTAGCAGTTTAGTAACTAACAATGAGTAATATAGTAGATTTAGTAGCATGAAGATATTTTGGGGTTCTCAGAAGTTTTTTTCCGGATGGGAAAACTGAAATAAGAAGTTGTGACCCCATACAACTCTGTGGGATGGGCTTTTTGGAAGACATCATAACCTTTCTATATTCTTTCTGTGGCACCATAATTCTGACAGAATCATGAAAGCTAGTCCACCATGAAACCTTAGCAAGTGGTACTGCCTTAAAAATACTCCCATAAAGCAGAAGATGAACGTAAAGTGAAGGCAAATGAGTATTCAGTGTTTTAAAACATTTCCTGAAAAAAGTTACATTTTCTTTGAAAATGTTACAATTGAAAATTTCACAAATCTTATTTTAATGTTTCTAGTGAAAAATGCTGGCATAAAAATTATCTCATAGAAAAAGAATTTTAAATAATGACATTAGAATTCCTAAGAAATAGAAGATCTAAAATTACTTAATTCCGTGAAGAAGTGCTGTGCTTGCAATCAAAATAAAGTATAAGGAATTCCACAGTGTTCTTATTCTTGAAAAAAAATCTATAAGCATGAATAAGAGGAAAATAAGGAGATGTAATCAGCAAAACACATGCTTTGTCAACAGGCACATGGACTATGCCGTTAAGAAAATGTTTATCCACATCTCTATTTATTTAGTACAAATATGAAACTGTGACACGTTCTTCAGTTAAGTGTATTTGTGACTCATTTTAAACTTACAAACATAGTAGTATGACATAGTAGTATCCTCTCCACAGAGAGGATGACTTTCCTTTGGTTGAGGAGGACTGCATGAGGGATCGCTTAAGCGATCTGAAAGCCCACAAATCCATAGGCCCCGATGGAATGCACCCATGAGTGCTGAGGGAGCTGGCAAATGTCATTGCTGAGCCACTCTCCATCATCTTTGAAAGGTCCTGGAGGACAGGAGAGGTGCCCAAGGACTGGAGAAGGGCCAATGTCACTCCAATCTTCAAAAAGGGCAAGAAGGAGGACCCAGGAAACTACAGGCCAGTCAGCCTCACCTCCATCCCGAGAAAGATGATGGAGCAGCTTATCCTGGAGGTCATCATCAAGCAAGTGGAGGATAAGAAGGTTATCAGGAGTAGTCAGCATGGATTCACCAAGGGGAAATCATGCCTCACCAATCTGATAGCTTTCTACGACGGAGTGACTGGCTGGGTAGATGAGGGGACAGCCGTGGGTGTTGTCTACCTCGACTTCAGCAAGGCTTTCGACACTGTCTCCCGTAACAGGCTGGAAAGTTGGGCAGAGAGGAACATGATGAGGTTCAACAGGGGCAAGTGCAGGGTCCTGAACCTGGGGAGGAACAACCCCATGTATCAGTACAGGCTTGGGGTGGACCTGCTGGAGAGCAGTTCTGTGGAGAGGGACCTGGGTGTCCTGGTGGATGACAGCTTGACTGTGAGCCAGCAGTGTGCCCTGGCTGCCAAGAAAGCTAATGGGATCCTGGGATGCATTAGGAGGAGTGTGGCCAGCAGGTTGAGGGAGGTTCTCCTTCCCCTCTACACTGCCCTAGTGAGGCCCCATCTAGAGTACTCTGTCCAGTTCTGGGCTCCCCGCTTCAAGAAAGATGAGGAGCTATTGGAGAGAGTCCAGCGGAGGGCTACAAGGATGGTGAGGGGACTGGAGCATCTCTGCTACGAGGAGAGGCTGAGGGAGTTGGGCTTGTTCATCCTGAAGAGAAAGCTGCGAGGGGACCTTATAAATGCTTATAAATATCTGAAGGTTGGGTGTCAGGAGGATGGGGCCAAACTCTTTTCAGTGGTGCCCAGTGACAGGACAAGGGGTAACGGGCACAAACTGAAGCTTAGGAAGTTCCGTCTGAACATGAGGAAGAACTTCTTCCCTCTGAGGGTGACGGAGCACTGGAACAGGCTGCCCAGGGAGGTGGTGGAGTCTCCTTCTCTGGAGATATTCAAGACCCGCCTGGACAAGGTCCTGTGCAGCCTGCTGTATATGACCCTGCTTCGGCAGGGGGTTTGGACGAGATGACCCACAGAGGTCCCTTCCAACCCCTACCATTCTGTGATTCTGTGATTAGTCATAAAAATAATTGAATATCAGTGAAAGAATGGTTATCATCAAGCCAAACTTCAGTGTTTACCCAACCAGCAAAACACTCAAAATGGTACAGAGAACATGTTTTTCCAGCTCTATAACGCAGTTTACAACTTTAGACATGTCAAAATATGCCACTGGTGAGCAGCTCTACTCCTGACACTCATCCACCTTAAGGATAAAACATGGAGAAAGATTTCTTACAAAATATTTCTTGTACTTCAGAGGGTAAAAGCAAGGGCAACCAAGTTGAGGACACAAAGAGGGGGATCTCAGCTTTCCCTGTCAAGACAAAAAGAAATAGGTAGTCTGGCTTGTAAGAAAAGGAGAGGCAAAATATCCTGCAGTTCAGGGATACTGGCTATTGTCTAGGGTATATTTTTTTTTCATATTTTGAGCCAACACAGGGAGGTGGCTAACTGTTATGATTTAGGATTTGGGGGCAGAGCTGTCGGACTGATGCTGATTTGAATCACCCAGTCAGAGTGGCAAGGTACAACTTAAAATGGCTTGAAGTAGGAAGCCCTGATACCTTCAGTACCTCACAGAAGGGGATATTTGTGAATGACTGTCTCAAAAACAAAGATAAAGGTACCTAAGGTACCTATTTGCAACACACTTGGTATCAGGCATAGATGCTGCAGGAAAATTACTAAAGCTTTTGGGGAAGGGAAAGATATTGAAGTACAATGAAATTGCAAGCTCCAGTTTTATATGTATTTATAGCTTGGCCATTACAGCAGTAATGAGAGCACAGCAGTGGCAAGACATGACAGACTTTGAATTCCTGCATGGAAAATGGTCACAGCTTTGCCTCCACACAGATAAGCGTAGGAGGTACAAAATATCCAATGTAGGGATAAAGTTGGAAAAAATGCTTTATGTCCTGCATTTGAGGCTGTACTGTTTCTGTAGAGCTATCATTAAGTTGAATGCAAGTCAGGGTCACAACCTAAGTGTTAAGGTTCAGTGAGCAGCTAAAGTACCCCTGAGAAGCAGCCATCAAGCTTTGATATCATGAATATTCAACGTTAACACCAGAACGGTGCTGGGGCTGGAACTTAATTTGGAAGTCACAGGCTTTCTCTCAGCTGCTATACTTAGCAGACACATCTACAGCTTAATGTCTCCAGGTGAAAAGTGTTGTTTGTTTGTTGGAAAACATTTTCCAAATAGCACATTGGAGTACAGCACTTCAGGTCAAGGGCCATTATGCAAAATATCCTGATACATGTGTGCTGTGTCCAAGGTGAGGACCTAGTGCACACCACTGACACTTTGCAACCTCAGGACATGCGGCTATGACATACTGATGTCTCACAGCTACCACAGAGGTCAAACAAGGGCTCTTACTGTAAACCATGCTCCTCAAGAGAATGCCAACAATGTATGAGCGTTTCAAACCCAAGTAACTTTTCCCTCTGAGCTTTAGGGCAGAAGCAGTTCACTGAACTTAGGGCTCGACAGTAAATTGTATGTTTGAAGAATAATCCTTCTCTGCCACAGGGAGTCCAATCATATCAATACAGGAAAAAAAGAAAGAAAAAAACAGGAAAGAAAAAAATTCTGCTTATTTTTGAGTATTTAAAGACTTTTTCTTCTATAGAAAACAAAATCTTAGCAAATCAAGAGACACCTGACACCTCATATAAATTATCCAAAATCATTGTGAGAATCTTTCTAATACAGGAAATACAAATACAGAGTGGTATAAAGGTGTATACATATATCTATATCTCTGTGCGTTTAAGTGGTGTGTTTTAAAATTACTTGTTTTCTTATTGCTCTCCTGATTATTGCAATACTAGCAGTGCCTTGGAGGAAATAATTTTTTTGCTAGAGTGCAATAGTTTCCTGTTGTTGATTGGAACAGTCAAATTGTATAGCTGTGTATGGCATTACAATTTCTTGCTAAGTTGTGTTGACTATTATGACAGAAAATATTGAGCGTGAAAACCTGAAGCCGGTAGTGAGCAGTGGAAGTAAGGAACTTGCACCAGAGAATAAACTTATTCATGCCAAAATCTTTTTTATAATGTTTGAATAAGACAATATTTGAAGCAAATCCAAACAACAATGGCTATCAGCCTGATTTTCTTTTCCATGTTAGATCATCAGCAGATTGTGGTAAGCAGCAGACTAGCTGAATTAACCGTATTTTCCTTTCTAAGTTGGAGCACTCTTCTTCTGCAGATAAACCTAGCTGATTGTCAATCACCACAGCACTTCCTGGTGCTTCTAATTCTGTTGAACCACTTATTGTAGTTTGCTTTTCTGTGAGAATGGAATATAGACAAATTCTATTTTCTCTCAAGAAATGTTATTTAGTGAATTTTGTAGATGAAGAAATACAACTATATAGTAATTTTAAGCTCTTTTTCCTGACAACACTTACGTGAAGTGATAGATAGATAGATAAGAACAGCAGATGTTTTGGAGTGAAAGTATGAACACATAAAAGAAGTTACAGTTTTGTATTCTCTTTCCTTTTCATTATTCCATTTCCTTCCTTGTGTATTCACAACGGAGTTCCCATTTCAGAAGGAAAAAAGTGAAATTATGTCTCAGAAGCCAGGACGTGCCTGCAGACAATGCAGGTGATACTCTGGTCCAAAAGAAGAAGCAAGTGAACACACCCCACTTGCTGTGGGCCAGTGACTGGGTGAGTAAGTGTGCGCTTTTGGCAAGCACAGTCCTCATGCAGGAGACTTATAAAATCTATACGGAGGAAGCAAAGTGGTAAGGGAGAATGGCAAATGAGAATATTTCTGCAGAAGACAGACGTAGTTTTCATAAGACAGAATGATACGAAACCCAGGGTACTAGACTCATAACTTGCAGTCCTTACATCATTATCAGAAAGAAAACTACGTTTATTTTTTATTTTTTTTAAAGCAGTTTCAGCCTTTTTGGCAGCAGGACAGATTATATACCAAATGGTGGACAACATCGCCCCCTCTATTAAAAAAGTGATGTGTCGTTGCCTAGGTGACATTACCAGAGCTAGCTATGGCTGAATATGCTTACTTCTTACATTTGTAGAAGATGAAATGTAAATTGCTTTTATTGCTTTTGGTTTATTAGGCTCACATTGGATTCACATTTGGCAGTACTGTTGGGTTTTTCCATTATTTTTTTCCGTAAATACTGTATGATGCATTCCATGTATATCGCATGCCATATATACTCCTTTGTTTTATGCACTCCAGTTTCTAGGACAATAAGAATTTTATATTCCCTTCGAAAAAAATTCTGCCTCTGGTCTAATAAGAACATATCTTAAGGCCAATGTTCATGATCCTTTACTGCAGCTTGTGTGACAGCTTTATCTACCTATTAAGGGTATATCTACCTGAGAAATTACTCTCAAACTGTGACATTCCATAGAGTATTTTCACCCTTAAGAAACTGGTTTAGAGCTGCAGACAGAGGTTTCTAACGCCTGAGGGAAAAGTACTTATTGCCATTTTGCTGCAAAATGTGTATTTCAATTTTAGGTAAGAACTTGGCAAGATCATATTGCCACCTTTTCACCCACTGCCCTTTTTCCCCCACCCCCTTACTCTACTGATATAAAGCTTTTCCATTCAGACAACTGAAGCATTGTAGTGCCAGTTATTATGGGTTTTCAACCCGAGGAAGTGAATTCCCCAGCTATAAAACTCCAAATTATGAATCTGTTCTTGATCAAGCTATGCAGCATCAGACCTGGGCTTGACTTATCTACTGCCTCACACTAAAACCAGGAGCTGCAGTGCTGTCTGTAATTCCCAAAGTGAGATTTCTACAAGAAAACAGTGACTAAGTACCCACAACAGAGAAAGAACACAAAGAATTGCTTAAGGTGATATTTTTTTTTGGAAGAAATAAAAATGTGGTTCTACAGGGACACTTAGATGTTTGCTTTTCTTTTTTTTTCTTTTTTTCACTTCTAATTGGGAGTGATTTAATCAGTTTCTATTATTAGTCCTAAAATATCAAAAATTACTGCCAGTATTGAACCTTAAACTATGCAGAGCACGGAATGGGGATTTTAACAGCAGATTGTGAGAAAAGTAATATTCTGAGACACTAACATCTCGTGTCACTCTGTAGACGTAGCAATATTCTCTAGAGAGGGTCTTGATGTACTTCTCTAAATGATGGTCAAGCAGAACAGATGATGCAAAAGACTCAAAATATATGAACGATGTCATTCTCGTTCAAAACCAAAGGTGATAGATCTACTTTCTATCTATACTACTAACAAAGAACAATGTAGAATTAGCTTCACAAAATACAAGCGTAAAGATCACATTAAACAGTGCTAAGATTAAATAGTTAAGAGTATTTTGTAATTACTTAGGAATCATTTTTCCATTAACGCTATTAATAAATCTGGCAGCCTTTTAGGTAACCACAATGGCATGTGTAATGTCGATAAAATACATCATTAACAGGTCACTTAAATAAAGGGCAAATAATCATCCTGGATACCATGATGATGATTTTGAAGTGGTTTCATTACTGGGGTATATTGCAAGAAAGATCCAGATCAGTCTCACTTCAGTCCCTGGAAAGATTATAGCACAAACCTAGTGGCAAGAGGCCCTGTCTTTTCCAGGTGGTCTCTCACAGAACCTCAGAAGCTGTCTGCTGGTGGTCAGGGGTCCAGGGATTACACTATCGAGGTACCACCTTAGAAGAGATGAGTAGATGGACCATGTTTACATGGTACTTCTCAGTACAGTAGAATATGAAATCCAGTTTTGTTAAGCGTAGATGCAGTGAAGAAATTTGTGGATTTCACTGCACCTAAAACCAGAATATTACAGCAGCTGAAAATTAAACAGAAGTATATTGAAATATGTTAGAAGTCTGGAAACCGTCAAAAATAATTTCCTAAAAAAATTAAAAATATAATGAATGAGAACAAAAGTAGGAGATAATCACAAACTGGACCACATGAATGAAAAACTTTGGTAAAAATAATGACTTTCTTTAAGAATTTACACAGCACAAGTACTGAAAGAGGAAGGAAACATATTTGTCACTTTGTTGGAACTTCTTGATTCCTGAGAATTCCGCCTCTGTGTCCTGCAAATCTTCCAGGTGACTTGGCTGTCAAAGTACATATTGTTTAGGGTAATTTATCATTTGGATTTCAATAATGTAGAATGTGTTTCTACTTCTGTCGTTCATAGTAGATTGTCAGCTGTTCAAGCTGGGAGAAAGAGCAGTGGCATAATGAAAAACTGAAAATAAATTCACTTATCTCAATTTCTTCCCTCTGCGTCTTTTGTGTGTATCTGTACATAGAAAGAGAATACGTGCGTACTGTTGAGAAAGAGGCATACTGATCTGTGACAGTGAATGATAGGCTGACATCACGATTCGAATAAACATACCAAGGAAAGAAAGATACATTTACATTTCACACTAGCAGATCCAATATTACAGCTTTCCTCCTTTCACAACGTGATTTTCAGTTTTAGCCCTATCTTTCCCTCTGGTGAATGCTGAAAACGGGAGGTAAATGTTACTTTTTGGAAGACAAAATAATAATAAAAACATTCATAAAAAAATGACATCAAACAAAAGATGCAGGCAAGAAAGGCCTACCTTTACTCTGAGAAAAGGATGAGAAAAATCTGCAGAAAGCCAAGTGAAAATCAGTACGTCAAAGTTTTCAATTCTTTCTGTAGTTGCTCCTGCTGAACAGTCTTAACCACTAACGGAAGTTTGCAACATGCCACTAGGAAGCTAAATCACTTACTTCCAGGTGAACTGAGTGTGATGCACTCAACGATTTTTGATCTGAATTTTCAAGAGAGATGCACTGGAAGGGCCCAACTTCTTTTCATAAGAGCCCAGCATGACTGGCTTAGTTAGACATACACATCCAAACTGTAGTCCATTTAAAGTTAAGTTCCCAACTGTCTACTAATATCGGTAGAGACTTGTAAGCATAATGGTGCTGTGATACCACACTCATAAGCTTCAAAGATTCAGAAACAGGGTCTGATTGTATGAATCGCTAAGACTCTGGTCCTCAGGGTATCTAGGCGCTTAACTCCTGTTGAAGGGAATTAAACAGAAGGCGTCAGAGGGTGATGCTGAAACTCCTGCAGGCTTAATGAACGTAAGTGCTAAGGTTCATTTCAAGTCAGTGGTAGCTCTGGTCCTCAGCATGTCCTTTTCTCAGCACTTTAACTTCTAAATGAGTTTTAAAACTCATGCTTTCTCCAGTACCATGGATAAACATAAAATCTCATCACAAATAACTTTCAATCTGATTTGTCTTCTGGCAGAAGACAATCACTTGGTACATACTCTTTATAATTTATGAAATACATTTAGTTTCTGCTTTTCCATTAAAGTAATTTACAACTAATTATGTACTAAAACAAAGCACACTTCCAATATCAAACAGAAAAAATGGAGAAAGTGTAATTGAAGACCACTATTAGAAATTAAAATCATACATGTATACACAACTGCATGTTTTTCTCTAAGATTCTGAGCTATATGTTTATGCTTTTACCTTCCTTAGATCAGCAACATGAGTGAGCATGTTTCCTTTGTATCCTTCCCTTAGTTTCATTGCAGCAATACTTCCAAGGTAATTATTAATCTTGTTCTCTCCCTTCTTTCTTCTCTTCATCACAAATTCCAGTCATAAGACACTTGCAGTACTATTACAGCATGATAGAAAGCTCACACCCTTCCACCTGTGCACAGCTGTCTTCCTCCTTGGCTTGTCTTTCCAGATAGGGCATTACTGGTAGTAAGTAACTCATCTCTGTAATGAATTTGAACTTTAAACAGGAGTTGTATGAAGCAGACTTCTCTTATTTCAGAGTCTTTGTGAGACCCATCATTCAAGTTATTTTTATAGATACATATTTAAAAGTCTCTAATTATGGATTTGATGAAAATATTCCTTACTAGAGCATCTGCTGAATATCAGGAAGATGCTTAATTCTGAAGTTGTTTAAAATGCAGAGGACTGAGTAAGTACATAATTAAGGAGTTAGCATTCCCAGCACAGTAGGGAAAAAATGGCTTTGAATTCCATTAAGTAATCAAGAGTTGATTAAATATGTCTAGAATAGTGCTTGGCCTATGAAGAGCATAGTTACAGAATTTTATGAATCATTCATATATGTGGGCCATACAATCTGGTTCCAGTAAGAACTGTGAATTCAACTGGGGAACACAGCGAACACGACAATTTTATTATTTAAAATCTTTAAAATTTTTCCCAACAGCTATTACGAATTCCAGCTGATGCCCTCTGCAGGTCCCAAAGATACCTGTAATACTTGATTCTGAAAAAAAAATTTACAAAAGAATAATTAATAACCTTGGATCTAAACAGGTAATTTCAAAGCAAAATTGGAAATGATGTAAGATATTTAACACTGGATACACTTCTTTGAATAATGCAACGGTTCAGAAAGAATTCTAATTTCCTTTCAGAAAGAACAGTAAACCAGACCAGATGCTTGTAATCCACACTTAAGGGATGGAGAAAACAGGGAATTGATCTTTTTATTCACAAAAGCATTTGAAAGACCACAGCAAAATATTTTTCTACAGTACAAACCCAATTCTCTGCACATCTGGTCATACTTCATAGTATAAAAGTAATTAATCTCTCAAAGCAAACTTTTATTGCTGATGTTTTAAAAACTTGTACCATCTGACATGCTCTGAACACAGTGAATAATGTGCCATGTCATTGACTTTTCTGTTATACAAGATATCTCTTTCTGGTTGACCACTATTTAATAGTATTTTAATAGCAAAAATTAGCTAGTTAATAATAAGCCTATTATCTCCAGGACTACATAAAGAAAATAAAAATTGCTTGAGGATTATTCCAACAAGTTTGGCTGCTACTACAGATTTTTTTTTCTCTGATGGAAAATGGATAAAAAAGCCTTTTTTTTTTTTCACTGAAGAATAATATAGTCAGCCTTGAGTTAATAGATTATTCCTCCTTGACCCCAAGTCTGGCAATCAGTTGACCCAGATTCTGGGAACAAAACACACCAGCAAGGAATCGAAGGGTGTCTGATGAGCAGGGGCTACTTTGCCTGCAGCAGATGACGAGGTTACTTTCCCTGGTGTCCCCTCTACCCCCCACAAATTGACACCTGACCTGTTTGTCAGTTAACATTTGTTAGTGTCACAGTTCAGAGCAAAGCATTTTGCAGCTTACCAAAACTAGGGATGGTTTATCTTAAATGCTCAGGAGCGGTGCATCCCCCTGAGCAAGAAAACTAGAAAAGGAGGCAGGAGACCAGCATGGTTGAAAAAGGAGTTTCTAGCAGAGATCAGGTGGAAGAGAATCACAGAATCACAGAATCACAGAATAGTCCATGGAATGTGGAAAGAGGCACAGGCCACTTGGGAAGAATACAGGAATGTTGCCAGAGCATGCAGGGATGCAACGAGCAAGACCAAGGCCCACACGGAAATGAATCTGGCAAGGGATGTCAGAAACAACAAAAAGGGCTTCTTCAACTACATCAGCAACAAAACGAAGGCTAGGGACAATGTGGGGCCGCTGCTGAATGAGGTGGATGTCCTGGTGACAGAGGATGCAGAGAAGGCAGAGTTACTGAATGCCTTCTTTGCTTCAGTCTTCAGTGCCAAGGCAGGCCCTCAGGAATCCCAGGCCCCGGAGGTAAGAGATGAAACCTACAGAGAAGATGACTTTCGCTTGGTCGAGGAGGACTGTGTGAGGGATCGCTTAAGCAATATAGACACCCACAAATGAATGGGCCCCGATGGAATGCTCCCATGAGTGCTAGGGGAGCTGGCGGATGTTGTTGCTGAGCCACTCTCCATCATCTTTGTAAGGTCCTGGAGGACAGGAGAGGTGCCCGAGGACTGGAGAAAGGCCAATGTCATTCCAATCTTCAAAAAGGGCAAGAAAGAGGACCCAGGGGACTACAGGCCGGTCAGCCTCACCTCCATCCCGGGAAAGGTGATGGAGCAGCTTACCCTGGAGCTCATCAACAAGCAAATGGAGGAAAATAAGGTTATCAGGAGTAGTCAGCATGGATTCACCAAGGGGAAATCATGCCTCACCAATCTGATAGCTTTCTACGATGGTGTGACTGGCTGGGTAGATGAAGGGAGAGCCATGGATGTTGTCTACCTCGACTTCAGCAAGGCTTTCAACACTGTCTCCCGTAACATCCTCCTAGGGAAGCTGAGGAAGTGTGGGCTGGATGAGTGGTCGGTGAGGTGAATGGAGAACTGGCTGAATGGCAGAACTCAGAGGGTTGCCATCAGAGGTGCTGAGTCTAGTTGGAGGCTGGTAACTAGTGGTGTCCCTCAGGGGTCAGTACTGCACCCAGTCTTGTTTAACTTCTTCATCAGTGACCTGGATGAAGAGTTAGAGCGTACCCTCAGCAAGTTTGCTGATGACACCAAACTGGGAGGTGTGGTAGATACACCAGAAGGCTGTGCTGCCATTCAGCGTGACCTGGACAGGCTGGAAAGTTGGGCAGAGAGGAACCTGATGAGGTTCAGCAAGGGCAAGTGCAGGGTCCTGCACCTGGGGAGGAACAACCTCATGCACCAGTACAGGCTTGGGGTGGACCTGCTGGAGAGCAGCTCTGTGGAGAGGGACCTGGGTGTCCTGGTGGATGAGAGGTTGACTGTGAGCCAGCAGTGTGCCCTGGCTGCCAAGAAAGCTAACGGGATCCTGGGATGCATTAGGAGTGTGGCCAGTAGGTCGAGGGAGGTTCTCCTTCCCCTCTACACTGCCCTAGTGAGGCCCCATCTAGAGTACTCTGTCCAGTTGTGGGCTCCCCACTTCAAGAAAGTTGAGGAGCTATTGGAGAGAGTCCAACGGAGGGCTACAAGGATGGTGAGGGGACTGGAGTATCTGTGCTGTGAGGAAAGGCTGAGGGAGCTGGGCTTGTTCATCCTGAAGAAGAGAAGGCTGCAAGGGGACCTAATATATGCTTACAAATATCTTAAGGTTTGGTGTCAGGAGGATGGGGCCAAACTCTTTTCAGTGGTGCCCAGCGACAGGTCAAGGGACAACGGACACAAATTGAAGCGTAAGAAGTTCTATCCAAATATGAGGAAGAACTTCTTCACTTTGAGGTTGACAGAGCCATGGAACAGGCTGCCCAGAGGGGTTGTTGATTCTGCGTCAGTGGAGATATTCATAATACTTCTGGACAAGGTCCTGTGCAGACTGCTGTAGGCGACCCTGCTTTGTCAGGGGTGTTGGACTAGATGACCCACAGAGGTCCCTTCCAACCACTACCATTCTGTGATTCTGTGATTCTGTAATTGATGCTCTTATATCTGTGCGTTGGGGATAAGACAGACAACTAAGGCTGTAATTGTCAGCATCTGAGGTGAAGAAAATCCCCCTTGTCTGTCAGGTGTTACAAAGTGGACCCTTCATGCCACTTTCATGTTCAGAAGAAGCAGGGCCAAAACCAAATAAAACCAGGTAACCAGGCAGAGGAAAAAGCCGTGCCTGACCTTTAGAATATGACTAGATGAAGTTTTGAAACATGAGATTTTACTTTAATCATTTCATTAATAGACTTGCAAGTACTATAAGAATAAGAGCAATACCAAAGGTCTTATTTTAAAGCAAGGAGATGACTAGAACAATCCATAGAATTTGATTTTAGGAGAAATATCTTTTTTCTTTCACCAGATTCCCCCCTATCCCCACCCCGGCCCCCCCCATTGAAGTATCAGAGTGTGTTTACAGAGGATATATATAAGTGAAATACTTCAGTACTGTAGGACTAAGGCTATGGATCCCCAACAACAAAAAGAAGTCCTCCAAAATGTCTAGATTCCACAATAACACAAGATACAGAATTTCTCAAGGAAGCCAAGTTTCACTTCAGTTCTCAGAAAATTTAGACTCTTCTTAGAGGCAGTAGTGAAGAATTCTCCCCCACCACCTTTCCCAAATGCTCTGGCATTATTTACCTTCTTTAGCAGGGAACTGTGACTTTGCTCCAGATTGCATTTACCTAATTTCAGTTTATATCCTATGGATTAAAAGCCCACTTTCCATCACTCTGGGATATAATTCCTTTGTGTAAGTAATTACAGGAAGTTAATACTCACTCTTTTTGTTAATGAGCAAAACCAAGTGAGCTGCATAAGCCTCAATTGTAAGACTTATTTTCCAGTGACTGCATTAATTTTGAATGCAAAACTTCCATGAATTAGGGCTAATAAGGTTGAACTCCCTGTTCTGGCAGCAGTTTTCCCAGTGCTGTACTCAGTGGGAAGACCATTTCTCAACTTCTTCTTGTATTAAGACACATGATATCATATTACAGCTATTTAATCAGGCAATTAAATTCTTCCAAGTATTATACTATTCAGAGTGTCTGTTTCACCAGTATGTACATCATCCATAGCCTCCAGTAACACAGAAACTCATTGTCTAATTAATTGAATCAGGATAGAAGAGGCATTCCTTAAGAGTTAGGACTAGCCCATTTTACAGCTTCATTAACAACTTTAATAAAACTGTCAGGAAGCTATTTTGTAATTCATCCAGCCTCGCATCTTAGCATTATTAATTGTGATTTAATGGGACATCTGGTTCAATATCTCAGACAAATCCTCTCATTTCACCCCCTCCTGGTTTTATTAAGCAAACTTGCAACTTTGGGTTTATTTGACAACACTTACTTTAATATTTTCTTTCATCTGTCTTTTCAATAACCACAGCTGAATTATGTCACAGAACAACCTTGTCAAATAGGTGTGTGTATTTGTAAGTATCTGTGTTTTTAAAGGTGTACTTTTCTTAATATCAGTGTGACATTTTGGTGTATTTGTGTATGGAAGAAAGACGTTTGATTTTACTGAGGGAGATAAGACAGGAAGCAAATTTGTTGCAGGTAAAAAGAAGTGAAAGACAATTAGATCAAGTATCCTTGCAAGAGCACTGAATTACTTGTCAACAGGAAAGAAGCAGTTTCACAGATCAAAGAGAAAACCTGTACAGATGGGTCACAGAGTGAAAGTAACTGAGTAACTGTAAGAACTTCATGCTTTCTCTGGTGAATTCAACGATCTGGTTGTGGGCTCTTCAGGACCGAATTCTCTGTTACTCAGACGCATTCTCAACAGATCACGGTTTATACCAAATAAAGCTCCTTTATCATTCTTATGCTGACAGTCCCCAAGTGCTTTTCAGAGGTGGGTGTCACATCTATACAACTAATGACAGTTACAACATCATCACTTAGAACAAAAAATGACAAGTTCTGCATGCAAGAACTACCAAATAACAAAAAGCTTTAAGAATCAAAAAGCACCCACAGTAGTGGCCATTGCCACTATACGCTGCAGCCATTATCATTGTAGACATCAGGGTCAAAAAAACCTGTAATTAAACTATTTTTCAGAACAAATTTCAGTGGTCTGTGTTGCTTCAGCTTCCATCTGTCGCAATCTCAGGTCACAGAATCAAGTCCTTGTCAGTAACCAAATGGTGAACTGACCAAATCCTGGCTTTCCCTTCAACTCCATGTGTGGATGTATGTGTATATACACTTGTATGCATGTGCATTCACATGTACATGCACACATGAATACATGTTTAAGTATATATATGGCATACACATGCGGAAGATGGCATACTTAATTTATTTGTGTGTTCCCGTACTTTTCACAGTGCTGCTTTCCACTGAGCCAAGAGAAAAAAGGAAGTTAATAAGATCACTATCCATGTTTATCATCAGTCTGCAATTTCACTTGAGCCCTCTGTCCCTTGTCTTTTCAGTTCTCAGTACTTCAGAACACAGATCATGTAGTACTATGTATGTTGACATTGCCTAACACTCTGGCAGTGACCTCTGGGTGTTACAACAATATAAATAATAATAGCAATGCCAATAGTGAATCAGAGAAAATAATTTCAAAATTTCTGATCCAAGCAACATGAAATGCTGCTGACAGAGAAAAGGTTATGTGCATTGAAGTTTGCAAAACAATTGCATTACTTTAGGCCTACTGTGACGATGATTGTGATGTGATTTCCAATAAGGGAATTCACTGGAAAGAATTTAAGTCTACCATCAATAAAAATGAGACTTCAGAATCAAATTATAATTTTACTTTAACAAATATAGACATGGAAATATTCACACTGAATACTCTTCCTTAGAGAAGTATCTGCTACATTTGGCTTTTTTCAGTATGTACTAATTTAATGACAAAATACACGTATACACTAGTACTTGGTATTATAATCAATTGTCTTGTCTTTTTTGTGCTCTTAAACATATCAGACATAGTGCAGACAGATTCTTCTGATGAAGGGAGTTAAAGAGAACTAAAGCCTTGATATCAAGTGTCTTAGAAATACTCTTTGTCCAAAAGCATTTTAACATATGAATAGAAGAGAAGCTATTCACACAAGATCCTACCAAACAAAAATGATGTTTGGACACACAAGAGAGGAATCAGCTGCCTGACCCTCAGCTGTCCTTTTAAGCAAATCCACCATGAGAGAACATCCAACAGTTAAGCATGCCAAGATAACAGCCAGGAAAAAAAGCTAAAATTATTAGGGTCCAGATGGTACTATAGAAAAAAATACATACCGGTATTTTTTATCGGGGTCACACTGTTGCCAAGCAATTCCATTGGTGTTAGCTCTCTGCCAGAGTAAGCAGAAGAGCAAGGTAAAGACAACTTATTAAATACCAAAAATATAATATGCTTGTTTCTAACATTATAGTTCTCTTGAAAACAGATTGATATCCAGAAATCCACATGCCAAATTAGGGAATTAGCATATTTTCTACTCTCATTGCGATTAGAACTTAAAAGCATGAGTGTTAAAGTAGTAACTATTCAGAACAAACCAAGTAGAATCTCTTTTATAGATATTACAGACGCCAGAGAGAGCAGAATGTTGCTGATAATGGCAATAAAGTAATTAATTGCAAAAATATTTCTTTTTGTGTGACTAATGCTTCTATATAATGTATGCTCAACATTCAGGTTGGAAGAAAGTTGATCTGCAATAAACGTATAAGCCTGAGTGAACTTGCTAAAAATTCAGATTTAAAGATTCAAGGTTATAGTAATTCAAACAAATGCCATAAATCTTTTCTACTGCTAGAAGGAGAAATAATTGAAAAAAAAATTATAATTTCTTACAGAAAAATTATTTTTGTCAAAACTCACTATCATATGTCATTTATGCATCATTTGTTTCCCACTTTCAAAAAAAACCTTTCTGAGAAAGGTTCCACATCTCATTTCCACCCTAGTTCTTTCAGAGTACATGAAATGGCCAAAGTTCATTTCTGCCTTCTATAATCTCCTTCACACTACCGAATGACAGGCAGTGTCTGACACTAAATGCGTATTGCTCCAAGCCATTACTTATAATACACTTTGAAGGTTTTATTGAAAATATTGGTTTCAGATTTTTCAAATGAAAAATGTATGGACAATGGTGTTATTTCCAACATCTTTATTAAAAAAAATCAGCTTTAAACAGCTGCACGCTCCGCTTCTTCAAAGAAAATAGTAAAGACAAATTCTTGCATATTATTACGTTCAGTTGAAAATAAAAATATTTTGAAGCCTTCAAAAATACTGTTTTCATTCATATTTCATTATTTTTAAGAGGAAACTCTCATAGCACAGTTCTATTATTATGCTTGATTGCTTTCCTAAGAAGAAAGGTGTTGATTGTCCTCCTTTTCAGATTAAATAAAAAACATTTTGAGAAGAGTTTCCAAATGAATCAAAGGTCAGTTTCTCTCAGAGTGAGAACCCGTATTTTCATCATGGCAATATTATTGTGAAAAAAATTTATTCATTGCTATATTCTCCTCTTATTGTGCATCTTAATAAATTCCTTTAACATTTGTGGAGATATGCATGACCAGAAAGGCAAGAAGGAGTTTACACTTGTGTCCTCCAAAACATGTATAAAACTAGGAAAAAAGAGAAAAATACCAAGTTTTTGAAGGCTTACATAACACACTGAAAACAAAATTAATAAATGCCCCTACTATGGACCTTGTGTTTTTTGTAAAGATTGCACAAATAAATGGAATCATGTCAGGCTTTGCTTTACTGACCGTAGGATTTTTCATATCTCCTGATTATCTCCTAGACAAATACTATGAGATGTAAGATACTGTTAATAATCTACAACAGAAGTGTGTTAGTAACACTATTTCTTACCAAAGTAATTTGAAAACATTTAATTAACATTTAAAAATAGTGAAATATCATTTGTACCACCCTCACTTAAAACTTGGATGCAGTAAGAGCAAAATAACAGAAAATGAAATGCTTTTTCCTAATCCTAAAGTTTAAATAGAAATCCTGATTTTCAATGGATGTGCAAGATAAGCAGCATATTAGCAGGAAAAAACAATTAGCTGAGTGTGTACCCAGTTGAAGGACAGGTAAAATTTAAAATGTGCTTACTAAGAAATAGAAAAATTACTTAACCAATCTTCTGATGAATTTGATGTGTCAGCATGCTAATACGAATAAACACTGATGTTCTCTATTTCTTTAGCATCTATAGATTTTTTCTGTATATATAAATATACAATATTTATACTACAGAATACTAAATGTAGATCAATATAATAATGTGCATACAGTGCACTATTTCCACTGGTGTACATAATAGAGAATTTTTGCAAAAGCATTCTTGCTGAATTCTTTCAAGCTTTGTCATATAATAAAAAAAGAACCAAAATTCCACCAAGCATTGACAGATTTTGTGCAAGGATCTAAAAATTTGTCAGAAGTCAACAGGGATGCAGAAAGACTAAATGCAGTATTGCTCAAATCTTTAGTGCAAAGATTGTTTACAAGTTTATCGTAATCAGTTTCAAAATTGTCTAAAGCTGTTTCATTAAGCGCAAGTAGCATGGTTCTATGTGTTTAAGATGCACTTACAAGTCTATCTTGATGTTTACATGTAAGCAGAGAAAAAGAAGCTGGGGAGAGGGAGATACTCCCTGTGTAAGTATCTAGATGTAGATATGTGGAAGAAAACCAGTCTTAATGAATGGTCATCTTGCTGGTAAAGCTCAAATCATGCAAGTCATTTCCCTTTCTAAGTAGAGGAGGTAATGCGTTGTGTTAGTTCGCTGTTACGTCTGGCTATCTTAATAACAAGAAAAATGTACCATTAAAGCACCCATGGTGTGCAGTTTCCTTTGGAGTTGCAACCCATCTGGAAGCATAATTAATAAATGTGCATGAAGATGGCTGAAATCTTCTTCGTATGTAACAGTACAATGGGGAAGATATGTAGATGCATTTTTGGATGTAGATAAGTCAGTGTCCTTATACACAGCGCATGTGTAAGGTGTCAACTCAAAATTCAGAATAAAATAAGAGGCAAAGCTACAAGAAATTTGGAACAGGAAGTTTTCTTGGAAATGGCTTAACTATGCTGTCAAAAAAAGAAAAATTAGTCCTACTTTCAAAATAAGTGACACATACTTCCCTAAATCTGTTAATTTCAGTCAGGAAATATGAGGCTAGCAGTGAAAAATCTCGAGTCATTTTCCGAGAAGTAAAGCTTTCTCAGGCATTTCTCTGAATAATTTTTGAAAACTTTGTCCTGTGAGGGACCTACTTCACAATATGTTCATGTTATTCATCACCTTCACCAACTAACACACCCTCACATCATTAAGCTATCATGGCTCTTTCAATAACAGACATTTCTACAGCACCAACAAGAAACGTTTGATTTAAGATATTGCTTGTTAAAAGAAGATGAAAAAATATTTTCAAGTGATGGACTGACAAGACCACAATCTATTTCAGATATATTTTAAAGCTACTAGAAATATATTTGGAGTGCTCTACATCAGTATATATCAGTTTTTGATTCCCCAAAGGACTGCTTCGGGAGCTGTCCTTTGACCACAGGACTATTCAATAATTATTTGGCTCCATGGATTTGGCTTGCCAGCATTCTTTGTAGATGTTTCTGAGTCTGATGGGAAAACAAAGAACAGCTACTAACATCCACCACTTACCATACCTCCTTCTTCACATTTGTGATAAGTGGTTATTGGACTATGACAGTAAGGATGATCTTCCCAGGAAAAAAACAGGAAATGGTGCATTTGTATTAATAAATGCAAATCAACAAAATCTCATTTTATCTATAAGCATTGAAAAAGATAAGCAAGATTGTGGCTTCACTGATGCCACTGATAACATTTCCATTGATTGTCCTTGTGTCAAGAAGCTTAAATCAAGACACCTACACAGACAGTATAAAACCATAGACTCTGTCAAAATGTGGACAATGTTCCCTGACTATAATTTTCAGAATAATATTCTCAATTTTAAAGAGTCAGTTCTTGCTTTATGGGTGTTTAATTGTTATTTAAAATTAAATTTCTATTATTTTTCTGAATTAGGTGACAAAAATCAAACATTTTATTCTGTTCAGTAAACCATTTACAAAGAACCACAAATGCATTCTGAAATTCAAAATTAACTTGGACTATATTTTCTGCAATGTTTTTTTGGCTATTATTATCCTCTACAACATATTAAAAACAATTTCTGGACCAGATATGGGTCTGTTATCAAATTTCAGCCAATGCCTCTGCTACAAATTTGTAGATATGCTAATATTTGTTTTAATACAAAGGAAAGGAAAGGAAAGGAAAGGAAAGGAAAGGAAAGGAAAGGAAAGGAAAGGAAAGGAAAGGAAAGGAAAGGAAAGGAAAGGAAAGGAAAGGAAAGGAAAGGAAAGGAAAGGAAAGGAAAGGAAAGGAAAGAGGAAAGGAAAGGAAAGGAAAGAGGAAAGGAAAGAGGAAAGGAAAGAGGAAAGGAAAGGAAAGGAAAGGAAAGGAAAGGAAAAGGAAAGGAAAGGAAAGGAAAGGAAAGGAAAGGAAAGGAAAGGAAAGGAAAGAAAGGAAAGGAAAGGAAAGGAAAGGAAAGGAAAGGAAAGGAAAGGAAAGGAAAGGAAAGGAAGGAAAGGAAAGGAAGGAAAGGAAAGGAAAGGAAAGGAAAGGAAAGGAAAGGAAGGAAAGGAAAGGAAAGGAAAGGAAAGGAAAGGAAAGGAAAGGAAAGAAAGGAAAGGAAAGGAAAACCCGAGCACAAACAGGTATATTTGCCGGCTTATCCTCAGTGGCCAGTTTCTGTGGAGCCTCATTCTGTTGTTTAGTGAGATTAAATACCTTTTTTTTTCAGCGGTTATCGCAAACAATTTTCTGAAAGCAAATTAACTTCTCCTGAGAAAGAGAAGAGGCAACAATGAATTGTTATTCACTGTATTTTTGCTGTGCTCTCCAATGTTTCACTAACAGGTGCAATTGTTTCTGTGTTCCTCCTGGACAGCCCACCCCTCTGCACTTTCTTTTGCATTTTGAGCTCCATCAGAAGCCCCACGTTCACCCACACTGGCCCTCTTCCATGCTGGTTTGATTTCCTGTGCCTTGGAACGGACAAGTCTTGTGACTGGAGGAGGACATCCTTGAAGATCAAGCAACTTTCTCAGGACCTTTTCCCTGCTGGGCAGTCTCTGATGGGACACAGCCAAGCAGAGCCCTGAACAACCTGAAACATGTTCTTCTGAAGTCCAGGGTTGTAATCCGTTGTTTGTCTAGCTCATTTCCCGCAGCACATGACAACTGAACAGAAAGTTCATTCATTTTTCTCTAGCCTTCTAGCTAAGATTACTTTTTCATTTGCATTTCTGTAGAAATAGAAGGATAGTGTATAAATCAAATGTATGAAGCTATTATTTTAATCTCTGAAGTTATCAGAAATAGAAACATTACAAAAATCAGACAGCATTTTCACCCTCAGCTCTTGCTCTATTTACTACTGGCTGTGCTTCGTGCTATCTTTTTAATCTATGTCACTGTAGAAATTTCTTTAAGACTATCACATGGACAGTCATGGATAGTACACACACGGATTTGTTGAACTTTGGTCTTTTGCAGTTTTCTCACCTGACTGTTGAAATTTCTCATCTTTTTTTCTGCTTCAAGCCACCATAAGCTCCTGTAAATCATCTTCACAGTATTTGCATCTCTGCTTGCATCTCAGGCTTTCTTTGCAACACTAGTGAGTATCAGCAAGTGTGATGATCTACTTCATGTGTTATTCTATCTGCCCATAAACTTCTACAGACAAGTTTTTTCAAGCAGACCCCATCCCTTTTGCCTAAATCAAATTCCATATATCACAACTATCCCTGAAACTTCTGCTGTCTGTTTTTAGCAGTAGTCTTATACAAGTGCTACTGACAACAATATAAGCAGCACTATTAGATATCTCTGCCCTTTAACTTTATTTGCTTATCTGAACTTCTTAATGTGATCTGTGTATGCAAGATTAGGAATTAGGATGATCATTGTTTTAGAATGACAGTGAAGCACTTCGTATACTATTAGGAGGCTGTCATTTTTCAGATGTTCCTTACCCATGCAAGTGGGAATAAAGGAGAAATATTATGCTTCTCTAACAATAACCATTTGCCAGCGGGTGCCACAAAGCTAAAAGCATAAAGCTTTAAAAGTTTGAGTAAAAGAACCAGGCTCCCCCACTGAGTTCTCCAAGAGTCATATATTTTTTTAGCTGGGCATGAAACACATGTCAACCAAGTTGCTATACATTGGTATTTTCAGATCATGTTTTCAGTGCTGTTTACTGAATTAATGAGAAAGAGCAATATGATGAAATGCATGTAAACCTTCTGTGGTTGCGTTTGGCCTGGCAGTATCTTCCACTGACATATGTATGTATATTCACTGGAAGTATGTGCATTATTTGTAATTACAGATGAAAGGTTTACAAAGTAAACACTGATATATTTTTATGCCATAGAAATTGAATTTTGCTGAATTCTTTTCAAGTGATTCTATTTTCTTCACAAACTTGAATAAAATACCACACTTCTTGGAAATACAAAAAGATGCTAAATGAAATTATGGAGATATTGAAAATTAAATGTCTGCAGTTCTAAATCTCATGGTAAAATTCAATTGGACAAGCCTTTGTTCTTAAGTAAATTTGAGGTAGAACATCTGACAAATATCATGAACAAACACTATCATCGACTTCAGCAAAGTTTCCCAAAGGAAGAACAGTTATTTGCATTTCCAGATTTTCACTTCATTGAAAGTTTAAACACAAGTTAAACCTTAACAAAGACCGTAGTCACTCAACAACCTTCTCTGACTTTGAAACTAAGTCATAAATTGTCTTCATATTACTCAAAGACGTGCATAAAATCTTGTATCGATCATAAAATTGTCAAGCCCTTACTGAAGCTTTCAAGAAACTTTTACTTTGGCGGGCTTTAACGTAAAAATAGACATGCCTTTCCTCTGAAATATGTGTACTCTTTAAATCTTTCTCATATCGAAAACAGTGAGATAAGGATCTTCACAAAGATATTTATTTTGGGGAAAGATGAGAAAAAAATGATTACTTCTCTGGTATGAAACACAAGCTGAACAGCTTTGGATTTGGGACAACAATATGACTACATTTTACTAAAAATCATAGTACAACTTTAATTCTGCCCTAGACAAAGAGTTTACTCTAGACAGTTTGCAATTATATGACTTCTGACCTTGGTCACAAACAGTAACAGTTAATGGGAATTTTGGCATCCACACCATGGTCATTAGATTGACTGTTAAATATTCTGGGAAAGTTCCAGCTAACGTGGGAGTGGAATTACAAATTCTCCCTGATCTTCTTACCACTTTCTTATCCTGTTGCAATATTCTTTCTGGCTGAAACAGTGTTTGAAGTCTCTTATTCCTCATTCAGATCTTATGACTATGACAGACAATAAAATTTTTTGTATGCTATCATATTTGTTGATACTTTTTGTGATACTAAACATTAGCAATAACTCTGGGATGGGAATTTCCCTCTTTTACTGAAGACATAAGACAGTAATTTTAAGCTTTGATGATGGGGGGCAGAGGTTTTTTTATAATGCATTCGAGCCACTGTTTAACTAGTAGTTCAGCTCTGAAATCAGGTAAATGCTCATTTAAATGATGCATGTGCTTCAACAGTTGGCACAATGAATATAAAAATAGGAATAAAAAGTCAAAAGCAATTCTGGGGATGATATTCCACGTCAAAATGCAATATTCTGTCAACTCTCCTCCAGAGTTAGTCCTAATGTTTTCACCTCTTCCTGGGTTGTTATTTCCATCAATTTGTAATGGCTTGACTTCACTTCTGGTTATTGGAAGATACATTTTATATTTCATAGAAAAGCTGAAAAGACACAAAGCATTAACAAAGAGACTGGAGATATGACAGAATAAATATTGGTTACCTTTGTCCAAAGCACAGAAATGGAAGCTACATTCCAGGAAGCAAATTGTTGAAGATGGACACACACAGTTCACATTTTTTGCTTTGTGTAATGTGCACTGCATGCACGACCCCAAGCAAGATCGGTGTCAATATTCTGCTGTTTCACAGAGGTGTTTACAGTCTCTAACACTCCTAGTGCTTGCTTAAAGATGGGCCTGATAAGACCAACCAGTGGTGGTGCTTTTCTGCTTGAACACATGTCTCAATCAGAAAGATTTGAGAGAAAGGCAATTTTGTTAAGTTTTTGTCAGTTTTTTTGGATTGAAGATATTCACATTTTTGGTGAATTTGTGGTCATTCTAATCACCATTTCTTTTTGTCGTCTCTGGGGATTTGTGGCTGAGTCTTAGTGCATGTATAAATCTCTTAAGATAAAGCTTAGCAAAATCTTACAGGAATGAAGTAATTTTGTACTATAAATTTTATAGTACCTTTGGATCTTTAGGGTGGACAGAGTGAAATGGCAGCACACACAGAGGAGCGCAACAAAGCCGCTGGGGGCCCTGGCTGTGACTGAACGGTGTTGATAACACACCAACATTTGGACTTCGCTGAAGGGTGTTTAAACAGCATGACGGCTTTCTCCCTTGCTCACTCTGTCCCCACACTCCCACAGTGATTAGACTGGGGTTGAACATGAAATTGAGTTGGGACATAGCTGGGAGAGCTGATGTGAATTGGCCTAAGCAGTATTCCATACCCTATGATGTTGTGCTCAGTGAGAAAAGCTAGTGGAAAGGAGGAGGAAGAGGGAATGTTTATAGTTACAGTGTTTGTCTTCCCAAGTAACCATTACATGTGATGGGGTCCTGCTTTCTAAGAAGTGGCTAAATACGGGCTCACCAATGGGAAGTAGTGACTGAATGTTTCTTTTTGCTTTGCTTGTGTGCACAGCTTTTGCTTTCCCTGCTAAACCACCTTTATCTTGATCCACAAGTCTTCTTGCTTTCCTTCTATTTTCTCCCTGTCCCACACGAGAGGGGAGCAAGTGAGAAGCTGTGTAGGTGCTTTGGCTGTTGATCTGGGTCAACCCACCACAGAAAAAACTTGTTGGGCCAAGGCGTAATACTCACTACAGATCTTCCCAGCATTGCTCTGCTAAATGAAAGCCAATTTAGAATGCAGCTGAAGGCAAGAAAAAACAACTTTTTCCAGGCCTACTCAGTGAACTCTCTATTTCTTAAAATGAAGATTTCTCAACTAAGTACCAAACTACAAATCCATGAGAAAATGTGAATACAAGACAGGAAGAAAAAATATATCCTTGTGTGTATTTTAAACACTTGTTGCAGATATTTTCTCACATATTGGATTCCATTTTAGAGACTATTTTCAAAGTTTGCTTTCTTGGTCTTTTTTGGTTTTTTAAAGTATAAGACAGATTCACAAAGCTTTCCTACAGGTAATTGACTGCCTAGCTGTATCCTGAGAAGAGCATGCAAACAGAAAGAAAGGGTCACTAAAACTCTGACCTGCAGTAGAACAGGAATAGAACTTACTCCTGCTAGCAGGCAGGAAACTAAAACACAGAATGCAAAGCAGAATCAGGGACTTCTTAACTCAGAAAACAGGCATCAAAGATGGCTAGGAGTATTTGTTTAAAAAAAGGAGTGACAATTGGAAGATCAGAGACTTCAAAACTAAATTCAAAAATTAAGGACACCCAAGAGGAGAGATGACACAGCATTTCCTGGTCCTGATTGTCACAAAATACCACAAAGACTGCTTGTGTTGTGTCTGTCAGAATGGAGAACACACTCATGTGAACTGCCAAATAAACACAAAATGGTTGAGAGCAATTCACATTAACTGAATATAACTGGTATCAAATTTAAGTGCAGCCCAAAAGCCCAATCATCTGGCAGAATATTTTGACCTGAAAAATGATGTTAAGTTGTAAATAGCTTTTAAATAAAAACAAAGCAAAATCGAGGTCAAGAACCTTAGACCTTATGACTGTGTTTTCAGCATAAGTTCGGATCACAATTCAAATTTGTATTTTTCAAATTTGACCCATCTTGAAACTTTTTCTTCTTTTTCCCTCTTACTTGCAGGGTAAGAGATAGATAGATTGTTCATATGAAAGTCCTAAACAGCTCAGTTTATGAAGTGTTTTCCTCAATCCATAATCCATACTACTCAAACTAGAATGAATGTGAAGTTCCTTGAACTGTCTAATCCAATTTCTGACTTGCACTCTGGTTTCTCTCTCACTGGTGTTTTGTAGATGTTTATTTCTGAAGCTACTAAGGATGTGGAGTAGGATTTTCAAAACTGTCTTTCCATATAAATTTGCAAACAAAACCTGAGAAATACTTGACAGCTACAATATTTGGAGAAGATGTTATCTGGTAAGCATGAAATACTTTCTACTATGCTGCACTCCAGTATTTATCTCTGTTTTCTGAAATTACAGATATTATCTACTGCACTTCCTGGTAATTATGATAGTTTTCCGCAGAGTAATTATACTTGTCTCATAAAAGTACAACAGTAAGTGTGGAGAGTGACTAAAGGCTATATCTCCAGAATGAAGCTTTTCTTATAGTGTTAATTAGGGGAAGAAGCAATTACAGGTATGTGCATTTCTGTTACAAAGCTGCCAGTAAATTCCTTTTCTGAAAGCTCTTATAGACAAGAAGACATAAATAAATCATTATTATAAATTTCCTGACCTGTAGGTCACTAAATTTACTTTTGTATATTTTATTAAATCCAGTGGATTATAATAGACAGTTCTATAGTAACAAATTATGTAGTCTTAAAAATACAAGCAGAACATTCACCTGCTGCAGCAATATTCATTGAATTTC
This sequence comes from Opisthocomus hoazin, assembly GCF_030867145.1. Classification (NCBI taxonomy): domain Eukaryota; kingdom Metazoa; phylum Chordata; class Aves; order Opisthocomiformes; family Opisthocomidae; genus Opisthocomus; species Opisthocomus hoazin. The sequence continues at coordinate 47,614,380 of NC_134416.1, read as the reverse complement.
ACAGAATTTATGAGATCCATGAAGGACATAAAAGCTCCTTTCCAAGTATTTTTATTTACCATTTTTCCTTTTGTTATAGAAAATGGAAAATCAGAGAAGGCATTTCTCTTACCAGATAAAAGCTCCTGACACGCTAAGGCTTCGCTTGGAGACCACAAGCCACTAAAATTTGAGACCGTAATTCCTTAAGTGCCACTAAGGGAATGCCTGACTCCTGAAAAGGAAACATAGAACTAATTTCAGCAAGTAGCAGAGAATTTTCTTGTTATATCACAGAGACATTCAGGACAACATACTGTAAGTATCAAACATGGAGACAAGGAAGAGAGCTACAAGGCAATGTTCTGTAGGATGTTGTAGCAAAATGGTCCCTTCTGAGAAACAACATGCTCACAAGTACATATTTTTTATTTACTGAAGGAATTGAAAAGACAAAGCTAATCCCCAAGGCAAGTTAAAGCCACTTTAATGTTGCCTAAGCAAGATCAAAAGCAGATCAGATTCAAATACTTAGGTCAGATAAAAGCTGGAAGAAGAGCAAAGCGTTTACTTTCCAGATTCCTCCCTATGCTCTAGCACAGTTAGAAGATATTTCAAGAACCCTCAGGTTCTGCAAACACAAACACTATAGCAAGATACACGTAGTACATATCATATCTCCTTGATGTAGAGCAAATCTCCCTGGGTTATAGGATCCACACAGTGGCACAACATGGTAAAGTGGTTTGATCCTTGGGTTGTTAACACTTGGACTTCAAGAGCAGTGAACTCAGCACAAGGTGGATTTTAGCAGAAAAAAGCATAGTGCTTTGTTCCTGTCTCTCCTGTTTGCCATCTCCTGAAGCAAAGTGTGAAGGGCAAGTGTTCCACCTGTCCTGTTCTAACCTACTTTTTTTCCCCAGTACCAGCAGACTCACGTACAGGCTTATATAATGAAGATGTTGCTTGTCACAAGGAACTAGGATTATAAATTTCCCTACTTTTTTGTCTATGAATTTGACAATGCACTGAACTATAAGTATTCCTCCTTTTTGTTTTTATTTCTAAGATTTGGGCGTCCTTACATGATTTAAATATGATATAAATTCTTTATTTTAAAAGGAAAACAACAGATGGGGTGGGGGACGACAAAAAAACAAAATCAGCAAAACCCAAACATTATGAGAAAGCAGAAGTTTTGCCTAAATGCATGTGTGGGAAGTTTGAAAGTGATTATTGTACTGCTTTACAATAAAGGATTAAAAAAACTGTATAATGAGTGCTTTAGCATGTACTGTTTATGTAAAGAGTGTCCTTAGAGGAAAAGAGCAGATGTATAACACTGTGAAGCAGGAGTCTTAAAAGGGTATGTGCAGGATGTTGAGTGAAATAAATGACTGAAAAAATCAGAAGACCATCTACAACACTAATGGTATACTTGGTGATTCTGAATAATTAACTTTATTAGCTTCCTAAAAATGAGAACATTACATGCAGAGCTGACTGCAGCTACCATATGTTGGGCAGCCACCTAACGCAATGATACCTCACAACATTCAAATGTTAAAAAGCATATCGCAGGGAAACAAAGTTTTATAGTATAATTCCATGAACAGAACAGGATTTTAACTGAGCACCTGAGGATGTCATTACGTGGTAACAGAGGGTGTATCTGCTATGGATATGAAGCACATAGTATTAGAATAGACCACCTCATGTGGTCCCTGCAGAGAGAAACGAGAGGGGGTAAAAACACCTCAGCACCAGTACTGCAAAACTCGCGACTCAACTACTTGTAATGTATTATGAAAACAGATAAAGAATTCCAGTCCTATCAAGGCATAGATCTGGTGACTTCACTGAAAAATCAGTTACAAGGGTCATGAGAAGAACAGATGAATTTAAAGATTAAAAGTTCAAGAAATAATGTAAGAGTAATGGAGAACCCTAATAAGCCTGGATCTCCTAAGTAATGTGGTTTGCCAGTGTGGAGCAGGAGCTACAAACACTACACTGAAAGGTACGAAGGTTTAATTTTTAAGAGATTTTTAATTTTTAATTATCTGTCATGAGAGGAGATGACATTAATCTTTAGGTTTCCATTCACTCTAATTTTTCCAGTTGTTTTCTGGCATCTCTGCTTCATCTGTAAGAGATCATTGCATCTACCATGAAAGTAAAAGATTGCAAAAAACCTAATCCTGAATTTCCTAACAAGTAGGATAGCAGGATGCTGATGATAGATAAGTCTGACTGATTCTATGTTTATAAAATGTTGAATTATATAAGTATGTGAAGAAAAGAACAGATATGCTAGTTTTAACAAGTGGGCCCATGGCAACACTAGAACATCGACATGAGATAAGAGAGTAAGTTCTAGAGAATTCCTGCTGTCTTCACAGAAACACCAAGAGAATAAATAAGAAAGAAAAGGATCCCGTGAGTAGGATACTAAGGGAAAGAGGGGAACTCATTAGCATGTGACAGTCTGCTCCTATATATCCGTATCTGACTATATATCAGTACCTATTATTCTAATGTGAGTGCTGAGTACCTTTGAAGAACAGGTCTGTCCAGAATTAGAACAGATAGTGACTCAAAATATCTCATTCCTCCAGAAAATCAAGCATCTAAATCTAACTTCTGTTTCACTTGAAGCAGAATGTGAACAGGATGGCAAATACTGAGGGGACAATTGCAATCGTTAGGGAACCCTAACGTTCTCTGTTCTGCAGGACTAAAGTGTATTTCCTCAAAACAATGCCAAATAAACTTGCTCAGAAAACAGACACAGATGCTGTATTAATTTTTATTTCTTAGAATATAATATACTTTATAGAATATAATGAATTTTTAAATACTTAGTAATTTAGAATTCTGAGCAGCATTAAAGTAGTCTTTAAACGAGGATTTAAAAAAGAAAGTGTATCTGTGGCTAGGCTCAGATTCTTCCTACAATGGGAATCCTGGGGAGATTTCCCTGCCTCTCAAAAAATGGCCAGAAAAAAGTTTCAGTCTTTACACTCTCTGGTAGTAACTTAGCACCACTAGTAATCAGAAAATAGCCTCCTTCCCATGGACTTCACTAGCATGTATCTTTGGTGTGACGGGACCAGATTCTTGAGATCTTTTGTTCTTAGGCAGAACAGGTAAACAAGTAAATGAAGAGGACTTTTAAGTTGTAACTGTATGTGTATTTGAACAGCTACCAGAACTGAGAAACCTCACAGTGAGACAGAAGGGAAATAAATGGGGATTCCCACCTCTGGACCACTGTGGCTCTAAAGAGACAGTTTTGCTTTTCCTCCAATCTTGTTTTTAGTCTAATAACATTTATGCAGGTATTTAGGTAACAGTAAACTCCTATCTGTCCCCTTAACGTATAGGTATATATATATTTTTTTTTCAACAGGCTTCGTTCCAGGTTCTCTGTCTTTCCTTGCAAGGCATCAGTCTTATTCCCATGTCAGACTCTCCACCTCCAGATGTTCTAGTCAAGAAACTTTTACCGTCCAAGCATACTCCATCGTTCCCAGCCTAGACTTAATTTTCTCGCTGTTCCAAGGTTTCAAGCAGTCAGGTGGAAGAGAATAGGCAAATTTAACTTTTTACTGCCCAGCTCCAGAGGAACATAACCCAGTAAGAAACGACAAAAATGAAACACAACTTGCACTGCCCAATTCATTGTCTCTCAAAACTGTTTATCAGGAAACCGTAACCCCTGATATTTAGACATGATTAACTTTAATGGGATGTTTTTCCACATCTCTGTCTTCATTCAGTAAAAGTACCTCCTCCACCTAGTACAATAAAACAACTATAGAATACACTGCAAAGTGATTATGGAGACTTTCACACTGCGTCTCCTCCTTATCCAGAGATATCTGGATAATTCTCAAAAGCTTTCCTGGCATCCTTTGGGAAGAAAAAGGATTGGTATTGACTTACTACTCTAGATTTTGTAGACCTCAAAATTTTTTTGAACTAATTTGCAACAAGTTTAACTAAAAGAAAATCAGAATGCAATTTTAAGGGTTCTAACACCTTCAGTTATTTTGGTTCCCTTTGAGTTATCAAATCATAGAATCATTTAGATTGGAGAAGTCCCTTAAGGTCATCGAGTCCAAATGTTAACCTAACACTCCCAAGCCCACCACTAAACCATGTACCTAAACACCACGTCTACATGTCTTTTATAATACACAACCTCTATTACAGTTACCTATAAATGCCTTCATGGACAGTGACTCAACCACTTCCCTGGGCAGTGTGTTCCAATTCTTGACAATGCTTTTGATGAACTTCAACATCTCTCTCAGAACTAGCCCAGGGTGTTGCTTGCTGTTTATTGTTTGCTGTCTGCTCTAGTCCACTAAAGGAGTGTGAATAAGCAAGAGAAAAGAAAGCTGTTGTGTTGCCTTGTGGTGCTCCATGTCACCTGGAGTCCTCCAGAAGGAGGGGTGTTGCGTGTACCTCCCCAAGACTGATGGAGCCAAGCTTCACCGACCAGAGAAACACTGGAGCACAGCACAGAGCAGGTTTGAAGAGCTCTAGCAAGCAGCAAGCTAGGAGCAGAAATAAGGCTGGTGGACTCCTGAGAGGTTTCAGTAAAGCCTCTGAGATAACAGAAAGAGAGCGTTTTTTTCTGAGGAGGACCTAAGGGAGACTGCAAGTTTTCCTGAAACCCGAAAGCCATAGAAGCTTCAAGGTAAGAACTGAGACCTGGGGAACAGGATTAGCCTTCAAGTTGTCTGTGGCAGATGGTAGAATTGTTTTCATATGCTTTTCCTTTTGTGTGGGGCTACACAACACCAATGAGATTTCTCTAATTAAAAAGACTACTGAAAAATATTATTTTATTTTCTGGATAGTCTAAAGTCTCAATGTAGGGTTTCTGGAGAAACAGGGATATATTGTGAGCAACTCAGACACTCTGAATATGGACTTGATCGGTTTGTAGTAGTACAGGCTTCAAGCAGCACAGGCCTCAAGGCCTTTCTCAGGCCGGTTGTGGGAAAACAAACCTTTCTGAGGCCAGCTGCAGGTAAACAGTCGTTCTATGAATACTGACCAATCATAGTTTGAGTATTGATTATGTAACCGGGGTGTTTTGATGATAGATGTTTTTATGTATAGTAACCAATCATAGCTGAGTGTTGCACTGAGTGTTTATGTATAGTGACTAATCACAATTAAGTTCTGTCTATATAATCTAGATTCTTTACTAATAAAGTTGACTGTTATGGATCATATTGGTCGAGTCCTAGATCCCGCCGCAACAGCTCAAAGCCTTTTTTTGTGGTTTTTTTCAGGTGTTAACAGCTTGTGAGTTTTGCTATGATTTGTAATGACTCAGACAAAAGAATAATATTTAAATTCAGTCCTGAAGACATAATCCTGTCTATAGGACTACATATGAGGAATATCCTGTTGATGTCAGTAGGAATTCTTATGGCAAAAAGTATTCAGGTCATTAGTTTGGTTCTTTCCTGCCCTTCTTGTCTACACTCAGTGGCTTCTTCGTTTCACAGATTGTGGAGCAGAGAACTTCAGACTGATCAAGCCTATATATTTTCCAAAAAAAGTTATGATCGCAAATCATTAAACTAAACAGGCCTTTTAAAAGTTTTAGCTGCAGGAACAGATGTAGTGAAAAATATAATTTCTTATAAATGAATACATGATATGTCTTCCTTGCTGTTTTTGAGAATCTGACTTCAAAGGAGGCCACTACTTTCACTAAACAGATGGACAATTACATGCACAGAGCTGTAAAGAGACATCTAGTTCTTAACATTACCTTTATCTTCAGCTAATGAGCAGAGAAAGACTCAGTCAGAGGCACTGTCTGTTGCCACAGATAAACAGAAGACAGCCAGCCTGTGCAAAGAGACATCATTATCATCACTTAAGCAGATCAGACATGGTTATTCATTTTAAGTTAGCACAGTCTTTTAATTGGTCAACATGCCAGCAAATACTACATTAGTTCCTCTTTGTTTATTATTTCCTTGGACAAGTCAGAGTGAATTATTAAAAACCAGGATCCAGAACTGTTGCCTAACCTTCCAATTTTGTGCACAGTCAAACAGCATATTTCCTATGTATTTTGTGAAATAGATAACCCTTTCTGACCTCTGGAATCATTTGCATAATAAGCAAAATGTAATGCACTGTTACAGTTGTTAGTGGTCCATGTTTTACACCATTATTACGTATGTCTGAAACTGCCTAATTAATGAATATACAATTAAATATTTAAATAATGAGCACAATAATTAGGAATTAATCTTTACCTACCTTGTCTGAGTTAAAGTGAGACTTCCGCTGTTTGAAATGAATGCAATACTCCAACTAGAATTAATTGATTATACTCCTTAAAGGACTTCCAGGCTTACTATATAAATCAACATTAAGAAAAGTCATGCAACTTCAGAATTTCATTTTAGGGGATCTTATTAGAATCAACAAAGAAAATGATGAAATATAGCTCTAAAATTCTGCCCATCAGTAAGTGAAAACAAAAAATAAAAGCAAAGTAATCAACCCATATGTTCTTAATTCTGATTGTACAGTATTACAAAAAATTTACTTGTGAAGATAACAAGGGGGTGGCGTCTCTTCCAACCTGAATTATCCTATGAATTATTTGAGATGATACACATATACATACAATTTCAGCAACAGAATTTCAGTAAGCAAGAAAGGTTTACAGTAAAAGACTCAGAAAGTATAGCAATGGGTTATCTCTTCTAATTTTTAGTTATTCTCTGCCTTGCAGTTGAGAAGAAGAAAACCAAAAGCAGCAAAATCTCCCACCTCAAAAGGCCTGACAGAGCAACATGGAGAAAGGTATCAGCTTTCAAACAAATGCATACCTCTACAGCCTTAGAGCATACAGCACAGAATAAAATTCAGTCAAGTAGAAGTTTACTTTCAACACTTTTAACAAATGAAAACAAGCAATTATGCATTGAGACAAGACTATTGTTGTGTAATAGGAACTGCAGTGCTGTGACTATTTCTGGTTTTCCTAATCTTTACTCCCATGGTTCACTATGCTTTTTGCTCTTTAGAATTTTACTGAGAGATTTTTCATTGTTTTGTCCACCTCTACTATCTATGCTTCTTGCATTTTAAAGCTGTTTACTCTTCAAGATTTCCCATTTTCCACTCTTCCTAGTGTACTGAGTGTTGGCGTTGATGTAGCTTAAGAGTTAGCATGACTAGGCCGCTTAAGCAAAACAGTTCGCATAACTGAACAGGCCGCTGGAAAGGACAGCTAAGAATAACAATTGAGAAAGTTCTGATAGTGCACATGATGTGGGTTAGCAAAACCAAGATGTGTTCAAGGTAGTGGAGGTGGTCTGTTGCTATTAGTGTTAGTGCATAGTTGCCAATCATAAGGGAATGTGGGGTGTGTGAACAGCGGGTGATTTATGTCTGTAGCCTATCCGAATAAGCGTGATCGCGTGTGTAGATATGAAAAATGTGTATAACCACGCAAGCAGACCAAGAAATCGAATCGACTGTGCATTGCATCAATGTGTGAGAGTTGTTCCTGTCCCTGCATGGATGCTGAAACTGGGCAACTGAGCAAAAATAAAACTGTAATAAAACTTTTTTGGATATACCTATTGCATTATTTCCTGGTATTCTTAAGCATATTATGTTTCCACAGCTGAATATAATGAGGATTAATTTACACACTTCAAATTTTATTCCCACTTGTTTTGATGTCTGCATACTCTGGAAAAGAAGCTCACGCGGTCTATATTTGAAGAACAAGTAAGTATCTCTTGTCTGAACTTTCTAGTTTTCCTTTCCACAGAGCTGAGTACTTGCTTTGGTTTTAAAAGCTCTTCACAGTATTTACAGAAAGGTGCAGAAGTTCTTTGCAGTGAATTATTACAAAAGGTTTTAGAAAACTCTTCAGATACAGCCAGTCATCCCAAGGTCATTTCTGCCACTGATTGCAAACATGATACCTTTCTGTATGAGCGAGACTGCCGAATCTTCAGAAATGCCCCTAAAGTTTGAAGATCTTTCTGTAAATAGACACCTGTGCAGCACTGGATCACTGTATTCTTTCTTTCACACTCCTTGTATTTTTCTCGCAAGTTTGTCAGTCTGATTCTCTCTCACACACACAAACAGAGCTGCAGACCCTTTCAGTATAATTTCTACCAGGCCACCACCCAAGTTATGAAATTTTTCTCTATTTTTACAGACCTCATCAGCTCCTGACACCTCTCTGCCAAGTTTGAACCTTGAGTGCATCATGGACAGGTACTAGAAGCAGTGAGAGTCGATTTGTCCATACAAAAAGCAATACACAATGCTTTCATATACACTGGTAATACAAGCATCATTGACTTAATATAGCAATATTTAAAAATCTAACAGTTCCATGCTTCATCCCACATTCAAAGATTTAATGTCAAAGTTGATGGGTGACTTGTACTTGTCGCGTTAATTTGGCAGAAAACAAACCCCCTTGTTTTCTAACGCTGTTCACCGAAGTGAGAGGCTAGGTGCGGCTAGGTTTAAATTCTGAGTGATGTCCAATTTGCCACTACCAGTCCAGTCACGTTTAATATGTATATTAAACTACCACGATTCTGGATACACTAATAGCAGTCTGCAACTTCAGTCCAGTCGTGCTCACGAACTGGCACAGCCGTATTTGGTCGCGTTCAGTGAGAAACTGTGACAACTGGCTACTGAAACAGTGCAGTTTTATTTGTGCAACAGGTATATAGGTTTTTTGAATTGCCGGTGATAGTGACTGTCTGCAAGAGAGCACGTGCAAATATAAAACGCGTGAAAGGTTATAAATAATACAGCCTGGCTATAGACATTAGGGAGTAACTATTCCTGAGAAAAGTGCTTAGTTTGAGTCTCACCCAAGGTGTCCCAAGGCGGGGAGAAGCAAGGCTCAGCCCGTCGGCCAATCCCAGCTGTCGGAGGCAGTCTGAGGTGGAGTTTCCCTCGACTTGCTCATGTTGTTATCTTCTTTTCCTTCGAAAATCTACGGTGTTATCTTCTTCTCTGAAAATCCCCCATTTCCCTGGCTATTTTTATAACCTTTCTACCTTTGAGGTGGAGTTTGAATGACTGTAGTCATACATACCTTTTATCATGATTGGTGTAAAATTTTCTCGCTTCCCATTTAAAGGTATAGTTTACGAAAAATCGAGAGGGCGGACTCGAAGACGGGTGGTCGCACCTCGGAGGCGGGTAGCCTTTGGGATGGAGGTGTGTTTTGGTATTAAAATGATATTAAAACAAGCACAGTTCACGAGAGGATAGCACTTTGGCAAGGTTTCGAAAACCTGTTGGCTCAGGGGGCCAGATGAGCTGCTTATCAGTTCTAGAGAACCATTTCTTCCCGCTTTATCATCATGGAGAAGGGCCACGGAGTCTCCACTCCGTTCCATACTTTATGGTACATTGCAGGGAGTCGCTGTGTTAGTGGATTCTCGCATGCCTGCTGCAGCTGTGTCTCATCCTCAGAGCTCCTTTTGATTCCATGCTTTTCCTCAATGGGTGAACACTGCTATGTTTTTCATATAAACCTTAATTTTCAGATGTAAACCCTTAATTTTACTAATAATTCCACAGACTACCTATAAGGCTGCAAATCTTCTTCGTTCCTGGCCTATCTCCTGTTGCTTCCTGCCTTAGCCGATTCCGGTCATGTCACTGCTTCCTGCCTTATCGTCGCTTCCACATCGAGATGCAGCTCTGCACCAATCGCAGCGAGTTGCAGCAGTTTTGACTATATATAGTTAAGAGTAACTAACCAATTAGAAGCCGTAATTGCTTTGCTATATATACCCTGTTTTGATGACTAATAAAGGAGAATGATCTTACTCACATTGGGATGGTATCGTTTCTACCGTTTCCGAGTTCCCACTCCTACAGCTGGTAGCAGAGGATGGTTAGATGATTTATGGATTAATCTCCCTGCGGCAGAGGATGGGCGATTTCCCCTGCCGGGTCTCCAAGACTGTGGTAAGCAGTGAAAGGAGCGAGTGGGATACGTCGGCTGGGAGTGGTGCTGCCTAAGCAGGCAGTCACGTACGGCCGCCTCCCAGAAAAAGGGGCCCGCTGGTGCTGCCTGGTGCAGACACAATTTAAAGTGGAGGTTGGAGCCGCAGGCATGGGGGTGGACACTGCGGCAACGTTACTCGTCAGTATGCTCTCTAAGAGAGGAATAAACGCAACGGCAAGCCAACTCATGAAGTTGATTAAGTTAGGGCAGCGATGGGGTCACTTTGTGGATACCCAGCTACTGTTTTCTGTCTCGGAATGGCGAGAGTTAGGAAAGACAATGTGGGAAAAGACAATAACGGGAGAGGAAAAGGAAGAAAAGGAGATAAAGGCTGTCCGGGAGCTTTGGCGAACAGTATTAGAGACTTTAAAAGCCACTGCCAGCTCCCCCCAGCAAGCAGATGAGGCTCCCTTTCAAAAATGTTTAATGGGGTCTCCGGCTTTGGTCAGACCTGGCCGCTGGAGCGATATCATAAGGGACGCTATCCTGGACCGACAGTGGGGTGCTGCTGCCAACAAAAGAAGTACTCAGGCGTTAGCCTGTCCTGGGGTACAGGTTAAAGGTCATGGCAAATGGGAACCACATGACTGGAAAATTTTACAACAGGCCCGTAATACCATATCTCAATATGGGGTGAAAGCTGAGGCCACTTGACAAATTGTTACCTGGATTTATTCTGCTGACTTAATGTGCCCGTATGACTGTCGGAGTTTAATGCGATTGTTGCTAACTCCTACTCAGTTCTTGTTGTGCGGATCAGCGTGGATACAACGGGTGGTAGATGAGGCAATGCGACATCTGGACCAGCTGGACCCTTATTATGGAATAACAGCAGAGGAAATAGTGGCCAGTGTCATTCAGAAAAGTCCTTTTGTTGCAAATGTACCACCTGAAGAAAGCCGTGAGCAGGGGCTGGGTCCAACAGACCCTGAGCAGGAATCGGGTCTGTTCCCCCCCCCCGGCTCACTGGAGGATGGGACAGTCACCTAGAAAGGAGCGAAAGCTCCATCAAAAAATTTTTACAGTGAAGTTTGAAAGAACAAAGTCTTGCAGTTTAAAATCCCTGAGAAAATCATTACTTGGAAATCAGTGCATACAGCTTTAAATGTTCTAAAACTTACAGAGACTATCTTACAAGCAGCTGCTACTCCTCTGCCCTTATCTCAAAAGCAAGGACAGAGCAGCAGTCTGTTGAAATTTAACCCTACATATGACGAAATTCCTACCGAACATGAGAAATGCGGGAAGTAAATCTGCCAGAACCTGACGATCCTTTAAATCCAGAGAAATGAGAAGTGGGGTGCAAAAATCCGGCATCCCGAAAGTGTACAACAGGGTCTCTCTACAGCAATTGGCGTACTGGACCTGAGATCAAAACGAGGTGAATTCCAACATAAAACTGCACAGTCCCTCAGACGCTGTACAGCCGCCATGCCAGCAGTCACTGCATCAGATGGGTCAGCAAACCTTACACCTGGTTGGGCGCATGGCCCGCCTCGGGCAACCGACCAGCTCAGAAGCGGCGCAGAGAGAACCATCTTTCTAACGTTCAAGGACTTGGTTGAAAAAAGTGTGTACAATTCAATTACTGCAGTAGAATTCCTTGTGAAGAAACAGCTGGACTTTATTATCTTTCCAGGGTTCAGATGGTTGTTGTTTCCTGCCACAGTACTGTTTTCACATCGAGATGCAGCTCTGCACCAATCGCAGCGAGTTGCAGCAGTTTTGACTATATATAGTTAAGAGTAACTAACCAATTAGAAGCCATAATTGCTTTGCTATATATACCCTGTTTTGATGACTAATAAAGGAGAACGATCTTACTCACATTGGGATGGTATCGTTTCTACCGTTTCCGAGTTCCCACTCCGACAATCTCCCACGGTAATTTCTGCCACTCCTTCCAAGCATAATGCTTCTTGCTTCTTGTTAGCTATGTCTTCTAGGGCAATTTATGAAAAAGGGGTTTTCAACATATTTTTCAGAGATATATGACTGATTTTTTTATTTTTTTTTTATCAGATAGCAACGCCAGAACTGGGGCATACTTGCTTCTGAAGGGAGAGATGGGACTTATCCTGTTTTCTGAAGTAAATATTAAGATATGGAAGTCACTACATATGTCTCAGGCACCTGCTCGCCTTAGCAAATGCAGGGATAATTCTTAATGAGTAGACTTCAGTGTTTCCTCAGAAATAATGTATTTCTTGTGGCATAGTCTTAAAACAATAGTTTGACCAACACCAGAACAGTTTCCAGCATGAAAGCTGTGGTAACAACTCTTACAAGAGAATTTTGATGTGGACCTAACATTCAGATTTAGCTATAGTTAGCAACTGCTGAAAGCTGCCTCCTGGTAAGATCTGGCCGGTCTCATGCTTATACAAGTTCTGTCATACTGTCCTTCTTCAGTGAATACACAGAAGACTTGATTCTTCTGGGCTGTCATTCAAGCACCAGTTGCAAGATTGTTTTCCATTAAAATTATGCATTTGGGAGAAGATGAGCTCTGTCATCAGTCATGCCTCTATATGATACTGACACTATATCAAACCTTATTTTTAGTTATAAGAGGCTTCTGATATGAGGAGAATAACACATGCACAATATACACAAAGCACAGTAATTTCTGTTAAAAAAAAGTCATGCAATTTATTTCTTATCTAGTTCTCATTTTCCTCAGGGCATGAACAGAGTCTGGCATCTCGCCTCCCCTTGGGACCAGGCTGCCTTTGCCAGAGGCCAGCTCTGAGGGGGCTCACGTGCAGGACTCAGGGCTGGGTGAGAGTGTTGCTGTGTGACTGTGAGCCCAGAGCAGCCCTGTGGGCTGGGACTGATCCTGACAGCTGTCATGGGACTTGCTCTGCAATTCTTGTTCAGATATGATAGGACTGTCCTTCTGTCCTAAAAGGACACTGCCTCTGCCTGCCTCGCTGTCACGCTGCTTTCCATTGCAAAGCAGCCCACTCTTGTGGCCCTTTACACCAACTTTATCCAGAGATGCTGACTCAGAGACGTTTATCATTTCAGGTCAGAAAAACTTTGAAGTAAGCGGAAGAGGAGGCATGCATTCTCAGTTAAGCTCTAAATTTGCTTTTCTCAGGAAGAATATGGGTTTTTAACAAAGACCTCTTCAAAGCCTTTGCATTATACTTGATAGTTCAGCGCAGGAACTCTGAGTAATGCATACTACTTGTGTGTCTCAGGAGCTGTTTAGAAACAGATTGCATATATGAAATATGTGGCTTTTATACAACCTGCATTGATATAATTGCCTCTGGGCAATTGATTTAAATTTAAAAATCCATTACAACTGACTTTATAGTTATATGAACCATGAATACAGAAGAATATCTAGCTAAATTTGTTTGTCTATGAAAAGTGATGCTATTGGCATGAAGATATGAAAGCTATCAGTATTAGGAACTATCAGAATCAGCACGTTCACTTAAACATCCGGAAAGTTGTCAGAATGATTCTGTTTAAAAGAAAATGATGTGTGAAGATGAGTTAGAAATATGTTATTCACTTCGCTTGCCTAGAGCAACACCTTTGCCTGCTAACTTTAAATGATCTATTTCCACATGCAATTACATGATTTCCATGAAGTCTATGATAATATTAGCATAGAAATATGTCATTGAATATGAATAAATTACCATAGCTAACCCAAGGAATATGGAGCAATACTTAAAGTGCTGCTCTGATATCACATGTAACTAGGCAATGGACGGTCTGAGAGGATCTACAGAATGTCTACTTCATAAACCTTCATTTGCCACAAGCCACAACATACTTTCAAGAGTGTATAACAAATTTCTGCAATGAAAGACCGTACAGCATTATGGTCTCAGGGGGAGAGATCAGGAACATCCTCAGTATCCTAGATTCCTTTAGTAGTAGGTGACCTGCACAGTGGATACATGAAATATGTTCTGTTTCATTAATAATCGGCTGTGTGTTTGTTGTATCAGAGGTGTCACTTACAAGCATACATCAACTCTTTTTGCATGTATACTTCAGAATTAGCTTAAATCAAGACAGCTTGAGGAACTGCACTGAGAAGTGACTTGAAGTTCTCTTGGCAAGGCCTAATGATAAATGGTAATGCACTCAGTTATGAGAAGCTGAAATGCGGTATACTTCCAGTATGCATGTTAAATTTAGTTTTGACATCTTCATTTACATTCTGCAAGGGGGAATAGAAAACACATTAGCGAAACTGACAGCTAAATTGGGAAAAGTTGCAACAAGGACAGAGAAATAGCACAAAGGGAAACAGGGATTTGAAACAGAAAATAAAATATGTTCAGAAAATTGCAGACCAAAACAAATAAGAATTTAGTATTCCCTCCAACACATCCAAGGAAAACTGCAGCATAAGAGACTGAAAATTACCAGTTGTCAAGAGAGGTTGAGATCCTGAGTTGTATGAAAATAAAGACAGTTGACTTTTTCACTGCTGGAAATGCAGGAACATCCATCCATATGCGGCCATTTGTCACTGTGTGTTTTTATCTGTCCTCATATAGCAGGAAAATCTTATTTTTGTTTATTATAGTTAGAGATATAATTTCTCAAATTTATATTGTTATTTTCAAGAAAGACATTGAATTAATAGATTGTGATGATCAGCTTCTGAGGAATACTAAAATAATCAAAGGTATGTGGTTTAGGTTTAGGTAAGCAGTTTGTGTGGGAGCTCATCAGAGCAGCCTGAAAATGTCCACTGAGCAATATCAAGGAAGAAGAAAGTTCAAGATTCTACAAGTAGGTGCACAGATCAGGGAGTAAGTTGGGTAAAATTATGAAACTGAAAATTCAGAACCAAACCAGTACTTTCGAACAGTGAGGTCTATTATACTTTGGGAACTTTTCTCAATGAGAAGTAATGAAAGTTCCATTACTCTGGCCAACTTGCATTATGTGAGCCAGTCCAATTTTACAGCAGTGAATAATTGCATTGGCAGGGAGATGGACTAGATGACTCTAAAAACTTTTTCCATCCCTAGCTTTTATGACACAAAAGAAATCATCTGGAAATACAGATTGCAATGGGAAATGTCTTCTTCCTAACGGTTACAAATAAAGGCACTTTCCAGATAACATCCTCTCCTTTTTATTTTTCTGCTCTGACTACACATTATCACATATGTTTTTAAGATAAATTAATAACATACATTTTAAAAGAAAAAGTAATACAGGGAAAAGAGCATTGAAAAGAATCATGCTGTGTTTAAAACCGGAAAATCATTTTGCATTGGCAAAACCAACAAGTTCCTTTTCATTTAAAACAGTTGTAGACAATGTAAGTGAAACTCCTGTATGTCCAGTGCTAATTCAAATGAGCATAAAGAAAGCACAAGAAACTGAACCAAATAGAAGAAAAACTGAAGAAAATCAATAATGAACCCCATCTCACACAAATTTAATTTGTTTAGTGTTACAATCCACCTAAAAGCTCTTATCTTTTGGACTTTTTTTTCCACTAGAAAATACTACACCCTACTGGGAGGACATTGAATGCATTCAGGGTTGGGAGGATGAAAGATATTTCTTCCACTTCTGCAAGGCTATGTTTCTTTCTTTCTTTCAAATGCACAACAAACTCACTATTACACGGGGCGATGAGAAACGTACATTCACTAGAACTCTGTAAGAACTTCACATCATCAGTAACAATGTGAAGAATCTCAAATTTGAAGAAAATTGCTAACATTACAGTCACGTATAGCAGTTTCCAGTGTTGCTAGAGACATTAATGTTCAAAGTATCTGCTCTGGACATGTTTGTCCCACTTCATTGGTGAGATGAGTTTGCATTTTTTACAGTAATATGCTTTCATAACTCTTACTTCCACATGTTTCAAAGATATTGATAGACAACTACTTCTGTGTTAGACACTATCCTATTTTTATATTTTTTATGTAGAAAATAGGTGAGATTCTCTATTGTAAGCTTGATATTATGATCATTTGAATTTCTTCAGCAGGACTGAAAATAAGTACTCTACTTTGTTAAGTAGCACATTTACTGGAAGCCATGTGAGATCATATAAGATCACAAATAATCTACAGTGAAATCCAGTAGTTTTTCTGGCTAGATTTATATGCCTTTTTGTATCCTTATGCCTGTCTACATGTATATATATGTACAAAGTGCATGTATATGTATATGTATGATAATAATGTAGCGACAATATGAGTAATAATGTATTATGTATAAAATATATTTTTATATATACTTCAAATATATTACTAGTTTAACACAAATTCAACTACCTAGATATCATTATATTTTATTGCAGAATCACTGTCAACATTATTACTGAATTCCATAACAAAATTTCTGTCTCTTCCTCAGCTCATTTATCTCACAATAGGTTTGGAGATATGATTACACATACATAACCATGACAGCAAAAGCATTTGAATAGAAAACATTCTACACGACGGGTCTTAGCACATCAAACTCATTCTTTCATCAAGATTTCAGATCTTCAGAACAAGGGTTTGAAAGTGCTCTGATGTGTTGTGAAAGTTCTTGTTTTGTGAGCTTGTGGAAAAGGTGGGGGTCATATGCAAGTCTAGAAGCAAATGCTGTTTTTATATTCAAGTAGTGCAATAATAGTGTAAACTCTGGCATAACTCCTTTAAATTCCAGTAATCAAGAAGCACATAAACATATGATTAGGTACATCCATATTTCCATTCAAATATGTGTTTATGACCATTCATTTGTCTACGCTGAAAAAATTGCAAGAAAAATATGCAGAAAAATATACAAGCTACTCGGCTTGCAAAACATGGCAATGAGCTCTGCACTCTCATCAGCTATTTAGCAGCTTATTCTTTTATCTGAAGAAGACAAAAGGATATCTGATCTTTTGAAGAATGATAAATAAGGAACAATTAATCCAACTTAATCCAAAAGATTTAATTTACAGCCTTTTCAATTTTCTTTATCTTTCAAGCTTTTTTGAAGCTTCATTCGATCCTCCATCTATATTATGATACAGCTTACTATTCTTAGCACTGGTTCCTTGATCCCTTTTGGGCTAATCTTTGGAAAACACCTGCTGACATTATCAAATAGAGTGTGAGACACCGAAGAGATAAAGCAACAGAAAGAAGTCGTATGGCTATTGGAAGCATACCCTCTGCAAAACAATGTTAACAAAAGAAAATTGATGAGGCAATGAGAGAACCACAGACCAAGATGTACAGTGTCATTGTTATTTCTAGACAATTTGAAGCATAAGTTATTAAAATGTCTAGCAGCTGTCCTTTACAATGATGATAAAACAGAAACATTCTCAGTAGCTGGCATCTAGCATGAAGTCATGCTGTTCAGAAAGCCTATAAATCTACATGCTGTTTACCATGTTTCACACATGCAGAAGGATGCACAGGCCTAACAAACAAGTAAAAAGAGTATTACAGAAAATATTTCCATCTTCAGGAGTGTGCACTATATCTATTCATGAAGACTGCAACATAAGCCATTAAGAAAAAGATAAGTAGATAGATCATTTTTGCTACAGGCACAACGTGCAGAAGCGTCTCAGCTCTTCAGTTTGCCAAAGTTGTGATCAGAAGGTAGATGATCCATTTATATATAAGAAAACAAGTACTTGATCATTATCCAAGTCTCACCAGACTACCTACATAATGAAAAGTACAGATTTGTAACGGATTTAGCTAAGAAAACACAAATTTCTATCAGAATGAATAATTCCAAACTGACCAAAGCTGGGAATATTAAGCTGGATTCATTGTGGTGAAGATGATTGATCAGTATTTCTGCTGTATTAATCTTGAGTGATCAGAGAAAAAAACTCAGTAACACTACAGAATATACACAACTATCTGAGTTCCACTTTAATTTATAGTCTCCTGGTTTATGTAAGAGATTTCTGTAGGCTAAGACAAGTCCATAAAAACGGGTCCCTACATTGAGCAGCCAGTGAACTACAACAGTTTAAAAGCTAAGCCCTTTATAGAGAAGAATGTATAAATCATGCTACAACACTTCCTTTTTCTCTTTATTCATGGACATACTCTGGGAAAATCAACATTCTGTAGGGATTTTAATTTGACTGAGATTTAGATTGCTCTTCCTATATAAACATGTTCATTACAGACTCTGTTCACATTTATGGGGCTGAACTTGTTAGGAATATATCAAATCATATACAATTTCATTATAAATATTCATACAAACTTTCTTACTATATATTACTTACAGGAACTACATAGGAGTTGCTGCTGAATGATGTACTGCTCCAAATTTCCAACACATTCTCTTTTGGACTGCTAAAAAGATTAGTTTTCTCTCAGCTCAAAGTACTATATGCTATTGTCAGTTATGGACAAAAATGACAAACACAGAGCACGTGACCTGCGAAATATACCTTTAGAATCACTTCAATTTGGTACTGGCAAAGTATGGCTTATTTTAGGTTTAGCTCTAAGTTAGTCACTCATACAGCACAGAGGATTATAATTTGAATTCTAACCTGACTGCAGTAAATACAATCTTCTACATTTACAATTATATCAAAAGCAACCAATGATTTTATATTAAATCATCTTATAATTTGCATTAAAATATCTTGTGATGTTAATCTTGGATTATTAAAAACGCCATGAAATGTATTTCAAAATGTTCTTGGTCTTTGAAAGCAGTGAAGAATATTCAGCTCCTTCATTGTTTTCATCGGAAAAGATCACAGAATCACAGAATAGTAGGGGTTGGAAGGGACCTCTGTGGGTCATCTAGTCCAACCCCCCTGCCGAAGCAGGGTCACCTACAGTAGGCTGCACAGGATCTTGTCCAGGCGGGTCTTGAATATCTCCAGAGAAGGAGACTCCACAACCTCCCTGGGCAGCCTGTTCCAGTGCTCCGTCACCCTCAGAGGGAAGAAGTTCCTCCTCATGTTCAGACGGAACTTCCTGTGCCTCAGTTTGTGCCCATTGCCCCTTGTCCTGTCACTGGGCACCACTGAAAAGAGCTTGGCCCCATCCTCCTGACACCCACCCTTCAGATATTTGTAGGCATTTATAAGGTCCCCTCGCAGCCTTCTCTTCTTCAGGCTGAACAAGCCCAGTTCCCTCAACCTCTCCTCGTAGGGGAGATGCTCCAGTCCCCTCACCATCCTTGTAGCCCTCCGCTGGACTCTCTCCAGTAGCTCTTCATCCTTCTTGAACTGGGGAGCCCAGAACTGGACACAGTACTCCAGATGAGGCCTCACCAGGGCAGTGTAGAGGGGAAGGAGAACCTCCCTTGTCCTGCTGGCCACACTCTTCTTGATGCACCCCAGGATCCCACTGGCTTTCTTGGCAGCCAGGGCACACTGCTGGCTCATGGTTAACCTGTCGTCCACCAGGACACCCATGTCCCTCTCCGCAGAGCTGCTCTCCAGCAGGTCCACCACAAGCCTGTAATGGTGCATGAGGTTGTTCCTCCCCAGGTGCAGGACCCTGCACTTGCCCTTGTTGAACCTCATCAGGTTCCTCTCTGCCCAGCTTTCCAGCCTATCCAGGTCACGCTGAATGGCAGCACAGCTTTCTGGTGTATCTACCACACCTCCCAGTTTGGTGTCATCAGCAAACTTGCTGAGGGTACATTCTAACTCTTCATCCAGGTCGTTGATGAAGAAGTTAAACAAGACTGGGCCCAGTACTGACCCCTGAGGGACACCACTTGTCACCAGCCTCCAACTAGACTCAGCGCCGCTGATGACAACCCTCTGAGTTCTGCCATTCAGCCAGTTCTCTATCCACTTCACCGACCACTCATCCAGCCCACACTTCCTCAGCTTCCCCAGGAGGATATCATGGGAGACTGTGTCGAAAGCCTTGCTGAAGTCAAGGTAGATAACATCCACGGCTCTCCCTTCGTCTACCCAGCCAGTCATGTCATCGTAGAAAGCTATCAGATTGGTGAGGCATGATTTCCCCTTGGTGAATCCATGCTGACTACTCCTGATAACCTTCTTTTCTTCCACTTGCTTCATGATGGCCTCCAGGATAAGCTGCTCCATCACCTTTCCCGGGATGGAGGTGAGGCTGACCGGCCTGTAGTTCCCTGGGTCCTCCTTCTTGCCCTTTTTGAAGATTGGAGTGACATTGGCCTTTCTCCAGTCCTCGGGCACCTTTCCTGTCCTCCAGGACCTCTCAAAGATGATGGAGAGTGGCTCAGCAATGACATCCGCCAGCTCCCTCAGCACTCGTGGGTGCATTCCATCAGGGCCCATGGATTTGTGGACATCCAGATCGCTTAAGCGATCCCTCACACAGTCCTCCTCGACCAAGGGAAAGTCATCCTCTCTGTAGGCTTCTTCTCTTACCTCCGAGGCCTGGGATTCCTGAGGGCCAGTCTTAGCACTGAAGACTGAAGCAAAGAAGGCATTCAGTAGCTCTGCCTTCTCCGCATCCTCCGTCACCAGGACACCCGCCTCATTCAGCAGCGGCCCCACATTGTCCCTAGCCTTCCTTTTGCTGCTGATGTAGTTGAAGAAGCCCTTCTTGTTGTTTTTGACATCCCTTGCCAGCTTCAGTTCCAGGTGAGCCTTGGCCTTCCTCGTCGCATCCCTGCATGCTCTCACCACGTTTCTATACTCTTCCCAAGTGGCCTGTCCCTCTTTCCACATGCCATGCACCTTTCTCTTCTGCCTGATCTCCGCTAGAAGCTCCTTGTTTAACCATGCAGGTCTCCTGCCTCCTTTGCTAAATTTCTTTCTCAGGGGGATGCATTGCTCCTGTGCATGGAAGAAGTGTTGTTTAAAGAGCGACCAGCACTCATGGACCCCCCTGCCTTCGAGAGCCCTGGCCCACGGGATTCCTCTGAGTAGCTCCTTGAAGAGGGCAAAGTCAGCCCTCCTAAGGTCCAGGGTTTTGATCCTGCTTCCTCCACGCAGGATCCTGAACTCGACCATTTCATGGTCACTGCAGCCGAGTCTACCTCCAACCTTCACGTCCTCCACCAGTCCCTCCTTGTTTGTTAACACGAGGTCCAGCAGTTCGCTTTTCCTTGTTGGTTCCTCCACCACTTGCATCAGAAAGTTATCATCGATGCTCTGTAGGAACCTCCTGGATTGCGCCTGCCTAGCTGTATGGTCTTCCCAGCTGATGTCAGGGTGGTTGAAGTCCCCCATGAGAACCAGGGCCTGTGACTGTGAGGCTGCTTGCAGCTACCTGTAGAAGGCCTCATCAACCTCCTCCTCCTGGTCAGGTGGCCTGTAGTATACACCCACCGTAATGTCACCCTTATGAGCCTGTCCCTTAATTCTAACCCACAAGCTTTCAACTCCTTCTTCACTTGCCCTCAGCCCAAGCTCAATGCATTCCAGTTGCTCCCTCACATATAGAGCAACTCCCCCACCTCTCCTTGTTGGTCTGTCTTTCCTAAAGAGTCTGTAGCCATCTATGACAGCATGCCAGTCATGCGAGTTGTCCCACCACGTTTCTGTGATGGCGACCAAGTCGTAGCCGTCCTGCTGTATAATGGCTTCCAGCTCCTCCTGTTTATTGCCCATGCTACGTGCATTGGTGTAAACACACTTGAGCTGGGCTGTCAATCTCACCCCTGGCCTTGGCACTCCAAGCCTAGGCTCATCCCTAGTGAGCTGGGCAATATCCCCTTCCCCCTTCGAACCTAGTTTAAAGCCCTCTCAATGAGCCCCGCCAGCTCGTGGCCAAGAATTCTTTTCCCCCTTTGTGATAGCTGAGCTCCACTTGTTGCCAGCAGGCCCGGTGCTGTGTATACCTCCCCATGATCAAAAAAGCCAAAATTTGACCGATGGCACCAGTCCCTGAGCCACCTGTTAACCAGGTGAGTTTTCCTGCCCCTTTCAGTGCTGTTCCCTGCCACTGAAGGGATGGAGAAAAACACCACCTGCGCCCCTGATCCCTCAACCAGTCGCCCCAGTGCCCTGAAGTCCCTTTTGATGGCCTTGGGACTTCTTTCTGCTACCTCATCCCCGCCAACCTGCATTACCAAGAGGGGGTAGTAATCAGAAGTCTGCACCAGACCAGGGAGTTTCTTCGCAACATCCCTAACCCGGGCCCCAGGGAGGCAGCAGACTTCCCTGTGGGATGGGTCCAGTCAGCAGATCGGGCCCTCTGTTCCCCTCAGAAGGGAATCACCTATGACAATGACCCTCCTTTTTTTCTTAGTTGAGGCAGTTGTAATACGTGGGGCTGTCTGACTCGTTCTAGGCAACCCCCTGGATGGAGCCTCACCTTCACCCACATCCTCTGTGGCCAGTCCCTCACATTCCAGAGCCCCATATCTGTTGCTTAAGGGCAACTGGGCAGGTGAGGGAGGCCGGGGGGAAATTCGCTTGCCCCCCCGAGCAGGGACCTGTTTCCATTCCCCCCCATCTCTTAGGCCCCCTCTTTCTGCTCGGTGGCAAGAGGGTTGGGGGTTCTCTGCTTTCTGTGGAGCCGCCTCCTGCTGCCGCTGCCTCAGGGAGGGCAGGGTGCGGCTCCACCAGTCGATCTCCCTCTCACACTCCCGGATGCTCCTCAGCCTCTCCACTTCCTCCTTCAGTTCTGCCACCAGGCTGAGCAGGATGTTTACTTTATAGGATGACTACATCCTATACACTGCATTAAACATTAACATGGAAGATAAATTTCTTAGTGTATATTTATAGCATGGAAGATAAATTTCTTAGTGTATATTTATTCTGGAAACCAAAAATCTGTTTGCACCATGTGGAATCAAACAAAGACTGATTTAATTTAGTTATCTTGTGTAACAGTAGCTCTGAAGTTAAAGTACTATCGGCTTCATCATGGGCAATTAGGACTTGCAACTAGTGTGTACATCTGTGACCACAACTTCACAATTGCTTGACATTCCATGTAAATTAAGGTAGCTTGAAAATAGTACAGCTCATTACTGGCTGCAGCACGGACATTCTCTCAGATGTTGTGGTGACTGTTACCTTGAAGGAGGATGTTCAGACCCTATTTACACTTCAGGATAGAGGAGCACTCTCTAGTCCCACCTGGACTGCAGGAGCAGCACTAGATACACACCACTCCATCTTCTCGTCAACCCCTTCCTATGTTCCGATTCTTATGGGATTTCCACCAGCTTCGTAGAATGAGAAAGGAGATGTAACACGTTCTTCCAGGTCCTGACCAGTCAGCTGCAGACCTTAATGAACACACAGACGAAATTTAAAGCCCCTTTACCTAGCTTAGATAAACCAGTCTACTTTTTGTGAGACAACAGCACTGAGGAACAAAGCTGTGATGCTCTGCATGGATCTGTTTCACTTCTTCAGTAACACTAATTCAGTGTCAGAAGAATATGGGTTCTTGTCAATTCCTCTTTGAACTCTTACCATTACTGAGGTGTATGCAGACAGGAGTCACAACAGAGGCAAAAGCAGATCTGCTGGAGTTGGTCTCAGTATAAAAAGAAGCCCTTAATTTTATCTACCATAATTTCAAAGACACAATCTAACATTCTAGATGTTAACACAATACCTCTATGCAGAGCTTTCATGGAAAGTTATTGTATTATAATGATAATTTTCTTAATCTATAATCAATAAAACCACAGTCTCTCAACAGTTCATTGGCTGGTCTTCTCTTTTGTAGATATACTTGTTGCTTGATTACTGCTTTCTAGACCTGACTTGGAAACACTTTTCCATTATTGATTTTTCTCTGATTTTGCATATTGCATTAGTGAACCAAGTAGAAAAATGACATTTCTTAAAAAATCCTCAAAGGTATTCAGTGGAGAATGACATGATGACTGTCAGCAGAAGAAATTAATTTCCATAAAGGCTCTCATTTAACTTTTATTTAATTTGACTTTTCCATTTTTTGTAAGATGCAAAAATAGAATATCACTGCATTCCAAAAATAGTTTTAAATAATAATGTAACTTCTGCATTAATAAAACACTTATCTTTTTTTTATGACATGCATTTTTTCAAAATTCGCACAGTCTTCTAGAAGTTAAAATTTCAAACAATTAGGTTTTTAGTTAGGAGAACATTCCACTGTAAGTGTATCAGTCTTCACTTCTCTTGACTGCTTTCCTCAGCAACTGACCCAGAAGAAATTGTGTTTTCACTGAGCTGCTTGACCGTCCTAAGAGGTATCTAAGATCTATGCAAACTAAGAGGTATCTATCCGGTTTTTCTGCTTTACTAATGTCTACACTGTTGTGATAAAATCAGGCCTGACACTGCTTTGCCTGGTAAAACCTTGCTATTCCACAGAGTTTCATTTCCTGTCAAGTATTCATTAAACTTTTTTTTTTACAGCTGCATAGTTCATCTTTCCAGCAGTCCTAACCAGAAAACCTATAAGAATGTCATATGTCTCATCACCCATGCAATAAACAAGGATGTTTACTTGCTCTTCATCAGAGAGTGCCTCTGATTACTTCTGTGGTGAAAATCTCTGACCCTGTAGTGACTTGGTGAAATTAAAGGATGAGGTTTCAAAACAGTTAATATTACATTTCTACTGCTAAAAGGTCCATATTTTGTCAGTACAAAAGCAATAATAAAAATATAAATCTGTCCATATTACTTGAAGAGAATAAAGTTCACATTTTGGTTTCATACAATGATTCTACAGAATCTGACTACAAGGCTGCCTTCCATCAAAAACAGACAAATATTGCAAGCATAATCACAAAATAAGCCACCATGATGAGAATCTCCACCCTATCTCCTTTTCAGCCTGCAGTCTGAAGCATGTCCTTGGACTTGATAGATAGGACACGGTTAAATTTTACTGTGGATTGCTTTTTTGTCTGTAAGATACTTAAAGGAACGTTGCATTTCATTGTTTCATATTGCTGCAGTAATCACGCAGCTGAAAGTACAGACAAAGTATAGCTAACAGGCAAATCTTTAACTGCAAAGTGAAAGACTTGAAATGGTCCAGCTTAACACTTGAGCTGACTGTTCTCTCCAAAACATTTTGTATTTGCACTAAAAGATCCCCAGAGTGTTGAGAAATTAGATGTGAAGAGAGTAAAGAAAAAGACAAATATTAAGCCTTGCAGAAATCCAGCCTACTGAAAAATAAACACAAACAAATCTATAGGGTTCATGATTTTTGCATGATTCTCACAAGGTGAGAATCCATTATTTTCCAGATAAGTAGAAAAAAGTCAAAATCTGATGGGCAGTTTGTTGAATGTTACTACTTATCGGCTTTCAACTGAGCTATATTCTATACAGATACGTTACATTATCTTCTACTTCTGTGCGAGCCGAAGGCTTCATTCAAGCTGAGAAAAGTTAGTTCTGTTTCATTCTGTGTATTCCCAACCCCAATTTTGTTACCATAAAAAGATATACTTTACAGTATGGTGGCTTACCTAAACTTAGTTATCTATGTCTTTATGTATGCCTTAAACATGTTTACATTTTTCCAAGTAATAGTCTTCTGTCTAACAAGAAAACAGCATCCTCATCTTTAAAAAGTTTATCATTGAGAATGAAGAAATGAAGAAAAAGGACTAAGGAGCTGAAAAATATTTATACATACATAGATTTATCAGGGTAGTTAAAACTATAACTGGAGATAACTGAAGGAGGGTTTTTTTTAGTAGTTTCTGCTGCTCTTAAAAACAGCAGATTTTAAGAACATTAGGGTTATAACACAAACTTCAATAATACGCTTTGGACAAGCACACTGATGCTTATTTTAAACTTCCTATTTACATCCTAGATGCAGTAACAGGGTGCTTACAAAACCACATATCTATGTGCACCACTTCTGTGACATGGGAAGTAATGTACCCAAGAAAATTGTTCATCAGTTCTGCACAAAGGCACTCAAAATTACATTTCTCAATAATGGCCTGAAGTGTCAGAAACTGTCATAACTTTATGTATTGATTTAACCTGCACTCCTACCATATTGATTTGTCAGGGTGTTCTTAGGAAGTATTTATACGCTAATAATACCACCTTCTGTATTTTCTCCCATATAAGAAGTTGGGAAAACCAAATAACATTTCAAAAGTTGTTCATGTCTTCTAACAAGACTTCAAGGACCTCTATTGACATAAGCTTGTTAAGAAATAAACACAGTGTGAAATCCCTGTGTAAAGTTAGCATTGAATTTTCCCAGTGTATGTTAAACTTTGAGAAAACAAATATCTAATCTCCCTTGTATACCAAGTCTTTGTTATGCTAAATTGTCAGCATAGTTGTCGCTCTATTATAAATAATGTGTTTGAGTTCGGTAGTTATTTTCCATAGATCTTACCAAGCTATTATTTCACAACCAGGCAACATAAACATCTTCCACTCTAAAAAATATATATATAAAAACCCATCTGAATAACAGTAATGCACTTTAATACAAAAGTCAGTGAACGTATTTGGCGTTCATTCTAATATTCCATACTGATTAAGATGCTTGTTTTATGACATGCACCTGGTCTTCTGTATTAAACTAAAGGTGTGTGTCACACTACATTTCTCCAGAGCACGGGACATTCTTACCTGTACAAATAATTTGAAGCTGCCATTTGTAAACATCATAATACTAAAAGGTTTAACAATAAAAGTGATTAATTACCAATTTTCTATGGTTTAAATGCTATGTGATTTCCTGATTTTTTAAAAAAATTGTTTGCTTATTATGATTGGTTTGTTGCGTTGCTGCAGTGAACTCCTGGTACACTTAGAGACAATTTGTGTCCCAAAGCAATATTGTTACTGGAGTCTGTTAACTGCAATGCTTTAGTGTGATCTAATGGCTATAATAGGTTCAAGTAGAATTCAGCAGACCTAAATTCTCTTGGTTTTGCTACTCTGCTACTATCTTACCACAGAGAAACTACTTCTGTTCTCTGTTCTCTGGCTTTAACTACTTACACTGCTAGCTTTTGGGCTTAGAGACTGTTTCTTAGTATACATACACACATTGTTGAGCACAGTGAGGCCTTGATCTCACAATTTGTACTTTTGGGCATTACTGTCAAACAGATATAATAGTATCCTTTGCTAGCTAATAATCTTGACTTTAGCAATGCCGAACACTCTAACTTGGCAGTTCTCTCAGCATTTCTGTTCATCTCTTCTCTCAAGAAGAATAAACTCCCTATGTAACTGTTTTTTCATACTCTTAGCTATCTAAAAGAAATAAAACTCTCTTCTCACCTCTTCTAATCATCAATATCCTAACTGAAACCATTGGTAGCTGTAGTCAGTGAATTACTGGATTGAACTTGAAATCACAAATTGTTACAGTGGGATGGAGGGCAGGTTTCAGAAAACGCAAGTTGTTGCAAGGAATTCTTAACAATTGCCAGATAAATAACTTCTCTTCTGACTGGTGTAAAGGTTCGTAGAAACCCTCTATTAAGGGGCAGTTTTCAGTGCATTGACAATTCCAGCGTCCGAGATTCAAGAGAACAATGACTGGAAACCACTTAAAGGATTGCAACATTAGAGCTAGATACTTCAGAAACTGCATACAACCTTACAGATCTATTTAAAGTGTTCCAGCTGTCTATTCTACAGATGCTTGAGATGGATGGATTTTTCATCAGTATTGATAATGTTTCCCTGGCTCTGCCTGAGAGAGCTTTAATAATTGCATTGAGACTATTTTGACTTTCCTACTGTATGTGTTTGCAATGTCAAAATTTAATTTGGACTTTCTTTTGTATGAAAAGACCACAAAGCATTGAAAATATGTTCTTGAAAATTTTATACTTAAATAGCTATTAACATCTACTTAGGATCTCAGACTGTAGACTGGTGCCTTTATCCTGAAGATTTAAGGAACATAAAGCCAGAGAGAAAGGCGTATAAGAAGTTAGGAACAGATTAATCTCTGCAATTCTTCAAATATTTCTTTCAGTATTCTATCACTTGCAAGTGAAAATATTTTCATGCCTATCTGAAAAAAATCAATACTTACACTTTTACTAATTCGTTCTGTAAAAAAAATCCTTCAAAAAAGAAACAAAATCTTGTTCTTATATACCTAGGCTTATTCTATTTTGCATATTTTTATAATTCAGAATAGGTGTTACATATAATGAGCTAGCAACTCATCATATTGGGGATTTTTATGATAAATTGGGTAATATAGATTATCTTCAGGAAAATATTCCTTCTAATATACAAGTGGAGTGAAAAAATAAACTGAAAATTATAAATTCACTTTGATTTGTTATTGGTTTTAGGAATAATAATTAAAAAATATGTATTATTATACTTGGGATTGAAGTTTTCTTTCTCCATGAAACAAGTGTTACACGGATATTAGAAAAATTTACTTCCCATTTACTCAAAGAATTAGTTTTTTGGGAAAGTCCTGTTTTCAGGAATAAGAAAAAGCTCCCAATGCTTATCACCGTTTCTTCCTTGGGTGCTGAATGGCTGCCAGCTAACCTCAGCTGTGAAGGAATTTTTTGAATTTTCACACTTAACCATCGAGTTCTGGAGAACAGAATTCATTTCTCAGATTTTGAACCAGTGTGTCAAAAAGTGATTTGTTCAGCTTACAAGTAACCTGATTTGCACTGGAAAAGTAGCAAGGAAATGGCGACTCCAAACTACCTATGCTGAAGGTTATAGCAGAAGCCTCCTTCGTAATAGCTCATCTTGCACTGTACCATCTTTAAGATCCTTTCCGATTCTTCTCTGGAGATGTAATTACAGCCCTGTGGGAACTGATTCTGTTCCTAAGGAAATTAACTCAGGCTTCTGCAGCAGTGGTAGAGGACAAGCTGCTACAGGAGAAAGATAGGAAGGACAGATACAATCATCCAGTCATAAATAAAAGTAATCTTCACTGGGTGTTAAGCTTGAATTAACATTCTGTTTTTAATATGTGTTGCCAGTAAGAAAAGCATACATGAGCTGGGCCTGTAATCCTATAATTCAATATTAATAATTCTCATGGACTTTTTAAAAGTACTTTTCACAAACAAAAAGACAGAAGCAAGTGGGGTTTTTTTGTCTCATATGTGTGATCTTTCATTCCAACTTATTTCCGACAAAATCCACAATTCCAGAGATCAACTATATTTAGTAAAGCACTTGTCTGCATGCTTAGGCTGGAGTACTTGTTTAAATCCAATGAGATACAGGAAAGTGCTGATTTTTCCTCCTACACTAATAGCAAAGAATTTTAATTTGCAAATGTATCTAAACGCATACTTAATACTGAATATTCATCTTGTCCTGCACTATCTTTGATTTCCTTGAGACTAATTGCAACCATGAAAAATTAAACTATACCTCTGATTATCCACAGCCAGACACAAACATCTATTTTAGTATATTTCAAAAGCCACATATGTCAAGAAAAATGCTGTACCTGAAGATACTTCTTTTAGTTGAAATCATCAGTGGAATACGAAGCCTTGATGAAGCTATTGATGCAAAATGTAATTTCACAAATGCCTGTTACATCAGTATCGTTATACAATGTTTTAACTCTAACTTATTAAATTTAAAGCAGATATATTTTTGTGCCTTGACACACATACTGTAAAAAGAAATTAGTAAAAATTTTAAAAAAACAGCAATACTATAAGATGTAACTGTAAAGAACTCTTTGCTTTTTCTTTTATAATTTAAATACACAAGGAAAATACAGCATTTATACTTTGAACCACCAAAAGATTTGTAAATAAATTTGTTGTGTGGATGACACTTATAACAAGCACTTTTATGGCTACAACACTTAAGGAAACTTTTGCTTACAATCAGATAGTACTTAAATATAAATCTGTAACAATATTACCACTATGCTTTTCAGTGATCTTTGTGCTCGGATTACTTTACGTCTCCAAATTTACATAAACAATCTTTCTATTTGGCCTCATTTTTGCGAAAAATTCTTCCCATGTTCTTTGAGAGATCTGCAATTTCAAACACAATTGTTATCCTGCCATCAGGACAATCGACCAGTAGTGTCAAGGCAACATTTAAATTTGATTTGGATGAATCCACACAAATAATACAGCTTCTCAGAGTGGCACTCTTAGTAAGAAAATGAATAATTAGCTGCACTTAATTTCTAGAGGACTTCATATAATTTTTTTTAAGACTCTCTATTGCTTTTATTCAATTGCTTTTCAAATGGTAGCAATAAATGTCCACTGATTTAAGTTAGGTAAGATTTTGCCAAGTGTGAAAGCTAAATGAGGCCACTTATCTACGGACACTTTGACACCACCTTATATTATGAAAGAGAGGTTAAATGTGGAAACACACAAATGCAACATTTTAAAGTTCTCTACTCCCCAGTCTCAGTATTAGACTTCTATTTTTAAGTCATGACAAAATATTGATGGGTTTCAATGCTTCAAAAATTCAAACTGAATGCTTAAAGTAAAAGTATGAATTTTATTGTGGAAAACTATTTTATAGAATCATAGAATCATTTAGGTTGGAGGAGACCTTCAAGATCATCAAGTCCAACCATTAACCTAACACAGTCAGTTCCACCACTAAACCATGTCCCTAAGCTCTACATCTATACATCTTTTAAATACCTACAGAGATGTTGCCTCAACCACTTCCCTGGGCAGCCTGTTCCAAAGCTTTACAACCCTTTCAGTGAAGACATTTTTCCTAATATCCAATCTAAACCTGCCCTGGCCTTTTCCTCTTGTCCTATCACTTGTTACTTGGGAGAAAAGACAGACCTATTTTTATAGATATATAACACACACCATGAAGTCTTATATCAGTTATAACTTTTGCACCACATAGATATAATCATGTCATTTTTGTTTATTCATTGGCCATGTGTCATGCCTGAATTTTACTACAGTTGTTTGGAGATCTTGCATTTAAGAGCTGATTTTGCACATTTAGGTCAATAAAGAACTGTACTTGGCTTACAGTGACAGAAACTGAGTAATTAATACAATATTTTCTGAAGCGACATAATAAAATTTTTTATTTCATAATCATGGTACGAGCATTTACAGGATAAATTACTTTTTTGTGACTATTTTATTGTTGATTTTCCCTCAAAATCTATAGTGTTAAACTTTTTGGGATATAATTTTAACACTACGGACTGCTGAAATCATGTTGAATATTGAATTGTGAAGTCCGTTACAGATGTTAACAATATCAGCTTCATCCAACCTATGAATTACATATTGCTATTAGGGACTCTAGGGTGTACTCTAATAAGTAATATTGCACGTTAGTTTAAAACATTTTCATGCCAACTGTCAAAATGTTCACCTCATTTTTCCTTTACTGTATACAGACTGAGTGCTTTTGTAAGTTTAACTCCAGTTTTTTATAACACTTTGGTTATACGGTCATTAAACAAACTGTCTGACTATAAATTTTGTCGAGTTTTCTCCCATATTATGAACCATGTAAATCCAAAAACTTAATCCACAAATGTCCTCCCATAGAGATCCATATTTGCCTTAACTTATACTCTGTTTCTATCTATTGTGCATCTGCAAACAGTTGTTTACTTCAATTTCACTAGTAATGGTTCTTTTGAACATTCTCAGCACAGTGTAGAAAAAAGGCACAATCTGATGAAACTTCCTTTACGGAAAAGTTTTGTTATTGTTGGTTCTCTGTTTTGTTTTGCTTTATTTTTAAATAATACTTACACAAAGCCAGTCCATGGTATGCATATCATTTATGTTCCACTCACAGTAGGCTTTATTTGGACGAGTTCTACCTTCAGTTAAGAATTTTTATAAATGCAGAAGGGAATGTCCATAAAGAAAGTTGATTTTTCTTTTGGCTCAGTTAAAAAAAACAACTAACCAGTCAACCAACCAATCAAACCAACTCCCCACACCCTCCCCCACAAAGTGTCCAAAATATCTACATTAATCATTATAATTCTTACAAAAATAATTGGATATTCTGCATTGCTTCTGTTCCATAATAGGTGGAATCTGAGATTACTAAATACATACTGTGACATGTTTAAAGCTTCATAACTATGAAAGCATTTAACTCAGCTGTAAGCATTGATTCAATAGATGTATATCAATGATTACTGTAGTTTATCTATTAAAGATTTAGTGTTATGTAATTTTGATTAAATATTCTCCAACTAACTCAGTACAATGTAAAATCAACAGATATGAGCATTTACAACACACACTGTAAAATCTTCATCTGTTTTATAACATAGCCCATGCAGTGTCATAAAAAAACATCCTTGCAGAACTCCATGACTTTCTAAAATAGCATACCTAATTAGAGTGTTGTGATGTGTCTTTATACAGATGTATGCATTAGTTTCAACAGAAATTCTTTATCATGGTTAAGCAGGAAGCTGATTTTTCACATTTTCTTTCTTTTACATTGCTATGTTAGTTGTATATAGGTGCAGATTTTTAAACACCACATTTCTGATTTTTTGCTGGTCCTGAATAAGAAGTGGATTCTTTCATGAACAAGTAAGTCTTTTGTCAATATTTAGTGAATGCAGTTTAATGATGTGGCTTTTGTACATATGCATCAATATTTATGTTAATTAGGTTATTTATATCAATGATACCATTATAAAGTAGTCTACTGTAGTAAGCAAAGGGTGACAACAGGTTAGAAAGTAAATGAAGGACGAAAATTCTATCATTTCTGGTGCAGCAAATGTAACACAGCAGTTTTTCACATCCCTTTAAAAGATGTTGTGCCATTGAAGCTTTGTAAAAAGTGTACTTGGGCATGCAGATACTAATGTCTAAATTCAGCTGACACACTCCTGCTTGTACAACAAAACTCATTTACAACAAATTGCATTGTCCTGGGTTCGACCAGGACAGGGTTAATTTTCACCAGAATCCAGGAAGGGGCACAGCCGGGTGGGCTGACCCAATCCCAACCTGGCCAAACAGAGCCGGGTATTCCATACCATGTGCCGTCATGCTGGGTTCCGGTGGGGGGACAGCATGGCCGGAACTCACTCGCGGCTCGGGAGCGCGCATCGGTGGCGGTTCGGGAGAGTGGCTCTGTTGTGCGGTCTGTTTTGTCGTGTTTTCTCCTTTTCTGTATCATTGTTGTTACTGTTCCCTTTGTTTGCTGCTCTGTTAAACTGCCCTTATCCCGACCCATCAGTTTCTGCCTGTTTATTTCGGTTCTCCTCCGCACCCCGGCGGGGGGAGGGGCAGCTGAGTGGCGCTTTTGTTACCAGCTGCAGCCGAAACCAGAACATGCATATATGCAACAGTGATCTTGTAGCAATGATACATTAAGGTTATAACAAGAGCATTCTTGGAACAGAAGTAATGCATCTGCTGTTACATGAACTGATACAGTGGGAAAATAGGAAAGAGTCGGGATACACAGACCCTACCTTGAAGTCGAATAAGAGGTCTTCAAGGCTAGATCTTCAAGGCTGAAAACAATCTTTTCAGTTTTAACTACAGTCTGTGGGTTAATAGGTGTTAGTACTTTACGGAGTGTGATATATTGAATTTTGAAGAAGTAGCTTTTCCAGATTTTTGAAAGGGTGTCACAACCTTTATATAATATATCTTTCAGAATAGACCTTCATGCCCTTTATAGAAATAAAGGATACATTTCTGCTGGATTTTCGTAGCTAACTCTGATAACTGTATATAATCTTCTTTTTAAACATACTAAAAATCCCATCCTGTAACAAAGTTAGCTAGCACTTCTGTTGGAAGAGTCTTCCAGAATCTGGTATATAGATAGTTACAATATCATAAAGGCACTTGTTAAGGGCTCTATATATGTTATGCATATATACAAGACAAACAGACAAGTTTCTGCTCTGTGAATGAACAATGTATGCACATACACGTGCACATGAAAAGAAAACATCTGCTTAGATCAATGCATAATTCTCATGTGAGCTTTGTTGTACCTATACACTCTCTATTCTCTTTGAAATACTTGTGCAGAAATGGCAAGATGGACATCAAATTTCTCAACATTGTTTCTCAAAGAACTGTGCTACTCTGCTATTTCTTTTTGACTCTAATGAAAATAAAATATCATAATGCTAATGTGAAATCAGAACAGAGCTTTATTAATGAAATCAACCTACTTTTTGTAATATAGAAGTACAAAAAAAAGGAAAAGAAAAAAACAAAGGCCATGTACACACTTCTTTTCTGGAACTCCTGTTTAGAATAGTGCAACTGAAAGAAAACCGTACTAAAATGTCTTTGAATTTCAAAAAGAACTTTTAATTGCTTCTTGGACACCGAAGTTCAAAGATATATCATACTTCTGATTTTTATTCCTGTCTTCTTGACTAGAATGGAAAAGGTAAAATAAAATTTGCAGCTCAGCTTATTAAACTAATTTATAAGATGTTCTAATATTAGATCAGAAGATGTAATGAATTGTAAAGGACTTTTAGGTACATTCTTTCATTATATTTCTCACATATCCATAATACATAGCTGTATAAAAAGATCATTATGCAGCGGATCCCCATCACCATGAAAATGTGTAGTGAGGATGCATAGTCAAATATTCTAGTGTACATTTTACAATTAGCAGTACTTCTAGGTGCTTGGCAGAAACATAAATTTGGAAGCTAATTACTCTACCAGATAGCTGCAGAAGCTGCTGATTTTCAGAAGAGTAATATGCAACTTAGCTGGTGTTTCTGCACTGTTATTATCATCTTTGCAAACTGGACAGTATTCACTTCTAGCTTTGCTGAAACTGTATGATTTGCTAAGGGATAGTTTTCCACAGTACAGATGATTTGGCCATTCTGGAAAGAAACATTAGAACATTAGCATTTTTTCACATAAAAAAGGAAAATAAGGATAGGACCCAAATAATGGTGATATTGGTATTTTTAAACTGATTTTTCAGACCTCCAGATTAAAGAAATACAAGTCAAAACCGCAAAGCAGACTTGTCACATACCTCCTTAAAAAAGAAAGAAATTTAATTGATTTAAACAAAAAAGCAATCATTTTAACAGTTGCCAGACAAATTGGAAGTTTTCTGAGATTAACTCAAACTCTGAGAGACAAATTTTTTTTTCAGGTTTTCAAATTCTTACCAGTGTTTTCTAATCTGCCCTTTTTGGTGAGGAATAGGCAGTGGCTCAGTTTGCTCTCTGCACTGTGCTACACTGATGGAGCTTCCAGGAAGACCAGAGCAGAATATTCCAAACTGAAACGCAGCTTGATGACAAAGTTCATACCATAAGTGGATTCTGTTGTGTAGACATCTGGGGATTTTTCTTTTCACATTAATACCTATCAAACAGCTGTAATGTTTTCTTTTTTGGTTTCTTGGAAGTTGTTTTGGTTTTGTGGGTTTTTTGGTTTTGGGTTGCTTTTTTGCTTGTGATTTTTTTAATATTTGACTTTGACAGCTGAATATTTAAAAAAGACATGTATAATATGGCAAGAAAGTTATATGATAAAAAGAGGGCAAACCTCTGAGTAACAAAATGAACAATGATGTGTCTGTATGGCTTATAGGAGTAAAGTTTAAACTTCAAAGGAATAGTAGCCAAAGGTCTAACAAGGAACATAGTTATTACACAAACATAATTTCAAATGTGAAAGTTTATAAGTTTTTTTCTACATTGCTTGAAACATTTCTGGTTTTCTCACATTTTTATCTCCTTTTTTTATCACAAAGATTGGAGTTTAACCCAAATTCCCCTAATGTTTTGTTCTTGTTGAAACTTTTGGTCACCAATTATTGAGAGGAAAGGATTCCATTAGCCCTATTGCACTCAGCTTCTTTGGGCTTTGTGCCTCCGAGTTGGATGTCAAATTAACACAATCTGTTTTTTTCCAACATGTTCTATGCTTCTGCGATTGATAATCATCAAGTGGCTGCACCATGTGTTTCTGTGAGTGATTCTGCATGTCTACCAGTACACCTCTAATGAAAATGTATGTTTACAGTGATAAGCACTTGTGTATGTACATAAGATTAGACACAGAGAGCAACTACTGTATAAAAATATGCACAACCAGAGAACTGAAACACTTCTCTCCTTTTTCTGGTGAGAAAATTTCTTCCTCTTTATACGATATTCATGTAAGCACTATCTTCTTGTGTGATATCTTCTAAATTTCAATCTACACTACTACTCAACAACTGTAAATTGCATGTCACCTGTCTCAATGCTTCATTCTTTTCATAATTCTGTATTATGTAATTGGCCCCAAACTTGCAGTTTCAGATTCTCTGTGATGATGTATTTCTGGGAAAAAGAGTTTGTTGTAGAACAACAGTATTAGAAAAAAAAGAAGCCAGAAAAGGAGAGGGGAAAAGAAAGAATATATATTTCTCTTGTAATGCCTTCAGTTAATTGAAATTGTCTGCTCCTTCAAAATTTTGATGAGCTTCACTTCAGCAGCAAACTGAAAATCTTGAACACCACTTAGTGACTACTTTTTCCCTCAGTTGCTTTTTTATGTTCATTGTTTTGCTGTCTGAAATAAAAAATAAAACAGAAAAATGAGAATTACTTCTAAATGACAGGTTTCATAAGAAAATTAAACATTTTATAATGAGAATTAAACAAAAACTGAAGAAAGTTCAAAACAGCATTCACCTCCTTAAATCATTTTCACGCAAGATGAAAACTCCTTGGAACTTAAAAAGAGTGTCATGCAATTCTGTTACATTAAGAGTCATTAATATGCTGTTGAGCTCCTAGAAGAAGGATCCTTCCCTTAAAAGTTTTTTCTGCTTTGTTGAGCGTCGAGACACTTTGCCTTGACATATCAAATGTGACCCTTTATGCAATGTACAGTTAAGAAAGCTTCTGTTTTTCAGAAAAAAAATAGTATTGCTGTAACTGAAAACAAAACAAAAAATGCCTCATGACTAAAGCAAAGCAAGAACAAGTAACAAAATTTGCTGAATAAAGCAAAATGAAGAAATTAAAACACAACTAAATAAAGCAGAACCAGCTAAGTCAAAAGAAACCTATTGCCCCGTCAACATTTCAGCAGAAATCAAGTAGCATAATTTATATTCCTTACTGTTAAACTCAAGGCAGCTATTTACCACATCTCTGTTGACACTGCCAGGAAAAACCACAGGGCCTGAAAGTAGTTCCTATATAAAACTTTTAAATTAAGAATTCCTTAAATAAACGTTGCATCCCTCCACCCACTCTTGATCTTCTTTAAGAATTTTCTAAGATTTTCTTAACTATATACATAAATTCTAATGACTTTTTTTTTTTACATTAATCTCCTTTTTCAAATTGAAGTTCTCAAAATCTCTTCACTTTTCACCAACTCTTCCACAGTTATAGAACTGTTGCAATATAATCTGAACTACTGGCAAAAATAATCCAAAATATTCTTTCCCAACACGTCATAGTTAACACACAAATTTTCTAAAACAGAGATATATTACATCTACAATAAAAAGAGTTCTTTGTATCTGTTCTTCAGGTGTATTATGTTAAGGAAGCATTTATCAAACAGATAGATCTTGTCAACTTGGTCCTCCAAATGATGTTTCTAAGGTGTTCCAAATGCTTCAGAGGCTTCTAGGGAATTTATTGATACACTGGATAGAAAGTAAGGTCATAGAATAAATATATAATCAGGAGGTAAGAAAAAGACAGTAGGAAAACAGTCTTTATTTGAGGTAGATTAAGGTCTTTGCCATTTCACTCTGTTAAGGCTTCTACTGCTCAATATATTAATAAACAATATGGAGAAAGGAAGGAAAAGTGAGGGAACAGTAATAAAAGCAAAGCTTATTATGAAGAAATGGGAAAAGAACTTAAGAAATTGACTGACTTGGCAGATGACATTGTAAGTAAATAAAGCTACACACATGGGGAAAAAGAATTCTAACTTCACATATTAAACAATAGATTCTGAGATAACATTTATTATTCAGGAATGAAATCATAATAACCTGAAATAAAGATGACCAGACCTGAAGTAAATCCAAAGTCCTTAAATTTGCAGATACATTTTTTTTTATTATCCAAGGTGTAGGAGTTGCATTTAAATCCCAACTACTTCACTTCCTTCTGGTTTTTGAAAATAGTTTATCAGCAGGTTCATAAAAATGTACTTTCCAAAACTACACACTAAAAAACACCCAAAGGATACCTCTGAAAAAGATGATCAGGCTTTTAAGTTTCTGTGTGCAGACACAGTTGAACTCTCAGTTGACACTGATGCTATGGAGTGCTTGAACGGAAATTTGAATTCTAGGTTCTATACACAATTATAGTTATTGCAAAATTATCCATATAGGTTACAGATAATTTGTCTGAAGACAGCACATCTAACTTGGAAATGAATCTACAACCCAATATCAACTTAATGGTGAGCACAGCATGTTATGAATGAAGTCACTACTGCATGCTGCATGCATTGGATGTTTAGGAACCCAGCAAAACAGATCCTCTGAGTTTGCTTTCCTTTGCTTGCCTTTAATCTTTTCTGTTTCTTGATCTTACACATGTTTCTGTATGGCTAGAAGAAATAATCTTTCCTCAGCACAAAACAATTTCTGAGTATTTTGAATAGTGGAGCTGCAGCTACCCCTTCACAACTGATGTTAGGAGTACTTTCAGTTAAGCTTTGCAATCTACTTCTGACTATCATCTAGTGAGGAGGGAGTCAGTACAGACCACGTGAATTAGAGGACCGATATGATAAAAGCAATGTTTTGTAAACGTGAAATACAGAATGCCTGTTTTACCAAAATATGTCTTATGAGAGCTGGCTGCCACTAGTTAACCCTGCCACTGACTCTGAAAATCAGGATTATGAATGCCTAATGAAAGTCACAGTCAATGACTTATCTGAAAGGAAACATAACAGGTTACCTATCCAAAAAAGGAGATGATAATTAGGGACTGACATTCAGTTCCGATTTCTGGTCAGCTCAGAGAACAGTTGCACCAGTGTCTTCTTTCATTTGTTGGTAAAAGACAGGCTTGCAGATTTTTGCCTTGACTTACATTTAACTGCTACTGGAAAAAATAGTGAGCTTGAACAACTGTGGTGCTACATCTTGCTTCAGTGATGCTGAAGCAAAGGGGATAATACAACTTGCTTCACTGATACAAACTGTTCTGCAAAACTTACCCACCTCCGCCATTCATTCCCTTACTCACAGGAATCAATGCATTAACCCAAACTTGCTTAACTTTAGCATGAACAGGAACCACAGTTGATTTAACTCAGGAAAACCACTGAGAGGACTGTCTTTAAAAAAACTAAGGCGGACTAATGCAATTTCTGGCCCAAAATAATAACTTGTCATATATATTTACAGTTCCAACAGCATATAAAATTTACTACTGCAGAGGAATACTTGAGCAAATCCACAGTCACATAAGTTATACAAGAGAAGCAAAAGACATTTAAAAGGCTGGCTCTATGTAAACAGAAATTCCCCAGCATGAAAATAAATTCACAAGAAGAATGACATGTATAACTAACACAAAACTTGGCATTAGGACTGATTTCCTAGCTTAAGAAGATACTCCAATGACCTAAATATTATGACTGATGAATTTTAGTTGGCAGCAGTTACTCAGAATGACAAGCAGGAGACCAGAGTTAGTCAGTGTCCACAAGCTGCTGAAGTTCAAAGATATTTGGAAATTATGGCAGAGTACCTTGTCACAAGAAGACTTTGTAAAATCAGCAGTGTCCACAGAAGGTAGCATTTATAATAGACATACCAATGCAATCATGACATTCAGCCTTTGTCCATGATGTTCATAAAAAAAGAACAGACACGTAATTAGTTAGACCTTTGCTCATTTAATATTTGCTCACAGTATAATAAAAGCATTTATCAGTGAATCTTCAGACAGCTTCATAAGAACTATTCATACAACTGACAAAGGTTATTAAATTTTTTTAACTTTTCTTCACTTCTGCAAAATTAATAGGTAAGTGTATTACTTTATCCATGGAAACCTTCTATTACAAAAACAGATGCTATGTGACATGACAAGGCACTCCACCTCTCTGGGTGAGGTGATCCCTAAAGTCAGGGTACTTCATGTCACAACATTGCTATCAGGTACCTAAAAAATAGCAGATATTAACACAGTAGGATCAGTCAAGGTCAGATGAAGGGAATAAAGTTCATGCTCAGGTAACATTAGTGAGTAAACACACCAGATGTATTAAGATGTTTCTTCTGCCAGAATTAAACAGACGGGGTATGGGACGATGGTGAGACTCTTGAGGAGCAACAGGGACTGTCTCTCTTATGATTTTTGCTAGAATTTGGGGGAATCAGAAAGGGGATAAGTGTTAAATTCATTTCTGAAATTACATTAGGATTCAGTGCTCTAAGTCAAAAGTGCGAAGTAGAAACAACCAGGCAATGAAAGCACAGAGAACTGCTCTGGACTGCCTCCTATAACGAACTCAGAATCTGTAGTCTGTCATTCAGAGTCATAAACATCCCATGGCAGAGGACTGTTACTGCCTATATTCTAAATACTGACTGCTGCTAATGTCGCAATCCTTCAAAGAAATTTTTAGCACCCGAACTAGTTATTTTAGTCTACTACAGGCTACAAACATTGAGTTGGAGAGATGATGACAGATGACATAGCCTTCATACTCTGTAAGTTCAAACCAGGAATACTACAGGTTAGCAAACTCTACCAGCTATGAAACATAGAAGTATTTCAATCACCTCAAAATAATTTCAATGTACTTATGAACAGTTTTTCCAGGTCGGTGTTGACTGAACCCAGAAAGCACTACATTTTAAATAAGAGCAATGTGAGAAAACTACTTTTCTTATTCATAAACAATAAGTAATCTTTCAGCTATTAGTTATGATCACTGAAAACACTGGACTTCTAAAAACATATGTAAAGTCAGGGAAAAATACTCTGCCTTCTTCAGAGTAAGTTAAATGTTTTGTCAGAAAAATACTCTTTCCAGTGCTAAAATAAAGTTGATACTGCAGTACAGCCATGAAAGAAATATCAAGCTGCTGCATTTGCACTTGCCCTAGACACTATAAAATATAAAAAAAATATTTACAGCATGACAGAATTAAACTTAATTGTTACATAACAAGACAAGAAGAGCTGGGACTCGATTTTCACTTAGCCTGAAGCAGTATAAATCCATCTTGGATGGCAGTATAAAGCCGAGAGCTGGGTCCATGTTTCCTTTCATCATTTAGTTGTAACAGGGTTCTACAGGTGTTAGGATTGAGGTGCGTGAGCATGTGGGGGGGTGTGTGTGTGATTGCTTCCTACTGAAAATAAAGACTGACTGTAGACACAGCTAATTGGCAGTAGACAAAAGGATTATGGAAATTATCTATGCCATATTCGACTTCGCAACTTCCAAGGTCCCTACGGATTTACCCAAAATACAGCAATGTTCTTTCTCCTAAACCCTATAGAATTATATGCATGGTACACTTCTGGAGAAACATATACCATAAGTTCATATGAACGATGAATTAAAAATTATATAGCTTTGAGTGTAAAAGGACAAAATAAAAACTTAGGAGTAAGACACCAAACTCAAGTAAGTCCTATATTTTGAAAGGTCTATCCAAAATTCATGAAAGCAAAACCTCATGGCCGTAGCCATTTCCTTGAATGCTTTTACAAAGGTGGAAGGCAAAGCAATAATTAATGAAATAGAAGTAAGTTGCTGGAACTGCTGTCTGCTTGTAGTTGCATGATACATCTGTACAAAATACACCTGTGACATTTCCACTACTTAATTCTAAACTAAAAATCACCACAAATGGGTGATATAAAAATTTTTGCATAACTTTTCCTCTCTTGCATTGCTATGTCCAAAACTCTCAAATTTTCTTTTTTTGGGAAATCTGCTTTTCTAAAGCAACACAGAAATTTTTAACATGCAGCCAACGTTATTAAGAAATGGACAAAAATAAATTTTTCATTTTCCATCTACAAAATATTTTCCTCTTCAGACACGAGGCATCCATACTTACGCTAGGAAAATATACAACAAAATTAGAGACATATGTGTCTTCAAAAGCAATTTTCCCATGTGCTTGAAAACATACTTACAAAATTAGTGGACAAGGGAAGAGTAACTGACATCATCTACCTGGACACGTGCAAAGCATTCGACACTGTCCTGCACAATATCCTTGTCTCTAAATTGGAGAGATAGGGATTTGATGGATGGAACACTTGTTGGATAAGGAATTGACTCAATGGTTGCACTTCAAGACTTGCAGTCAATGTCTCTATGTCCAAGTGGAGACCAGTGACAAGTGGTGTTCCTGAGGGGTTGGTATTGAGACCGGCGTTGTTTAATGACTTAGTTGGTGACATGTGCAGTGGGATTTAGTGCACCCTTATCAAGTTTGCCAGCAACACCAAGCTGTGTGGTGCAGTCGACACGCTGGAGGGAAGGGATGCCATCCAGAGAGACCTTGAAAAGCTTGAGAGTTTGGCCCCTGCAAACCTCATGAAGTTCAACAAAGCCAAGTGCAAGGTCCTGCACTTGGGGGGAAATCTCAAGGACAAATACAGGCTGGGAGGAGAATGGATTGAGAACAGCCCTTAGGAGAAGTACTTGGGAGTCTTGGTTGATGTTAAGCACAACAAGATCTGGCAGTGTGCGCTCACAGCCCAAAAGGCCAACCATATCCTGGGCTGTATCAAGAGAAGTGTGGCCAGCAGGTCAAGGGAGGTGATTCTGCCCCTCTACTCCGCTCTGGTGAGATCACACATGGAGTCCTGTGTCCAGCTCTGCAACCCTCAGCACAAGAAAGACACGGACCTGTTGGAGCAGGTCCAGAGGAGGGCCACAAAAATGGTCCAAGGGCTGGAACACCTCTCCTATACAGAACAGCTGAGATAGTTGGGACTGTTCAGCCTGGAGAAGAGAAGGCATTTAGCCGTTGATAGGCTTCCACTATAGCCCGAGACGTATAGCCCCAGTAGCCATCCAGGCACTATTCGTTTTTTGGCCTCATGCCTTGCAATTCCTCCCTATGGGAGAGGAAGGGGTTGTCTCCTTTCTTGGAGACTGATGCCGGGGGAGTTAAAGTACACTCCTTTTTTTCACTGTTCTCTCATTTCTGAAATGCTTCAGTCAGACTCAAGATAATGCCAGTAGGCTGCCCTTGAATTGCAGGTCTGGGAATGCCTAGAGTCAATGCTTTCTTCCACAGTTCAGTTCTCTGCTCTCAAGATTCTGTTTGTGAGTTTTTAAGTGTATTCTCCCTTGGTTTGACTCTTGTTCTCTGTGGGGCTTTCAGTTTTACTGGCCGCACTCAATGATCTTCTGCTCAGGGTCTTGGGTCAGATGTTTTGTCTAATGGAAGATCGCACCCCATTTCATGGGCATGATTTATAATGTCATGCATGAATTCTGCCCAGGTAGGGAGCTGGTTGTGGTGATCATTTTAACCTAATTTCTCATTGTGTTCTCTGTCTCTTTTAATTTCATCCCTTTTTGAAATTAGGTAGAGTTTGAGAACTGACGGGGGTCCTCTGAGTAATGGTTTCAGCATAATATAATAAATTGTAACAAATACTGAGATATCATTGGATTTTCATTTATGCATGGCTTATATTTAGGCAGCTTTTGTGACGGCTGCAGAGAGCTCATTAAGAGATGTTCTGGGGATTACGGAAGGTTCACCTTGCCCCATAACATCTATACCCCCAGACCAATAAGCTATCCTGCTGGTGATAGACAGAGATCCATTTTCCAGGTTGGGTCCTAAATTCAAGAAGACTTCTGGACCTCAAAAGCCATTTGCTCCACCTCCACTCAGCATTATTTGGTCACCGCCACTGCTGCAGACTTGCCACAAACACGCTGTTTCGGTTTCACCTCGCTTTCTGCCATATTTTTCTTGTAAATTTGTCGATTGTAACAGATCCCAGGGAGTGAACCGCATTTTATATCACGGAGTACCACCCCGAGTCCCTCAACCCGCTCTGATTTAACAGTTGGTCTGGCTTCATATTTGGGAGGCGTTGAGAGAGACAAAGAATCATCCTCCCCTGCTTCACTACTATTGGAGTCATCCCATATGTTCCCATCCTATTTTTCAGGGGATGTTGTTACTTTATTCATCTGTAAAATTCTAGGGGGAGGGAAGCCCACAAAAGCATAATTTCAACATTTTGTTCCAAATTCTTTTTTCTCCTTTTCTTTCTTTAACTGTTTCTGTAGCTGTTAAATTTTCAAGGACAATAT
Organism: Opisthocomus hoazin; assembly: GCF_030867145.1. Taxonomy (NCBI): domain Eukaryota; kingdom Metazoa; phylum Chordata; class Aves; order Opisthocomiformes; family Opisthocomidae; genus Opisthocomus; species Opisthocomus hoazin. The sequence continues at coordinate 47,570,204 of NC_134416.1, read as the reverse complement.
TAATTCAGCTGCCTTTCTGTCTTGTTTCTTCCTTTAGGTCCTGCTCCCTTTTATTTTAATCCTTCCTATCCTGGCATGCAGCTTTTAAGCAAGTGCCTAGCACCTTACAAATAATTCCTTTTCCTTTTCCATCCTTTTTGTGTCCCCTGGCCACTTTTACCTGTTCTTCCACAGCTTCCCAATCATGCCAGTTATCATGAGCCCACTGTTCTGAGAATTTTGGACTCAGACTTATTCCATGTTTTTTAAGTAATTCATGATACTACTTACCATCTTGCTGACTATGACAATTTGTTGTAAATGAGTGGTTTAGGGTCACTTAAAAAAACACTGTCAAAAGGTTTTAGCAAAAGTGGTTTAAATATGATGTTGTAAAAATGCAACTGAACAAAGCTGAGTTACACTTGAGATAGAATGATTTGCAGAGACTAGAGACAAAAGGGTAAGGAAGACCCTTCCATTGAGTCACAAGGTTCAGAATGGACCCCCTTGCTTTCTAAACTGCTTCTCAGAGAGGAACCTAGATGCAACTGGATCCAGACTTAGCCTCAGACTTTATCAATGTCTTCTGTCTAAAGGATTAGATATAAATGTTTCATTAGCATGAATCAAAGTTTCTAAAGCAAAATCAAAGTTATAATACTGTGGGGTTATGAATGATATCAGTCGCTTATCAAAGATCTGTCACTGGAGAAACATCTCTCTGCCTCAAGGACCTTACCTTGAGGGGTGTCCCAGTTAAGGGGAGGTCATTGCCATGCAGCCACACTGCCTAGAAGGGAGAGTTCAGAGAAGGTGTGCTTAGGCTAGCATGTTTGTGGGATAAAGTGGTTGGCTTGTAATCAAATTACATGCCATGGACAGGTATGCAGGAGACTCCTTGTGCCTGCAGCTTTCTTTGTTCCTTGATAAATGAGTCTTGGAAAACCGACCTGCTAGTCGTGTGTTAATCACATGACTGGTGTCCAACTTCATGTGCACCAATGCTCAGTGTGTCACTCTGCTTTGTTGTGGGTTTGCAAAGAACAGATTGAAGCTAGAGGAGCTCATGGCCCCTCCACAGCTCAGGCCTTTACCTCCTCCAGAGCCTGTAACAAACCACCAACAGTCTGATCAAGGGGTCGAGAGCACCCATCATATAATAATGTCCTTTTAAATTAAACAAGAGTAATATTTAATTATTATTATTATTATTATGAACAATAAAATAAACAGTTGCACTACATTTTTCAAAATATTGTCTTTTGTGCTGCAAACTGAATAATAAAGCCAAGACCTAGTAGTCATAAAACCAGAGTGAAAGTGGAAGAAGCTGTATACGAGTATGCTTCAAGGATATCAGGTAATGTTGATCCTTCAGAAAGACCAAAAGTGGAGCTATTGCTTCCTGTCAGCGTGGTCCCATTTGCAAGAATGCAGGCTAAGGTAGGTTTGTTCACCGTGCTGGCTGAACAAAGTCAGAAGCCTTTGGCCATCACGAATACCTCCTCAAATCTTTTAATTAAAAATTAACTGTAAAGAAGACCATTCCTAAGACAGAAAACCATCTTCTTTCAGTAGCCACTGAATCAAACTTATTCATTTGAACTCTTTAATTTATTAATAACATCTTCAGATGAACAGCTTTTTATTTGCATGTTCCATTTTAACTAATTTACTGAAAAGAATAGATTTGCTCTTAATTTTCTAATTGCTTGCTCATTCTGTTTCCTCAGATTAGTACAATGTATTCAGAAATGATTCATTTAATTTGCATCAAATGAGAACAAATGAAAGAAGGACGAAGACAATTTGAAAGCTTTGGCTCTGCTTGCAGGTTACCACTTGTATCAGTAAAAGGGCTACTTTGTATGCCATTATTTGTAAGAGTGATAATTTAACCAGATCATTTAAAGTTAGCTATTTCACTCTCCTGACAGGAAAGTCTCTTTAAAAAATTTGTAATAATAAATGACATTTTTTACAACTGAAACTTATTTGTGAAAGTAAACTAGAAAATTCACATATGTATGACATAATTTGCTTTCATTATGTGCAGCACATTGTGTACTGTAGATTCCTACCAAGAAACCTCTTCTAAAATACAAGCCACTGGGCAGTTCTCCCAGCACTCTTTGGGAAATTTTAGGGACATTTAATGCAACTAAACGTATGGCAGATTTTAATCCTGAGGGAGAATTAATTGTCTTCTCTTCCTACTGCACTAGCATCTATGAAATTATCATGGGGTCAGGGGGATAAACTTAAAACCCAAATTTCGATATTCTTGCATAAGGTTGATGACTTACAGGTTATGCATAAAAAACAACACAGTTACCATTAATTAAATAGAGCATGCAACCCATAAATAAGTTTTAGTTTTCTAATTCTATTAAATTAATCCTTACATTTCTTCAATTAATTCTATATTGTCTAGTATTATTTTTAATAAATGTTGAAAAAAACACCTCAACCTTATAACCAAGAGGAGTTAGTGTGTTGGGACCTGGTTTTGTTACATAGTGCACCCTCCTTGATGGAAAGAATGTTTGTACGAAATTAGCAGGGTGTGCCATCTTTGTCATATTTAGTGTAGATAAATATTGGGAGAAATGCGGAACCAGTAGACTGTTCAGAAAAATTTCTGGCAGAGATATTTTTTTTAGATGAGGTCCATAAATATCGATCTGTGGTCTTGGCTGGACGAGAGGGGACATAGTTTGGTGCGTTGAGCAACCCAGGTTCCGATCCAGAAGTGAGCCTTGGGAGCGGCTGACACGGAACCCTGCTGGGAAGGCAGAGCGACAAGTTCGGGACACTGGAGCAGGGGGAACGTCACCGTTTCCTGCCACACTGTCACTTCCTTCCTGCCACGTTGTTGTTTCCTGCCACAGTACTGTTTTCACATCGAGATGCAGCTCTGCACCAATCACAACGAGTTGCAGTAGTTTTGCCTATATATGGATTGGGGGTTTAACCATTCAGATGCTGTAATAGTTTTGCTATATAAACCTTGTTTTTGCTGACTAATAAAGGTGAACGATCATACTCATATTGGGGTCACATCGTTACAACGGATCCGTAACCCACGCCAACATCTATCCTCTTCAGGAAGAATTGCTGTAAAAATTGTTTTCAAAGGCAAAACTGATATCTAAACCAAATAATGTGGTCCAGTGGGAGGAGAAGAAGATACATAAATCAAAATAATTTGTATTGAGAATGAAATGATCTTTATATAACTTTCAGGGAAGAAGGAATAACTTGACTCTGTATGTTAGGGACTGCTTGGACTGTATAGAGCTCGATGATTGTGATGACAAGGTTGAATGCTTATGGGTAAAGATGAGGGGGAAAGCCAACAAGGCAGACATCCTTCTGGGGGTCAGTTACAGACCCCCCTACCAGGATGAAGAGATAGATGAACTTTTCTGCAACAGGCTGGCAGAAGTCTCACAATCGCTAGCCCTTGTTCTCATGGGGGATTTTAACTTGCTGGACATCTGCTGGAAATACAACACAAACAGTTGAGTCTCTCAAGAGAGAGGAAACAGTCTAGTCTGGAGACTGTGGAAGATAACTTCCAGACACAGTTGGTAAGTGAGCCTACCAGGGGAGGTAACTCGCTAGACCTGCTGTTTACTAACAGAGCAGGACTGGTGGGAGATGTGGTGGTCGGAGGCCACCTTGGGCTTAGCAGCCATGAAATGATGGAGTTCTCAGTTCGAGGTGAACTTAAGAGGCGGCCAGCAAAACCATCACCGTGGACTTTTGGATGGTAGATTTTGGCCTGTTCAGGACACTGGTTGAGAGGGTCCCCTGAGGGAGAGTCCTGAAGGGCAAAGGGATCCAGGCAGGCTGGACATTCTTCAAGGAGGTAGTCTTAAAGGCACAGAAGCAGACTGTCCCCATGTGCTACAAGAAGAACCACTGGGGAAGATGACCAGCCTGGCTGAACAGGGAGTTCTTGCTGGGTCTCAGGAAAAAATGAAGGGTTTACCACTTATGGAAGAAAGGGCAGGCAACTCAAGAGGAGTACAGGGGTCTCATTAGGTGGTGCAGAGAGGAAATTAGAAAGGAAAAAGTCCAGCTAGAACTCAGGCTGGCCACTGTTGTAAAGGACAGCAAAAACTGTTTTTACAAATATACCAACAACAAAAACAAGGCCAAGGAGAATCTCCATCCCTTATTGGATGCGGGGGGGGGAATATTGCCAACAAAGACGAGGAAAAGGCTGAGGTACTTAATGCCTTCTTTGCGTCAGTCTTTAATAGTCAGACTGGTTATTCCCAGGGTAGTAGGCCCCCATGCTGGAAGATAGGGAAGGAGAGCAGAATAAACCTCCCCTAATCCAGAAGGAATCAGTTAATGACCTGCTGTGCCACCTGGACACTCACAAGTCTATGGGGCTGGATGGGATCCACCCAAGAGTGCTGAGGGAACTGGCAGAGGAGCTGGCCAAGACACTCTCCATTATCTATCAGCAGTCCTGGCTAACAGGGGAGGTCCCAGATGACTGGAGGATAGCCAATGTAACACCCATCTACAAGAACAGCTGTAAGGAGGACGCCCGGAACTACAGGCCTGTCAGCCTGACCTCAGTGCCAGGTAAGATTATGAAGCGGTTCATCTTGAGTGTGCTCAGTGGGCATGTGCAGGACAACCAGGGGATCAGGCCCAGCCAGCATGGCTTCATGAAAGGCAGTTCCTGCTTGACCATCTTGATCTTCCTCTATAACCAGGTGACCACCAACATCCCAAAGTCCTTTTTCGCTGGGCAGCTTTCCAGCTACTCTTCCCCAAGCCTGTAGTGTTGCATGGGGTTGTTGTGACCCAAGCGCAGGACATTTTTTAAAAGGCAGTTGTAAAGCTCCAGCAAGTGTCTAAAACTCGGTAGTGATGTATGCATGTGTGAGTGTGGGTTTACCTTCAGTTATACATCTGATGTAAATGCAAACCTGAATAAACACAAAATGTCTACAGGCTATATGTTCAGTCACTTGTCATACAGATTTTAACAAAATCCACGATAAGACCCATCCATTTTATGTTCTTCTTCACTAGTATTTTTGTACGTGTTCACAACCTGTTCTGAAGTATTGACTAACAGAATTTTTAGCAAGACAGTCCAATCAGATATTTGCATAAATTCAAATTTTGATAGACTTTTGATTTAGAAGTTATTTTTTTTTCCTTTGGATTCATGAAGTAGCCTAAAACTCTAAAGCATGCTTCCATTAAATACCCTTCTTATTTCCATTACCCTGCTAAAGCTGCTTCTAGATTGTGTCTTTACACGGTAGAGAGAAGAGTTATGACAGTTAAACTCATAATCTAGGTAGACTAGATAGCTATAGATATCTAATCTATGTGATAGATAGAATCTTTACTAAAGAATTTTACTCAGTTTTATTCATTTACTCTTCATCATGCATCTGCATAAAACTATTTAAATCAATAGTCATCCTGCATCTGATTAGATAAACGACTACCTCTACTGCATTCTACAAATGAAAGAGGACTTGGTACAGAGAGCTACAGGTTGATAGAAATGACACATTGAATGAGGTGTGAAGCTGATTAAATAAATCCTTCTTCAAATAGAACCAGTTATACAAAAAAGTGACATGTATGTTTTCTGTTGGGATTTATACAACCATCTGGCCTTGTAATTTCCAGATGGAAATTTCACATTAAGTTCTCACACAGAGATTCTAAGGTATCTGAAAGATCTGTGTTTTCCTTTATTCAAGCATCTATCTACAGGATAGATGAAGTGCTGTCAGCACTTACAGTGGTTGCTGACTAAGGAAAATTGAATTTTTGCATAGCATGACATCTCTTACATTGCCAAATATTCCCTTAATAAATTCATTCTATTAAAACCTGCTGCATGATTAATGAACATAGTATCTTCAAAGACATTTACAGAAAGTCAGAATTCCACAGCTTATAGCAAACTTTAGTGAGACAATTAAGCCATAAAATTGTTTTCACTCTTGCATTTGAGTTTAGTTGATATGTTTAAATTTACGCCAGAAGGCAGTGTCTCAAACTTGTCTTTTTACTGTTTCAGAACAACTTGTTAGAAAGTAATATTGTAAACAGGGCAAGGACAAATACACTAGGACTAAGGACATTGAAAATTCAAGTTAGGAATGACACAAACACAAATGGAGACAGATAACAAAAAGCTAAACAGGCAAAATAATATGTAGATAGATTAATAAAGGAAAGGTTGAAAACTCCAGGAAGCATATGCAGTCTAAATTCCAATACTTCACTAAAGTGATTATAGCTGAAAACCTTATGAATGTGTGCAAGTAGTAGGTGACTTCACGGAAATCTCTGAGAAATTCACAGACAAATGTTTACCCGTATAAAAGCCCTACAGCATGACACCAGGGATGGACAGAGTGTTTATAAAAAGTTTTCTATGATTTCCGCTCAAGGAAGTTTGCATACACACTTTAATTTCAGATGAGGTCTTAGATTCTGAAGTTTCACAGTTATTAACTTCCAGATTTAGGGATCAGATTGCTGAGGTATGAGCAAAAAGAGAAACAATATTTTATTTCACACAGAGAGAACAGAAATACATACATGACTTTTCTTTTTTCCTCCTACTTTTATATAATCCCAGATGGTCCTTTTGAATCTAGTTTAATATAAATACAAACATCTCCTTCCACCAGTTGACTAGCACAGAAGCTGTCTCTTTGACTCAAAAATCAGTCCAGTTTTCCCTTTTATGCTTTTACCACCCTCCAAACTCTCTCTGGAAGGCTTTGTTTATGTGCCTTGCTTCAGACAGCTCCATCTTCTCTCACTGGTTGATATGAATTTCCTGCTGGGACCCCCTGAAGATACCTTTCAAATTTATGCTCAATATCAAGGCTACAGTTTTTCACATTCTAAACCATCTCAAAAAAAATCTAGTAGATTTTTGTAACCTCCTTGCTATGGTCAGAAAAGATATCTTGCTCTTTTTTTAACACTGGATGGTTATAATTTTGATAGGCAGCACAAATGTGTGTGACCAGTGAATTCAGGCACACAGCAGCTTGGATGCAGCTAGGATAGAGAGGAATGATTTAAAAATGCGGCTGAAGTAACTAAGGCTCCCAAACCATGTGCAAGTGAACTGAGTATTTCTTTTCAGTATAATCTGGGCCAGCCCACAGTCCACATCTCCCTCAGAGAAGCTCTCCTGATTCAGGATTTATGCATCTTCTTTCAAAAAGCTATAACTCCTAGGAAGAGCTTTACCAGCATGGGATCACAGAAATCAGGAGCAGAATTACCCATTAGAGTTTTCTTCCTCCTCAGCCTGGCACCAGTTGTCCGACTGTCTGTTCAAACCAGTGACTCTCTTGTAAAGGAAAGGGGAATGTACAGATGTATGGACAATATCACAACTCTTCTGGCTGCAGAACAGGATTGCGGGTGGTGACAACCACCTTGGTACTTAACACAGTGTTCACTTCATGAATTCCATCCTGACTTGATGAGCCATGTAAGGCTCACAACTTCCTTCAGTTACTACGGTTTGGAGAAGAACATGTGCTTCGCATCAAAACCTTGTCTCTTTGAATGGCAAAAGTTAACATACAACATACTTGAGACATCCCCTGGTCTGTCAACTCATACGTGAGCTTCAGAACTGTTTCCCCTCTTTTTGTCCCTTCTGTAGAGCATCGTTTGGGCCACAGTTCCCTGTGAACCCCTGCAGTCTGTATAGAGTAAATATTTACTATGCCAATCAGTATGCTTACAGAGTAGCTTCATATTGAGGGTAATGACCTATAACTCAAAAACAGCTTGACTAATTTTCTTCTTACTTAGCATAAAAACACAATTGGGAGTTATCCCACAAAAAAATAATTTCTAGCTAACTACACACTATTAAAACATTGAAAATCCAACTTTGGTCACATAGTTTTAAAATCTGTGGCCCTGAGGTAGGATAAAACTCATTTGTAGTCCTAACGTATCTGCAGACATACCCTCTCTAATCTGCCACCAAAGGACAAATTATTCATTCAATATTATACACACTATAATCATCACAACTGCAAACAACAATAATTATTAATTCTGGTAAGTGATGAGCAGCCTCTTCATCTGTAGTTAATGCTTAGAAAAAATCAGCTAGGTGGATAGTTTGAAGCTGCTAATAGGAAATAAACACTGAAAGTATTTACTTCAGTGGAGAAACTTAAGCCACTTTGTCTTTCAGCAAAATATCTTTTTCAGAGGCTTTTTGATTTCCACAATGTTGTTGAAAGTAACAGAAATGTTCAACACAAGCCTTTTTAACAGGGCACTTGACCAAGAAACTGCAGTGTTTTGAAACTAAAACTGCTAACTCAAAACTTAGTTCACCCTCTTTACTACATATCCTGTCAAAATATGTAATATTAACATGAGAAGATATGTGAAATAGCAATTCCAGAATTTTAAAAAATACATAATCTGGAAATGGATGTTCCAGATGCTACTTCTGTTACAAAATATTGCAGATCTTTGCAGCAGTCTTGCCATTTTTTTAGATCTGTCTTTGGAAGGCTGATGTAGTCGACATACTCCTGAGGACAGTTTGCTTTTAAGAGGACATCAGGCTGGACTTGCTAGATGTTGTCATCATTATCACAGGGCACGTGAGCCAAAGACAGTAAATTGTGAGGTAATGAGTACTCCAGGATTTTCACGCAGAAATCCAATTAATAGGCAATATATAAATAAACAAATAGAACACAAGAATTATAGATTCTGCCAGAGTACTAAACATCATATTGAACACTTCCATTGAGGCAAAAGATAAAAATAGAGAAGGTAAATATGGAAAAGGGCATTATTTGCTTTCATGTCAAAATTACTTGCACTTAAATGTAATTTTCAGATTATCTGGCCTTACAAAGTTGTTTTGGATATGATATGGCCTTACTTTATGTTGAAATATATTTTCAAACTCCTATTATCACATCTTATGTATCTTTATATTCATTTCAAATAATTCATTACTTTCATAGTTTTGATTTTTACTAATTAGAACTACCAGCATGCAAAAATCAAGGCCCATAACAAGTAACTGGAAATTTCCTAAAAGCATATCTACCTTCATTTTCCACATTACAGTATACCATGCCTTCGGTCTATCAGCATTATCCTTGATATTTTCAGAACTAAGACTGCACTTGAGGAAAGAAGATATCAAAAGTTTTCAATTATTATTTGTTATCTATAAAAGGCACTTAAATTTAATTTCTTCACAAATTCTTGGTCATAGAAGTGTGATAGAAGCACATAGTATCTTTCGAGACTACTTAGATTACAAAACTTTCATGATAGTGACTGTATATTCTCATTAAAAATCAACATGTTCAGTTTTAATAAGGTTAGCTCAAATTAAATAAATCATAGTTAAGCAGGAGAGGTTACGTGCCTTCTCTCTCCTGTCTCAGGGTCCACTATATTATCCTTAATTTTAGGTTAAAATTATTATTTTCTTCTCTTCCATGTCATATTTTATGGCATAATAAGTAATAAGAAGGCATGGGAAGATGAAAGGATACACTAATCATTTAAAGTGGAGTTTACTACTGAATGTTAGTATTTTTACATAAGGTATTATTATCGTACTCTGTTCAACCCTGTTTCAGAAATTATTAAGAATGAGTCCGATTAGATCAACAGGAAAATGGCTGGTCCTTGGGCCATGAAGTGAGAGATGAAAATAATCACTTACATTCAGCTATATTACTTCTTCCCTTCAGCCAGAACACTTGCCCTCACCTCTAGGATTCTTCACAGTCCAGCTTAATCAGCAGTTCAAGAAGAAGGAATGCTTCCTTCATCTATTCATAGCAAATCTGCCAGGATACTTGGAAAGAAAGAGGATGATATTTTCTTATCAACATTTTTCACATACAGCTTTTACCTTGAAGGATTTCTGGGTCTGAAGGAGCATAACCATAAATTTAACATTAGAAAGCAGTATGGAAACCTGCAGAGGGTCATAACTGCTTCTGATGGTCACTATGGATGTGACATAACAGATGCAGAAGACTGTTATTTATGCTTTAAAGAAAGAAAATCAGAAAACCCTGAATATTGTTAATGTTCATAGCATGAACTGACTAAGGAAATCTGAAAAATTCTCCACATGTAGAAAAGAAGACACAGAATTTCAAATATGATTCAAAACCTGGAGATTAAACTAAGGACAAGTAAGCTGGGTTTTTTACTGATTTGTGGCAAGTGGCCATTTAATCATTCAGTGCAGAGCTGCTACATGCTTTCACTTTGAAGTCAGGAGATGAAAAAGATTGATAAATGCCATCAGTTAAAGTCAAATTTTAGTCTTGTGTTAAGACTGCCTCTCAGTGCTACACTGTTCTGTCCTACTCTCCCTCTATGCTTTGGTTGATACACCAGTAAAGCATAAACCCCAACAATATTTTAATCCACATTTAGCTAACTCTGACAATTCAGACAGAGACAATTGACTGTAAGCAGTATTGTGGGAGTTTAAATTGTTTAAAATAATTCTCCCCAAATTATGTCTCAATCTATTGGTAAAATTCCTTAACTACAGTCATAACAGAATCATGAAAGTTATTAGACACTATACTAAATCTGAAATACAAACTATAAGTAGTATAAAATTTGTGTTCCTTAGACAAAACTACAGTGTCATAAAGTTGGTTACTGGTCTGCATCCTTGAGATGCTAAAACTTAATTACGGAAAGACACATTAGAACTGGTCCCACTCTTGTATCAGCAGTTATATCCTCCACCACAAGTACAAGCCACAAGCTGATGCTCAGAGATGTGCCACATAGTCTATAAAAATACATATAATGTATGGTAGGAACTCCAAACTTGATTGATATTTTTCAAAGTTATTTTCTAATTTTCTTGAATTGAAAACATTTTGATGGTCGCAATTTCATAGATAATAACCTCTTTCAATATAAAACTACAGCTCTGCTTCATGAATACATGTTTCATGTCTTATGATCTTCTCATAGTAGTATTACAAATCTAATATCCTCAGAAAGCAACTACTAAAATATAGGAGATCTACATAGGAAAAATATGAGGGATTGAATACATATGTTTCACGTCCAGCACTAAGTTCCTCTTTAAACAACTAAATAATTAGGATAATATATGCTTTAAAACCACAGAGTCTTAGTGAGGAAAATTTTCATTTCATAACATAAAAATACATTGCTTGATCAAGAGCAATCAGTTGTCACCAAACACAAGCAGTATTTCCTTTCTTTTTAAAAAAAATAAAGGTGAGGTGGGAGAAAAAAGCTAAAAACAAAAAAATACAAACCCAAATTTTCATGTACTCTTTAAAAGCTTACTAAATCATTGTTTGTAACTTATCTGTTATTGACTCCTGTGCCCTTCAAACTCTTCAAGTGAACTGGAAAAACACATTATGATGAAAAATTTTTTTAACAAACAAAAATACTAAGATGCAATTAGATTAGCTTACATTCAGCAACTATGATTCACTTCATATAGCCCTGAAAACATTTCAGCTTGACTGTGTCATTCCAAAGGTGCTGTTCTGTAAGCTCCCTGAAGTCCTTCAGCTCAATGAAAACCTCTCAAAATTTCAATTTTATTGTCATTATGAAACCAGTATTTCACAGGCATTGTAACCTTCTAAGCATGAAATAGTCCAGCCTAAAGCTCTCTTGTTGAGAGCATAACACTGTTATGAGCAATGTTTTCTGCTGTTTCAAGGTCTTCCACAGCTACAAACAGAAACCAAAACCAGTGTTAGACAGCCTGGCTCCTGAACAAAGGAACCTATATTATTTGTGCGGATGGAAAAAGCTAGGATATCACACTTTGAAGTTAAAGTTTTACCTTATAAATGATTATACATCAAAGAAACCAGTGAAGCATTTTGTTATGATATAACTTGTCTCAAGATTAAGATCTACTCACTTATAAAAAGTTACATGAGCTAAAGAAAGTAAGAAGCAAGAGCAAAATGAAGGTCAGACTTTGAAAGTCTCCAATACACAGGTAAATTTCATTTTATCTACTCATTTTCGTGCTTTTCTGTTTCTGCTCAAAAACCTGGGAAATTTACAAACAGCTTTTTTTTTTTTTCCCCTGTCAACACATTTTATTTGTAAATGCAGATGAAAAGATGTTTTCGTAATTTCCACTGCACTTAAAGTGTCCCAGATACGTTATGTTATATGTTGTTGCAGTTTTGCATGGAGGAGAGCTGTGTATTAAGGCCTCTCAGGCTGATCTGCTATTTCTATGATGACAAGGTTGTATTTAGGATTTCAGCTTTGATGCAAGCGTTTTCCTCCCTTTTAGTGGAATGGTTTAACTTCTAAAACCAATTTCAATTTCAGGTCTTCCAAGGTGTCTAGAGATGGATGATAGGTTTGCTTGTTTGTTTCAACAGGAACAGTAAGTTCATCTTGATTTGTGTACTTATGAAAATGTCAACTTTCCACAAATCTTCTTAGCAGTTTCTACAATACATGCTAAGGTGAATGAGCAGCTTAACAGACTGATCTATGCCACACAAAGATTCACGGAAAGGTTGCAGGCAACTTTATTTTTCTGGATGTGATCCAAGCTTTAGTAAATTTGCTAATCCACAGCAATATCTCTTCTACAAATATTCCACTGCTCACAAAGGTACCACTAGCAACAACTTACAGCAGCCTTGTTAATCAACCTTTTCAGAATTACATGGAACTTCACAAAATTATATTCTGCTTTTCTTCTCTTTGAAAAATTTTCAAAACTAAAGAAATAATCTTGATTTTTGCAGCAAGCTGGGTTCTAAACTTGATTTTATCTCACTTTCCTGCTACAGCAAGCTATTTTCAGTTGCTTTTATTCTGAGGTAGATGTCTTCATTTTCTAATGCAGTAAACCTCAACTATAAATTTGGATTGCATTTCAATAATTATTTTTATTATACAGTCAAAACACTCTTCTTTCATGATCAAAAAAAGACTTTTCAAAACTAATACTAAAACTGACGTTAAGGGAGGCTGGAGAAAGAAAGTGGATAGTGCAGAGGAGACTGGAGAATCAAATGCAATATCAATACATAAAATAATGCATATTAATGTGTAGCTGGTTGAAAATTGTGCTATTGTCTCTTAATAAAATAAATTAATAACATTGCTACTTTATTTAATCTATTTGTTTTAAAAAATTTTGTAAGACTGAAGATGGTCATGTGTGTATTTTGAGTTAAATAATCCAAAAGAGAAGAGAAAATTAAATAAAAAACCTAGAGGGTCACAGAAAGGAATAAAAGGGATGATTCAGAGCAAGAACAGATATGTAAGCGGAACACTTAAAGAATGAAAGCACATAAAATGTATGAACATCAGACAGAAGAATAGAAAGAGTTTAGGAAGCTGAGGAGAGGGAAGAAAGAATTCACCTACAATTAAGTAAATATTCTTGACCAAAAACATTCCTAAGAAAACTCATGGAAAGAAAAAAGGATTTTGTGTGACTCATATTTTAGGGGAAGGTTTCATCAGTACAGTTGTAAAACCAAAGTCTTATTCAACCTTTTGAGAATAGGATTGATCATCATTTGCCCAATCTTAAAAGCAAGTGATGCACATGTATGAATAATTCCCATCATGTAGGCTGGAGTTGTAACCTTTGCAATTTCCCATCAGCTCATGCCACGCTCACCGAAGAACTTTGGTAGCCAGAGAACAAAGGTGATAACTTGCATCCCAGCACAAACCTCTTTCTGACTTCCTTATCGACAATGTCTCTGTCCCAGCAGGAGTTCGTTTTCAGCAGTTCTTTTGTTATGTGGGTTAAGTTTGGGAAACCACAGCCTGTGCAAAATAGTTAGTCCAAACTACTCACTGCCTCTGCAGTCTGCTGTAAGAAAGCAAGGTAATGCAACACTGCTTTCATTTTCCTTTCCCACTTTTTGAGTTGATGGACCCTTGGCAAATTGCAGTAAGCATTTTCAGAATTAAAGATTGTGCTGGGTTTGGCCAGAACAGGGTTAATTTTCACCGGAATCCAGGAAGTGGCACAGCCGGGGGGTGGGGGCTGACCCCACCTGGCCAAACAGAGCCCGGTATTCCATACCATGTGCCGTCACGCTGGGTTCCGGTGGGGGGGGGCGGTGCGGCGGGAAGGCACTCGCGGCTTGGGGGGGCGCAGCGCCGGTCCGGTTTCGGGAGAGCGGCTGTTGTACGGTTCGTGGTTGTGTTTTCTCCTTATTTGTATCGTTCTTGTTCCTGTTTTCCCTCTGTTTGCTGTTCTGTTAAACTGCCCTTATCCCGACCCACCAGTTTCTGCCTCTTTCTTTCCATTTCTCCTCCGCACGCCGGCGGGGGGAGGGGCGGCCGCGTGGCGCTTTTGTTGCCGGCGGCAGCCGAAACCAAAACATTAAATTGGCGCCCAAACGTGGGGCGGGGATAACGGCAGGGCTGAGCAGCGGGTGTTAAAACTGCTTTCTTAGATTTTGTTAAATTTTGTTGTAGGCATTTTTTCTGTGTTACTTAAATAGTCGCCGGTAAAAATGTTTCTGTCTTTCATCAGATGGTTGTGGTTTTTGAATCCGTACTTTCTGTACTTGTTCCCTGTGGTGCTATTCATCGTCACGGGGAAAAAGATCAGGATGATAATTTTGCTCTACCTTACGATATCGACTTATGATATGCTAACATCACTGTGCATGAAATTAGTCTTGTATTTGCATGCGGCACTGCGGTCATTTCCGTACCTCGGATCCTATGTCTTAGATTTTGTTAATAATCAAACCCAGTCTGTGGGGAAAGCCGAAGGGGATACCTTCCCCCACTCTTTCGCCCCCCCCCCTTTCTCCCTCAGGCTGGTCCTAACTGCTTTTGAGAATTTCGAGTACCCGTGGGATGCTCAGGGCAGCACTCTCCTTTTGTTCTGCCTCCTGAATGGGTTGCAGGTTTTGTTTAGGGTTAAGCAAGTCGTTAAGAACATCGTGCAGAGACCTGCCCCGGGGCTGGATAGCTGTGAGTGGCTGGGTGTGTGGGACAGCATGGGCAAGTACCTAGGGCAGTGCACACCCCCGATGTTTTTTAAACTCACCCCTGAGCAAGTACAGAATCCGGACAAACTAGTAAAGTATCTGCAAAAAGTGTGCTGCCACCCTGGGAACTCCAGAGAGACACAGATCACAGCAACGTGCTGGGGTCTGGCCCACGCCTACCGAGCTGCACTGTTTAACACTGTTCAGTGCCCTAAAGGGGAGAGAGGGGGAAACGAAGCAGCAGGCACTGCGGCTGGCGCTGCTCCCCCAGCCGGCCCTGCAGCCCCTCCAGCCCAGCAGGCAGTCACAGCCCCCCCGGCTGGCACCGCCGCTGCCACAGCTGCAGGGTCTGTCTCGGTTTCCCTGGCAGGCACAGCAGCTGCTCCAGCCCCAGCTCCAGCTGCAGGCAGCGTGGCTGAGCCCAGTGACCAACCTCTGCCCGTAGCAGTCGCCCCTGTAAAACTAAAGAAAGACGCAAAGAGAGCAGATCGCTCCGGGAGGGATGACGATGAGCCAGGGTCATCACGGGAGACAGAGACAGAGATCATCACCCGGTCCCTGTCCCTGAGCGAGCTGCGAGACATGCGGAAAGATTTCAGCCGCCACCCAGGCGAGCACATTGCCACCTGGCTGCTGCGGTGCTGGGATAATGGGGCTAGCAGCTTGGAATTAGAGGGCAAGGAAGCCAAGCAGCTGGGATCCCTGGCCAGGGATGGGGGCATTGACAAGGCCATGGGGAAAAAAGAACAAATCCTCAGCCTCTGGAGGAGACTTCTGTCAGGTGTGAGGGAGAGGTACCCCTTCAGTGACGATTTTGTATGCTATCCTGGCAAGTGGACCAATATGGAAAGGGGTATTCAGTACTTGAGGGAATTGGCTGTGCGGGAGCTGGTTTACTGTGACACAGACGATGAGCAGGTACCCACAGACCCAGATGAACTCCAGTGCTCACAATCCATGTGGAGGAAGTTTGTGCGGAGCGCACCCTCCTCGCATGCCAACTCACTGGCAGTTGTAAACTGGAAAGGTAAAGACGCACCAACAGTGGATGAGGTGGCTGTCAGACTCCGCCAATACGAGGAAAGTCTCTCTTCCTCCCTTGTCTCAGCTGTGGAGAAACAGGTCAAGCAACTAGACAGGAATATGTCCTACTCCCCACCTGTACGGGCCAGTGTCTCAGCTATTAGGGGCAGGCGTTTCTCTGCTCAGGAGAGGGAATACAGAGGCTATACACCCCGGGGCACCCTGTGGTTCTACCTGCGTGACCACGGAGAGGACATGAGGAAGTGGGATGGAAAACCCACCTCAAGTCTAGAGGCACGAGTCCGTGAGTTGCGAGGTAAAACAATCACCAAAGGGGATTCTATTAGGAAAAGTGCCGCTCCAGTTTCCAGCAGCCAGCTCTCCAGACCAGGTAGACAGTTTGACCTTGATTCCGATCCTCTGGAGGGGACCTCCAAGTCTTTTTTACAGCAGGTGAGCAGCAAATTCTCTGACCAGGATTAGAGGGGCCCTGCCTCCAGCCAGGTGGAGGAAAGGGACAACCGTGTCTATTGGACGGTGTGGATTCGGTGGCCTGGCACGTCAGATCCACAAGAGTATAAAGCTCTAGTGGACACTGGTGCACAGTGTACTTTAATGCCATCAGAGTTCAAAGGGTCAGAGTCCATTTGCATTTCGGGAGTGACAGGGGGGTCCCAAGAGCTGAGTGTACTGGAGGCTGAAGTGAGCCTCACTGGGCAGGACTGGCAGAAGCACCCCATTGTAACTGGCCCCGAGGCTCCGTGCATCCTTGGGATAGACTATCTTAGGAGAGGGTATTTCAAGGACCCAAGGGGGTATTGGTGGGCTTTTGGCATAGCTGCTGTGGAGACGGAAGAAATTAAACAGCTGTCCATTTTGCCTGGTCTCTCGGAGGATCCTTCCGTTGTGGGGTTGCTGAGGGTTGAAGAACAACAGGTGCCAATCGCGACCACAACGGTACACCGGCGACAGTATCGTACCAACCAAGACTCCCTTCTCCCCATTCATCAGCTGATCCGCCAGCTGGAGAGTCAAGGAGTGATCAGCAAAACTCGCTCACCCTTTAATAGTCCCATATGGCCAGTAAGAAAATCTACTGGAGAGTGGAGACTGACAATAGACTACCGTGGCCTGAATGAAGTCACACCACCGCTGAGTGCTGCCGTGCCAGACATGCTAGAACTTCAATATCAGCTGGAGTCAAAGGCAGCCAAGTGGTATGCTACAATTGACATTGCTAATGCATTCTTCTCCATCCCTTTGGCAGCAGAGTGCAGGCCACAGTTTGCTTTCACCTGGAGGGGCATCCAGTACACCTGGAATCGACTGCCCCAGGGGTGGAAACACAGTCCCACCATTTGCCATGGACTAATCCAGACTGCACTGGAAAAGGGTGAAGCCCCAGAACATCTGCAGTACATCGATGACATCATTATATGGGGCGACACAGCGGAGGAAGTTTTTGACAAAGGGGAGAAAATAGTTCAGATCCTTCTGAAAGCCGGTTTCGCCATTAAGCGAAGTAAAGTCAAGGGACCTGCGCAAGAGATCCAGTTTTTGGGAATAAAATGGCAGGATGGGCGCCGTCAAATCCCAATGGATGTCATCAACAAAATAGCAGCTATGTCTCCACCAACCAGCAAAAAGGAAGCACAGGCCTTCCTGGGTGTTGTGGGTTTTTGGAGGATGCACATCCCAAATTACAGCCAGATTGTAAGTCCTCTGTACCACGTGACCCGGAAGAAGAATGATTTTGAATGGGGCCCTGAGCAACGACAGGCATTTGAACAGATTAAACGGGAGATAGTTCATGCCGTAGCCCTTGGTCCAGTCCGGTCAGGGCAAGATGTTAAAAACGTGCTCTACACCGCAGCAGGGGAGAATGGCCCAACCTGGAGTCTCTGGCAGAAAGCACCAGGGGAGACTCGAGGTCGACCCCTGGGGTTTTGGAGCCGGGGATACAAAGGATCCGAGGCCCGCTATACTCCCACTGAAAAAGAGATTCTGGCAGCATATGAAGGCGTTTGAGCTGCTTCAGAAGTGGTCGGCACTGAAGCACAGCTCCTCCTAGCACCACGGTTGCCGGTCCTGGGCTGGATGTTCAAAGAGAGGGTCCCCTCTACGCATCATGCCACCGATGCTACGTGGAGTAAGTGGGTCGCTCTGATCACCCAGCGCGCCCGAATGGGAAACCCCAGTCGCCCAGGAATTCTGGAGGTCATCATGGACTGGCCAGAAGGCAAAGATTTTGGAGCATCACCAGAGGAGGAGGTGACACGTGCTGAAGAGGCCCCACTGTATAACCAGCTGCCAGAAGATAAGAAACAGTATGCCCTGTTCACGGATGGGTCCTGTCGCATTGTGGGGAAGCAGCGGAGGTGGATGGCTGCTGTATGAAGCCCTACACGACAAGTCGCAGAAACTGCCGAGGGAGAAGGTGAGTCCAGCCAGTTTGCAGAGGTGAAAGCCATCCAGCTGGCTTTAGACATTGCCAGTCGAGAGAAGTGGCCAGTGCTCTATCTTTACACCGACTCTTGGATGGTGGCCAATGCTTTGTGGGGGTGGCTGCAGCAATGGAAGAAGAACAACTGGCAGCGCAGAGGCAAACCTATCTGGGCTGCCCCATTGTGGCAAGATATTGCTGCCCGTCTGGAGCAGTTGGCTGTAAAAGTCCGTCACGTGGACGCCCACGTCCCTAAGAGTCGGGCCACTGAGGAACATCAAAACAACCACCAGGTAGATCAGGCTGCTAAGATTGAAGTGGCTCAGGTGGATCTGGACTGGCAACATAAGGGTGAACTGTTTATAGCTCGGTGGGCCCATGACACCTCGGGCCACCAAGGAAGAGACGCAACATACAGATGGGCTCGTGACCGAGGGGTGCACTTGACCATGGACACTATCGCACAGGTTATCCATGAATGTGAGACATGCGCTGCAATCAAGCAAGCCAAGCGGGTAAAGCCTCAGTGGTATGGAGGACGATGGCTAAAATATAAATCTGGGGAGGCTTGGCAGATTGACTATATCACACTGCCACAGACCCGCCAAGGCAAGCGCTATGTGCTCACAATGGTGGAGGCCACCACCGGATGGCTTGAAACCTACCCTGTGCCCCATGCCACCGCCCGGAATACCATCCTGGGCCTGGAAAAACAAGTCCTGTGGCAACATGGCACTCCCGAAAGAATTGAGTCAGACAACGGGACTCATTTTCGCAACAGCCTCATAGACACCTGGGCCAAAGAACACGGTATTGAGTGGTTGTATCACATCCCCTACCATGCACCAGCCTCTGGAAAGATCGAACGTTACAATGGGCTGCTAAAAACCACTTTGAGGGCAATGGGGGGTGGGACTTTCAAAAATTGGGATACCCATTTAGCAAAGGCCACCTGGTTGGTTAACACCAGAGGGTCCACCAACCGGGCTGGTCCTGCCCAGTCAAAACCTCAGCGCCCAGTAGAAGGGGATAAAGTCCCTGTAGTGCACATGCGGAACATGTTAGGGAAGACGGTTTGGGTTAGTCCTGCCTCGGGCAAAGGCAAGCCCGTCCGCGGGATTGCCTTTGCTCAAGGACCTGGGTGTACCTGGTGGGTAATGCGGAAGGATGGGGAAGTCCGATGTGTACCTCATGGGGATTTAATTTTGGGCGAGAATAGTCCATAAATAAATTGTATAAAGTTAGTTGTTAAATAACCCTGTCACTGTCTGTTATCACTGTTATAATTGTTATATTTTGTACCAGTAGTAGCATAGTAAGAATCGTCCAGATTAAAGAAGGATGGACTTTTTCGATGAAAACCTAGCAGAGCACAGCGATGATGGAACTGGACCTGGTTTTCAACAACTAGCATCCAGCAACTTCATCAAGATCAACATCTCCTGCAGACTGTGGGCACGGGCCGCACCAGATACATCAGCCGTGAGCTCCGGATGCAGCAAGTGACCGCCCATCACCACACATCACCTCCCCTGCCACGGAAGACCATAACGACAGATGGAGCCTGAAGTCATGGATTAAATGAACTCAATGGACACTTTAGAGTGATGATCCATAGACTAAAGGAATGATATCTGGAGACAGAAGAAGTGGTGGTGATCAACTGGACAATGGGGGACCTGGGCTTGACGTAGATGGTATGGAATAAGGGGTGGATAATGTGCTGGGTTTGGCCAGAACAGGGTTAATTTTCACCGGAATCCAGGAAGGGGCACAGCCGGGGGGTGGGGGCTGACCCCACCTGGCCAAACAGAGCCCAGTATTCCATACCATGTGCCGTCACGCTGGGTTCCGGTGGGGGGGGGCGGTGCGGCGGGAAGGCACTCGCGGCTTGGGGGGGCGCAGCGCCGGTCCGGTTTAGGGAGAGCGGCTGTTGTACGGTTCGTGGTTGTGTTTTCTCCTTATTTGTATCGTTCTTGTTCCTGTTTTCCCTCTGTTTGCTGTTCTGTTAAACTGCCCTTATCCCGACCCACCAGTTTCTGCCTCTTTCTTTCCATTTCTCCTCCGCACGCCGGCAGGGGGAGGGGCGGCCGCGTGGCGCTTTTGTTGCCGGCGGCAGCCGAAACCAAAACAAAGATGAAAACTTTCTTTGAGGAGACCATGTTGAGTAGTTGGTGTTTTAGGTCTTCTGATTATCTCCCAGAGTTTCCACACACATTATAAGCATCAATAGAGAACATCAGATGGTTAATTTTCTCCCTTGCAAAAAATATGTTCATTATCAAAGAGAGCATCCTACTGCCACTAACTGGCTCAAGCAAACAAAGATCATGCATTTTTAATTTCTTGCTCGGTCATCATCATGAAAAGTAACAATGTGACAACAAGGTGGAAAACATCCTTTGCTGAATGCTGTTTTAAGAATTTCACCTGTAAGCCCATCTTCAATTTTAGTGAATCCTATATGTCATTGATAGAGTGGCAGCCTACAATTATCCAGAAGCAATATTGAGAACACAGTCAAATAATCCACAATGCAACATGAGTGGCATGGATTGAACTATGTGGTGTAAATACACTGAATGAGAATCTGGAGTAACTGCCTACAATGTAATGGCAAAAAAGATAAAGCTCTAAATTAATGACTAGACAAAGCAATTTCCTTAATTTAAAAGCCTTACTGTTGATCCAGAAATGGCTAATGTCTACAAAATGCTATGAAGAAATTACAGGCAATCTACCCACAAAAAAAGTTTACACACAATTATTACTATTATGCTAGTATCCACCCTGTCTGGAAATTTCCGGATCCTTGGACTAATAGATGATATTATGTCAACTCACAAAAAAATTATTCTACCTCCTTTGACCCTTTTAAAATAAATTGAAAAAATAATATTGAACAAATTCAAGGAAAATACGGATTTTTTTTCAGGGAATACATTTGTTATTTAATTTTGACAAAAGTTAACCTGGAGCTTTTAAACACAGTTGGAAACTATTCCTTTAATAGTAAGTGCAGAACAATAAAGTCAAAATCAATAACACAGAATAAGATCTTCCAGTAACAACAAATCTTTAGCATTTTTTTATTGTCAATTTTCTTAAAATGCCATTTAATGTATTACCTGCATTATGTCTGATGTCATCTGTTTTAAATATGATATTATTATGACAGTATTGCAGACAACCACATATAATCTTCAAAATATACTACATTATGCATCTACAGACACTACGGAAGTTACCAGCACCATTTGCAAAAATGTGTGAAAAGGCATACTACATTTTCCAGGAAAGTTAGAAAAGAAAATAAATACTAGAAATTTCTCTTTTCACACCCATTCTTCAAACAAAATTTGAGACTCAGGGGTGGTTATCATCCATAGCAAAAAAAAAATATAAGCTCAAGTAGGCAGAACTCACAGTAGATTTTAAACAAAGGTCAACACAGAATATGTAAATGTTAAATACAGAAATCCGTAAGCATCAGTGTTTACAGAGAGACAGATTTAAATGTTTATTAAAAGAATTTTATTACCAGTATGCTCTGTTCCTAGGACAAGACCAAGGTGACATCATCAAAAAGAACTGCCTTTTTAAGCCAGTGCCAGTTCCCTCTTTTATTCTGTCACCAGAGGACTTTTTTTTCCATGTTTTATTATTCACAAAAAGGCTCCAATATGTTACACTAAAAGAATAGCAGTTTTCAGCATACCTGGGAGACCGACATTATACATTTCAGGGGAAGGTTTTATGTACTGTGAAGGCTTGAAAGGCGAGCTTAACCTCGCAGTGTTGTCTTTAGCTTTGTACCTTTACATCAACTAACTTCTCACAGATTGCTTGTGTGATGGGTGCATGGCAGCGTACAGTGGGACACAGAGCTCTCCGCACAGAGCAGAGCTGGGTCTGACATGGTCACCTCTGGGACATGAATTACAGCAATCCCACAGCCACAGATCTCTGAACATTGGTTCGTACAGCAGGTTCAACATCAATTTTGCAGCCAAGAAAGCTGAGAAACAGCCAATGAAATACTAAAGCCACCTTAGATCGTGCTTACAAATTTAATCTCTCAAAAAGCTCAAAAAAGCCCTTGACCATCAAGCTCAGCACTGCTAGAGCTACAGGACTGGGTACCTCAGCTGAAGCTAGTTTGAGCTGAAGTCATTTTTTTCAGTAAAATGTAAACATGCTTTTAGATCTTAAAACTAGAAATTTTTCTGCAATATTTGCAAAACAAATATTTTTAATTTTATAATTATTTACAGAAGATTTGATTCAGTGGAGTAGAATTAACATAGAAAAAAAAGCAATCCTTATGAATAGTTTTCATTGATTGGCATGGTTGCTATTTTCGTCCTCATTATCACCAGAAGTCAGTTTACAAAACATAATTTATTATTTTTTTTCAGAAATTGTTGCTGTACTTCCTCGCACTGTGTTTTTTGGACAAAACTGTTTTCTTTTGCCAAATATTTGGAAATGTTATTGTACGTGTTTGCTTGCTTCATTTTATGAATGGCTAAAGACTGCCATTTGGTTAAAGAACAATCTGAATTTTCAGTACCTCCAGGCTAACATGCAGCAACAGTATGGGACCACTTTAGCCTTTCATGTTAAAGTTACAAAAGAGTACAATACTCATCATTTTCCATTTTTTGGCAGTGAAACTAAAGACCACAATTTAACACACACAAAAAAACATAAAAACAAAAAAAGCAAAAAATCCCTATATGAATATTCCTGAGAAGAACAAGGAAACTTCAAAATCTTCTACTGAAAGATAGAGAATAAACAGTTGGTATGAAAATACCAGAAGAATTCTCATGGGGATTGTAAAGTAACAGTTTTTTTAACCTTATGTAACTAATTCAGATTTCGTTATTGACAATAGGCAGTCGTCAACATTATGACTGTTTAATGATTTTTCTGAAAAAATAGAGCACTGGAACCTCACATACAGAACTACAACCTCATTACAGTATAATAAACATCAATTTTGATATCAGCTAAGGGAATCAGTTCAAGTTTTCTGCAGAAAAAAGCACTAAACCCATAAAAACTCCGGAAGACTTTTTTTTCTGAGAAAGCAGTACATTTGTTATGGAGCAGACATAAACTGAGAAGCTTTTGATCCTAACAGATCTCTGCATTGCTGAGACTGAGGAAACTGTGTTCAAGGGACGGAGAAAATGACTTCTGAAAATGAGACCTCTGAGTTTACAGAAAAGAAGCAGTTCTTAAATACTTTTATAATCCTTAGGAGCCAATCAATACGCTAAGAGATAAAAAAATAAACACATGAATTCTATCAAAACATGTGTTCTGCCTCCCGGTTTTTTGTTTTTTTTTTTTTGCTCTCTGTCAATATCCAGGGACTGTAGCTGTGCAGTATAATGTAAAATCAAGTGAGAAAAATAAAAGCTTTTTTCGGGTTTTTTTTGAGAAGATGATATATAGAACATATCGAGTTCATTCATGAGCATTACAAAAAATGCAGGTATAAAGACTACAAAAATATCTAAAAACCTGAGTGGACCTGTGATATCCTCGTCTCTCTTATATCCAAAAAAAAAAACAGAATCTCTGTATGAATCAAACTGAAGACACATTCCACCCAGTGCTTTCTTTCCAACGATGGGTAATAGATCTTGTCTGGAACAAAGGAAATGTAAAGGGTTACTACCCCAGAATACGATCACAAGATCCTATAATTTGCAGCTCAGAGGCTTCCTGACACAAAGATTTATACTCCATATCCTTATTTGATTTCTCTACCATAAAGAAATCCAACTGCATAGTGATGCCTATAAAATCTTGAGCACCTTTTTATCCTACTGCAAGAAGTCCTACAGCTTAACTACAGTCTAGATCATTTAGATACAGCTTACGCAGGAGCCATTCCAAATTCAACCACCTTACAGAAAGCACTCAGCTTTCTGAAATTCTTCACTGCTCTCTTCATTGTTCTGAATAACTTAATGTCTTCAACAAACTTTGTCACTTTACTAATCACCCTTTTACAGATCATTTATGTATAGGTTAAACAGCACAAATGCCACTCTTCTGGTGACATTTTCCAGTGTGAATGCAGAAAAAATATTTTAATTCTCTGTTCTTTCCTTTCTTTTTTTCTTTCTTTCCTTTTTTTTTTTTAAATTCATGTGAAAGTGTTTCTTTTTACCTATTTAACTAGTTTCCCTGAGAAACTTTGAGGGGGGAACCTTGTTGAATTTCTCATGGAAATCCAGGCAGCCTATATTGAATTATACATACATCTGACAAACGTGAAAATACCTTCCTCACACATGTCTGTAGATCTTGGAAACTCATTATTAAGCCTCATGTAACGTAGGTCTGAAGAAGTCCGAGAGCAAACCATGGGTACAACGCTATGCAAAGCACAGCCATCAGCAGCATGTTCCAATTTGTCATTAGTTCCTTTAGCCATTTACTTATTGTTAAGACATGATCTATAGAAATGAATGGAGACATCAGCACATATGGTGAGATTATTAAAGCATGTTCATAAAAGTGTCCATTAAAATAGCCTCATGTTTTGAATGTTATTACAGCAGTGACTTCTGAATGGAACAAAAAAGATATATATATATATATATATTATATAAAGTATGAAAATAAAATTTAAAAAATGCTTTTCATGAAGTCTGTGTTGTAAAATACAAAACTCATTCACATGAGGAAAGAAGGTACAGTACATACTGTTGGATATACAGTATACTAAGACTTTTTTATTGACTCAGAAAGGGATTGATGTGATAATTGTGGTACAAATGTCAATAACAACCCCTTTTGTCCTACAGTAATCAACTCCAGTGATATTTTTTCATCACATGATACCCATTGGTCTGTACTGCATCTGTCTCTTTCATCACTTTGTGACTTTTAAGAAGTAAATGGTTTGTCTGCTTATAAAGTGACTTTAAGTTTAAAACAACTCTTGATCTTGTCTTGGATGTTAAATTTTGTTTTTCAAAGGTTTTCCTAGCACACAATCACTGAAAATTATAGATAAGAGTTATTCTACAAATTTATGTATCGAGATCTCTGGATTTTTTGATAGAAATGAACAATTATTTCAACTTCACTAGAAACGTGTCATAACTTGGTTCTAGGCCTACAGGAGTTCTACTAAGTGACTGTGTTAACAATTTGACATTGACTTCAAAAGATGTTTAGTTGCAAAGCAGTACATGCTTGGCTTTCTGGTATAAGAATACAAGGATCTGAAGACAGCTGCAAACTCCTTTTATATGACATTAGCCATCAAAAGCATTGGCCGCACAGACAAAAATAGCTATTTTAATTCCATCTCTGGTGAACAAAGAAAGGCAAGCATCTTCTATGATAAGGGGGAAAATTACCATATCTTACTCAATCAACTGTTGATGATTGAACCTAGACAGTTATTTTAAGATAAAAATAGTTTATGAATCTAAAGTGAAATGAAAACCTCCTTGCA
This sequence comes from Opisthocomus hoazin, assembly GCF_030867145.1. Lineage (NCBI taxonomy): Eukaryota > Metazoa > Chordata > Aves > Opisthocomiformes > Opisthocomidae > Opisthocomus > Opisthocomus hoazin. The sequence continues at coordinate 47,544,217 of NC_134416.1, read as the reverse complement.
CATTATTACTACTTGTTAGTACTACTAACTATACTAAGCTGTAAACTTCCCAGCGGTTGAATTTTCTGACAACTAATAACTAATTTTGTAGCAACTGAATCAGTTGATTCCGTTCTTGATTCTTCTATTTATTTTACCCTTTTTATATTAACACCAGGATTATAGTCAGTAAAGCCTAATGAAAATTTAAACTGGAGTATTGAGCTCCATAAGCAAGCAAATTCTCACTAACCCTAAATTCACTTTCATATAAACACTTGAAAATCTCTCTCATGTTTGTGGAAGAATGATCAAGCTAGGAGACAGAGTCAAAGCCTATGCCTGTACCTTCTTTTGCAGGCACTGTGATTTCAGTATCAGTGTTACTAAGCTTAAAACTCTGTTTAGTTCAGGTACACAAGCCCTATTCACATGACTTTATCAGAAGTGATAAAAAAGAGGTTTTGAAACTTTACCCTTCCTTAGCAGACTTTCAAATCTAGAAATAAATCTACTCTCAACAAAAGAGTATAAAAACAAGCCTTAGTAAGATATTTAACACTGTATTAGTAGAACAGCTTGTTAACTGACAACAAGAGAATAATTTCTGTAGGGGACAAAACTGTAATTCCTTGACAAACTTGATTATCAAATAGAACATGAAAGTGTTCACAGGATTAATATTTTCCCAGAATTACGTTATACTCTCCCTAGTACTTAATATCATAATATATACTAACAAGAGACGGGCACATATTTAATTATAACTAAGGTATAAACTTGCAACATAGAAATATACTCATATGTTCCCATCAGTGACAGTAAGTTTGCCCTGAGTTTACAAAGGAACTTGCTACTTCTCATAACCCAAATGCCAGCCCCCATATAACACCAGAAAAAAATAAATTACGTTTTACCAAATTCTTTCTATCCTTTCATAACAGATATTTCAGAATAAAATTCAATGTTATACGAGTTCAAATCCTGTGTTGAACAAAACATCGTTTGCAAGGGTTTCCCAGATTTTTTTTTAACGGAAGTGGGGAAAGAAAAGGGCTAGACTGTCTTTATCAGCAAACAAAGTAAAGCAATATGTATCATTCATCTCCATTCTCACTGATAAGATAATCCGTATGCTTTATGTGCACATTATAATTCCAATCCTGGTTGCTCACCTGTAAGCAATGATAGTCCATGTGCTCCCCAAGGAATACTTGTGTTCTTTCCAAATTCTAAGCAAGTGAAGTCTTGTCACTTGAGTTTATTGTGATCAATAAATACAAGCAAGGATGCAGAATTCAAGAAAAAAATGCAGCATTCTTTATGTGAATGTCCTCTCTTAGCACATCCAGGCACCCATGTCTAAATACTGATCACCTTTGCTAAGGACCAAACTGAATAATCCAGTGCAGCTCATGAGCTAATGTAAGTTGTAACAGCAGTGTTGATTTCAAAAGTTGTGTCAGGAAAATTTAGACCAGCCTAGGGAAGTTGTTGAAGTGACCAAATGACCAAGCCACATTGAAATAAGAAAGAGGAAAGTGCAATAACAGAGTTTATGCGGGTGTCTTTCCAGACAAATTACCATCACAATATCTATTCCATTTACTGTCATCTGAGCCCTGCCTCCTCAAAATCAGACAATGGTTCATAGTAAATTTTGGGGAATAATTGAGAGTTGACAGTGGTATTCAGTTGTTGGAGACTCTTCAAGATGACGAAACAAAAATTAGACTCTCATAAAAGCATGATGTAAATTACATAAGACAGGGAATATCTGCAACTATTGAAGCAAAGAAAATTTTGGATTATTTTCTGTAAATTTAATTTAGATTCACTTATTGCATTTGTTATATCTGTCAAGAAGGATGGTTGATTGCCTCAATATCTGAAAGAAACTTTATTTCAATTTTCAAGTCAAATTTTTCCTTTAAGCATATAAACTCGCACTTCTTACTCTGTTACTGTTAGAAACCTGATCATTTCCTCTCTCCCAAAATTCCTATAGTTTAAACTATTCATATTCCATGATATTTATTCCTTTTCAGAGACTTGTGAGAGTCTGCTTTCATCTCAGAAGAAATGAGAATAAAAATTATATCAGTGCATTAAATGGATTAAAACCTTTATTCTTTTAGCAGAATGTCTCCCACTTGGTTTAAGTATGAAAATTACCATAGTCCTGAATAAGTAAGCCCAAAGTTCTTCTGCACAAATATCTTATACAATAACCATACTGTAAATGTTTCATGGTAGCTGGAAACCAGATTTATAGATTTTGGTGTATCCATGTGATTGTTCCTATTACGAGTGGTTGTAAAAATGACCATGTGCTGTCACGGTAAACATAGTTTTGTGGAAATATATCAAGAGAAAATGTGAGAAATGTGTACGTATGTACAATATTTATTTGAGATACTGACTATCTCAATTATCTCTGACACATTCACAAGTTTAAAAGTATAATTTATACCAAAGGACAAGTTTATCCACCAACATGAAAACCCAATGTGCCATAACAGTAACCATTGTAAACTGGAAGAATCTGAAACAAAATCAGCTCAGGACCTAGAAGGCCTTGCTTTGGGCTGTGGACTGGAAGAGATGACATCTGGAGATTCCTTCCAGTCTAAAGTATTGTAAGTTTCTACAAAAAAGGGTGATTTTCCAAACAAATTCTATTAGATAATTTTTATCATGACCCACGCTTACCTGCCTGAGGAAGCCAATGGTCAAGCTGCCCCCAATTCTTGAATGTCAGACTCCTTCCTTACACTAAAACATGGTCCTTAGTCAAATGTTATGCACTGCCTCTCTTGGTGCTTGGGCATGGGACTTGATCAGTAACCAAGAGAGAGCAAGAGTTTATGTCTGCAATAGAAGCAAACAGATTTAGAAAAGGATATAGGTTTAAAAGAAATCCTAATCTACAGATGTTTTATGTGCTTGAGGATTTTGAGTACCTTCCTGATACTTTGTTCTATGTAAAGTCTCTCTCCTCTCTCCTCTACAATACAGCTCTCCGTATAAATATTTATATGAAAATATATATAAAAATATAAATCCAGGGTACTAAATAAAACGCAATGAAGTAATGTATTAATAATTTTTAAATCAGTCTAAAGGATAAGAAGGTCCTCTGTTAGCTTTGGGTTGCACATTCAGCTGTGAGATCACATTCAACTTCCCAGGATTCTGGTAGGTCAGCTCATACTGGTTGTGTTCCTGCTGGGCCCCATGAGCAATGTGTAAGGTTCCAGTTGGCAACATATCTCAGCAGCCTTTGTGTGGAAATCAGCTTCTTAGAGCATGTTAAAGGACTGAAAAATAAACATGATAAACTATACTCATAGATCATTCTGTATTTAATATTCTGTTTATATATAAAAGGCCTCTTTCTCAAAACTGTTTAATATGTTGTTTTACTTTCAGCACTTCTACAACATTTTATATTGAAAAATATTTATTAAAGAAAAACTTAGCACACACCTTATGGAGTTTTTTATTACTCTTGTTAATGTCAGGTTCAAAATGTCTTGCATTTATAATTAGCTCTTAATGTCTAAAAAGATCCAGTCCAATAAAGAAGAAATTGAAAGGCCATTCAATCCAGTGGCTTGTTAAATCAGCTTTTCATCCCTAGAAAAAAATGAACAGCTTAAATTTAGAGACCACATTGTGTAGCAAGTGATGAGATTTTAAGCACTGCGTGCTGCGTGCTTCAATGTTTGTGATATAATGAGCTGTCACTTGCTAATGCTGATGGGCTTTGTTGCTGGGTGACATCTTTGGGAGATCACCACCTGTGGTGAAGGAGAACAATAAGAAAAAATTGGATGTAGAATCACATAATCAAATTATTTGCTTTTGTGTAGGGTATTCCATCCACTTGTTGTGTTGCAGACAAGAATGAGTCATTATTAAAAAAGAGAAAGAAAGAAGTGCACAAGACTCTGATCATTTGCATACTCAGTCAGGTAGAGTCTGTGTAGAACATCCAAGCTTCTTGAGTCTCAGTGGTCTCCTTATTAAAATAAACTGTTCTTCAGCCATCCTGAAAACATGGTGGCAATTCTAATTATTAATAGAGCCAATTAAAATCGGCATTATAAAAGTATAATCAGATACCATTATAAATCCATCTCTTGTTTCAGAATTGCATGGAGCTTAGAAGTAATCCTACCAGAAACAACAGAATAAAGTTAGCTAATTGCTAAAATATATCTGAGAAATTAAATATAAAATCATTTACTAAACAAATAATTCTGGTCAGATAATCATTCGGTGATTAGTTCCACTACAAAGCCTTGGAAAGACACAAGATTCAAAGAACTAATGTTAATGTATTGAGTTGTTTGTTCATTAGATTTGCTATTGGAAAGTAAGCCCCAACCCCAGGAGTCATTTTCTAATTTATACTAAAATTGTCAAGCAATTTACCATAACATGTAATTGCTATTTAGCCAAGCCTAGTTCTAAGGTAGTGAACCCTTGCAATTCCTAGAGCTTTCAATGGCAGATTGTGGCCCACTGTGCAATTCACTACATGGCTACAAACAGGTTATATATCCTTGTGTTCAACAACAGAAAAAAGTGCCAAAGCATGATGAAGCTGATATGATCTGCTTTTATAAACACATCTTTAGAAGAATTCACTCTAAAAAAAAATTATATATAATAGTGTTGTAATCAAAACTGAGTTTTATTCCTAAACATTAATGGTGTATAACAAAAAAACATTAGGGTAAACCTTAGTAATACTGTAAACTTTAATAAATGTGACAGTATCATACCTTAGAATGAAGCACACTTCAAGGGAAATTAAGAATGAAAACCAAAAAAGAAGCAGCAAACTATGGACACAGAGTAAGGGGGTGCATGGTCAAGATACTTTTATTTTTTAAATATATTTATATAAAATTGTTCTTTATATAAGAAGAAGTTCCTTTGTTCTTCTTTGGTGCTTTGTGATATAACAGAACATAAGAGACAATTTGAATGGGTAAGCAAAGTCTTTCTACAAAGGAATTCAATGAATAAACTCCAGGCACAGCAACTTTTATACAGAAAATGGGTAATTGTTGGCAAATAGAGCACGTCTTTATGCATTTATGAAGATAAAATGAGAAATCAAGCATGCACAAATTCTTTAAGTGTCTCAACTACATTATTCATAAGCAATAATTCATCAACAGTTTCATGTAATGAAAGTGACAGTATTTGTCTTTTTTTATTTATACATACAATACTTTGTCTTATTTTTCTTATTGCATATATTTTATGCAGCCTAGAAACGTGACCTTATGTAAATTTGATCATACTTTTTTTAGGTCCAGGCAATCACAAACTTGTAACTTGTCCAATGGCAACGTGGAACAGGAGGAAAAAATAAATGGGACTGAAATGAAAATATTGTCTGGTCTTAATTCCTCTGCTTTACTTTCAAGTGATCTTCATATTGCAAATAACAGTATTATAACAACTATAATTAAAAAGTGTGTGTGTATATATGTATTAATAATGAAGTATTAATGAAACATATATAATGAAGTATTGGGTGTGGAGCAAGCTCGCTACCCTGGACTTCAGAAGAGCAGACTTTGGCCTCCTCAGGGATCTGCTTGGTAGAATACCATGGGATAAAGCCCTAGAGGGAATTGGGGCCCAAGAAAGCTGTTCAGTGTTCAAGGATCACCTCCTCCAATCTCAGGAGCAATGCGTCCCGACCAAGAGGAAGTCAGGCAGAAACACCAGGAGGCCTACACGGATGAACAAGGGGCTCCTGGACAAACTCAGGCAGAAAAAGGAGGCCTACTGAGCATGGAAACAAGGACAGGTAGCTTGGGAGGAACACAGAGAAATTGTCCGAGTAGCTAGGGAGCAACTTGGGAATGCTAAAGCCCTGACAGATTTAAATCTGGCCAGGGATGTCAAAGGGAACAAGAAAGCCTTCTATAGGTAAGTCAGTGATAGAAGGAAGACTAGGGAAAAAGTGGGCCCTCTCCGGAAGGAAGCTGGAGACTTGGTTACCCAGAATGCAGAGAAAGCTGAGGTGCCTAACAACTTTTTTGCCTCAGTCTTCAACAGCAAGTGCTCTAACCACTCCGCCCAAGTTGCAGAAGGCAAAGCCAGGGACTGGGAGAATGAAGAACCGCCCACTGTAGGAGAAGACCAGGTTCGAGACTGCTTAAGGAACCTGAAGGTGCACAAGTCCACAGGGCCTGACAAGATGCATCCGCAGGTCCTGAGGGAACTGGCAGATGAAGTTGCCAAACTACTCTCCACCATATTTGAGAGGTCGTGGCGGTCTGGGGAGGTCCTGACCGACTGGAGAAGGGGCAACCTCATCCCCATTTTTAAAAAGAGAAAAAAGGAAGACCCAGGGAACTACAGGCCAGTCAGTCTCACCTCTGCACCTGTTAAAATGATGGATCAGATCCTCCTTGAAACCACGCTAAGGCACATGGATAACAAGGAGGTGATTGGGGACAGCCAACTTGGCTTCACCAAGGGCAAGTCGTGCCTGACCAACTTGGTATCATTCTATGATGGGGTTACAGCATTGGTGGACAAAGGACGGGCAACTGACATCGTCTACCTGGAGCTGTGCAAAGCATTCAACACTGTCCTGCATGATGTCCTTGTCTCTAAATCGGAAGCACGTGGATTTGACAGATGGAGCACTTGTTGGATAAGGAACTGGCTCGATGGACGCACTGAAAGAGTTGCAGTCAATGGCTCGATATCCAGGTGGAAACCAGTGATGAGTGGTGTGCCTCAGGGGTCGGTTCTGGGGACGGTGTTGTTTAATGTCTTTGTCGGCAACATGGGCAGTGGGACTGAGTGCACCCGCAGCAACTTTGCCAACAACACCAAGCTGTGTGGTGTGGTTGACACGCTGGAGGGAAAGGATGCCATTCAGAGGGACCTTGACAGGCTGGAGAGGTGGGCCTGCACGAACCGCATAAAGTTCAACAAGGCCAAGTGCAAGGTCCTGCACATGGGTTGGGGCAATCCCACTCACAAGTGCAGGCTGGGCGGAGAGTGGCTTGAGAGCAGCCCTCAGGAGAAGGACTTGGGGGTAATGGTGGATGAGAAGCTCAACGTGAGCCGGCAATGTGTACTTGCAGCCCGGAAAGCCAACCATATCCTGGGCTGCATCAAGAGCAGCATGGCCAGCAGGATGAGGGAGGTGATTCTGCCCCTTTACTCTGCTCTAGTGAGACCCCACCTGGATTACTGCATCCAGCTCTGGAGCCCACAGCACAGGAAAGACATGGACCTGTTGGAGTGGATGCTTTATTGCTGCGTTACTAAGACAAAAGAGTTCTGGCTGCTTGTCAGGATACAGGAACCCCATATTTACATGAGTCATGAACACAAAAATGTTACTTCTCTGCAACTTTAAAAATATAATCTATTCCCTTCATTAGCTTGTCCAAAATTCAAGGAAAAAAACACATTGAAGCCAAGACTTGGATGCATGATGGCGAGAGCAAATAATATGGAGGACATCTATAGGTGTCCAGCTGCCAAAAACCAAAAGACAAAAGCCAGGCCTCATCAAATGTAAAGAAGACTCTCTGTTTGTCTAAGGGCCAATGGCTGATCCTGCTTTCCCAAAAAGAAAGTCCCAGAATAATAAATGGGGAAGTAGAAGGATAAAGGCGTCATGGTTGGCTACAGCTGGGATTAACAATTTGCAGAGTGGAAGCTTTGAAAATATTTTTCGCTTTTGCAGTAGATCAAGCTTGCTGTATTATAAAAAAAGCTCATACTGTAATAAGGTGTTTTTTAAGGACTGCAAGACAAATAAACAGAATGAACAAGGAATAAATAACTGTAGTACAAAACAGGAGATAGGAAGGAGACCATTCCTTTTCCTTACAGCCTGCTTTGTCCTGGTAGCTACAAGCTTCCTTTATCCCTGGCAATCAAGGAAGTATAAATTACCTCATTCAAAATAACACATACGATCATCTAAATGCTAGTGTTAATAAGTAAATATGTACGGAGATAAGTATACATGTTTGTGTACATAATCATTAATTAAAAGCAAAAGAACTGTAAACCTTCTTCTCCAGTCTTACTGGTGCAGGACATAATGAAGCCATCATGATTCATAGTGCTGAAAACTTAAAATATTGTCTATAATTCTCAGAAGTGGGAAAAGCATGACTGAAACGGAATCTACACTGTTAAACTTGTTCCCTGTCATGAGTATTATACATCAACATTTAAATTTACTACTGATTTGGTTTCTTTCTTTTTCCATTTTGTCTCCATGCAATGGATGCTTATTTGAGGCTATGTGGGCTGATAAAGAAATGTGTAATTATGTCTTGTATTCACTAAATCAGAAACTTAAAAATATAACTAATGCGAATTTAATCATAGGAAAAAGAACTTTCAAAACTCGAGGCAATTTAGACTATGTTCAGTTCAAAACACTGCAATGTGTTGTCAAAGAAGGTATAAAACTGAGAACTTCTTTCAGCTGACAGCTTTTAAGAAGTCCATATTAGCAAAATTATTTTCAGAGGATATGGGCAATGAATGATTCTGCCATCTGTGAACAAAAATTATTCAAACAGATTTTTTTTAAGGATTTCACCAAATCATTTATCTGAAAACTTGTGGTGTATACAAATTGTTGCTGTCTTCAGTGCGTCTTGAAAGACTCATCCTAACAAATCTAAATTATATTTACTGACTGCATGTACACGTAGCCACGGTACTTCAGTGCCTGTCTGATAAACATGCCTTCACAAATAAACCACTTTAATGAAAATGATTCTAGAATACTTGAATGTGATTTTTTTAAAATTACTTTAGGTTTCTATTGTTTTTTCTTTTTAATGATTTTTGCTTATCAGAGTAATGGTTATTCCTAAAATGCAGATTTTCATGCCTCAGTACCATTGAAATACTTTTAAAAATTTAATAATTTTAACCTGTATTTCCTGGTATTTAATTTCACGAACAGCGGAGAAATCTTGCACAACATTGTAAACCCAGGCTATTGATGTACCTACTCACTTTACTTTCATGTTCGTTCTTTCTCTGCCAATGTGCACTGGACACCATCTAGCAACCATGTTTTATTGCCTTAAGAATCTGTAGTAAAATCTTTACACAGTTAATGGCTGCAGGTTTGGATTTATATATTTTAATGGCACTTCTTTCGTATGTCTGAAAAAAACACTCACTACAGAAACATTCAGACAGCCTGTAAAGACTTAACTCCCTAGAGACTAATAACTATTTATAATTCTTCCCCTATGAGAGTTATCCTATAAATTGAATTACTGTTAATTATGGTATCACACACAAAAGACACTAATTTTGTGCCAGAGCAGCTCAGTAATGACAATATATCATCAAGTGTGATGAAACTTTTCTCTAAGATCCTAAGCAGTAATCCTTTCAGTGGGTGGTATGGCAGTAGATGTTATACAGAATTAATTTGAACTACATAAAATGTGTGCAAAATCCTATACTGACTATTGAGAGGGAAAAACAGAGACTAAAATGCAAATCAATTAACCATTGGCATGTTATTAGCTAGCTAGTATTCTTGGGAAACCATGCTTTAACTAGGAAAATACTGGAGATTGTAACGACCTTTAAATTAGAGACTGTTTGGCATTAATAACCTGGTGATAACTTGCCTTTCTCAAACCTTTACCAGTTTAAAAGTACATCTCTGACTGAAAACATTTATAACATCACTTGATAAAAAAGCATTTCCACTTGCTATTCTAGTGAAGAATTAACATAATTTTTATATTTATCACATCAATAAAGATTTGTAGTCTGACTAAAATCAGCCATGGAAATATGCTCCTTGCCATTCTCTGTAAAGATGCATAAAAGGAATAAAGTCTGATTTGCATTATTAATTATTCAATGTCATAAAAGCCAGTGTATTTGCCTCACACACTGATATGTATGTTTCAGGGCAAAATCTTTTCCTTCTTTATTCATTCACTTCTCAGCCAATCTACAGTGGGGTTTTTTTAGTTTTTACTTCATTTACTGAAGCAAAATAGACAGGTACCATGGACCCAGAGATGAAGCATCTGCTAAAATGACAAAAAAACCCATAATATCCCAAAAAATGCAGTCTGTGTTAGAAGGAAATAAAAGCTGCTTTTTGCACACCAGTTGGTTGATTAACGATACAGCTTAAGAAAATTCAAATCACAACACATAACAAGTAAAAAGGAAAGCATAAAGCAAGTTGAAGGACAAGAAGATGGTGATTTCTATCATACTGTTTTAAAGCTGAGAAATTATACTTCAGATTCTAATTATACCAGTGATACGTGTGCTATAGTTACCTTAAATCCAGGCAAAGAAGCTCAAAATTTAGATACAGTTTATTAGGATGGAAATACAAGGTTAGACAACTTGGGATGAAGAATAATTTTTGTGTCAAAAAATTAACCATAACAACTATTAAACAGAACAATTAAAATAACAACTTAAAATGTCATGGTATTGCATGAGGGTCAGAGATGTTTAAATCCAAGATGGTATCTGCTAAAAACTCTCCAGCCAGAAGCAGTTATTACAGTTGGTGAAAATGATGAATGACCATACAAAGAATAAGAAAATTAAAATAATAATATTAATTACTATACCACAACACCTTCAAATCAAGGCTTTAACTTATGAAATGCTAAGTAGTCCAATAATAGATTTAGTAAAATTCGAAGCAGAAGATTAGATATGCTTTTGGTGTCTTTTGTAGTATTCTTCTCTTTCAAATCTTTAAACGTGTTTCTGTTGCTATTATTTTGGTCTTTGTAATATTCCAAGTTTAAACAGAAAACAAGACAGGAATCATCAATATTTTGTTTAATTAATTAATTAATTATGGTTGCTATGATAGAGGACAGTTTTCTCTTCTCAGAGTTTTTAACTGTTTTTTTCACATAACAAATAAAGCAATATTAAGTAATATTATTAAATAATATTTCCTTCCCCCACTGTTGTGGTTTAACCTCAGAAGGCAGCTCAGCCCCATGCAGCCACTCACTTGCTCACTCCCCAAAAGTGGGATGAGGGACAGAATCAGAAGAGTAGAAGTGAGAAAACTCATGGGATAAGATAAAAACAGTTTAATAGGTAAAGCAAAAGTTGTGCATGCGGGTAAAGCAAAATAAGGCATTCATTCACTACTTCCCACTGGCAGGCAGGTGTTCAGCCACCTCCAGGAAAGCAGAGCTCCACCATGCATAACGATTACTTCAGAAGACAAACACCATCCTTCCTGATGTCCCCCACGTCCTTCTTCTTGCCCCAGGTTTTATTGCTGAGCATGATGTCTGACGGTATGGAATATCCCTTTGGTCAGTTGGGGTCAGCTGTCCTGGCTGTGTCCCCTCAGACCCAACTTCTTGTGCACCCCCAGCCGCCTCACTGGCGGGGCAGGGTGAGAAGCAAAAAAGGATTTGGCACTGTGTCAGCACTGCTCAGCAATAACTAGAACATCTGTGTGGTATCAACACTGTTACTATCACAAATCAAAAACACAGCCCCATACAAGCTACTATGAAGAAAAATAACTCTATCGCAGCACAAACCAGTACACCCACCCATACTGATTCTTTAGGAAATACACACTGAGTAGCAATGGGAGTTGTTTTGGAAACTGGCTGTTCTAATGGTTGGGAGTTATTCAAAGTCAGTTTATAATCACTGTTTTTGTGACAGTGTTGATGTTTAAGATACTTTTTTCCGTTTCACCCTGGATCATCTTTCTCTTGTTTATCTGGTTTCCTTTCTGTTCTTCTCTGTGGTTTTGTTTTGCAATGAAATTCAAAATGAAATGTTCACTTTATTTGTTCAAATAAATCAGTCTCAAAATGTGGTTGACCAACTCTGTAGGTAGTACAATTGAAGTAGGTCTTATCTGGTACAATGATTCTCATATCTCCCAGTCTGATGTTGAAATGTCATCTGTGACCCCTTTTAACACAGTATTTGCTTTTCTCCTAGCAGCAACAGTGTCAATTCATACTCTCACAATGCAGAAAATGCACAAATTTTTACTTTTTCTCATTAGTCATTCTCAAAACAAGTTTCCTTTGCAGTTCTTATTACTAGTCTCTGAAACTACCTTTATATACTGCAGTAGAGTATAAAACAGGCTACATGGGTTTCTCTAAATGTGCTGCCAAAGATACTCAATATAACACCCTTATATTTTGCCATGCTCCATGAAAATTATTTAGCTGCATGGAGAAAAAAGCTGCGTGGCCCCAGCAAGCATCCTGGTGCGTGTCCTGAACAGTCCTCCTGAATTAATTTAAGTGAGATTTCATAACCCTGTCTTTCACCCCATCCACATAACTGAAGGCTGTCCTATACACTCTTCCTATCCAGCTTATATTGATCACACTTGTTAATTTTGTAATCAGAATTTCTCTGCCTTTTATGCCAAGATCACTAACAAAAATACCAAGCATAACTGTATAAGCACACTCCTATTACCTCAAGATATTCTTGCACAATATCTATACAGGTTTGTTTCAAAAGACGGAGGTATGAAACACCATTTTCTTTCCACCTGCATCTTTAGTTGGCTTCAAGACAAGCCAGAAAATTCAATTTATCTTGTATGCACTTTATGCATTACCATTATGGTACCAAGTGTTGGCAGTTAATTACACAGTTCATGCATTAAAGTGGTAAAGTAATGGATGAAAAGGTCACAGTGAAAAAGCGGTACTTAAATATACTGGTAAGAAGTGTATTTAATAATTTCTGATTTGTGGAGTTCTTCACAAACCCCACCCTTGGCAAAATAGTTTGACAGCAGCTGCAGGGAACAGGTGAGTGTCAGTGTAGCAGTGTGCACAAATGGGACATCTAAAACTGTCCAGGCGGCGTTCATCAACACTGGTAATGCTGGAGAGGAAGATAATTATCAGCAGGATTAAGCAGTAACCAGGGAAAGAAATTTTTAAAACAGAGTCAGCCTGAAAAGAGGCATGAAGGAAGTACAAATATTTGCATCGAAGTTGGAGCAAACCTGGGAGGGGGAAAGCAAAACTCGGCGCTTGGTTTGACTAAGTTAGGGGACCGCAGGTCGCCAGTCAGGTACATGTGAAACTGGAGCACCATATGCGTGACTGGAACGGTGGGCAAACTCCTGGAAAGAGGGTAGAGGGGGTGCTCATAACCCACACTGTTGAATGGGTGAGGGTGGTGCATTTACATAGCTCAGGTAGACATAAGTAAATAAAATCTTTTGGAATTAGTTATAAAAGGCTACTTAGAAACCTGCAGTCATTTTTTAAAGTGGTTTGTAAGTGTCGTTTTGCAGCTTAACTGAATTTAAAAACATAGCTTCCTGAAACTTTTAGGTATTTAGGGAGAAAGTGATCTCCAATAGAACTATCCATCTTTCATTCACACACTAATTTACATAGTCCCTAGGGAATATTATGTTACCAAGGTGAATGGAAAGGACAGGCTGGCAGCTGACACTCAGCACGCTTCTGAAGGTGCAAAAAGGCCAGATTAAAACCCTGAATTATTTCTGTACTACTACCCTTTCATATTTGAGCTCTTTCACCTGGGAGCACTCTACACTCTTACCCTTCCAACCCTACCAGTTTCTAGTTACCACCATAAAAATGTCTTGCTATATTCAACGAGCTGCTGATGCCTGTAATAATTTTCCAATTGGCACTTCCACCACCACACAGATACAGTCTCACTGGGACAAGAGAGGTGTGGTGGGATAGCTGAGGGCCTGACAAGGTTAAACACTCTGTTGAATCACACGCTTAAAAACAGGGAAGGACTGTTCAGGGATGTAAAGTTTTGGAGCAGCCTTGGCAGCACTAACAATGAAAAGGTGGCATTCAAGGTACTGAAAGGAGGGAACAAGATAAACAGTAGAATCGCAGCCTTGGACTTCTGAAGAAAAGACTTTGGCCTGCTCGGGGTCCTGTTTGAAAGACTCCCATGGGATACAGCTCTGCAGCAAAGAGAGGTCCAGGACAGCTGGTTCCAGAGGTTTAAGAAATCCCAGGTGTAAGACACCAGTGAGAAAATCTGGAAGAATGAAATGGAAGAGGATCATACTAGGAAACATTTAAACAAACCAAACACACACAGGTCCATGGGATGTACCCACAAGTTCTGAATGATCTTCCTGATGTCTTTGTGAGGCCACATGATTATTTTTGAAAGCTCATGATGATCAAAAGAGATTCCTGAGGACTGGAAAAAAGCTAATGTCACTTCTATCTTCAAGAAGGGCAAGAAGGAGGACACAGTGAACTACAAGCCAGTCAGCCTTACCTTGACCCCTAGGAAGGTGATGTAGAGAATAATCCTGGAAACTCTGTTTAGACATATTGACAAGAACGTGATTAGGAGTATTCTGCATGGATAATTGAAATATCATGGCTGACCAGCCTGACAGCCTTCTACAGTCAAATCACTAGTTTGGTGGGTGAGGGTAGACAAGTTGATGTTGTGTATCTTGACTTTATCAAGGCTTTCAACACCGCCTACCACAACATCCTGAATGACAGACTGGTAAAATATGGACCAGATAGATAAGTGGGCAGTCATGTCGACTTGATACTAGCTGAACTGCTGGGCTCAAAATATTATGGTCAAAGGCAGGAAGTCCAGCTGGAGGTCAGTCACTGGTTGTCCACCCCAGGAGTCAGAACTGGCTTCAATACAGTTTAACCTCTTCATTAATGACCTGGATGATAGGACAGAGCGTGCCCTCAGCAATTTGCAAATGATACAAAACAGGGAGGTGTGGTCTACAGACCAGACAGCCATGCCACCATCCAGAGGGACCTCATCTGGCTGGAGAAATGATCCAACAATCCACCAAGAACTTCATGAAGCTCAACAAAGTGGACTGCAATGTCCTGCACCTGTGCAGGAATAACCACCAGTCCAGACTAGGGGCCAAATGGCTGGAAAGCAGCATTATAGAAAAGACTCTGGGGGATCCTGGTGGACACCAAGTCGAACCTGAGCAAACACTGTGCCTTCATGGTAAAGAAGATTGACGGTATCCTGGGCTGCATTGGGAAGACTGTTGCTGGCCAGTCAGAGAACTTGATCCTCCCTTCTGCTTAGAACTAATGTGGCCAGATCTGGAGTAGTGTCCAGTTCCGGGCTCCCCAGTCCAAGAAAGACATGGATGTACTGAATTGAGTCCAGCAAGGATGATTAAGGTTCTGGAGCACCTGTTATGTGAGGAGTGGCTGAGAGAGCTGGGACTGCTCAGCCTGGAGAAGAGAAGGCTCAGGGACATTTGTCAATGTGTATAAATACTAACAGGATGGAGTGGAGAAGATGGAGCCACACTCTCCTCTGTGGTGCCCTGTGGTGGAACAAAAGGGAATTAGTAGAAGATTAAACATAGGAAACCACCTGAACAAAAGAAAAAGGCTTTTTTACTGAGACAGGTTGCAGGAGCAGCTTGCCAGAGAAGTTGTGGCGTCGCCATCTGTGGAAGTATCTAAATCCCAACTGCTGTCCAGCTATAAGCAGAGGTTTGGACTAGAAAAATCTCCAGTGCTCCTTTCTAACCTCAACTGTTTTATGATTTTGCAAAAGTAAATTCTTGTTCCTCATCGATGTTACATAGAAGTGTTACGCTATTCTACAACAGAAGCAGGGTACTGACACCCACCAAATGAACCTATTGAGCCTTATTCTGAAGTCTCACTTTCCCAGCAATTTTATTCCTAAATATCTGCTCCCATGTTCAGTATTTTCCAAAGGCAGTAATAAAGGGACATTCACCGGTTTTGTTTGAGTTTATATAACGGATCTTTGCTGTATTCAGATGATAGGAAAGAGTTATGCAACTCATTAGTACCTAGAGATGGTGCAATTTATTTTTGTCTGTTTGTCTTCCAACAAAATGGCAAATTAGAACTGTATAAATAATTGTGCTTGCTGTCAACTGTGTCATTAACTCTAGGAGCAATCCACACAGGAAGAAGGAACTTACATGACAAAACTGTTAATGAGAATATTATTAGTATGAGAGACAAAACTTCCCATGTGACAATCAATAAATTTGTCACTGGAAATGGTGAATAAATATGTTTTCCACAGAAATACCAATGAACAAAGGAGATATGAGTAAAGTATTTTATTATCTGACGAATGACTATCTTAAGCAGGATGGAGATTTGCTTTTGCACTGTCCAGCTCAATCCAAGATTTTGCAGACCTCTCCTTTACCAAGCAGAAACGGCTAGTTTGGCCCCAAACATTATTTGGAGAAAGACAACATTCAACAGTAAGCGCTAGCCAAAGTTCCTTTGGCAGGTTGCAGGACAAAAAGAAAACAGCTTTAAGAGTCAGGGAACTCTCTATGTTGTGACAGAGACACATCTAAATGAATGGTTGAAATAGAGTGCAAGAGTGTAGATGAGATAAGCGAGCCTGAGATAAGGCCCTGCAACATATGTATCACCTATCATCCTATCTTACCTACTTGTTCTGACAATAGATTGCCTAAAGTAATGCAAGAAGTGACTGCCTGTAATGTTTTCTCTCCCTTTGTCAGATTGTAGTTGTGTAATCTTAGTTTCAGTTTGCTTTGCTTAGCAACAAAATCTATTAGGAAACTACATTTATTTAAAATAATGCCTCACTGATGTGACAAGCTTTTGTGTATTTTGAACATCATTGTCAATGAAGCATGGAAAAGTAAAACATTTATACATATTGTCATAAAGTAATAATTTCTATTAATTAAATTATGATTCTTATTTGTTCACGTGTTTTCAAATATTACCTGAGTTTGATCCTTAGGTATTATGCTGTAGCTAACAAATTGCAAAACAGCACAGGAAAGTCCACGAGATTCATTGTACAGTAACAAATGCAGAATGATGGCTTTGGCTTAACTTTTAGTAATTGGATTCCCAAAACCATCTTCACATTGTGCTTACCTTCTATAATGGCACTTGCTGGTGCTTGAAAAAAGTCCTGATTATGCCTAACATGACAGGTAGAAGAATGTCCAGCACTGACAATGAACCTATATGCATCTAGTAACTTTCTATTTCCTCTTGTCCAGCAGTGAGGTTAAATAATGTAAATTGGGTTGGTGAAGGAAATAGGAGGAAAACAAACTAGAAGAGGGTTTTGCTTGTTGCATGATCATCCTACTAAATTCTTCATTCAGCCTTGGCTGAGATTGTTTAATTTCTCTGTGCTGCCTCTTGTAAAACAAGTGTTACAACACTCCCTTTCTCACTATTTTGTTCCTTAATTTCATGCTCTTTCAAGCAGACTCATCTCTTATCTGCTTAGTTTATTCAAGCTAAATAAAATTGGATAATAACCTTATGATAAGAATAATGAAGAAAACATACCTTAAATTAGCATTAAAGATAAAATTGACATATTTGGATTTCAATATAAAACGTGATTAATTCATAAACATATAATCAGATCAATGACAATTCATTGACAGTCAGTACTAGTCCACATCAGGGGCTGTATACCTGTATAAGCCCCGGTCAGAGCCTCCTGAATCTCCAGTCATCAGGGACCCATCCTCAACCAAATTCAGCCTTCTGCCTTCTGTTCCATCCAATGGCTGAAGACGAAATATGGTTCATAAAAAACTTTTCCATCATAAAAGTTCACATAGCTTCTCCTTTTTTTTTATTATTTTTAATTAAAAAAAATATTCTTTTTTCTCTGAGGTTAGAGACATATGCATAGTATCAACTTTGATCAAATGAATGTACTGTACATTCAGAGAGCAACTGTGTACTATTTAATGGAAATCTCTTTGCATTTGGATTAGAAAGTCAGTTATCAATACAGGGAACCAGAATACACTGAAGTGCAGTGCTCAGGAAGTAACTGGGTATGGTTCTCTGAAATAGTGCGTATGGTGTTGTTTGTACCCAACCTGTTCTTTAGGTTTTGCTTAGAAGTTGCTGTCAGAGTGGACTCACAGCTGGACAGATGTTTTGACCGACTGACTGTAGGTAGCCTAAGACTCCTAGCCAACAAAGTCAATGAAGGACCACACTTACATTCCTGTTTTACTTAGCTGCTTATAATATACTTTTGATGGTTAAGACAGGGATCAGCTGTCCTCAGATCTAACAGCAAGAGGATAAACAAGGACTCCAGCTTCGCAGTGTGCCTGCATAGACCTTAAATTCCAGATTAGTCACTCGTTCCCCTCCTTTAAAGCAGTGTCAAAGACATTGTACCAGAGCACTGTTGCCCCTAGTGGTATCATCTAGAAGTAGAACTGGAGAGCACCAGAATTCCTTAGCAAAAAAAGGCAGAGACACACTGGTGGCATTGTGGTACACTTATATGATACCATACATTCACAGCTGTGGCTAAAAATCCATGTCTAGCACACATCTGTGTCTCGCAGTTAATGTCATCAGCCCTTGTAGTATTTTATGCTCACTACACTTGGTTTGAGATTATAAACAAGAGGAAGATTTGTTTACTTGTTAAGAGTTATGTTTTTATGTGTATTTTGCTCAAGGCCAAATATCTTAGTTTCTTTGTTGGCTGAGTAAGTGTGACAGTTACTGACACAAACCCTACTAAGCATCCCTACTAAGCAATATTTTCTGTGAGGCTAAATTAGAATATGCTTGTCATACCATAAAGTTTCAATGGGGTTTTAACAATTCTTTTTTTGTAATTGCTCTGCCAGTTTGCAAAAGCATCATATGGAGACTCTAACCATTAGAGAATACTTTGTTTCTTTGTTTTTCAGCAATGACATCCCTGTTAGGAAATATGGCCTAACTGTGATCCAGCAGTGTAAATTCTCTCCGTGAGCCACATGGAACAGGCTGAATAAGTATTTAAAAAAAAAAAGCTTCCTAGCTGAGTTAGGTTTAAAAAATATGTTTGTGAAGCAACAACCATACATCTGGCAACAACATCATTACTAAAACTGCACATTTAAAAACATACTTGATAAGAATTTAAATTCCAAGCGTAAGTACAAGACTTATCTTACACATTTTGTATTGTAGGCATAATTGTCTTTTCCTTGAATGTAAGATGAATTTTTAATCAAGACAAGACATTTTCATTAGTTGTTTTTAAAAAACTTGTTTATAATATCCATATATTTTAAAAGACATTTTTAAATGGGAAATGTCAGCTAATCAAATAGCTTTGGATATTTGGGATAGATTAGTAATAAATATTCTGGAGAAGAATATTGGATGTACAGCCTGAAGGGAGAATATAGACTCTTCAGTCTCTTTTTCAGGACAAGTAGCTTGGTCTTTTCTGAAGAAACTGAAAAGTTTGTGTTATTTTTACAGTGTAGATGTTACCAATCAACTCCTTCTATTTATTTTAGGAACATGTGTGCACTATACGTCTCCAGGGGATGGGATTTTGCTCCACAGTGACACAAGTACAGGTGCACAAGGTGTTTGTATTAATGCAACAAATATTAGCTGATCAGTTAAAACCATGGAAACTTATGAACTTACAACCATGTCAGCACTCTAATGTTTGTATCACTCTAACTTGAATGATTGAGTAAGCACCTTAAAAGCAGAGAGAATAAAGCAACTTCAGCATCACATATAAAGGCATGAAATTTGTAGGGGAAGCTCCTAAGTAACTGAGAGTGGGCTTCTTTGTAATGGAAGCAATAGGCAAAAATACCTTTGTTATCTCCCCTGTGTTCAGATATCAGGAAGGATTTGAAGCTAAAGGACAAAATACTTTGCTCTGAGGATGTGTAGGATAATAGAAAAGTTGTACAGGAATGGCTGCCCCAAGACACTCTTTGGCTGGGATACTCTGTATGTCACCTGATGCATCTGGCATACTGAGCTTCAAGGACAAGGATACAGCGACATGTCAGTCTTTTCTCAAGCCTTCCTCTTGATTTATGTAGTCTGACCTCTGATGACGGCTGTTCACTAATATATTCTTAGGCTCAATAACATCACTTTTCTTTAGCAGAGGTCTATAGTATTTTCATATATTGATGATTATTAATGAAAGAAGATAAGTGACTTATTTTCACTTATTAGTGAAAGTGCCAAAATTAATGCTCTGACTTTTTTATTTATCTGTTCATTGTTAGACTTTTTTTATTTATCTGTTCCTTGTTTCTTTTTTATCCTGTAATTTAAAAAATATGACAAACAAATATACAGTTTTCACAAAGTGTTACATAACTTCTATTCTGGAGCTTTCAGAGCACATACAAAGTCTGCATAATTGCTAGCTGGTATCAATAAATTTACCAGTGAAGCAATCTTCATGGAGATACTCTGGTTTAGTGATTGTACCTTGGAAATATGGTCTTTTTACAGGAATATTATAACACCAAAATTATCATCGGCAAACTATTTAAAACCTTACTTCCTCTCCAATGTTATCTCAGCAAAATAACCTTTTCACAATTTCCCTGTAGCAGCAGGAAACTTTAATGAGATGGAAAGCTTTTACTACTTCTTGCAATTTGCATTATTTTTAAAATAGCTGAAATTGAAGACCTTGAAGAAAATACTTTTCAGCAGCATTTTTTATCCATAGGTGTCTTCATAGTTAGTTTCCTTTAGAATTAGTTAAATAAGAAAAAATCAACCATCTATACACATCAATTGTGTCTCCCAAGCACATGGACATGTGAAACACAGTAGCCATGGAGTTAACAAAGTCGAAGTCGTGTTCAAAAATAAACAACATTCATATGAACCATTTGGTTATCAGTTACTTGACATGTATACAAATTATCTTGGGCAAAGTATTTCCTTCTGCTGTGCAGGTGAAATAAGCAGTATTCTCTGGGGTTACGTACACATCTTGCAGTTCTGACGTAATACAAGGTTCTCTGGAGAAAGGGGAAAAAAGTAAGGATAGAGTAGCAGTAGAATAGTATTAAAACGTATCTCAAAATAAGTATGTTGGTGCTCATTTTTAGTGTGACCTTAAAACAGAAACAGAGTTTATTAAGGAAAATGAGATAACTTAATCTTAAATCTAAATCTTAAATGTAATCTTAAAACTGAATCATTATGGAGCCAAAATCTAAAAAGTTGATAATTTACTAGTCTTCATGTAATTTTAAATGGATTAATAATAAACCTTTGATTAGACTGTCAAGATATTAAGTAGACTGACAAAACATTATTGACTTTGCATATAAGGCTTGTCTCAGTTGTCCAGAAAACACATACAAGTTGCAGTGTAAGAACCGTTGAATGTGGGCAGCCTAACCTGTAACCTGGATGCAAGAAAATGGTAAGAGCATGTCTGCACCCTGCCAACAACTCTATAATCATGCTTCTGCGTATTATTCAATGTTTGAGTCTAAAAGATAGATTTCCTGTTTTCATGTGTTATGGATTTTCTTGTTCACATGTTTTACAAAACAACAGGTACCAGTGGAACAGTACATTAGACATGCTCCAATAACAAAAAAAATCTGTTTAAGAAGTTATACTAATGTGAGTTCACGTTTGTTACCTACGATACAGATCACGTTTAGTGTTGATTTTTCAGTATTATGGTAGAGTATGTTTGGTTCCTATGCTGTTTAAATACAAGCTTTTGGGCATCAAAATGGAAAAGGAAAGTGAGACAACCTTTTTAGAAATATGGTGTCTCTGTTTGTTCCTATTGTTAAAAATTCTTCATGCAGAAGTATTGTTTTCATTTTCGTCAAAAAATGTTTCCAACAGTTCACTTTACTAAAGTCCTATATCTTGTAACTGATTTTAGTAACAGTTTTGATGGTGTTTTCAATAATATTTCAAAAGAGAAATAAAAATTTGCAAACCCTTAAACATGGAAACCATTCAAAATCTTCCCGACATCTGCACTAGTAGATAATTTTCAAAAAACATGATTTGTTGTCAACCTCAGTAATCTTCATCCATGTATATTTTACCAGCCCACCAATATTAATTATGGATTAGAATTATAACCTACCTTTGACAAGTTGTAGGAAGTATTACTTGGCTTCAACGAAATTTTACTATGTTCTAATGGGTGTTCATGGACTGGAAAGCCAGAAAGCTGCTCAGAGCCATAGTCCGAGTGATGCTGTACAGTATTCTTAACTACTGAATAGCTAGTTCATTTTTTAAAAAGTCTTTTTAAATTGGAGGGTGTCATATTTATGTTTTTATAGCTGCAGTGTGTTTCCTGTCTTGGCCTATGATAGTTTAAAACAGCAGAAAAATTGCTGTCCATTTTTGGGTCATGTTTCAACTGAAACGAAAGCGGGGACAGAGAGGGTTGCTCGAGAAACAAGCTTTCAAAGCAGAACTTTTAATTAACATTTTGATGTCCTATTAAATTATCAGAAGAATAAGTACTTTAAAAATCCATTGATGAAAATGAGAAGTCTTGTCGCCTTAATCTGTCATAAAAGCTAGAAAAATAGGGTGACATTAAATTAATATCACTGGTAATCACCTCTCACCTTAAGCTAAATTAATTTGAACATAATTGAATTTATTAATAAAGGCTTTAGAAACATTATTTTTTTTTCAATTTAAAAATTAGAAGGTTCAGAAAATTCCGGTAGATATTATAAATTTCAAAGTAAATGTTATTTTTCTGTACTTTTTGCTGTGGACAATAAACTTTATGCTATTTTAGTTTCTTATTAAAATTGTAATAATCGCAGTTTTCAGACAGAGTCCTAGTACCATAACACCAGCATATGTTTTCAAAAACGCTTAGTTGGGTGGGGCATGCTTAATCTGAATCCAGAAAATCTGCGTAATTTGGAAGCTACAGGTTGAAATTCTGCTTACTCTGCACAAAACAACATCCTTGATGAGCCAATTCAAGGACCAAAGGAGGCTGATCAGATACTGCCTCAAAGTCACCTCATCTGATCACAACAATAGTTAGTAAGTCCTCTGCCCTGTTCAAGACAACAGCTACTGCCAGCCCTTGGCAAGAAGAAACCCTGTAATAAGAAGTAGTGAAATAATTTTTCAGAAGTGAAGCAACTTTCTGATCTCATGCAGCTGGTAGCTGACATTTTCTGAACCTTGATTCCTTTTTTTTTTTATCCTTTTTTTTCTCTCTACCTCATAAAAATGCAATAAGATTTCAATCACTTAAACCAGCATGCTGCTAACTACATCTAGATATCTTCTGGTTCTCTTAGAGAATGAAAAAGACGACTATTTTTGGATGAAAAATGCCATGGAAACATACACTGAGTTCTACGGATGTTGGATTTAAAAAAAAATATGTATTTAGCTAAAAATAATATATTCCCTTAACCCATACTAAATCCAATCTTTTTTTAATATCTTTGAATATTTTCTCATTTTTTAATAGGAAACGACTGAACATGCAAGGGTGTATCTCATGTTCATGTTTTTGTCCAGCATAGAGGCTGCAAAGGTATACTCTGTGTAAATTCTACTTTCCACAGGAATCAGTTTTGTGACACTACCATAATGAAGGAAAAACTGACGGGAAGATAAACTTTATATGCTTAGAGGCTATGGAGCACTCAGACTAGTTTACTGTCAAACACCAAAGACACTTCTGAAACATTTATGTATCAGAGAGAAAATTAAATTGTTATTCATATAATCTAGCCTTTGGCCCATATATATATACACATCACTTACTTACGTGCATAGATGTATCTATGTGTATGAAATGATGTTAAAGCACAAAATAAAATCAAATATGAGTTCACAATGATGTTCTTTTATTGAACATGCAGCTTCCTGTAGTTCCATTATTAGCAAAGTTTTAAAGCAAACTCTCAAATAAACAGCTCCTGGAAAGTACTTTTAGGAAAAAAAAAAACAAAACAAAATAAAACTCAGAAGTACTTTCAGAATCATAAACTTCACAATCAGTACAGTTCTAATAGCATTAATGAAATTATTCACCATGCATGCACACAGGTGCATGATTGTCTTTGCAAGATCAAGGGCTTAATGAATATACAATGTTAACACAAAGACTTTAAGATGAATTTTGAGTAATAATCAGTTAGAACATCTCTATATACTTTCCGTAAAATAATAAACTGAAAACCACTAATGACTACCAGCTAACACAGGGAATACAACTTAACTACTTTAAGATATCCAATGGAAACTACTAAAACTGAATTGGTACATACTGAAACAAAAATTATCATAATCAGAACAACTTCAATCATGCTTCAGTTTAGAGATCTCTAAAATCAAAAGTCCATCTTTTTAAAAGCTTACCTGTAAAGTTTAGGTAAATAAGTTAAAACAAAACAGAATTCTGATTTCTTTTTTCCGCCAGAAAGTTTAAAGACACATGCAGCCAGCTTACTAGAAGGATTTAACTGTAGTGAGTTCTCAGTGAGACAATGGTTCTGTCCTAAATTTTTTTTTATATTCCCAGTATTCAGCATCCTAGGTAAGTCTGCCAACCACATTAAGTCACAGTCATAAAATATCTACACACGCAAGGGAGAATGAAGTGTGCAATTAATATTAAAAAATGGTGCATTTTATTCAATTAACAGCTGCTCTTACATTTCAGACATTGATGTATTCCCTCTAGAACAGCTTGTTGATAATACATATGTCCACATATGTCTGTGGAGTACAAACACTCTTTTTCTAAGACTTGACATTTCCCACTGATCAAGATCATGGATAATTCCTTAGTAAAGTCTTGTTTGAAATTGGTCAGACCTAAAAAAAAAAAAAAATCTCTTTAAAACCAGCAACCTCAATGGCAAGCTGCCTATAAATTCTAGCAAATTTAAGCCCAAATCAGCCTGTAAATTCTAGTAAAAATGAGCCTAGAGTGTTAGAGCAAAATTTTTAAAAAGTATGTTCATGGAATCACGTGGTTTGGAAGAACTGTTAAGTATCACCTGGTTCAACCCTGCTGTCACAGACCGGGACATCTTCCACTAGATTATTTTGCTCAAAGCCCTGTTCATTCTGGCCTTGAACACTTCCAGGGATGAGACATCCACAACTTCTCTGGGCAACCCATTCCAGTGCCTCACCGCTCTCAGTGAAGAAATCACAGAATCACAGAATCACAGAATGTTCAGGGTTGGAAGGGACCTCTGCGGGTCATCTAGTCCAACCCTCCTGCCAAAGCAGGTTCACCTACAGCAGACTGCACAGCACCTTGTCCAGGCGGGTCTTGAATATCTTCAGAGAAGGAGACTCCACAACCTCCCTGGGCTGCCTGTTCCAGTGCTCCATCACCCTCAGAGGGACGAAGTTCTTCCTTATGTTCAGACGGAACTTCCTATGCTTCAGTTTGTGCCCATTGCCCCTTGTCCTTATATCCAATCTAAACCTATTTTTAGTTTAAAACCGTTGCCCCTTATACTGTCACTACAGGCCTTGGTAAAACACCAGAAGTGTCTCTCTGTTTCTCTTATAAGTCCCCTTTACATATTGAGAGGTCTCCCTAAAACCTTCTCTCTCCTCTCCTCTCCTCTCCTCTCCTCTCCTCTCCTCTCCTCTCCTCTCCTCTCCTCTCTTCTCCTCTCCTCTCCTTCTCTTCTCTTCTCTTCTCTTCTCTTCTCTTCTCTTTTCTCTTCTCTTCTCTTCTCTTCTCTTCTTCTCTTCTCTTCTCTTCTCTTCTCTTCTCTTCTCTTCTCTTCTCTTCTCTTCTCTTCTCTTCTCTTCTCTTCTCTTCTCTTCTCTTCTCTTCTCTCCTCTCTCTCTCCTCTCCTCTCCTCTCCTCTCCTCTCCTCTCCTCTCCTCTCCTCTCCTCTCCTCTCCTCTCCTCTTCTTCTCTCCTCTCCTCTCCTCTCCTCTTCTTCTCTTCTCTTCTCTTCTCTTCTCTTCTCTTCTCTTCTCTTCTCTTCTCTTCTCTTCTCTTCTCTTCTCTTCTCTTCTCTTCTCTTCTCTTCTCTTCTCTTCTCTTCTCTTCTCTTCTCTTCTCTCTCTTCTCTTCTCTTCTCTTCTCTTCTCTTCTCTTCTCTTCTCTTCTCTTCTCATCTGAGCTGAACAACCCCAACTCTCTCAGCCTTTTTTCATCGGAGAGGTGTTCCAGCACTCTGATCATTTTTGTGGCCCTCCTCTGGACCCGCTCTTAGAAGTCCATGTCTGTCTTGTAGTAGGGGAGCCAGAGCTGGACGCAGTTGTTCATGTGATGTCTTCGCAAAAGCCCAGGATACAGTTGGCTTTTTGGATTGCAAGCATACATTGCTGGCTCATGTCTAACTTTTCATCCACCAATGTCCATAAGTCCTTCTCTGCAGAGCTGCTCTCAATCCATTTGTTAACCTGTCTATATTCATACTGAGTATTGCCCTGAATCAGGTGCAGGACCTTGCACTTGACCATGTTGAATCTGGGTATGTGTGAGAAAAGCGCAGCTATTCTTACTGCTGGTGCTTCCTCAAGGGTCTGTGTAGCAAATAATTCTGTAAAGGAATAAGCACAAGTTCACTTTGTGCTTCTTCCAGGTAAGAGTAAGAATATTTTATTCTAGGTCAATGGAAGAAATTAGCTGAAATAATGGTCATGACTTCAGCGTCCATTTGAGCAACCTGAATTGTGGTCAGCTATCCTGTACTCTGAAAAGAGCTGCAGGGAATGTTTTTTTCTCTCCACCACTGCACAGCTGCTAGATACAGCCTGTCTCCTTACAGTCCCAGGCCTGAAGAGATCTTTGCACTGGATGCCTATGTAATTCACTCCCAGAAGCAGATTTTTTTATAAGCAGGCAAAAACAGGTGTTCCTGGATGATGGGCTAATTCTTACTTAATGCTTCCTTGAGGTTCCAGATTGAAAAGAAATTAGATAAATATCAAATCCCTCTGAAATGTTTAAAAAGCCAAATGTGCCTATGTTCAGATGAATGGTGGCTATTGACAGAGACCACTTTCCCTCTACAGTGCAGAGTCACTTAGGGAGAACCTTAACCAAACCCTTCGTACGCTGATTTATTTTCCTGAGAGCTACCATTTGGATTAAAGAACGCTTTTTTTCTATATGACAATTGCACTCATATGATAAATATTTTCTTACAAAAAAAATCTTACAGGATGAAGGATAAATTCTTCAGGTCTATCAACATCAAATACTATTTGACCATACAATAATGAACTGTGATGCATTCTAGATTGTCTATCTGAAAGAAATGTGTCAAGATAATAAGGTCGATCTGATTTCTATTGCAGTCAGTACAGCATTTTAGAAACTAATAGACTTTAATACAAAATATTCTGAGAATTTTGAAGTATTATTACCCCCTCTAACAGATAAAGCTAAGACACTGTGGGTAAAGATGCACGAACACTTCATTTCTGCTTCACAAATTTCCTTGCCTTAGTTGTACCATAACTGCCTGTTTTTCTGCTCTTAACTTATGTCAAAGTAATGCTACCTAATTTGTCATGCAATAAAGAAGGATTATGGTGCATTGCAGCATTTTGCATTTACAGTCATCACATATGAGCTGATGGATGGTATAGTGCTATGATGGTATGATTTATGGTCAAATTGTGATAAATAAATCAATTTTCTATCTGAGCCTTGACTTGACTTGACAAAAGAATCTGTAGCAGAACAGCAATGTACTGCTAGCCTCCTCAATCCCAACAGTGTCCAGTATATTTAGCATTTGTCTTTAAGGAAAATCACCATGTTTAAATAGCTTTTGCAAGTTCTTCAGTAAATCCATTCCCAATGGAAAAGGAAGACTATATTTAAATATTGTTTTTATCATAATTATTTTAAAGGAAAAGGTTAAATCTAGGAAAATGTTCTAAAGAACTTTCCCATAGCACAGCATCCTTTGGAATCTCATCATTTTCTTTGCTACACATTGGAAGAATGATGCTTCCTTCTCTTAGAGTGATTCAGTTTTGAGTTTTGGTACACTAGAGTGAAATAAATGCATAAAGGAATATAAAATAGCAGAAATTTAGGGTTGTTATTTTTTGAATAATTTAGTTTTGCAGTGGACTTAAAATTGAAATGTTACTTTTAGCCAAACCTAGTCTCATCTCAATATGTTTGCATAGTTTCCATTAGCATTAACAGGATTTATATTTACATATTGACAGGGCAACAGAACCCTGAGGATATGTTAGAAATCCCAAGCCGTATCAGTCCTTAATGTCTCTTTTGCCAGGATAGCAGCACTACTCACCCAACATGCTTCGATATACAGTACGGTGCTGTTTTCTCTAGCATTCACCTCTGATCCTAACATTTTGTAAGGATCAAGCTAAGGATGCAGGTATTTTTTTTTTATTACAGTAAGCTTTAAAAATCTCAAAATGTCATCAATAATACAACTAAGTTTAAAGTACAGATATATTTTCCAGTTTTGCTCACTCACAAATTGATTAAGAATTCACAGATTTTTACACATATGATTAGGTTTCCTTAAGTTTTCCAAGAGCAGTGGAAATACTTGGGTGATTTGTTCAACTGGGAAAATCCTTATTGTGCTGAAGCTTTCATGGTAACAGTGAGCTCTATCCTAGCTTTTAGAAATAGATGCTAAAATGCTGACCAAGTTCAGGGACTGCCTGGGCACAAATTCCCATGGGGCTTTAGAACATTATGTTTTTGTAACTGTGAAGCCAAAGGAACAACTGTGAGAAATTAAAGCTATGAATTACATCCAGATCTGAAGAAAGGAAAAAAAAAAGAAAACCACTAAAAGTGCTTTCTTGACTTTCATAACTAATTTACCATCAATAGAAAAAATTTTCTGTGAAATTGAGTGCATCTTTATATTTTTTTCCCTCGAAAAAATATTGACACCATTAAACATTGATATCAGTGGACAGGAAAGAACAAAAATTAAGTTAAGATACTAACAAAATAACGCAAAGTGAAATGTGACATTTGGTTCTTACATCTGCAAGAAGTCATTCTACTCTGTTGGGTTCCGCACCTGGGATGGAGTAACCCTGGACACAAGTATAAATTGGCAGAAGAGTGGCTGGAGAGCAGCCCTGCAGAAAGGGATCTGGGGGTGCTGGTCGGCAGCAGGCTCAGCAGGAGTCAGCAAGGTGCTCTGGCAGTCAGGAGGGCAAGCCTTCTGCATTCTGGGGTGCATCAAATACAGCACAATCAGATGGTCAAAAGAGGTGATGATCCCACCATTTTCAGTCTTGGTGCTGCCTCACCTTGAGTACTGTGTGCACTTCAGGGCCCCACAATTCAAGAAGGATGTGAAGGTCCTTGGATGCATCCAGAGGGCAACAAAGCTGGTGAAAGGGCTGCAATGCATGTCCTACGAGGAGTGGCTAAGGACTTGGGAGAAAAGGAGGCTGAGGGAGAAGTCATTGCTCTCTACAGCTTCCAGAGGAGGGGAAGTGGGGACAGAGGTGCTGAATTCTCCTCCCTGGTATCCAGTGATAGGATGTGTGGGAATGGTTCAAAGCTGCGTCAGTCAGGGGAGGTTTAGACTGGAAGCATTTCTTTACCCAGAGGGTGGTCAAACACTGGAAGAGGCTTCTTAGAGAGGTGATCGATGCCCCAAGGTTGTCAGTGTTTGGATAATGCCCTCAGTGACATGCTTTAACTTTTTGTCAGCCCAGAATTGGTCAGGCAGTTGGACTAGATGATAGTTGTAGGTCACTTCCAACTGAAATATACTGTTCTGTTCTGTTTGTTACCAAATTCACCGCAGTTTTGGCCTTCATTTTCCTCATTCAAAATCCTGCAACTGTGCTAAGCATTCCTATTTTTTCCTCTGATTTACTTCAGACACATTTTAGCCTTAGTCTTCCCCTGTGCCTACTTTTTTCTCAGTTCTTTTTTTTCTAATACCTTTCATACTTGATTTCTATTTGAAGTAATACTGTTCAGTGTGTCATATTCTCTGTTCACAGGTGAGACACACGCCAAAAAAAAGCTCAAGCAAAAAGCCACTTGTCTTAAAAATAACACAATTAAAAGTAATCTTCACAGTTCCCAACACACTGCATAGACTAAAAATAGCATTATATTGAACTTGCTTTTTGAAACTTACAGACTTTTTGGTGATTCCATGTGAGAAAAACTTCCTGGTTTTTTTTTCAAAACTTCCTGTTGAAATCTTAGACAACTTCTTATGCAGAAATCTAAAGGACAGAAGATATCTTTCAGTCACTGTGAAAAAAAATGATCCTTCATCAACTGACAGATAAATTCCTCTTAGAATTCTCTATGTAGAATTCTTAAAACTGAATCAAGTGAAAAAAATGAAAACCCTTGAAAAATTAATATAAAAATATATTTACAAACTAAAAAATATGGTTAGTTTTTCCTAATATTTCTTATCTGTCACTCTTCAAAATATTGATATACATTAATTAATTAATTACATTTTTAGGCAGCAAATCTTGTTGGGATTGTGTAGAAGACCGCTACAAACTGGTTTTGTCTCGACATCGCTATTGCCATCTCTTGCTGGCCTCTGGAAGGAAGCCACCACAACGACCCGCAGGAAAGCGCTTGCGCACAGAGTAGCCCATGGACGGGCAAAAACGGACTTGTCTAAGCGGGCAACACGCATGGCAGGAACTGCACGTATGCAGACATGCTCTGTGCATGCGAAAATGCCCCTATAAAAGGGCAGCACGTGCTCCTCGCCGCCCTCTTGCTCTCCTCGCCGCCCTCTTGGTCTCCTCCTCACTGCCTGGCTACTGGGCCCTACTCTCTCCAGGGCTCCACGCCTGCACAGAGACTGAGCCGACTGGACATCGCTGGACATCGTCGAATCCGTGGTGGTGGTAACTGATCCTCTCCCGCCCCACACTTCTTTTCCTTGCCTGCTGGGGTTTTTCCGACTTTACCCTTTCTTTTTCTGTCTTGTCTTCTCCGACCCCCCCCCCGGCTGCCATCCCTGCCAGACCTCTGATTCCCGGTTCACCAAAAATAAAGTTTACAAGGTTGCATGGCATATGACTGCGTTTGCATCTTAATCTCGTCTCCTGGGATCGAATCAAAACCTCCCTGATATCGGATCGGGACAGATTGTTAGAACTAAGACTTAGCATTGAGGTTCTAAGTCAGTCATGATTAATGTATCACTTCCTCTTTAATAGTACATTGTTATTTGAGTCCCAGACAGATAGTTTTGCTTCCTGATTTTTATTCTAATGTACCGCAGAATGTTAACGTGCTGTGACCACCTCATTTATACAGGGCTCATCATATAAACAGGGAAGATCAAGAGGTCTGGTTGGCAGGATTCATTTTCTATTTTGATGAATTCTGATGACAGGAATCTCTACCCATGCAAACTGCTAGGGCAGACATATCAAGTGGCTATCTGTATTAGTAGAACTGCTTGGAAATAGTTTAATCTCAGTTTGTAAATTTATACCAAGACAGAGCTTGTGTAGACTAGGTATGAGGTACAAAACAGCACTGAAACATCTGCTTACAGCTAAAGTAGATTTTAAGCCCCTCAATCCAGTAGAAAGATATAAAATGGTCTCTTGTAACCCACTTAACACTTTGAACATCACAGCTGCCAAAATATCATCATGTGCCCAACTTTCTGCCTCTACATACTCCCTAAAGCACAATTTTCTTAATCTGGCTGATCATACAAGACCAAAACGTGGACCACATCAAGCCTACAACTGTTTAGGATCTGTAAACAGTATATTATACCTCCTTTATCCTCTGCACAGCTCGAAACACGTGGTGTGGCAAAAGCACACTTAACAGAGAATCAGTGCGGAGTTCAGCTCAAAGTAGTGGTGTGACGGCTTCACTTGGACAACCCCACTGCCTGAGAGCTCAGATGCTCTTCGGAGTTGTGGGTTCTACCCTTTCCTGGCTCCGAGGGCACAAAAACTGCTTTGTCCTGAGCCTCCTGTTTCCTGAACACATGCTCTGATGAAGAGGTTCCGGAAGGGAAGGGAAGGGAAGGGAAGGGAAGGGAAGGGAAGGGAAGGGAAGGGAAGGGAAGGGAAGGGAAGGGAAGGGAAGGGAAGGGAAGGGAAGGGAAGGGAAGGGAAGGGAAGGGAAGGGAAGGGAAGGGAAGGGAAGGGAAGGGAAGGGAAGGGAAGGGAAGGGAAGGGAAGGGAAGGGAAGGGAAGCTAGTACATTGTACCTAAGTATATGACAAGTTTCTGAGGAAAGAGGGTGATTCAAAATTGCAGTTACTCTGAATTACTGTAACTAAAGGTTACAATTTCCACACAGAACCTAAGCCCAGGTATGACACACACTCTTCTGTAGCACTTTCCAACAGCTTGGACAGGCATGGTAACATGTAACACGTTAGCTGTAAGAAATCACGGCTTTTGGCACTCATTTTGTTCATATCACCACACAGTGAATTAAGTGCTTTACCTGCTACTGGGAATTACATTTTAAAGCTCATTTTCTAATCTTCTGTACTGGTTTTGGCTGGCATAAAGTTAGTTTTCTTCATAGTAGCTCGCGTGATGCTATGTTTTCCATTTGTGATGAAAACAGTGTTGATAACTCACTGACTTTAATGAAGTTGACTAACTTGGAGTGCATACTAACTTTGAATACTGCTTGCTATTCAGTTTCTTTTTAAAACAGCTGCTCTTGAATGGGAAGAAAGTGAATAAGATTCGTGGTGGTACCTTTCCCAATGCTAAACATGATTATTACAGAATCTTCCTTTTTTATGTTCTCTCTATTCCCTATCTCCATATTTTCAGCACTAGCCTAGCCACTTCTAGCTGTGTGAATTTAGCTGTTTGGCTAAGGCAATTGTTCAATGGTATCCAATGCATTGTGAATCATGAAGATGAGTTGGGAACAGCAAAAGGAGATACAAAATGTGCCTATCCAGCATTTAAAATCTCTCCAGTTGTGGGATGTTTCCATATGTTTCTGAATTAACTGTTTCTGCAAGGTATAAGTGCATATATCAGCAAAAATACCATAAATTAAGTCAGCTCATCCTTGTCAGATACCATGAGGAGAGGAAAAAAAGAAACAAAAAATTGTTGACTGAAAATACTCAACACCCAAAACTCCACAATGTACCATCTGTATAAACAGGATGTCTTTCCTTTTCCCTTTTCCCTCCTGTTCACAGTGCCTTTCTAAAAGCCCACCTCCACGTAAGAAGTGAAGCTGACTCCTATCAGTCATTACTTTCCTCAACGTGGCAGAAAAAGTGGATGATGAGCTTACTGTTCTACTAATGAAGCTCCTTTAAATCTCCACTTACTTGCATAATAACTTAGACTAAAAGAGAGAGGAAGACAAGATATGTAAAACCTGTTCAGGTCTGGTGTTGGCCAGTGCAGTAGTTTTTGTTTTTCCACGGGTAAAGAAGTACTGAAATCATTAGATCATTTGCAAAGCTGGGCATAGTTTCATTACAGTTCCATGAGAGTCATAGCTGTGCAAAGCTATAGTTGCCTATACATCTATAAAAGTCACCATACTGCACTTCCCCGAGACCAAAATATCAAGAAAGGATTTGGAATTTTGTCATTTAGAGTAGGTTTCTGCAGTATGGTAGTCAGAAGATAAGATGACCCATATCTTCAACTAATA
Organism: Opisthocomus hoazin; assembly: GCF_030867145.1. Classification (NCBI taxonomy): domain Eukaryota; kingdom Metazoa; phylum Chordata; class Aves; order Opisthocomiformes; family Opisthocomidae; genus Opisthocomus; species Opisthocomus hoazin. Next base: position 47,510,761 of record NC_134416.1, on the reverse strand, counting down.
GTAAAATAAAGCACAGGTTTTAAATAACATGGCTGGAGCTATCCAAGTTGTATATCAAAGTCAGTCATAAAAAGTAGATATTTTTCAGCATGCTGCCTTTAAAATATTGCTGTATTTCCATTCTTGCTTATCATACAAACTTTAATAAAACATCTCCCAATATGAAAATATCTACTGTATTATATAAACAAGCGATATTACTGAATAGTTCAGAGGTAAAGAACGGATACATTCTCTCATAAATAAGCAGCGTGTTTATTAGTTACTGAGATTATGATAATGAGGGATCAAAGAAGACAACAAGATTTGTCTGGCAGACTCCTGCCTAGTTTTAACTTCTGCTTTTAAAGTAGTACAAACACATGTGTGGACATTCTTCAAAGCATTCATATTACAATATTTTAAAAGATCTTGTAATATTTAAATTCAGGGACACTGCACAGTAAATCAACAAAAGCAATTAAAAAGGTTTGGAAACCTTTATCAAAGGGACCCTTTTTAAAAATCTACAAAAGAAGAGAGAAAAGAAAAAAAGCCTTCAGAAGTAGACAATGATAGTTTATAATGACAAGTTATAAGAAAAAATATTTATGTGCAATTTTGGGTCATCCTGGAGAATATACACCAGTTAAATTTACAGACCTAAATCAGTTGTAACTTGATCGCATAAGACACTGAAGAGGTAAAGCCACGCCACTCTCCATGCTGCTGACGTTCAGCACATTCACTCTTGTGCTTCTTTCTATATATTGTGCAGCTACACACATTGTCTCATCTTGCCGGGATCTTTCTTTGTAAGTTAAAATTATGCAGATGAAAAAGAAACTATACATACTTACCGAATTCAGGAGAAGGGGGGTGACAGTCTGTGTGGCAGCTTGGGAGGGATAATCTGAAGACTTTCAGACCTGCTTAGTCTCATTACTGTTATGACAGCAACAGGTAGACTGACTTACTGAATGCTTACATGCTGTTCCACCAAAAAAGGATACAATAAGAATGTCACTGACATAAATAATATTAAAAGTAAAATTTAGCCATGAGACTTTTGAAGCTGGGATACTTTTTTCTCCTTTTACTCCATTTACTTTCTTTAAACCATATGTGTATGTATATACATGCTGTAAAATATTTTCTTCAATGGTCAAAATGTAAGTGGCCATAATGTGGATATATGACTCAAAACATGACTTTCTAAAATTAATTTTAATGTAACTTTTTCCAGATGTTTTTGAGTTATAAAAAGTATAGCGTGAAAGAATTCTGTTTTCAGAACAGCATAAAAAGAAAGTTTCTTGAGAAGTTTACAGCAGCTCAGGGTGATCACAAGGCAGACGAATCTCCAGATAACTGAACCGCTGGTGGGCAATATCGGGACAGAAGAACATGTTTTGAAGGCAGCCCAGAGTCTCTTTCATCCTCTCACTTGTCCAGCTCAAACAGTGGTTATCAAACATCATTCAAGGCATTTAAAATGTACACCTTCAAAAAAAAGTAGCACAATGACATTAAATATCACATAATTTCTAAACCTTTAGTCCCCAGCACTTTACCTTGGAGAACAAACATCACTGTGGGGAGAGGCAGAAGTGGGAAGAATATCATCCATCAACTTAATCCATCTGCTGGATCTGTTCCAGTCCAGTCAGAGCAGATCAAATATACCTGCCAGCATGTCAAATATTTTACAGCTGTCCAAGAGCACTCTCCAACAAGTGGTCCCAGTATTTTGACCTGCAAAGCATTGTCATTATATCCCTAGACACATCCCACCAGCAACAGCCTGTGCTCTTCCACAGGAGTAAAAACTCTGTGTCAGGCCAAGCAAAACTGAGTGCTGTGCAACTGTAATCTTGTACTCCATCCAGGTCCCAGTAACAAATATACCAAAATTTGCACGTAAATAAAACCAGTCTCTTAATCTTAGCATTGATCTGCAACATATCAGGGTGTTGTTCTTATGCATAAATGAAGTCCTAGCTGTCACACTGGGTCACCCTAAAATGCAGTGATTCAGCAGACATTACTCCAAATTTTAGGCACAAAAAATCATGTTTTTGCTACACAGCAGAAAGAATTATCTATTTTTGCAAGAAAATTTATTTTTTGTCTGACCTAGAGAATTACCCCTCTGTAAACCAACATTGGCCCTATGTTACATTTGCTTTGTCCATTAAACAAACAAGAATTAAGGTACTTGATCTCCTCAGCAATTAAAAACTCCTGCAATGGAGGAAATTAGTGCATGACCATACATATGTATATGTATATATTTTCCCAATCTAATACCCTGTGTGGAAAATATTATGTGTGTTATATTTAGGTAGATTTTATTTGTAATATAATATTTTTCTGGACTTTTGGGGTGAGACTATGTGTTTTTGGGGAGGAGATATTTTGAATCCACCTGCAGAGCCTTGCTTCTTAACCAAGAGTGTATTCTGCTTATAGTAGCTTTTGACTTTTTTTACTTTGGCTGGAGCCCATTATGAATTCTGTCTGTAACTCCTACCTGTGAAACCTTTGATTGCCACCTAGGGATTTCTACCTCTGAGAGAACTAGAAACAGCTTTGATCACAGCTGTCAATGCACTAACATTGTTTTTTCTCTGAGACCATAACTCCGATCTTACATTATAATTCATTTCTGGATTTCAGCCACATGCTGGTTCAATAGGACTGTCAGCAGTTAATAGGCTGGCTCACGGGAACCAAAGGACAGCCGTTGCCTTCTCTGACTCAGTAAGCATTCTACTGCTTAAAATTAGCAATGTCCCAAGACACCATTTTCAACATGGACAGAAAATAGGTAGGACAGTGAGGATACCAACACTTAGACATAAAGACAGGAATAACTACTACCAGAAAAGTGAGTTTATAGAACTAAGCATAGTAAAACTTACAGAGATGTGAAAATGGTTCTATGTGAGTGGGGCAGTTATTTTCCCTTCCTGCAGAAATCCTGTTATACAGCAGCTTTTCTTCAGGTTTCTATAACACCTCAGTGCAATTTTTCCCCCATCAGAAGAGCACTCACCCACAACTAATACGCATTTTGTTTATCACAACAATGACTAGCAAAATAAACCGGACCTCAGTGCAGTAGGCAATGTGAAACAGACAATATTGACTCCCAGAAACTGATAATGCAAATAGATCAAGCAAGTAATTAAGAAAAATATATGACTAGTGCAAAGGATGCACACACAGTAGTTGGTTTTCTTTGCTTGTTCTCTTTCGGTCATTTGTATGTTTTCAGTTGGGCTACATTAGACAGTTATAAAACACTTTGGAATGTAATTGCAAAGAGAGGACTTGATAGCTCAGATGTGATGAGGGAAGAAGCCTGGAAGCAGTGGAGAAAAGCAGCACAGAAATAATAAAGTAAAATATGCAGAAAGTTTTATGAAGATATATATTAGAGTAAGATTTTGCTCTCTGTCCAATGATAGCATTGTAAATTCGATGAAAAAAGATCCAACATCTTATTTTCTGTCTCCTCTCTGGAAATCTGGAAAAGGAAGTCTCTGCAAAGCTGGAAACAAGACATCAATCCTGAAAAAAGCGTTGGTAATGGAGCATGGTGCATATGCACAGTGCTGTGGTAGGAGGCATGGAGCAGGATGCTGAGGCACAGTGCTGGCAGGCACTACCCATCAGTGGCTCATGGATTTGTGTTGGACACTCTTTCTCCATCAGCATGAACCCAGGAACACTATTCACAATGCGGAGAAGACAGTGTGTTGTATCTTGTATTTGTTTGAATTCTTATCAATAATGACAAAATTTACACCTCTAAAATAGTATTTTAAAATTAGACACAACTTGCAAATGTTGGATTACATACTTGGGATGGAGTAACCCTGGAAACAAGTATAAATTGGCAGAAGAGTGGCTGGAGAGCAGCCCTGCAGAAAGGGATCTGGGGGTGCTGGTCGGCAGCAGGCTCAGCAGGAGTCAGCAAGGTGCTCTGGCAGTCAGGAGGGCAAGCCTTCTGCATCCTAGGGGTGCATCAAATACAGCACAATCAGATGGTCAAAAGAGGTGATGATCCCACCATTTTCAGTCTTGGTGCTGCCTCACCTTGAGTACTGTGTGCACTTCAGGGCCCCACAATTCAAGAAGGATGTGAAGGTCCTTGGATGCATCCAGTGGAGGGCAACAAAGCTGGTGAAAGCGCTGCAATGCATGTCCTGTGAGGTGTGGCTAAGGACTTTGGGTTTGACTAGGTTGGGAAAAGGAGGCTGAGGGAGAAGTCATTGCTCTCTACAGCTTCCAGAGGAGGGGAAGTGGGGACAGAGGTGCTGAACTCTTCTCCCTGGTATCCAGTGATAGGATGTGTGGGAATGGTTCAAAGCTGCGTCCGTCAGGGAAGGTTTAGACTGGACACTAGGAAGCATTTCTTTACTGAGAGGGTGGTGAAACACTGGAGCAGGTTTCCTACAGAGATGGTAGATGCCCCAAGACTGTCAGTGCTGAAGAGGCATTTAGACAATGCTCTCAATGGCATGTTTTAACTTTCAGTCAGCCCAGAATTGGTCAGGCAGTTGGACTAGATGATGGTGGAGGTCCCTTCCAACTGAAATTTTCTGTTGGAACTCCAGACTGTGTAGCTTATTAGTTAAATTTTAAATAAGTTTTTCTCTCATCTTTGTTGTAAATAAGAGCAGACAAAGTTGTGAGTTGTTTTGCTGAGTACCATATTATTATTTTGCTCTTTTTCTCTGCCTTGAAACTGAGCATAGCAGGATAAAATTCAGAGGAAACTTAAGACTGAATTTGATGAATGTTAGCTTCAAATTCTTTCTGGTGACTCTGCTTGCTTTCTTAATTTATCTCTGCATAATGAGAAGCAGTTATTTTTGATCAAGGAACTGCTGATAACTACTAAACTGTTTCCCTGTGGATTTCTTTTATGAATACTGCTACTTTCTCTTCAGTGGGGGAAAAAAATCATAATTATTACATGGTACCTACACAACTCTTATTATGCTGGATATCAAAAGGAGAATAATGAAAATGTCTAGTGTCTTACCCAAAGATCTGAAGGCACCTCACCAACAGTAATCAATCTCTTTGACAGTAGGTCACAACAATCTCATAGGTAAAAAAACAAGTGTTAGGAATTTGTAGAATAATCTCCTATTCTAACACTCTTGACCCACTGGTCCTAAAATACACAACATCTATTTTCCAATCTCCTGCTCTGGTCACTGGAAAAGTAATAATCTCATTTTCCTTTTTATTTTATTGATGTTCTAGTTTTAGGAAAGAAATGTTTTTTTTTTCTTAAAATACTGTCCTTGAAAGAAAAAATATATTCTTAAAAAGCTACTACCTTTTGTAATCCCTATGTGTGTACATCTGTATGCACTTCTGCAATATCTGACTACCTGTTTTCACTCTATAACTTGTCTTTCACTGCCATTTTTTCAGAACAGGGCTTCTAATTCTAGCACTGCACCTACAGAGTTGAGCCTGGAATCCAGTTAAATCTTGCACATGCTGTTGCCAATCAAATTAACAGTAATCAGAAAACTACACTAGGAAAAACTGGAGCTTTTGAGGAAATAACTATGGTGATAATAATTATGATTTTTTGGTTATTAGAATGTAGCTTGGCACTCAGAGGAATTTGGTATCACAGAATAGTTGAGGCTGGAATGGGTCTCTGAAGGTCTTCTGGTCCAATGCCCCTGATCTAGCAGGGCCTCCTAGAGTCAGTTGCCCAGGACCATGTCCAGATGGCTTTTGAATGTCTACAGGGATGGTACATACTCTAAATGTAATATCGCCATCTGGTTTCATCCCTGTTGTGCTCTAGGGGTGTGAACCATTCTCCTTCCTCCTTAGTGTCATCACCAGCACTGGCAAGTCGCAAAATATGTGAGGTTTTTTTTAAAAAAAAAGAAAAAAGAAGCAAAAAACCCCTGCAAGATACATGCAGAATTTCTGTGGCTAGTAGAAGAACAATCTCATTATGGACAATGAATCAGCATTTTATTCTAAAACCTGCATTCACAGAGGTGGCCCAAGAAAAAGGCTTTCACAGAATACTTTTCTCACTATAAGTTGTTTAAAAAAAGGAAATCTGAAATGTAGGGGAATTAAAACTGTCCCACAGGACATAGAAAAGGGATTATATGTGAAGGATCTTTTTAGTCCAGATGATACTAAGAAAATTACATTTATCCTGAAACATTTAAGGATTATTTAGCTGTAAAGCTATTGCTACAGCAGGATAGACATATGTTCACATTCTGCTGTTAATATTCTGTACTGTTAGAATTGCAAATGAAGTCACTTTCTAGTAAAACAGCCAAAATGCACTTGTTAAAGGCTTTCTGAACTTGTTTATCCTGAGATTATTAATGACATCACAGATTTTTAGGCTGGTGAACTAAGAAATCCTGATATTATTTTCTCTCCTAATCACTTCCAGTAAACCTCTGCAGCATATTTTTGATGTACTCGTTCATCCAAGAAGATAAAGATTGGTCAGGGATAGGTCCTAATGAGATGTGCAAAAAACCTCATTTCTGTTTTTTCAGAACTGCATGGGGAAAGGTAAAAGTGAATTATTTTCTGTTGTGTTTATAATATTTTTTACAAATATTTGTTTTTAAATATTTTACATTCCAAGTGGCTTCAGAGGATGAAAAACAAATTCAGAAAACATAATAACATTTCTATATCAGTTTTCTGAAAAGCTACACTAATCTTGGCTAAGAATCGTATTTTGATAGCCCAGTAAAATACATGGTGAGGTTGGTTCTTTATTTTTGCTTTCTTCAAGCAAGACAATGACAGTGTATACAAGAAGTAATATTTGTGGCAATGATGATAGGGATCTAGAGCTGGAATCAGTTAGAGGAGAAAACCTGGCACAAGCTTTTGAAAAATGCATCTCTTTTCCAAACTAAGCCATTACTAAGAACTTCTGTTTAATGTTCATTGCTTTCTAGAATAAAGAGGACATTTGCTTTCTAGAGTAACACCATACAGGTTACTTAAAATCTCCTGCTCACTAAAAGGAACCATTTGCATTACAATCACTTTTTTCCACCAAATGTCATCTGAAACCTTGATCCCTAACAATTCTTTTAAATATTGACTTATTTTTCATCCGCTTACTAGAAACAAAGCTTCCACACCCACTACCTACTTCCCACTGCCAGAGATAAAAACAGGGGAAAATGACTCAGTGACTTTAAATCCATTTCAGTTGTTTTTATTGTCTCTTCACCATCATCTGACAACTTTGACATTTGTTGTCAAAATTCGCTTCCCATCCTCAGACAGATACTCCTGTGGACACAGTGCTCGTCTCACTGCTTTGAGACCCGGACTAGTTTAACAGCAGCACAACTGGGATGATGCAGGAGCAGTGCAAGTGTCCCAGTAGTTTATCATTTTGCTTTCAGAAAGGTAAACAAATAAATCACCTCCAATTTTCACTCTTTCCAGCTGGTTTTGAACTGTATATTAAATGTACATTTTACCCAAGGAAAACCTACATAAGTGAAAAGAACCAGATCAGGGAAGGCAAAATGGGCAGTCTGGCTGAATGACTTGCGGGAGAGAAGAATACAATTTTCAGGACCTGGTTTCAGGATTTAAAAATTATAATTTTGGGAGGCTGTACAGAAAAGTCATCTGTTATCAAACTATTTATGATATTAGCAGGATTCAGATAGCTGAGAACAGAAATGCAGTGCATAAGAGTGTAATGCAGTGCATAAGTGAGTAAACTTTCCTACCATGTCTACTACTGTTCACTGACATCAAAATTTCTACAGAAATTTACCAACAGTGGGTTGAATCTTTTCTTTAAAATATGGAACTGTCAGAGTTTTTCTGACATTTTAAGAATGAAGAATAGCCAAGAAGTTTCCTCATAAGTATCTCGAAACTTTTACTGTTCTGAGTGTATCAGAACATACAAACTACCTGCTCATGTTAAGGGCAAGACAAGAATTTTACTACCTCGATATCTAAAGAGTCTGAGTTCACTATAAATATCATTGCTTTGATCCAGAAATTTCAGCTACGGTTTGAGAAACGCAACTTTATACATGCAAGCTTGAATATTTTGTCAGAGTTTCAAAATTTAAAACTGATACTGCTTCTGAATGTCAACCATTACATAAAATAGTTAATGAGACTCATTTAAGTGTGCTGCAATGAAGTAGCATCCTCTTCTGAGGATGATACATGAAAGGATGAAACGGCGCGACCCAAAATATCTGTGAAGTCCTGATAAAAATATATGAATAAGTAGAAAGAAATAAAGAGTTCATGGTACTCCAAACTGAAGCCTAATTAGCTAGCATGCTAACCAGGAAGAGCTTAGTGCTGATTTGCTTCCCGAAATAAGCTTTCTCCAGTTCTTAAGGTGGCAAAACTCCTTTGAATATGAGGTCTTCCAAAATGCACCTGGATGTCCTACCACCACTAAAATAAGGCCTGGTCACAAATTTGTTTTCAAAAAAACCCAGTTATACATTTAAATCAAATCTATCTAATCACAGTTCTTTCATCTTCTGTTCCAGATTAACTACTATACAGACACACCAGGAGCCAGTCCTGTCCTGCTCTTTCTCACTGAAACGTGAAAATGGCAGAAAAAGACAGTGTTCTGAGTAGTAGTCACTAATCTCAACTTTGGCACTTGATGTATGAACACATAGGGAAATATCCCAAGGATTCAGTTGAGACGATGATGAGATAGTATACTGAAACAATACAGAAAGCATGCATGGTAGAGAAAGAGTGAAGGAATAATAACCTGAGGGTATGAAAACATTGTATATACAATCTCCAGGATTCAAAGTGAATTTTGGATGTTTTTGAGTGTTTTAATAGTAAAACAGGCAGTAGAAGTGTTAGCTATGCATTCTAACATTGCATGTCAGATTACAGGAACGTTGCAATAAATCTGGAGCTTTCAGAAGGGCCCTGAAGGATACTTTTCCAAGTGCACTTTATGTCCCAGAGGGGATGCAAAGCAAATGCAAACTTACACAGGAAGATTCAGAAGCAGAAGCAGCAGTTTCTAGAGACAGTTGGAAATGAGTGATTTATGAATAAGCATAGTGTATGCAGAAGGACGAGGTGATGTCATTAGGGGAGCAATGAATTAAGGAGACCGCCCAAAAACTAAGGACTGCACCTTTCAGAGGTAACCAACTAGCTTGTTATCACTGAGAAGAGGTATACAGCTTTCATAGCAGTTCTTAAGTTCATAAAACACCTGAGCGTAGTTCTGCCTCTTCCTCATAAGTGCACAGCTGAAGCGCAAAGCAGCCTCTCTGCCCACACTGGCTTGGTTGCACCAGGGAAATGTATTCTCCTAAGCACTGAAGTCACTCATACTTCTGAGAAATTCATATACTGTTAAAAAATTTATTAATGACTTACTATGTGGTTGGGACAGGAGGAAAAAAGAAAAGAAAAACAAAAGACCTGCAGTAAGAGTTTGAAGATTCAAAATCTCAGAAGAAACATTTTCTACGATAAAGGGTGCATCAGGCAGAACACAGGAGAATGCATAAAATCACAATGACTTGGAGAAAAGTCCTATTATCAGATTAAAGAAAAAGCTAAAATACTAGAGTTCCTTTCAGAGGAAGAAAAAAAGAAAAAGCATTGCATCAAAGGCACAGCCTGGATGCAGTTGAGTGTGACAACTGAAATAAATTAATAGGAAAGGTGTAGACTTTGACTGTGAGTCCAACAGCTTAATGAGAGTATGGAGTACACAACTTATTTTCCAGTTGTTACCAGTAGAACCAAAAAGTCTGATGAGTAACTGACCAATAATTTCACTATAGAAGAGTCTGCTTTACCTACCTCTACTTGCTAAATAACAACACAAATGGTGCTGATGTTAATTCCAATATTTAAGTTCTATCTGGATTTACAAGAGATACAAAAGATCCTTGCTAAAAAGATTTATAAGCAGCATGTTTTCATAGTACAGAAACACTCTTTTACAGCTACTATATTTTGTACCATGGCAAATGCACTTCTCAAGCATTTGCGAACATCAAAGATGGTGGTAAAAGAGCAAGGAAGTAGACATACAAAAAAGCCACCAGTGAAACAAACCCAAGAAGAATAATTCCTTGCTCTGTTAAACACCAAAGACTGAAAGAGTGCAGTATGATAATGGTTTTATGGCACACTAAAGTCATATTTCCATGTTATATGCTGGTTCATTTCTTCTCTCAGAAATTACTACTCCTTTCTTTTTCCCTTTCCTCATTTAATATCCTTTTCTGCTCCAATTTGTCTCTCAGGTATAACTTGGTACGTATTTACTTCAACTCTAAGACACTATTCTCGTGTATTTATCTTGAAGTATGAAACTTCTATCTAGATCCAAAATAAAGATTCCCTTACAGCAAAGTTTGTCTGTCCTTCTAACTCTACCAGTTATCTAACAAAAATGTCTGTCAAACAAAAATTAGTTTGTTACATTCAAAATATCAGCAGGGTTTTTTCCCAAAGCATGATGACATTTGGCAGGCATAGTGCCAAACTGAGGAAAGAGTGACCTGTCATGAGGTTGCAGTTAAATGTCCATAATTTGCCCTTATTAGAGCTATTCATATCATTTTAATTGAACATTTTTCCGACAGAGAATGAGTGTTTTTCACAGAATCACAGAATGGTTGAGGTTGGAAGGGGTCTTGGCAGGACATCTGGTTCAACACCCAGGCTCAAGCAGGGCCACCTCAAGCCAGTTGCCCAGGATCATGTCTAGATGGCTTTAAATATCTCCAGGCTGGTAACTCTACAGTCTCTCTAGGCAACTTGTGCCAGTGCTCAGTCACTCTCAACAAAAATGTGTTTGCTGATGTTCAGAGGGAAACTCCTGTTTTTCAGTTTGTGCCCATTGCCTCTTGTCCTGGACATCATTGAAAAGACCCTGTCCCTGTCTTGTCTGGAACTAAATATCTTCATTTATATACATTGATAAGATCTCCTCAGAGCCTCCTTTTCTCCAGGCTGAACAGCCCCAGCTCTCTCAGACTTCCTCCAGGTGAGAGGTGTTCCAGTCCCTTGGTCATCTTTGTGGCCCTTCCATGAGCAGGAAGTATGTTTGAGGACATCTCAATGTCAGCAACATGAAATATTTCAAAATTTTCATTTCAAACACACATCTTGTTCAAAATTCATTATTATTGTATATTGCACAAGACTAATAATAGGTGAAATAGTTACAGCTGAAGTAGATATAGGTTTTAAGGGCAAACATATTTCAAAGGACAGGAAAAGAAATGTAAATGTGTTTTTTATTTTTTTCCTTTGTAGTTGACCACAATATTTTGGGTTTTCTTGCCTCATTAAAATGAAAACAAGGTTTTAAATCCTCCACAAAATTAATTCTTCCTTCCTTCCTCCCAAATTTAGTATCTGAGTTATGAAGTCACATGGAACATACAAAGAAGAATTATACCTACATAAGGCCTTTCCTCTATGCAAAGTCTAGCTCTCCTAACTCTTTTTTGTCAATCTTCTTCTTGTCTAGCCAGTCAACCATTAGTGCGTAGTTTCTCCCTTGGAAAAAAGGGATAATATTTCTAACTTTGAAGAATTCTTGAAATTTTTCTTACAAACGTGACCAAAACCTCATACAGAACAGAATATATCATAATTTGTGAATGAAAGTGAAACACACTAAAAGGAGTCTTGAATCAGTTTTTAAGTACTATTTTGGTATTTTCATTGTCACCATTGTAAATGTTTGTGTCTGTATTTCAGATGCATGCTCAGACACACACAGCTGAGCAAAAAAGGAGTATTTTTACTGCTTCTATTAGAAATTGAAGCTCACAAGAATTCTAAGAAAGATACCTTGAAAATAAAGTATTTGCCTTATAGTGTAGCTTGATATGAAGACTTCTATGGTAGAATTGTTAAGTAATGACATAGAAAGATTCAAGAAATAATTATCTTTCCTTTTGATAATCATATGACCTTAAAATATTATTCTCATCAGTTAACTATATTTTGCAAACATGAACATCTGTTTGTAATGGGAAGTGATATTTTGTTTTGTTCTAGTTTTACAACAGAAAATTAAAATCTTTGTCAACCCCAAAGTCATCATTAATTTTCAAAACTTTTTTCACAGGTTTTCAAGGTAAATATTCAATGATCAACAGCTACAAGTACAGAATAACATAGTAAATGTGATATTTATTCTATTGAAAGGGCAATTTCTCTGTTTTGGTGTGGCGTTGTGTTTCATTTCTCTTTATTCACTTCTGTAATTCACCTATCTGTCTATATTGGTCGGTGAAGTGGATAGAGAACTGGCTGAATGGCAGAACTCAGAGGGTTGTCATCAGCGGCGCTGAGTCTAGTTGGAGGCTGGTGACAAGTGCTGTCCCTCAGGGGTCAGTACTGGGCGCAGTCTTGTTTAACTTCTTCATCAACGACCTGGATGAAGAGTTAGAATGTACCCTCAGCAAGTTTGCTGATGACACCAAACTGGGAGGTGTGGTAGATACACCAGAAGGCTGTGCTGCCATTCAGCGTGACCTGGATAGGCTGGAGAGCTGGGCAGAGAGGAACCTGATGAGGTTCAACAAGGGCAAGTGCAGGGTCCTGCACCTGGGGAGGAACAACCTCATGCACCATTACAGGCTTGTGGTGGACCTGCTGGAGAGCAGCTCTGCGGAGAGGGACCTGGGTGTCCTGGTGGACGACAGGTTAACTATGAGCCAGCAGTGTGCCCTGGCTGCCAAGAAAGCCAATGGGATCCTGGGGTGCATCAAGAAGAGTGTGGCCAGCAGGACAAGGGAGGTTCTCCTTCCCCTCTACACTGCCCTGGTGAGGCCTCATCTGGAGTACTGTGTCCAGTTCTGGGCTCCCCAGTTCAAGAAGGATGAAGAGCTACTGGAGAGAGTCCAGCGGAGGGCTACAAGGATGGTGAGGGGACTGGAGCATCTCCCCTACGAGGAGAGGTTGAGGGAACTGGGCTTGTTCAGCCTGAAGAAGAGAAGGCTGCGAGGGGACCTTATAAATGCCTACAAATATCTGAAGGGTGGGTGTCAGGAGGATGGGGCCAAGCTCTTTTCAGTGGTGCCCAGTGACAGGACAAGGGGCAATGGGCACAAACTGAGGCACAGGAAGTTCCGTCTGAACATGAGGAGGAACTTCTTCCCTCTGAGGGTGACGGAGCACTGGAACAGGCTGCCCAGGGAGGTTGTGGAGTCTCCTTCTCTGGAGATATTCAAGACCCGCCTGGACAAGATCCTGTGCAGCCTGCTGTAGGTGACCCTGCTTCGGCAGGGGGGTTGGACTAGATGACCCACAGAGGTCCCTTCCAACCCCTACTATTCTGTGATTCTGTCATTCTGTGATTCAGACTAACACACATGTTTTTCTGGGAGGGTGACAGGAAATGAAGTTGCTTATTTATTTGGGCACTGTACACCCAAATCAAGAATCAAGTAACCCAAGGTTCCTTTCATATGAATGAAAATAAGGGAAAGAGCAATTCAACTCATATAATCTTGGAGATTTCTTCTATAGTTGGTGGTATTTCTACATTGGTAAGGAAGTTCAGGCAACAGCCTCTTACTTTAGGAACCCTAATTAGTTTAGTGTTATTCTTAAATAAGATGACATTGGCAAATTTTAATTTGGTAACTCTGGCTATATTTACAGAATGAGTTCACCCAGTCCTAAAATACAAATTCTCGTATTTCAAGGCAATAATTAAAAAAAAAAAATGTTTACAGAAATTCCATTGCAGATATTTCAGTAAAGAGTTTTGGGTTTGTTACAGCTGTTCTGGAGATACAAGTCCCTGTTGATCTACTGTATGAATTTTTTTCTTGTACAGATAACTGCAAAGATAAATTGCAGCAAAACAAAACTCATGCATGTCAGACAAAATTATCTTGTATTCAAACGGTTAGCTTTCTTATAATCAACTAAATTCTCATTTTAGAAAAAGAATTCAGATTAGCTTCTTCCCACTGATGAAATAGAGATGACATTGAAAGAATATTTCACAGTGTTCACGTAATCATTTATAAACTTGTTGAAAATAATTTTTTTTGTACAATATATTATTCAAAATAGTTTCTGGGGATAAAAAAATCATGTTCATAATCTCAGTGCTAGTTTCTTCTTCACTTTCAGTGTTCATTTGCAAAGACCATCACCTGTTTAAGAGTGAGAGTAACAGTCATTCTAGAAAAAAGCATTTAACCACTACAGGAAAAATAATTCGATAATACCCTCTACACATTCCTCCCTTTCCCCACAAAATTACGGCTTAAAGAAGTGATCCTGTTCAATATTAGAAACCCATCTATAATTGACAGAGGGAAGAATGGATTTTAGGACAAATAATTGTTCATTTTTCCACTGAATGATAAAAATCAGACTTAAATACATAAAGAAAATATTTATAAAAGAGTGTTTTCTATCCATCATCTTCATAAGCAAGACAGAAGGCTTTTTTAATACTTTTCTAATTCTGTTGATTAGGAAGGAAACAAAATAAATATATTTGTTTCACTTTCATGGAATTACGTACCCTCTACAGAAATCAGAATTCTCAAAAAAAGCAGAAGTCAGGCTTGAGATGCACAGACTTACAGGGTGACAAATGCAGAAAAAATGAGCCACAGATATTAAGATACATTAACGCCTTACAGGTCAAATCGAAACTTTCTAATAAACTGCAGAGTAACATGTTGGAAAGTAAAAAAAACAAAACAAAACAAAACAAACAACAAACCAAAAATTATTGCAACTTGCAGAAAAACAAGACGAGGCAAAGCTGTAATTAAACTGCAATAGGAATTGTATGGCAGTAACTCAAAGTTCAGGTTGCTATCTTACTCATTCTCATGCCAGTTATTTGTGGGGGGCAGAGGGATGGAGGGTGTTGTCACCAGCCTTCACCTGTCTTCATTCCTCCAGATGTGGGGGGAAGAAAGGGGCTCATTAACCAAAATCCTATCAACAATCCAGACATCTGTCTTTGAGCAAATCATCTCAGTATCCTATATAATCAGCAGGAGAGAAACAAGCATCTTTGGTGGCTGACTTACCCTGCGCTAAACTAGATGTCTAAAACAGGTTGAATGCTTGTCTAGTTCCTGAGTTGACATTATCTAAAAATCCCTGGTTTTCTCCATTGCCTGTAAAGAGTTCCCAGCACCACTAGTTCAGATGTTAATAGCTAATTTGTTTCTGTACAAGGGGAATGACTGTTCCTCCAGGAAAACTCAGCACCTGTAGGAGGTGCATTTCTGTAACTCTTCCAACTTTGATCTTCAACAGTGAGACATATTCCTAAACCCCTTGTAGACAGTCTGTTGCCAGCAGAAGTCAAACACAACAAATTTTGCCTAATTGATGTAGCCAGATGGTTTACTGACAACACACCAGTTCCATCCTGACAGCGTCCAAAACTATATGTGCTACCTAAAGAAAAATTTAAATTCAAAATAATCTGGGAAAACTACACCTCCCTTTTCTTGGGACAGAATTCCATTTGCAATCATGAAAGATGTCTCATAATCTCCTCTCTTTCCCAACCTTTTTTCAGTTATTTGGAAAATAAAATACTCACATAAAATAACTGTTAAATCCCCATCATACAATAACATAACATTTTATACAGCTGTCAACTACTGTGACTTCTGAGCATTTGAGGGGTTAGGCTAGATGACCGCTAAAGGTCCCTTCCAAACCAAAGCATTCTATGATTCTATGATCAATAGCAAACTTTCTATCATAATTTCTGAAATCTGGCAGCCTCCTCAAATCTCTCCTTTTTTCAGCCCAAAAGCTATTCTTGCAGGGTTAGTTTTGCGTCAGGAATCATGAGAGCTACATCACTAATCTGCCACTGGGTTCTTCCCTCTTATTTCATGCGTTGGGAAACTTAACATGTCTCAGTAATTCACTTTTTAGGGAGGAGGGAGGGTAGGTGAGAGAGGACTGAGTCAATCTGTATTCTGCTACTCTGCCTTTGTGTTTCAGTGGCTGTATTTTTATCTACATCAAAGGGCTTTGCTTTGCTTTCTCACCTGGGTTCCCTCCCTTTTTGTTAGTTAAGGTGTGAGTGAAGAATTCAGCATGCTGAGAAGTGAAATCCAAAGGAAGGAACATCTGTTCTTTTAAGTATTGGTAAACAGATTCCTATTAGAAATATTTGTACACTTTTTCTGCTACTTTCTAAAAACTCTGAGCAAAAATTAACTCTTTGTTATCACAAGAAGAATACATAGTCAAACACTCAGCAAAGTATAAAAAAACAAGTGTAGCTGTCTTTCACAAAGATGAAGATTAATTAGGTGATCAGAGATGGGAGTTTCACTTGAATGATGGAAAGACTTTTCAAATACAACACTTTTTACAGTTATTCTCTGATAGCAATCAGGGCCTGGACTTGTCCAATGGCCTCTGTATACAATCAGTTCTTTAGCTGCATCATCTCAATCAACAATAATGTATCCCCAAGATTTTATATGATTTATCCTGTTTATGAATAAGAATGAAATATTCATGTGTTTCATGTGTTTTTTCAAGTTTGGTTTTTTTTTTGTATTACAAAAAATCTATTTAAAAAATACTTCACACTTTTCCACCTTTTTAGCCAGGTTAAAGATTTATTGAACTCCAAGGTCTATCAGAGACTGGCTGCTCACACTAATAAGTGATGGCTGACCATGAACTTCTCAAGAGTAAATCTTGTCAAATGATTAAAGTAACAGACCTTGTGGAGAGGAAAGAAGCAAAAGGACTATATGTTATAGCCTTTACTACAGCTTTTAACACAACCTTCTGATAGCATTGTTATATGCAGTCTTAGGAAATAGAGCCAGGAGTTCCCAGATTTAGTTTACTGCCAGTGATTTCTGCTTCAGTGCCTCCTACTTTCACGCTAGCCCAAAAGCAGCTGATCCTCTGATACTTCTTCACCTCCAGAACCTGGGAGTCATCTGTATGATTTCCCCTACTCCAGGTGTCAGCAACAACAGCAGCTCCATGGTTTCTACAGGGCTGGCAGAGGAAGGAGATCAAAAGTTGCCTTTTTGTATCATATAGCCCCTTTCATTTATATGATAGTCATCTATGTAATGTACCTTGCAAGTATCCAAGAGAGAAAAATCTAGAAGTTCTGATTTTCCTGGAAAATACTGTGCACAAGACTCCAATAAGAGGCCCAACAGCAGCTTTTGCTCACTTTCTCTCCCCTTGGGCTGCACAGAGACTTCAAGGAGGAACCATGACTCTCCTCCCTTCTAAGCAGTCCTTTCATGTTTGCATTTTGCCCAGTTCATCTTGTTATTAAAAACTAATTTCTACTGCCTCAGGACACCTGCACCCATAATGCCACCCACCACCAAAGTCAGGAATGAGGGATACCACCAGGAGAAGCAGGGCCGGCACAGAGTCTTCTGTGACCTGTGCATGGGACATCATGTGGGAGGACTAGATCCAGCAATTTTCTATGCCGTGCCATCATTGACTAATGGAAGCACCCCAACCCAGATGCAACCTGTGTATTCATCAGAGATACTATTTCTACACTGGTAGCTTGCCTTCTAACGAAGCAACATGACCATACTAATAGACATGAATCCCATTCTGTCATTCTGGAAGCTCTGGTTTATTATCAGTGGCTACAAAGAGCACTGTAACACATGACATCCATATGCTTAGACATTTCAGATTGTTATGTTATCTGTGTACCAGATGTAAGTACATGCTCTGATGTCCATCTATAGAACTGGGTATTCACACATCCTCTGACATAACAGTGACATATCCTGACCTGAAAAAACATGGTAGAAATACAGGATTTTAACTGGTATTGTGCTCCACTAGTGCAGCTGCTATGAGCTTCAGCCAAACCGCTGTAAAGCAACACCTCAGCAGTCCCAACAGGGTACATTCAGTTCTAGAGTGCTGTACTTGTTCAGTCAACCAGCAAGCAAACCTGCCTCAGGAACAGCCCCAGTAGGATGAAGAGCTCCAGCCCACATTCCTGCAAGCTTTATGTAGTAGTCCCAGCTCCTGCAAGGGAAGGGCGATTTGCAAAGCAGGAGGCCAGGCAGACCTGTATTTCATTGAAACTTTTGTGGCCCTAGTTACTGTACACCCGGGTGCCTTACAAAGTCTCCTCTATCATTCCCCTAGTAAACAAACTAGTTTCCCCCAAATACATAAATGTTGTCATACTATGATCTAGACCCTTTTTAAATGTATGTGATCTTGTATGCACAAACCTCTGGGGCTTTCTGTGTGCTCTGAAGCTACAGAAAATCTCTGAAATTATTTCTTTATTTTGCACAGCATCAGGTAAGGAAACGATGATTGTTCTTGGAGCTCCTCAGTTCACGAAAAGAAATTAGAGAGAATGCCTATGATAGGAACCAAGACCAGCTTTCAGACTACGGACAATTGAAAAGCATAAATACCTCCCAAGCCAGCTCAAACAATTGAATTTGAACAATATCACAAAGAAGGAAGCATCTTGACTGGGATGCCAATTCTGTAATGTTATTAACTTTAACCTTCCCGAAAGAGGGAAGGAGGGAAGAGACAGAGAAAAGGACCAAATAAAAAAGTGAAAAATGTAAGGAGCAGCATCTTAGAAAAAGCTTTAGAGTCTTTTAATTGAGACATATATTTCCCATGTGTTTATAGATGTTATCAAAATCTATAAAAAGTCATGTCAGCCCATCCCATTTAGAATTCTTTCAATTAAAATTAGTGTTTAAGTAATGTCTTCATTCTGTAAAATCTGTATTTATGAGAACAAGTACAGATTTTATTGAATCAACCATCTATGTTATAAATATTGGGCAGAAAATAGATGATTATCATAGAACTTGGAGACAAATTTGAATTAAATATTGATCCATCCAGACTCTTAACAGCCAGAAAACAGCCCAATTGTCATGGATGTTGGAGAACCTAGTGGTTTAGATGAACACTACAATACACACAAAGGCAGATTACACAGCATTAAAAAGATAGAACAGAGGGTTGCAGTGTTATTTGTTGGAAGTTGTAAAAAAATATAGTGACAGCTGCAAGAAGTTTAAATCTAATATATAATAGTTGAGTTTGAACAGCATACTGTTCATTGCGGTGAGTAGCATTTGGATGAATGAAGCCGATTTCTAACCCTCTCAGAGATGAACTGCATTAAGGGAACAAGATTACAGAGGGAGAAGGTGACAGTATTAATGTTATTTTTTTTAATTATAGCACTATATGTGGTGGCTGGTTGGTGGGCAGTTTTGCTTTGTGTTTTCTTCAGAGCCTTGAGAATAAATAAACAACCATAAGCTTTCTGTTTAACCAATGTTATGAAGGGAAAATATATAACAGAAAACAGGTCTCTATTCTGCCTTCCAAGGTGTACTGCAGATATCCAGAAATTGGAATAACTTTATGAGTTGCAGAAACAGCCAGGTGTCTTTATGCTACATTCTTCCTCTGTCTGGATTAGTTCATTTTCCAAACACTATATAACAGAAGATTTGCATGTTCTCTGCTGTATTAAGCCAAAAGGAACATAATTCAACGGGCATTAAACAGCAAGGTTTTCTATATTATCATGAGCAAGCAGAGCTGATATAAATATAACAAATTCAAATCACAGTGAAGCTGAGGTGAGATAAAATGAGTCTGAATTGCTGAATAGTGTCTGGATATAACTGGTTGGTAAATCTTTTACTTTCTCAGTGCTGTGATGGTAAAAGAGGTAAATGAGTATTCCAGTAAACTGCATTCACAACCCACTTTTTCTTTTCCCACAGCACTTTCATCCAGAAATACATTGGCTCGGGATCTACTTTTACTGCTGATTTCCAGCACCTTGACTTTGACTAAGGACTGGACTGAGAACAAACTTCATTCACACTATCCTCTCAGCTTAACAGCTGACCACTGAGAGTTATCAACTAAAGCAAGTTTTCCAATGAGTTGATTACCCATCAGTCTGTTGCTTCATTTACACTTTATTTCCATAGGTTCCTTGCAAGAACATCAGATGAAAGTATGTGAAAGAAAGTGTGTGAAGTTAAAGTGTCATCCGACACTTCTGCCCCAGCCAGAATGCCTGACAACACGTACAAGAAATGTTATCTGAACTCTATCAGCAATTGAAAAAGTTGTTCTTATCCCTTAGGTTCTTATAGATCAACTATTAAAACAACTAATTCAGGACATCTGCTTTTTGAAATGTTGAAATTAGCCCGTTCAGTACACAGCTCTGAGAGTGCCTTTTTTTTTCCAAGTACAGATGTGTAAACCTGTGTGTCTTTCTTGTTCTCCACAATGTCTTGGATACTGTGGTTAACTATTCCACATTGCATTTTGGCTTAAATTCTTGAAGAGCTGTGTGATATATTTTACTGTGTCCCTGTTCAACAGAACACCATAAAATTTGCCTGCTTACTATCTTTAATCAATTCTTTCCCTAATCTGGTCTATGTGCACTTTATAACCATTAAGCGTGTTAAGCTTTCAGTCACAAAAAGATGAACCTAAACTCTTTTCTATAGGTTCATGCTTTTCATATTTAAAACATTAATTACATTAATGTAAAAGCTGTCTTCATCAGAATCTGAAATGCTCAAGGCTTTTATATCTAAGTTGATTAGAGTCAATGAATATGTTTTATTTTTACACAGAAACTATTCAATGTCAAAGCTGTGTTGAACATTGTTCTGCGACTTGCACATGATGTGAAATGGACTGTTACAAATTCCCCAAAAATATAAACATGAGCAAGAGTAGTTATAGTTGGTGATTAAAATTTTAATGGAAGCCAACAAAAGGAGCAGCAGAAAGGATCACCTTATGCAGTCCTTTTTCAAAATTATGCAGCTAGACATGAAACACACAGAATCAAATTATTTCTCATTGGTTCATTAGTCCAATCACATTTTGCTGAACTGCATGGTTTTTAGTAAGTAGAAACTAAATGTGGCAAGCTGTGAATAAAGTGTTTTGCACTTGAGTAATATATTTTTGATTATTTTTACTTTTTAATAACTAAAAATCAAAGTTTAGCTATTAAAGGTCATCAGAGTGAGTTTTTTATTTAGAGATACAGGTTTTGCATATTTTAAAGCCCTTAAAACCCATGTCTTGAAATCTTCCAAATTTGCTTGTTATCCAAAAGCCTGTAAAAACAGAAAAAAATATATTACATCTGAAATACAACTACAAAACTAATGATACAGATAATCCATTAATACATATTAGAACCCTGTGCAATTATAATACTTTTATATATCTTGTCAATTCACGTATTTTATGCTTCTAAATCCATTGCAAATTTTAAAAAGAGGTTTTAACTAAGTGGTTTTTTTCATTTTTTTTCCTCATAATGAAGCTTCTTTTCTAATCCTTACACTCAAACAATCACAACATGATTCACATCAGCTCATATAATCGATTCTGGGAGGAATAAGTTGAATTTGAGTGATAAACATTTCATTTTGAAGTTATTAACGTGTTACTGAAAACATTGTGCACTGTCCTGTCTGGCAAATGAAAGTAATAACATTTTTGTAGTAGGGGCATATTATTTTTTTCTAAGGTTAAAATGCTGTTCAGAGCTGATACTACTGAACCTGAGGGCAATATTTGCTTGGATCAGATTTTCATTCAAGGTATTTGCATACACATAAGAAACCTCCTGCGGATCACCTTCATCATTCTTCATTCTTGAACTATCAGGCAGAAACTGGTATTTTTAATTTAGGTTTCCTACTTGGTCACCAATTGACAAATCTGTGGGAATGTAAAATAGCCAAGATAAGTGATCACCACTGTATTTGGGAAAAGAACAAACTGAGAAGCTTTCTGTGCTCCTGCAAAGCCAGCACTGTAGCCCAACAAAACTGTTTTTCCAAGAGTCGTGCCATACAAACCTTAAACATGGAAGTTTTATTTCTGTCATGACTATCCTTTATATTGCTATATAATTTCAAAATAAGAATCAAGATGTTCACTGAGAGGTAGATGATTCTTTAGTCCACAGAGCTGGGAGGAATGCATTGAGTTCTTAAAATTATTAGGGAACACATTTATGTAGGTGTAAGAAGATTCATAAAAGCATCATCTGTAGAGAAAAAGACTGTAAAGTGAACAAACAAAAGTTAGTCCCTCTCATTTTGTTGCCTCTTCTGGATTTTGTCGTTATAGATAGATGCACAGGTTCCTTCCATTTCTGAGCATCCTTTTTCCCAATTTTTTAATATGCATTTAAGCAAGTACATTAAGTGTCTTATATGTATTTTGATGTTAGTTTTAGCTTTGGATGTTGGGTTTTGGAGTTTTTGAGGTGTTGAGGTTTCAGTGGTGGGATGTTCTCTTTTTCGTATTGGGCAAATGTTCAACGGGCAGGTTAGTTTTATGCTTTTTAAACAAACAAGCTAATGAATGCTTCTGTTTTCCGAGACATGATACCCTCAGCTTTCAGTATAGAAAAATCAGATTTCTGTTATCGAAATGAAATGTACTATATACACCTACCTGGATATGTTTGTCTCCTTAACATAAGCATGATTTTGAAAGAGTCACTCGGTCTTAAGTTTTAACAAGATTTTTATCCTGTATCTTAATGTGGAACTAGTAAGATGTTCATCAGTCTACTGCTATATACATAAAGAGAAAAAAGAAATCATAGCAGCAATGATTATCCTTCAAATCGATGCATAATGGCTTGAAACTTAGTGGGAAAATGAACAGAGCAGATCACCACAAAGACAGATCACCACTCTGTAAAGATAAAATTATCATTTCATTTTGACTGAAAAAAACAGTAAAAAACGTAGTAAAATAGGAGCTAATTAGTTTCTCATGTAGATACTATGCAATTTAACTCTTCTGGAGTTCTAGATTCATCCCTTTACCTAATCACTTTACAAACACAACATGGGGCAGGTAATAGATTCCTTTTCTCCTTGAAGAAACAGTTATTCTGGGAAAGACTTTGAAACTTCTAGAGCATGCAAAGATCAGAAGATGTGTCTTACTACGCCAGGTGCTGTAACTGCACAAAAATACAGAAAGTGGTCTAATTTTTTTGTAAAATACTCTCTCCATTTCAAGACACTGCTGTATTCATTAACCTCTTGTGCTCACCATCAGGTTACGCCATCACCTTTTAGATATCTGAAGTCCAGAAGCTGGATTACAGAATCACAGAATCACAGAATAGTAATGGTTGGAAGGGACCTCTGTGGGTCATCTAGTCCAACCCCCCTGCCGAAGCAGGGTCACCTACAGTAGGCTGCACAGGATCTTGTCCAGGCGGGTCTTGAATATCTCCAGAGAAGGAGACTCCACAACCTCCCTGGGCAGCCTGTTCCAGTGCTCCGTCACCCTCAGAGGGAAGAAGTTCCTCCTCATGTTCAGACGGAACTTCCTGTGCCTCAGTTTGTGCCCATTGCCCCTTGTCCTGTCACTGGGCACCACTGAAAAGAGCTTGGCCCCATCCTCCTGACACCCACCCTTCAGATATTTATAAGCATTTATAAGGTCCCCTCGCAGCCTTCTCTTCTTCAGGCTGAACAAGCCCAGTTCCCTCAACCTCTCCTCGTAGTGGAGATGCTCCAGTCCCCTCACCATCCTTGTAGCCCTCCGCTGGACTCTCTCCAGTAGCTCTTCATCCTTCTTGAACTGGGGAGCCCAGAACTGGACACAGTACTCTAGATGAGGCCTCACCAGGGCAGTGTAGAGGGGAAGGAGAACCTCCCTCGTCCTGCTGGCCACACTCTTCTTGATGCACCCCAGGATCCCATTAGCTTTCTTGGCAGCCAGGGCACACTGCTGGCTCATGGTTAACCTGTCGTCCACCAGGACACCCAGGTCCCTCTCTGCAGAGCTGCTCTCCAGCAGGTCCACCCCAAGCCTGTACTGGTGCATGAGGTTGTTCCTCCCCAGGTGCAGGACCCTGCACTTACCCTTGTTGAACCTCATCAGGTTCCTCTCTGCCCAGCTTTCCAGCCTATCCAGGTCACGCTGAATGGCAGCACAGCCTTCTGGTGTATCTGCCACACCTCCCAGTTTGATGTCATCAGCAAACTTGCTGAGGGTACATTTTAACTCTTCATCCAGGTCGTTGATGAAGAAGGTAAACAAGACTGGGCCCAGTACTGACCCCTGAGGGACAGCACTTGTCACCAGCCTCCAACTAGACTCAGCGCCGCTGATGACAACCCTCTGAGTTCTGCCATTCAGCCAGTTCTCTATCCACTTCACCGACCACTCATCCAGCCCACACTTCCTCAGCTTCCCCAGGAGGATATCATGGGAGACTGTGTCGAAAGACTTGCTGAAGTCAAGGTAGACAACATCCACGGCTCTCCCTTCGTCTACCCAGCCAGTCATGTCATCGTAGAAAGCTATCAGATTGGTGAGGCATGATTTCCCCTTGGTGAATCCATGCTGACTACTCCTGATAACCTTCCTTTCTTCCACTTGCTTCATGATGGCCTCCAGGATAAGCTGCTCCATCACCTTTCCCGGGATGGAGGTGAGGCTGACCGGCCTGTAGTTCCCTGGGTCCTCCTTCTTGCCCTTTTTGAAGATTGGAGTGACATTGGCCTTTCTCCAGTCCTCGGGCACCTCTCCTGTCCTCCAGGACCTCTCAAAGATGATGGAGAGTGGCTCAGCAATGACATCCGCCAGCTCCCTCAGCACTCGTGGGTGCATTCCATCAGGGCCCATGGATTTGTGGACATCCAGATCGCTTAAGCGATCCCTCACACAGTCCTCCTCGACCAAGAGAAAGTCATTCTCTTTGTAGGCTTCATCTCTTCCCTCCGGGGCCTGGGATTCCTGAGGGCCAGTCTTAGCACTGAAGACTGAAGAAAAGAAGGCATTCAGTAGCTCTACCTTCTCCGCATCCTGCATCACCAGGACACCCTCCTCATTCAGCAGCGGCCCCACGTTGTCCCTAGCCTTCCTTTTGCTGCTGATGTAGTTGAAGAAGCCCTTCTTGTTGTTTTTGACATCCCTTGCCAGCTTCAATTCCAGGTGAGCCTTGGCCTTCCTCGTCGCATCCCTGCATGCTCTCACTACGTTTCTGTACTCTTCCCAAGTGGCCTGTCCCTCTTTCCACATTCCATGGACCTTTCTCTTCTGCCTGATCTCCGCTAGAAGCTCCTTGTTTAACCATGCAGGTCTCCTGCACCCTTTGCTTGATTTCTTTCTCAGGGGAATGCATTGCTCCTGTGCATGGAAGAAGTGTTGTTTAAAGAGCGACCAGCACTCATGGACCCCCCTGTCTTCGAGAGCCCTGGCCCACGGGATTCCTCCCAGTAGCTCCTTGAAGAGGGCAAAGTCAGCCCTCCTGAGGTCCAGGGTTTTGATCCTGCTTATCGCCCTGCTTCCTCCACGCAGGATCCTGAACTCGACCATTTCATGGTCACTGCAGCCGAGTCTACCTCCAACCTTCACATCCTCCACCAGTCCCTCCTTGTTTGTTAACACAAGGTCCAGCAGCGCACCTTTCCTTGTTGGTTCCTCCACCACTTGCATCAGAAAGTTATCATCGATGCTCTGTAGGAACCTCCTGGATTGCGCCTGCCTAGCTGTATGGTCTTCCCAGCTGATGTCAGGGTGGTTGAAGTCCATCATCATGTTGTACTTCCTGATGGATGCCAAGTCAGCATTCATTTAGCAAGTTTATAAACCAGGACTCCAAAACTAACATGATTCTCCAAATAGCACAGCCATTTTTGCATGGTGCACAGCCAAGCGATCATATCTTGCCAACTCTAAACGTGCTCCCTGCAAAAACAGTTCAGGTGCCTCTGCACTGCTGTCCCAACCCTGAACCCATGTGAAGCCCTGCCAATACGCACACGGCACCATGCTCCAGGTCTGACGAAATTTATTTGGCTGCATGCAGCACTATGGTGTCTGGTAGACCCAGCCTGCTTGCTCTCCTCTGCATTCTCTAGCTGCTGATACCAGACAACTGCACAAGAACCAGCAAACACCTAGGAAGGCACTGAGAAAAACTAAAGAGCTTGGGTGGATCCTGCATTATGTGCTGGGAAGATAGTAAAGATCGGGTTCAGCTTGCCTAGTTTTGGATGTTTGCAACACTGATATTTGTATTCAGAAAAGGGGAAACAGACTTCAGATGATTACCACTGTCATTCTATAAAAGCAGGCTATATTCAAGCAGAAGAAACAGGTATATGTCAAAGGGAGTCTAGATGTTGCCACTGGTGAGTTAGACAAGACGCATTCCAGCCTGCATGTTCCTGCACAGTACTTTCATATACTCCCTAATGAAAACTCAGAACTCTTGCTTTGCAGCATTTTTACCTCTACAGAATCTTAACCTAAAGCAGTAACCCCATATTATTGGCTTATTATTGATTTCTAGGAGATAAACACTCCAGACATTGCACACACTGGTAAAATAATGATCTTTATTTCTCATTCCAGGCTCACAACACAGTTTGAGATTAAGACACTATCAGTACCTGTTGGTACCAACAGACATCAATGTTTATTGATACCTGCTGATACCAGTAAGTGTTGACATCAGTTGAAAGGCATCAACACCTATCAGCACCGATGGGTACCAATACTGACATCCATTAACACCTATCTGCAGGTACGATGTTTGTCAATGCCTGTGGCTCCATCTCAGACCGCAGGGAGTTTTAACCCATGCAGTCCTGGCTCTGTTTTAAAAGATTTAACTCAGGTCTCAAAAAATAATAGCATTCATGTATTATTAACTTAAGAGTTAATAACTCAACTCTTGAGTTATTGAATACAGCTGCTTAATCTAATGAACACACTTGCTTAATAACAAAAATATTAAAATAAATGATACTTATGATAAGAATTACAATTTCTATTAAATAAGGATCTTGTTTCAATTCAAAGATAATTTGAAGACCTAACAAGACATATGAAGGGCATCACTGTTTATTGTGGCTTGGCCACCCCTAGAGAGTGGGTAATCAAAACAACAAATGGTAGGAATGAGCTATTGTACGTGACCTGTTCATGTACAGTTTACCCTTCAGGGAAGAAAGGAACTGTTCTAACAGACTGCAGAACAGTAACTGAATATACAAAAGAAACATAGTCAAGAATTAACTGTGGCAACTTTGTCATTGTTTCTACTCTCTGCAAAATAACTGTTAAAAAATATGTGTGCAGTCCCAGGATAACTGTTTTTTCACAGTTATTTGTTCATATCTTCCCCATATATTTTTTTAAGAAGCAGTGCCTTGGGGTATCAGCAAAGAAAAATCGTTTTCTGAAGCAACCTGCTTTCCCTTAGCAGTGCATTGTGTGCTGATTGTTTCATAGCATTCACGTCCTCTTTTCATTTCGGAGTGAAGGAAGTCATTTATTCCATTGTACGTGGCTCTCTCCCGCCCTCCTCACTTCCTCTTTTGCCCTTTATTTTATTGAGCCATGGTCTGTATATTTCTATTTAACAGCTGTAACAAAAACCTCGATCGTTTCCTTTAATACCTTTTCCTGTTATGAGAGCGGGACGTTGCAAACCAGTTCCCCATGAGCCACCTGCTGCACAAGAAATCAAGCAGGAGGAGGTCAACCTTTAAACCACAGAATGACTCTGAGTGAAACCGCCGCTCACTGCTTTGCAGTGCTGCAGAAGCACAGAGGGTCTACTCTAAATTTGGCAGTAAAGTCTACTAGAAGGTCAGCGCACAGCAATCGTGCTACTGTATCTGAATATCCTTGACTAAGAACAGTGCAATGTGAGTTCTGTGCTTTAACAAAGGCTAGCTGAAAGGAGCCTGTTTCTCTGCGCATTAATCATTTGTACCCACTGACAGTGCGAGTCAGAAGAATCAACAATTGGAAGGATTAGGAAATCTATGAAAAAGACAATAATATATTTTTGCATTATGGCTTTGCAATTATAATGCATAAAAATAGCTAAGCTGTTCTCTCATTAAGAATAATTAAAATAGAACTTTAAATGATGTTATATTCAGTTCCAACTGAAATTTCTTATGTTTATCTGGGTTATGTTTCAGCAAACATTGCAAAGAGAAAACTACAGGCACATTCCCTATCAATAGTAACAGAAGACTTTGTGGGGAAAAAAGAATACGTACAACTTCGAAAGCATATTCCTCAATCCAGGCAAAACAGAGATACACTGAAAAACAATCACAGTAATGTTTTTCTCCTCGTTGCAAACATTTAATAATTCAAGCAGAATGAATGTGAAATCAAGTTGCTTTGCAAATAGCTGAAAGTAATTCTTCATTCTTTTTGACAACCTTATTTATTCTAACTCTTCAAACTTCAGCAAAGTAATGATAAGTACGGGAGTACGCAGACATGTAGAAATGTAAAATAGTAATAGTGTACATCTGAAAAAATATATTCAATTTATAACATGCTATAGAGTCCACAGCTACACCAAAACCCTTAAAAATCCTCTGGGAGTACTGTGAAAAACCTCAGCAGAATTCTTTCTCATGTTTTAATCCAGCAGCAACGAAGTATTGGGAATGCTAGTACCCAAATAGGTTGCTGCACTTTAGAACCAGCACTGTCCAATTAATTCAGTGATTTTGTTTTACTTTCTTTCTTTAACAAAGTGAGTGAATTAGACATTTACATTTATATATCTGCATGTGTTCACATAACTGTGTCTCACAATTTTCATCGCTGCCTGTGTTTGTTATAACATGAAAAATGCAAGCACAGGCATAAAACACTCAACAGTTGCATCAAGGAACAAGAAGGTTTCCCAGATAAAACCACAGGGGTCAGCATTAGCTGAAATGAGCACGTGTCAGCAAACTATGCAACACATTAGTGTTTGCCTGTAGCCTATATACAATTCTTCATTTAGCATTAAGCATGTGCTAAACTGTGCTTTGTATTGATGGCTGTATAAATAAAAAAAGGCAGCTTCCTACCTACATTTACCGAGCATTGAAATTCTTTAAATATGCCCACCTTTAATCTATTCTTCCTGTCCTGTTCGACTCTAGAGATTCTCTTCATTATGAAAACATAGGTTAGAGCAGATAGGAGAAGAGAAATGGCAGGAGGGCAGGAAAGAGAAAAAGAGAGAACCCAATGCCATAAAGTGCTGAATGTTTCCTGTGGAATTCTGTATGTTCATGGAAGGACCTAGTAGCACCTCGTTATTGATGTAAAAGTCCTGACAGACTGGAATTGTGATAGAAGGAAACTGGAAGCAGTAATGTGGCTCAGGGCTTCGTCTGAGCCCTCAACCCTAAACCACAGGTCCACATTCCTGAAAGAACAGAAACACTAAGAATCTAAACTCTTCTGAACTCCTAGAGCACTTTCTTGCCATGAAATCATAGAAATTAGAAAATGGCCTGACCTAAAAAGGGAACTGAAAGAGAAATGGGAATATGATTACACAACTTGTGTGCATACTTCTCTCACAAAAAATTTGATATGACATTCCATAAGATGGTATCCGGTATTTATCCTGTATTTATAGTGCTGACATTCAAAGAAATCAAACTCAAATTTGTGTTCATACCAAACAGTAAAACCAACGTCACAATGAAGCATAAACTCTTACAGTTTGACATCTTATGCAAAACTATTGGTCATTTCAAAACAAAACAGTTTAATAACGGTCCCACACTCATTTATTTCTCAGTTCAGGGGTCTGGATTTTGGGAAGGGAAAGCTCTTTGTTTGTTTCTTTCCAGGAAGCTGACGACATCAATTGCTCCTAAAAATTGTCAGAGGCTCCATTAATCTTATCATCTGTCCAAAAATACCCAATCACCTTCTTTCAGGTACACAGTGGGAACTCAAATACCACATAACACTGCTTTAACACTCCGATGAAATTCTCCACAGATGACAAAAGAGCTGAAAGACTGAATATATTTCATTCGTGGAATCAGTGCACAGACTAACACAAAACCAGGCACACCTGATTTTGCACTGGTCTCAGTGATTGAAAAAAAGAGAAGTTAATTACAGTTTAAAGAGCTTGGAGTTAATCCAGGTAATTAACCACACGCTTAGTCTTCCCTGGTCCTGAGCATTTCTGTGGAGAATCGTCGTGCTTTGCCTTACCCCTTCTGGTGTTTGCACTCACCTGCCGGCCCCTGCGAGTGCAGGTCCCCTTCACTTCGGCGGAGTGTTGAGCCCTCTTTCCTTGCCAAACAGGCCAGACTATAGGAAGAGGTTTTGTGACCAATTTCCCTTCTCCTGCCACAAGACAGATGGGTCCCAGACCAAATTAAAGCATAACCTGGTCTGTAGCCTGTACGTCCACCCACATATAGTCAAGGCTAGCTTAGCATCTCCCAGACTCCATCAGCCTGTGGCAAAGCCAGGCTAAGATTCGGAGAAGTCCGAGTTGCTTCTCTAATAAAGACATCTTGTGCCTACGAACATCCCACTTTACTCTGTCCCCAAGGTAAGACAGGATTTGTTTTGTGTTTTGTTTTTTAAAATTCAGAAAATAAAGGTTTCATTTGCCTCCAGTTTTGTTCCTCAGTCTAATGTGCTGTTAAGGAGAGACGCTTCAATTTCCTCTCCACTGCTAATGAAGCAAGTGAGTATTAGGCTTCCTTCTTCAATCAGAGCTCTAATAAATGAAAGGAAAAGGATTGAAAAATACAAAAGGGAGGTCTTAGAAGAAGATGAGTGTCCTGATATGTCCCCAACCTCATTGTTTTATAAACAAGCTAGTCACATTCCAAGCCTATAGGCTGAATTGCACAGTAAAACCAAGATAGTTTTACTCAATGTCAATACACCTACTTACAGAGTTGTTACTAAATGTGAGACTATCGTCATCAAGAAAAGTTGTATTTTGCAAGTGTTGTACTTAATGTTTGATCCCTACTAGAGTCTAAGTCCATTCTATCTATGAAAAATTAAAAATTTTGATGTTATAACATTGCTGTGATGAAAACTGTCTGTAATAAGAACTGCTTTGTTATATATGTAATCATCACACTGTAAAAAGAAATCTGGCACACAGGCCAGCCAAGGGACACAGAACAGTTAACCTCAATAACTGTAGTCCAAACAAGTAATGAATTAAATCTGATAGAAACCAGACTTTCCCCAGCTGCAGCTAGAGAGACAGGGAAAAAGCAAAGTATTTCCAAAGCAAAGCATAACTTCAAAGCAGATTCAGAAAAGGAAAAATGGCTTAGGCTCACAGATTGTCCTGGGTTTGGCCAGGATAGGGTTAATTTTCACCGGACTCCAGGAAGGGGCACAGCCAGGGGGTGGGGGCTGACCCCACCTGGCCAAACAGAGCCCGGTATTCCATACCATGTGACGTCACGCTGGGTTCCAGGGGAGGAGGGGGGGGTGGCGTGGCGGGAACTCACTCGCGGATTGGGAGCGCACGGCGCCGGTCCTGTTCGGGAGAGCGGCTGTCTGGGTCGTGCGGTTTGTTGTTGTGTTTTCTCCTTATTTGTACCATTCT
The DNA here is from genome assembly GCF_030867145.1 of Opisthocomus hoazin. Taxonomy (NCBI): domain Eukaryota; kingdom Metazoa; phylum Chordata; class Aves; order Opisthocomiformes; family Opisthocomidae; genus Opisthocomus; species Opisthocomus hoazin. The sequence continues at coordinate 47,479,281 of NC_134416.1, read as the reverse complement.
TGTTACTGTTTCCCTTTGTTTGCTGTTCTGTTAAACTGCCCTTATCCCGACCCGCCGGTTTCTGCCTCTTTCTTTTCATTCTCCTCCGCACGCCGGTGGGGGGAGGGGCGGTCACGTGGTGCTTTTGTTGCCGGCGGCAGCCGAAAACAAAACATTAATTTGGCACCCAAGCATGGGGCAGGGATAACGGCAGGGCTGAGCAGCGGGTGTTAAAACTGCTTTCTTAGATTTTCTTAAATTTTGTTATACTCATTTTTCTGTGTTAAGTAGTCGCCGGTAAAAAAAAAAAAAATGTTTCTGACTTTGATCAAGTGGCTCTGCTATGTAAATCCGTACTTGCACTATGTGTTCATTGCCATGCTGTTCATCATCACTGGGAAAAGGACCAGGATGATGATTTTCCTCTACTGTAAGATATCGACTTATGACATGATAATATCACTGTGCATGAAATTAGGCTTATATTTGCATGCGGCACTGCGGTCATTTCCGTACCTCGGATCCTATGTCTTAGAATTTGTGAATAATCAAACCCAATCTGTGGGGAAAAACAGAGGGGATACCTTCCCCCACTCTTTCGCCCCCCCTCTCTCCTTCAGGCTAGTCCTAACTGCTTTTGAGAATTTGGAGTACCCCTGGGATGCTCAGGCCAGCACTCTCCTTTTGTTCTGCCTCCTGAATGGGTTTCAGCTTTTGTTCAGGGTTAAACAAGTCGTTAAGAACATCACGCAGAGACCTGCCCCGGGGCTGGATAGCTGTGAGTGGCTGGGTGTGTGGGACAGCATGGGCAGGTGTCTAGAGCAGTGGGCACCTGCGGTGTGTTTTAAACTCACCCCTGAACAAGTACAGAATCCGGACAAACTAGTAAAATATCTGCAAAAAGTGTGCTGCCACCCTGGGAAGAGACACAAATCACCGCAATGTGCTGGGGTCTGGCCCATGCCTACCGAGCCCTGTTCAACCTGATTCAGTGCCCTAAAGGGGAAAGGGGGGGAAACGAAGCAGCAGGCACTGCGGCTGGCACTGCCCCCCCAGCCGGCCCTGCATCCCCTCCAGCCCAGCAGGCAGTCACAGCCCCCCTGACTGGCACCACGGCTGCTGCAGCCACTGGCATGGTCCCGCCTCCCCCAGTGGGCACAGCAGCTGCTCCAGCTCCAGTTCCAGCCACAGGCACAGTGACTGAGCCCAAAGACCATCCTGTGCCGGCAGCAGTCGCCCCCGTAAAACTAAAGAAAGACACAAAGAGAGCAGATCGCTCCGGGAGGGATGACAATGAGCCAGGGTCATCGCGGGAGACAGAGACAGAGATCATCACCCGGTCCCTGTCCCTGGGCGAGCTGCGAGACATGCGGAAAGACTTCAACCGCCACCCAGGCAAGCACATTGCCACCTGGCTGCTGCGGTGCTGGGATAATGGGGCCAGTAGCTTGGAATTAGAGGGCAAGGAAGCCAAGCAGCTGGGATCCCTGGCCAGGGATGGGGGCATTGGCAATGCCTTTGGGAAGAAGGAAACAAGTCCTCAGCCTCTGGAGGAGACTTCTGTCAGGCGTGAGGGAGAGGTACCCCTTCAGTGAGGATTTTGTATGCTATCCTGGCAAGTGGACCAATACGGAAAGGGGTATTCAGTACTTGAGGGAATTAGCCGTGCGGGAGCGGGTTTACTGTGACACAGACGATGAGCAGGTACCCACAGACCCAGATGAACTCCAGTGCTCACAATCCATGTGGAGGAAGTTTGTGCGGAGCGCACCCTCCTCATATGCCAACTCACTGGCAGTTGTAAACTGGAAAGGTAAAGACACACCAACAGTGGATGAGGTGGCTGTCCGACTCCGGCAATATGAGGAAAGTCTCTCTTCCTCCCTTGTCTCAGCTGTGGAGAAACTGGCCCGGGAAGTCCGGCAAATGAAAGAGAGTAGGTCCTACTCCCCACCTGTACAGGCCAGTGTCTCAGCTATTAGGGGCAAGCGTTTCCCTGCTCAGGAGAGGGAATACAGAGGCTACACACCATGGGGCACCCTGTGGTTTTACCTGCGTGACCACGGAGAGGACATGAGGAAGTGGGATGAAAAACCTACCTCAAGAGGCACAAGTGCGTGAGTTGCGAGGTAAAACAACCACATAAGGGGATTCTGTTAGGAAAAATGCTGCTCCAGTTTCCAGAAGCCAGCTCTCCAGACCAGGCAGACAGTTTGATTTTGATTCCGATCCTCTGGAGGGGACCTCCAAGTCATTTTTACAGCAGGTGAGCAGCAAATTCTCTGACCAGCATTAGAGGGGCTCTGCCTCCAGCCAGGTGGAGGAAAGGGACAACCGGGTTTATTGGACGGTGTGGATTCGGTGGCCTGGCACGTCAGATCCACAAGAGTATAAAGCTCTAGTGGACACTGGTGAACAGTGTACTTTAATGTCATCAGAGTTCAAAGGGTCAGAGTCCATTTGCATTTCGGGAGTGACAGGAGGGTCCCAAGAGCTGAGTGTATTGGAGGCTGAAGTGAGCCTCACTGGGCAGGAGTGCCAGAAGCACCCCATTGTAACTGGCTCCGAGGCTCCATGCATCCTTGGGATAGACTATCTTAGGAGAGGGTATTTCAAGGACCCAAGGGGTATTGGTGGGCTTTTGGCATAGCTGCTGTGGAGACAGAAGAAATTAAACAGCTGTCCATTTTGCCTGGTCTCTCGGAGGATCCTTCCGTTGTGGGGTTGCTGAGGGTTGAAGAACAACAGGTACCCATCGCGACCACAACGGTGCACCGGCGACAGTATCGTACCAACCAAGACTCCCTTCTCCCCATTCATCAGCTGATCCGCCAGCTGGAGAGTCAAGGAGTGATCAGCAAAACTCGCTCACCCTTTAATAGTCCCATATGGCCAGTGAGAAAATGTACTGGAGAGTGGAGACTGACAATAGACTACCGTGGCCTGAATGAAGTCACACCACCGCTGAGTGCTGCCGTGCCAGACATGTTAGAACTTCAATATCAGCTGGAGTCAAAGGCAGCCAAGTGGTATGCGACAATTGACATCGCTAATGCATTCTTCTCCATCCCTTTGGCAGCAGAGTGCAGGCCACAGTTTGCTTTCACCTGGAGGGGCATCCAGTACACCTGGAATCGACTGCCCCAGGGTTGGAAACACAGTCCCACCATTTGCCATGGACTAATCCGGACTGCACTGGAAAAGGGTGAAGCCCCAGAACATCTGCAGTACATCAATGACATTATTGTATGGGGTGACAACACGGAGGATGTTTTTGAGAAAGGGGAGAAAATAGTTCAGATCCTTCTGAAAGCTGATTTTGCCATTAAGCGAAGTAAAGTCAAGGGACCTGTGCAAGAGATCCAGTTTTGGGGGATAAAATGGCAGGATGGGCGCCGTGAAATCCCAGTGGATGTCATCAACAAAATAGCAGCTATGTCTCCACCAACCAGCAAAAAGGAAGCACAGGCCTTAGGTGTTGTGGGTTTTTGGAGGACGCGCATCCCAAATTACAGCCAGATTGTAAGTCTTCTGTACCATGTGACGCGGAAGAAGAATGATTTTGAATGGGGCCCTGAGCAACGACAGGCATTTGAACAGATTAAACGGGAGATAGTTCATGTCATAGCCCTCGGTCAAGTCCGGTCAGGGCAAGATGTTAAAAACGTGCTCTACACCGCAGCCAGGGAGAATGGCCCAACCTGGAGTCTCTGGCAGAAAGCACCAGGGGAGACTCGAGGTCGACCCCTGGGGTTCTGGAGCCGGGGATACAAAGGATCCGAGGCCCGCTATACTCCCACTGAAAAAGAGGTTCTGGCAGCATATGAAGGCGTTCGAGCTGCTTCAGAAGTGGTGGACACTGAACCACAGCTCCTCCTAGCTCCACGATTGCCGGTCCTGGGCTGGATGTTCAAAGAGAGGGTCCCCTCTACGCATCATGCCACCGATGCTACGTGGAGTAAGTGGGTCGCGCTGATCACCCAGCGCGCCTGAATGGGAAACCCCTGTCGCCCAGGAATTCTGGAGGTAATCATGGACTGGCCAGAAGGCAAAGATTTTGGAGCATCGCCAGAGGAGGAGGTGACACGTGCTGAAGAGGCCCCACTGTATGACCAGCTGCCAGAAGATGAGAAACAGTATGCCCTGTTCACAGATGGGTCATTGTAGGGAAGCAGCGGAGGTGGAAGGCTGCTGTGTGGAGCCCTACACGACAAGTCGCGGAAACGGCCGAGGGAGAATGTGAACCCAGCCAGTCTGCCGAGGTGAAAGCCATCCAGCTGGCTTTGGACATTGCCAGTCGAGAGAAGTGCCCAGTGCTCTATCTTTACACCAACTCTTGGATGGTGGCCTTTGCCTTGTGGGGGTGGCTGCACCAATGGAAGAAGAACAACTGGCAGCGCAGAGGCAAATCTATCTGGGCTGCCCCATTGTGGCAAGATATTGCTGCCCGTCTGGAGCAGTTGGTTGTAAAAGTCCGTCATGTGGACGCACACGTCCCTAAGAGTTGGGCCACTGAGGAACATCAAAACAACCACCAGGCAGATTAGGCTGCTAAGATTGAAGTGGCTCAGGTGGATCTGGACTGGCAACATAAGGGTGAACTGTTTATAGCTCGGTGGGCCCATGACACCTCGGGCCCCCAAGGAAGAGACGCGACATACCGATGGGCTCATGACTGAGGGGTGGACTTGACCATGGACACCATCGCACAGGTTATCCATGAATGTGAAACATGCGCTGCAATCAAGCAAGCCAAGCGGATAAAGCCTCAGTGGTATGGAGGACAATGGCTAAAATATAAATATAGGGAGGCTTGGCAGACTGACTACATCACACTGCCACAAACCCGCCAAGGCAAGCGCTATGTGCTCACAATGGTGGAGGCCACCACCGGATGGCTTGAAACCTACCCTGTGCCCCATGCCACCGCCCGTAATGCCATTCTGGGCCTTGATAAACAAGTCCTGTGGCAACATGGCACTCCCGAAAGAACTGAGTCGGATAAAGGGACTCACTTTCGCAGCAGCCTCATAGACACCTGGGCCAAAGAACACGGTATTGAGTGGGTGTATCACATCCCCTACCATGCACCAGCCTCGGGAAAGATCGAGCGGTACAATGGGCTGCTAAAAACCACTTTCAGGGCAATGGGGGGTGGGACTTTCAAAAACTGGGATACTCATTTAGCAAAGGCCACCTGGTTGGTTAACACCAGAGGGTCCACCAACCGGGCTGGTCCTGCCCAGTCAAAACCTCAGCGCCCCGTGGAAGGGGATAGTCCCTGTAGTGCACATGCGGAACATGTTAGGGAAGACAGTTTGGGTTAATCCTGCCTCGGGCAAAGGCAAGCCCATCCGGGGGATTGCCTTTGCTCAAGGACCTGGGTGTACCTGGTGGGTAATGCGGATGGATGGGGAAGTCCGATGTGTACCTCATGGGGATTTGATTTTGGGCGAGAATAGTCCATAAATAAATTGTATAAAGTTAATTGTTAAATAACCCTGTCACTGTCTGTTATCACTGTTATAATTGTTATGTGTTGTACCAGTAGTAGCATAGTAAGAATCGTCCAGATTAAAGAAGGATGGACTTTTCTCGATGAAAACCTAGCAGAGCACAGCGATGATGGAACTGGACCTGGTTTTCAAAAACTGGCATCCAGCAACTTCATCAAGATCAACATCTCCTGCAGACTGTGGGCACGGGCCACACCAAATACGTCAGCCGTGAGCTCCGGATGCAGCAAGTGACCGCCCACCACCACACATCACCTCTCCTGCCACGGAAGACCATTATAACAGATGGAGCCCGAAGTCATGGATTAAATGAACTCAACGGACTCTTTAGAATGATGATCCATAGACTAAGGGAATGATATCTGGAGACAGGAGAAGTGGTGGTGATCAACTGGACAATGGGGGACCTGGGCTTGACGTAGATGGTATGGAATAAGGGGTGGATAATGTCCTGGGGTTGGCCAGGACAGGGTTAATTTTCACCGGACTCCAGGAAGGGGCACAGCCGGGGGGTGGGAGCTGACCCCACCTGGCCAAACAGAGCCCGGTATTCCATAACATGTGACGTCACGCTGAGTTCCGGGGGGGGGGGGGGGGGGGGGGCGGTGCGGCAGGAACTCACTCGCAGCTTGGGGGGGCGCGGCGCCGGTCCTGTTCGGGAGAGTGGCTGTCTGGGTTGTGCTGTTCGTTGTTGTGTTTTGTCCTTATTTGTACCGTTCTTGTTACTGTTTCCCTTTGTTTGCTGTTCTGCTAAACTGCCCTTATCCCGACCCACCGGTTTCTGCCTCTTTCTTTTCATTCTCCTCCGCACGCCGTTGGGGGGAGGGGCGGTCGCGTGGCGCTTTTGTTGCCGGCGGCAGCCGAAACCAAAACACAGATTTACGAAAGAAGCTTTGTAAAGAAAAAAGATTAAAGGTATGCTTGTTCTGCCAGATGAACTATCAGCTGTACTCAGAAAAGCAAATCTGAAACAAAGAGAAGACCACAAGTTTATGCACTTCTCTCAATATTTTTTATAAGTGATACCAATACAAAATTCACAAGTTACACAAGAAATAGAGTATTACTAGGAATCTTTTTTGCTTTTTTGAAATTTTTCTTTTTTAATCTCTCGACATGAAAAAAACGACTAGAAAAAATTATTTCTGGAGTAAAAAAAAGGAAAAAAACAATCAAAGTCACAAAATAGCCATCAACTAAAAGGTCATTCCTATTTTTCTCTACTCAATATTCCTTAGGCAATAAAATTCCATTATAGTAATGTACTTCTTTTGTGCATTTTATCATTTCTGCTCATGTATTTGGCAGTTCATTTAGAAATTAATTTGAATCAAGTTTCAGCTTTTCATAAAAGTACTGAAAAAACAAGAATGTTGGACAAGTTCCAAGCAAGGCCAAAGCATATGTTCCTAAACCACCTCCATAATTTTGGCATCAAGCAGATTGCTGGCAGGAATGCTCAGACCACTATCATGTCAAGAGATCAAAACAGGAAAAAAATCTCATTTTCTGTCTTCACCTGTGAATCTTTCCTCAAATTTATAAGCCTCTTCTTGAAAGAAATGTTTGAAAGAAATATTTAAATGTAATGAAAGTATTAGACTAAAAAGACTGTCTGGCAATAAGCATATTTGTTTTTAGAAATCATGCAACTCGTTTACATAGAACTTTACAGTTATGAACAAAGGAGGTCTCTGCTCCAAAGTGCTGACAGTCTAAAGCTCATTGAAAAAAGTGCAAAAATTTGTCACTGAGTAGGTAGACAGTGGAACAAGCTCCTGTCATCAAAACTAGATCGTAAAATAGAGAAAATTGTGTGATGTATTGCATTTAGAAGGATTTTACAAAACTGTCTGCATCTTACTAGTTACAAATGTTGTCCTCTCATGTTTTAATCCTTATAATGAAAATCAGATGGTAAGACAACCTACAAAGTAACACGTTACAGAAGGAGATAAGCAGAGCCAATGAGCACATTGAGTTAAAATTATACAGCACTGGAGAATAGATTAAAAAAAATATATATATATATTCTTTTTTAAAAAGTTTCAAGTAAAAACAAAAAAAGAAGAGGATGAACTTGTAGCAGGATATAGAGACTTGAAAGGAATCCTTACTAAGCAGTTCTGAGCAATGAAAGGTAACATAAAAGCAATATTTAAATGTCAAGGTGCAAGTTGCCAAATCTTTCTTCAAAAAGCATATCAAACAAATCAAGTATTGTTACAAAATTTATAAACTTCATGACTCAAAGCAGTGATGGGACACAGAGCAGGATGGCTTGGCCAGCCAGCCAGGCTATAAAACACAACAAAACACACCAGGGACAGCTACTAAAAAGTCAGGAACCAACAACAACATGGTAGCGTGGTCCACAGGTCAGCTTAGTTCCAGCCTACTGATGAAAGTGAGAGACAAGTAAAACCACTAGCCGTCAGTCTCCCACTTGTTGAGAAGGGACAAGTGATGACACAGTGAGATACTTCAGGGCACCGATAAATGGCAGTTGCCACAGGAGTATAAATATTTTTAAAACTATGTATTAAATACTAATCTGTTATAGCTGATTTTTACAATACACAGACTGGAATGCTACTGCATCTGATGCTTAGAGAGACAAGAAAAACCACCAGCTGTCGGTCTCCCACTTGTTTAGAAGGGACAAGCGATGACACAGTGAGATACTTTGGGGCATCGATAAATGAAAGTTACCACAGGAGTATAAATATTTTGAAAACTATGTATTAAATACTAATTTCTTATGGCTGATTTTTACAATACACAGACTGGAATGCTACTGCAGCTGATGCTTGGGGAGTAGAATTAAAGGCTTTTGATACTGATACATTTATCTGGCTCACATCTGCTACATGAAAGCCTAGCAGTCCAGAAAAGACATGTCCTGTTCTGGAAATCATTTGCTCTCTAGGTCCATAACAGCCTGCTTTTCACTTTCCACCAGTATTTATACAGGCACAGATAGCAGAGATGGAAGACTGAAGACTGTGGGGTTCAGTCAGACTGTGTTTCGTTTTAAAGAGAGATAATTAGTATGCCTAATTTTCTATTAATGTGTTTCACTTGTTATCACTGGTACTTGTAGGGACTTACACAGCCAGTGCAGTTTATGAGTATGTTGAGATAATGTCGAATTCTCAGAAGAATTCATAGCATCTAAAATTGATTACCTGTATTGATAACAACTCATAATCCTTTGTTAGAGGATCCTTGTTCAGGAGGTCTTATATACATTGTAAGATTTGTATGGACAAGTATCTTCAAAAATTCCTATGAAAAGAATGCTAATTTGGGCCCATATTTTTTACATTTTTCTTCCTAATTTGTTTAATGTTATTTTTTCGAAGTCACGGGCTGATTTTTCATACAGGAATAAAATCACGAGTAAAAATCAAAATAAGAACAGAACCCCCAAACACACTAGTTCTCTAAAAAGAGCTGAAATGGCTGACACGTGGGAAACAGCACTTAACTGAAGTAGGTTATAAAGTAGCACTTTGGGAAGAGCATCGCTTCATTAGCAGAACCCCTGTAAAACAAAGAATAAACAATTTACTGTCTCAGCATGCATAATAATATTCTGCCAGCCATCAACAACTGTAATTCTCAAATCTGTAAAACAGATACCAGATCTATCAACACTAAGGTACGTGTTCAATAGGCTTCCTGTTTCTGGATGTCTCAGTTGCACCTGAGCTGGCAGGTTGCCCATTCTGTATATATGCATAGACTGGGATGAAACGAGAAGTTGACTTTCTGTTTTACACCTCTTGTAAAATCTGTTCTCTAAATCCTTAAAAAAAAAAAATCAGCAATTAATTGTTGCTTGCTTTCCTGTTCAAGGCATAAGGAAGGGGGATAGGTGAAGAGTCAATCCTCTTGTCTTGAAATTAGCCCAGAGCACATGGCACCATCCCAAGCCTCTCTAACCTCAGGGCACTTAAACAGCAGCAACTGAGCAGAGAAGAGGGAGGAAAAAGCACAGCAGATTGATGAAAATAGTAAGGGTGATGAGACTTAGAACACAGTGAATTATTAGTTGCAAATTAATCTTATCTGAAGGTCAGAGTAATCCTACTGTTTGTAGATCACATGAAAATTCATTCCACTTTCTGTCACTTTGTTATTCTACATATTCACTGAATGAGCCAAATCATTTTTTTTCTCCTAATGCAATTTTGTCTTTTTGACTTCTCATCACAAGTAGGGTCTCACCTGAACAGAACAGCCGCTTCCTCAGAGGCAGATTGACTTTTCGTATTAGCAGTCTCTCTTTGTCCGTAGGTAGCTACTTCTGCTGTCATATAGACCTTAGGCATAAACCCACGTGAAAAGGCTGTTCTTAGCTTGTGCTATGTGTACAAATGGAGAATTAAAATATGTATGAATCATAAAATGCTCCATAATTCTGAGGAGTACTTGCAATAGTATTTTTTCAGTAAAGTACTAACCTGTTTTACTAATGGACAAAGCTGAGAAAAATACAAGGTCAGAAGATGTATACCTGTATTTATTCTACACACACAGACATTCTAAGAAGTTATTTACTTCTCAAAACTGAAAAACACTTGGAATGTAAAAAAAAGCCAATTTAATCTTGACAATGTCAACTTTCCTTCTTTACTATGTTATGAATATACATAAATCCAGTTTCTCTGTGACCAACCCCGAACATTCTGTGATTCTATGATTAAAAAAAAAAAAAAAAAGAAAAAAGTGTGAAACATCTGTATTTTCTAGGGGATTCCTCTTCCTCTTGACAGGAGGGAGGTAGTGGAAAAGTTAAAATTTTAACTTTTATCCGCTAATAGTCAAGTACTGAAAAACAGACTCAAACTGCCCTTATTTTTAATTGGGGTTAAAGGGAGGGAAATCCTCCACAAAATTTTGTTGGAAGTCTTGATTCGAATTATGTGACTTAACATATGATTTCATATATTACAAATACACATTGTTGGGAACTCTTTAATACTTCATGGCGTATACTCTCTGCTGCATAAAACTTACACTCATTTGATGCAGCAGCCAGAGACGTGCAAGATGAAGGTGAAAGAAGGAGGAGAGGAAGTATGCCTGCTTATGAAAGGAGTGGGAATAAGACCAAAGAGGGCTGGATTTCTACTCTTGTCGTCTTTGAAGATTTGGGGTTTTTATAATGTGTGATTGAGATCAAGAAAAGCATTTAAGTGAAGGACTGCACTGAATCTACATGGGCATACTTGACTCTCCTTCATGTACTTTTCTACACAATAACTGATTAGATTGGACCTTTTACCAAATATGAAGACTGTAAAGACTACATGTAAGGCATTGAGAGTCATAAGCTATCACTTTTCAGGCTTTATAAATGTCTCATGTATGCATCAGAAAGAGTGTAAGCATATGCATCAGGGAGAATGTAAGCATATGCACCAGAGAGAATTTCCACATGCTTTCAGTATCATCCCACATAAAGTGGAAGAATAACAATAAATCAAAGGACCAGCTCGGTAGATACCACCTGAAGTGTGACTTTTTGTATTTGCAGACTGCTTCAGGATATGAAGCTGATTTCATTTGATAACTAGTCTTCGCAGCTCAGGGCTGGAAAAAATAAAGCTTACCGGCAGTAAAATCAGAAAAGTAGGTAGAAAAACAGATCCAGAAATCCCTACTGTGCACATTTTTAATTTGCTGGTTTAAGAGATGGGATCTTCCAGAAAACATGGTGCAGTCCTACATATTTGTACAAGAGCCTGGGAATAGAAATACTCCTGCAGCAAATAGATAGCAGTTATTTTCCTTTGACAGAAATTTTTATCTTTTAAATACACCGGGGAAGAAAGCCCCAAAGTCAAATAAACAAAAGCTATTTACCGTTTAGACTTATCAATGTTTACCTGTAACATCACATGCTCTGGTTCATTTCCCCATTCCACAGAGCACTATTGCTTCGTGGCAGCCCAGACTGCCAGCACAGCTTTTCTGCCTTTAGACAATGGAAAAATAACATCTGACCCTTACTACAAACATTTTCATTTTTCTGGCCACTGCCTACATAGTATCAAAATTGTAATGAAAGAAAGAATACTGATTTCTTTTCTTAAAAACATCTTACTACCTTGAAGGTATCGTTAGACACAGCTTTGTGTGGGGTGCTCTTTTCCTGAAATCACTGCCTACAGGTTACCATGTGGAACAGAGAAAGTTTAAATCTAATAGGTATATATGTTTTGGAGTTTAGTTACCAACAAGCTTCTGAGAACCGAACTTCGGAGTAGAGTCTTGTTATCCAGTAAACCAAATACATCTCTAGTAAGTCGATCAATATTTTCAACTTATGTTTTCTGTAGACCAATCCAACAATTCTTCCAAGCTTGGATGAAAAATACCTGCAGTCAGAATTACTGAATATCTTGGTTGAAATGCTTAAACATTAGTGAATTTTTATGCCTTTACCTGCATCAGCTCAGCAGATATTTTATGAGAAAAAGCATTAGGCATTCACTCATATCAGTAAACATCTGCTTCCTTGATCCACCACAACATACATCATTCTTTTATATTCTCTTTACAGAGCAGTCTGGACTTGAAATACAAAAGATGCCACTCTACTGATCTTTGTAATCTACTTCCATCTCAAGAATTTACATTTGTAACATGCAACATCCTCCTTTCACTCAACCATGACCTAAAGACACCACGTAAATGAAAGCTAGTTTATTTTTCCCGGCTGCATCAGTAAGTAAAACAAAAGATATTGCCTACCTGAATAAGCTCTATTACATCCTTAGACCATCATGACCACAACATCCTTCTTTATTTTAACTAGTACCTTCAACTTGTAAAAATAAATGTTCTTTACTTCAATTCTACAATAACACCTTGAGGTGCAGAGCCAGTTTCAGTGAAGGAAACAAAACAAAATTCTTCTCTTTTGTAACTCTAAAAAAGTCCAAACACTGAGTGTCATTAAAAATATATTCAGTTCTTACAGAATGAATATTGCCCAAAGCTAAAATAAACTGGTCTGCTCAAATCCATGATATTTTGACAACACAACTTTTTTTTTTTAATATTTAAATTCCTTAATGAAAATGAATCACACTTCATTCAAAGCAATAGGCTTATACAAGGTTACCTTATGTTAGTTGAAATTACTCTTTTCAAAACCCTTTTGACAATCTTTGCTGTGATAATAGGGTTTAGAGAACACTGAATGCTTCACAGTGGTAAGCACCACATCATTTGTATGTAGTATCCAGAGAATATAGGTAGGAATTTGCAGTTACCTCTATGGACTCTCTCTGTCCCATTCCTTCCAGTGTTGTGGAGAACCACAGCTGTGACACGAATTTGTCACCAAGGTTCTTATGAAGTGTAGATCAGTTACTACAGAAAGAGGCAAATTCCTCGTGCAGATTCCAGGCCACTTTTTGTGCCAGCACAGGGCTAAACCCTTTGAACAGAAAAAGGTTTCTACAGGGTTAATCCCAGAACAGGCTCACCCACATGGGACAGAGTGGGTTGAGTGCCAGCAGTGACCTAAATGAAGGAACGAGAAAGTGCAGACAAGGACAGAGAAACAGGCAAAAGGATCACACTTCTGAGTGGCACCAAACTGTTTACACCAGCTTAGCTCTTAGTAGAATTCATGTATAGATGAAATTGGGAATTAATTCTTAGGGTAAAAAAGTAAGTAACTCAGCCATCCAACTAATATTTCGAGGTTCTATCTTTGTCTTAGCTGCAGTTGTGTCAATTTTTGTTGCACCTCAGATTGCCACTTTTAAAACTAAGTTGATGTTTTACACTTTACTATTTTGTTAAGAGTATAAAACCCCGTTTTTTCCTTCTTAACAACAACAACAACAAAAAAAAAGAAAATAAATGGACCAATATTTCTTATGTCAAAGACTAACAGAAAAATCTGGGGTCTGACACACGCAAACTGAGCCCAACTTGTAAAGACTACTCAGGTATTAATCACAAAGTACTAGAAACTGTCTAGATGACAAAGTAAATAACTGCTGACAAAAACTATTTGAAAAGCCTTCACTTTGCATTTCAAGTTTCCATGCAAGCTTGGTAGAAAACATATGACAAAATCTACTTACACTTCTGGAGCAACGGTATAGAGGACCAAAACTCTAGCAGTTCAGGTAACTTGAAAAAGGGGCCCTGGAGTTGGCAACAGCAACAAAATAGCGTAACAAACATGCAGAGACTGCTTTGAGCTTTTCCATTTTATTGCCTCCTGATTAGTGAGAGTTCTTAGCTGAATCACAGGTGAGGATCTGGGGATCTTGTACATAGCACCACAATAAAAGATTGAAACCTGAGGTGTTTCAACATGAACTCCTCTATAAGTCAGCTCAGATTCTCCTCCTGCAAAGCCAAAACGTATCCTGAGGACTTCGACCACTCCTAAGCCAATGCATGGTCAGGGTCTTGTTGTTTTCTTCCCTTAGCAACAGTAGACAAGTTCTAGCTTGTTCACTAGTGGCTGCTTTGAAAGCAAAATGGAAAACATAGAATTTGTACCTGCTGGGTGTTGGGACAGCTGAGGAGCACCAGAGTGTCTAAAAGGTAGACTAATGCATGGTAGGAGGTTTCTGAGAGAAGCACTGATGCCCTACCCTTTCAGGCACCTTTGGGGCTTTTAGGCTTTGGAGTCAGGACCTTGAGCTCCCCTTGCCAAGTCCTTCGCAGGGAACATCGTTTCTGGCTTGTGGATCTAATTACTATCAATGGACTGACATTGAGTGCAACCAAACAATAAGTTTTTCTTCAGTAAGCCTATTTAATAAGAAATCCTGTCAGCAACTTAAAAGTAAATCATTTGAGAAATTTAACATCTAAGGACTTTTTTCTTTACACAGGTTTTTAAAAAGTTCCAGATAATAGAAGACTTGCAAAACTGTAATTTATATGCAGTTAGAAAGAGAGAGGTTTTAATGGGAAATTTCTACCAAGCAGTTGATTTGCAGAGTTCCAGGCAACAAAAGCTTCATCTGAGATCAATAAAGACTTCTGGTACATCCCATTTCAGGTAATTAAACTTTGCATGACTTCTTTGAGAATATTATGAGGTGCTTTATTCTGTTTTCTAGTTGTTTTCAGACTACCCCAATTTCCACAGAAGTTGTTTTTGTGGTATGTATTTCACTCCACCAGCCACTCTGAGAAATTAGTTTTCAGCCTAGGGTTTGCTAATAAACAATTAATATTTCCATGCAAATCCTGTAGATGAATCTAAAAAGTAAGAGACTATTTTTACTGTCACTCGGATGAAAGGCTTTTGTCCTGAACGATAATTGTTGTCAGATATCTAATGGAAAATAGCAAAAAACGAATGCTGTGCTTTCTATGTAGCAAAAAAAAACCTTTGAACTTACATTTGAAAGTCCTTCCAAAGAATAGGCAAGTTTTACAAATAACTGGGAATTGCCTAAACAGCTAGGGATAATAAATGATCTAAAGAACAAGTGAGCCAGTTGTGTGGTTTTGTTTGTAAATATATTTCAATGTCTGTTGTATCGCTGGCTGATAAAGTGGAAGTATATATGTTCTTGCTACTTCACAGTTAAAAAAAGCAGAATAAACTATTGATGAAGTTATGACTGATCCAGTGTCCACGAAGTTGTTGGATAGACTCCAAACGATGTCAATGGCTGTGGAAACAGGCCTCTTATATTCAATGGAAAATTCAAGAACAAAAGTTAAATTTTTCAAGTCTACCGCTGTGGCCAAGAGGCTGCCACAGTTAGAGTTACTTACAGTCTTGTAAGGTTTAGCTGACATGAGAAGTAACTTCTGCACCTCAGTCTGGGTGTACCCCACACGTATCACTCATTGCATATGGTCTGCTGAGTGCTCCGTAGTTGCACATTATGTCTGATGCATGTAAGACAGATCACTTGTGCACACACACTAGGCGTGATACAGAAAACAGCAGATATTTACTTTTGGTCCTTCCAAAGTGAGAGGCCTGAGACAGAGAACCTTTGAATACGACAGCTGTTACCTGGTTGCATTCTTTTCTCTGCTTACATCTACCTCATTTTCTTGAAACTTTCACCTGGTAACTTAAACATGGCCTTTCGCAGATGACATTCACTCCGAGACAAGTAAGACACAACCAATTTTTGTTCATAAAGTACCAGAATGGCAGTGACAGAAAGGCATAAGGATCTGATGGAGGCAGACAGCTATTGAAACTGTCAGCTACTGCCAGTTGCACAAGCGTCTCAAGAGAACGTGCTACTCAGTTTGCCCAAGGAAACTGGGTAGGTATACTTCTAATGCTGAAAGGAATTATAAACTTGGCAACTCAGAGATTAAAAGGTAGGACCCATGTCCCTTCCTGCTGTTTTATTATTTGTAGTCTTCTTGAGTTTGGTTCTATTACTTAGACTTGCTCTTTGAAATTCAGTAGACAAGACTGTGATAAAAAGTATGTCGTGCTCAACGTCTAAAATATGACTTTGTGAAATACACAGGAAGAAAGTATTCTATCCATAAAACCCATCTATAACGCATTAGCATCTAGACAGATTTCTACATTACTAAGTAATACTTACAAAAAAAAAGTAACTTGAAAGAAACGCTTTTAAATATTTAATCATAGATTTATTGGATTATATCTTGTATATATATGCATTATTAGTTACCATATTTCTTCACGTAAAGAAAGGCAGAGGCCATGATACATAAGGATGATAGGTTATATGAAAGGTCAAGTCTAAGATATTATTTGATATTTGCTAAAATCCATCATTTTCTTTCAGGAAGGAAAAGAAAAAAAAATAGATCAGTTTTATCCAGTCTGCTGAGTTTATTTTCTATCCCTTTCTCAGTCTTGGCCTCCAGAAATAATAAACTGGTTGTATCTACTGACATTTTTCTGGAAGACTGATCTTCTCAGTCACACAGATTTTGCAAACATAAGACCAGCTTGCATTTATATAGCTCATTTCATCTCAAAGAATCCCAAAACCTTTTACAAATTTAATGTAGTGGAATACATACTCATCCCACACTGAACACGGCCATCCAGGACAAAGTACACTATATGACTAACTAATATCAGTTTGAGATGGGAAGGAAGTGTATTGGATCACCTTAAAAATTCAAGACAAAATTTAACATGGCTGCATATCAGTAAAACTATACATCGTATCTCTTTGTTTTCTAATTAATGAAAACTAAGGAGCCTTCACAGAGTCTTGGAAAATCTCCACCAGGCATCAGCAATAAAACTATGAGAATGCCCTTAACGGGTAGACCAGGAGTCCTTCCAACGCTACATTTCGTTTCCGAGACCAGTAAGCACCTAGAAGAGAGTTTAAGAACAAAGAAGTCATGTAATCCTGCTTCCTTAGGTCTCGCTCAGCCTGAAGGAGGGTCAGGGATTTCCTGACCCAAAATAATTTTTTATTTAATAGCCCTCTACAGAGTTTTCCCTCACAGACCTGCCCACTTTCTCTTCATACCTATGCGCTATTTTTATTATTATTGTTATCTCCAACTCCCTGAGGAAAGGTGTCCCAAGCTTAATTTTAAGCCATTTTCACACAGTGAAAATTCTCAGAGTTCACTTGGCACGATCCCCAAACCAAATGATAACTCCCACCTACCCCTTTCATTTGATGTCCCTTCCTTCTTTTATCAAAAGAAACAGTGAACTCATTCCTTAATGACTTTCTCCACAATACTTAAGATTTTAGAGGTCTTTATCTCTCCTCTTCTGTCTCTTTTCTACAGCTGAAAAATCATATTCTCTTTATTATTTTTCCTGATTGTTGTCACTTCATACTTTCAGCTGTGGCTGCTGCCAAATCTTTCTATCTCCAGTTTTACCACGTTTTTAGATGGGAGGAACTTCAATTGCACTCAGTGGTCAGCTTACAATAACACCAGGGCTTTAACCAGTGGCATAGCAATAAGATTTCTCATTTTGATCTCTGTTTCTTATTTAGCATGTTTTGAACAAACCTGAGCTGTGAGAAACCTCCGAGTTGTGAAGATAACATAAAGATTTTGAAGAGCAGGTGTTATCCTCTGTGTACTGCAAAGCTCCGTGTGTCAGGACAGGCGTCTGTCAAGACCTGCAGACACAGGCTCACCCCACCCTGCACGGCCCTGCAAGTAGCCAGGAATGGCACTGCTGGGCAACAGAGGGGAAGAAGGAGGAGGTCTGGAGCAAGGAAGAGTGCTGGACAACATGGGTTGGAAGTCTTTGAAACTGTGACTGCTGCAGCCTGTGCGGGGATCAAGTTCTGGAAGTCAAGAATAAGAAATGACTGAGTTTCCAGCCATACCACTGAGTTTTCTCCCTCTATGAATGTAAGGTCTTTCAGCTTTTCTTTTTTTCCATGAACACAGTTCTCATAGATGCTTAATCATTTTTAGTAATAGCCTTTATCATTCGTCATTTTCCAGGATGAAGAGATCACAGAGTACCTCAGGCATGTTTTCACCAAAGCAGTGCAGACAGGCACTATCATTTGTCTGGCAAAGTGTTACTTCCCTGTATATTTAAAATCTGTCATATAATTTGCTTCCTTCTCTGAAACATGTTTTCATTTTTACTTTTTCTTACTGCATTTTACAGTTATAACTACTTTCATGTGCACTTCTAAAATCCCGGTGTTTACATTTCTGATTTTCAGGTAATTCCATCTGACCAAAATCCTGTCCTTCATTTTTTATTTTTTATTTTTTTTAATAGGATTCATGTGTACTTTGGAAACCACAAGTGATGTTTTCCCTGCTGAAAACAGTTCTCTCTAGTACTTCTCATTCTTCAGAATAACCTCATGCACAACCTCATGCAAACCTTCCATAGCAAAATAGCATCCCATTTGTGATTCAGTATTCAGTAGGACAGTTTTCCTAGTCATATGGATAGAAGTATTCCTGTTGGAGGCAAACGCTCAGAGTAGGGCACACAACTAAATGCCAATTAATTGGGAAAATGTACAAGTTTAAGAGATTTTTTACTTCAATAATGTTCACCTGAAAATGTATACTAGCAATCTTTGTATACTATTCTTTGCACAATGTCTTAGAGAGCCCTCTAACTACAGCACTACTCAAACCTTAACACAACCTTGTCCCATCCTCCTACACTGGAAACTGAAAGCTGGGGAGGGGGGAACACCCACACAGTACTGGATGTTTTCCTTTTCAGAGCTCATTCTGGTGGTCTAGAGGGTGGTGATACTCACCTGAGGTCCCTGTGACTAAATGGAGTCATACAAAAGGCAGACACTGAGGTATTTCCCAAAACAGGCTTCCCAGTCCTACTGTTTGCTGGCCTCCAGCTCATTCACCTCCAAACAACCATACATGTGTACCACCGTTATAAGAGGTACGTGCTGAGGATGCTAAGGGACATGAGGATGCTAAGCTAAGGAAATGAGAATGTTAAGAAACATATTATCATAGCTAGAACATCCTGAGGACATGCACAGTGGTACAATTCCAAAGCAACCAGAAAATGAGGATCATGTTTCATTCTTAGTCATCTTGTTATTCAGGACAGTAGGAGGACAGAAACAACAGTACATTCAGATTTATTAGGGCAAAACAATCAACCAAGCAAAACTATGAATGCACTAAAAGCAAGAGCAATTCTCATAAACAGAAATGTTATTTTCTGAAAACTTGAAAACTTACCAATATATAAATGTAAATTTAGGTTTATTTTTGTTTATGTTTATATGCATCTGTTGAAAACAAAGTAAAAGATACAAGTGTTCTAAATAAATATTATGCATGTGTTTAAAGAGGGCAGAGAGAATAATTAGTTTATTTTCTACGTATACTGTTCGTGAATTGAAATGCTGATTACTGTACAAACCATAGATACCAATGGCAGATCACAGGGTTGAAGTGTTCAAATCCTCTAGTTTCTTTTAGGTGCCTGATGGGATTTTTCATATCTTGCTAAACACCAAATTTATTGACAAGAATGAGAAATTGACTTCTTATCTTCCTGTCATGGGGAGGTGCTGGGAAAAGGAGGGAAGCAGTTGTTTTTGCTTAAGTATGTAATATGTTTCTGTCTCTTAAAATGGAGAACAATGTGCTGATGACAAGAGTAGGAGAAAGAGAAACAGCTGCACCTGATAAAAATTCCACATTCTGGTAATTAAATCCAGTGGTGTCTGCCGGAAATTTCTCTTCTTCATTCCATAAAATCCCTTTCTTTCACAGGTGCTCAAATGCAGCTGTATGTGTACAGCTACTGTGGCATCATCTGCACAGGTAAGTGACTTTGGAAACGTATTTTTCAGAAACACCACAGACAAAACAGGATAATTCTTATCAGGAAAATATTAAGATATATAGTCTTCTCATGCCTCTTTTGAGGTAGACAACAAACAGAGAAGCTGGTGCTCATCACATCTAATGAATTTATCCTCACCTCTGAATTCAACTGCATACAAGCTAGAGTAGCAAAATGAAAGACTTCGTACTTTATAATCTGCTTGCAGTGGCAATTGGAATTAACACTAATCACAAAAAGGAAATAAAGACCTAGATAAGTGAAAACAGTAGGGCTTGTGGGTTCTTTATATGTCCAAACTGCCTTTAAAGAATGTCTTTCATTACATTATCCCCTAAATACTATTTAGAAAGAGATTGACAGTTTTATGTTAACCATTTTAGATTAAACAAGTAATTATTAAACTTGCTTATCTGACTGCTTAAGGTCACAACTTAAAGAAAGCTCTCCTTTCCACAATTTCACCTGATCTTTAGTTTGAAGGAGAACATTTTGTGGTAAGTCGAAGAAAAATCAGAAGTTTCTGATTTTTTTAATCCAAATCCTAAAAAAACCCCAAATCTATAAAAGCATTGTACTGAAATTTTAGTGTCCTTTGCTTTGCTCCTCAAAAGCTGGAGTTAATCAAAAGGTAATTCAAATTCCTTCTCAGTACCCGAACATTAATATGGTGAATAGCCTTTGAAATCTTAGCATTTTACAGAACAAGGGAAAGAACACAGATTAATCATTAATGCAGAAATGACCCACCTTGTTAAGGGAATATATCTTTCACTTTCTCATTGGTTTTCTGCATTTTTCACAAGGGTTGGCTTTTCTATTCTCACTTGACTGCTGCTGGAAGAGCTGATAAATCTCAAGAGATGCTACTCAAGTACCAGCAGAGTGAAATCTGACAACCCATAAACACAGCTCAGTTCTCAATCATTAGATGCAGCATTGAAATTCACTTTTTAGGGAAAAAAAATAAAAAATTCAAAGTACCCACTCTTTACTTTGGGGTTCCTCAGATGCTCCCATGAAACTTATAATCCTGCTAATTACAGGAAATTGTACAAACTTAACAGAGTTCAAATACAACTTGGTTGATACCTCATTTCCCAAAGCGGTCCCCCAAAAACTCATTACAAGTCATAAGAACACTGCTATAACCACTACTGGTTTTGTAGTTATTTTGGGATTAAAATCCTAAAATAAAAGAGCAGCATATAGTACCCTTATTAACTTACTCAAATATATACTATAAAACAATAACAGCAACATTTTTCTTTACTTGAGCAGACACTGTCTTTTGACATAAAAGTGAGTAAACAAAATCACATTTCTAATGCATCACTTAAATATCTTTGAATTTTTGGTCAACTTGTGCAAAGACCTCTCCATATTTAAAGCTTATCTCTGTCCCAGAAGCCTATGCAATCCAAATTATACCTCTTTGGCTTGTCTACATTTATTTTTACTATGCTCTTTCTCAGAGAATGCCGACTATTAACTAACATTATTCAATTATTCCAGGTAAGCATCTGATATTTTGTGACCCTCTGTGTCTTTGACGTTCTTCACTGACATGTTGAAAGAAGCTTTCAGGTAATTTATCATGACTTAGAAAAGTGAAGACTAGAGGATTTTTTACATTTGTTTCTCATCTAAGTCAAATATATTTGTCAGATCTAATGGCTCTTAAATCAGTTCAAAGAGCAAACACAATTTTGAAGCATCAGTATCAGGCAGCTTTTTCAAGAACTGGGGACTAGCAGCACCTTAGCTATCAGAATTTATGAATACTATGGAAAGATTCCTGATGCATAAAATGCCTACATAGTGCCATGATTATAATTATTAGTTAGCTAGAAAGCTTTTACAATACACACGTGTAGCTGAAGACCTTCACTGGCACATTAAACTCTTTTTCATTAAAAGCGTATTTTTAAAGAAGAAAAAGGAAATTTTATGTAGAAGATAGTGCTGCCTCCAAAGTACTCAAGAACCGATTCCTCACTTTTGCCTATAATAGGTGGCTATTCCCAAGAGATGGCACTGCAGAACGTTTGTACTTTTCAAAGCAACAGTGTGTGTGACTTCTTGAAAACTCAGAGGCTGCCTACCCCGTTCAAACCATCCTTGCTTGCATGAGACACCAGATTTAACTTTCCACCTCCACCCTTCACCTCCAATCGTCTTCATGGGCTGGACTCCAGAGGAGCCATTTATTATTTTGACTACTAAATTAGCATACAAAACAATCTTCTTGTAAACCAGGACATGACACACAATTTAATAAAATACCTCCATATTAACTTCAAAATAAGTCATTCCTTTGTCAGAAGCAAGATAGCTTGCAACTTAAGGAAGCAGTCATTTAGACAAATGAAGAGCTTACCCTGAATCATGTAAAATAAAGCTCACTAATCTTAAACATTTTGATCATCTAATATCAAAAAAATATATTAACTTGAGAAGATATTTAGGCAGGGTGAGAAATTTTTTTTTTTTTTGGTGGGAGGGTTACTGAACCCAATCTGGTTCACTATATCTATATCATTTTCCATCGAATTGTCATACATGGCAATGCTTGTTATTGCTTGCAGGACAAACAGGTCTTTATTAGGGCTACTCAAGAAATCTGCAGTCTTCTTCTCCTCCATCAAGATACCATTCTTTCATTTTCATTATGGTTCAAACAGCAAGAGCCAAGAGCAGTCTCACTGGAATATTCTTGAACTAGGAGGTCAGCTGACTCTTCTTTTCAAGAGAACGTATTTGTCTACCTTAAAGGCATGAGATAGTATAGCCTCACAGCATACAAGAGTCTGGCATACAATCAGAAGAGTATGAAATATAAAACTCTCTCAAGACAATCAGAAATCCAGAGGGGTTCGATGAGAAAAAGGTTGCCATACGGGTCAGAAGGAAGTCACTGGTCAGTTGGAATTTTTGTAGGAGGGAGTAGGAAGGTTCTATTGAAGTTTTAAGCCATGAATCTTGAGTCTTGGTTAAGACTGGAAAGTCTAAGTAGTCCACAAAACCACTAAAAACAAACAAACAAAAATAAATAAAACAAACCCCCCAAAAATGCTAAACTAAACAAAAAAAAATTAAGAAACTCTCATGACTTACTAAAATGTAATCAATAAATATTTGCTAGCAATAAAGAAGAAGTTTGTGCTTGCGCAATAGAAGTTTTTCCATTTTATTGTTTCAAGGGTTTTTCCCATGAGGTAAAAAAGCTACCAGACATATAACCCAGGCTGTACTCTAAATCTTTCCTGACAGCATTTCCTGCGCATAGCACTCCTAAGCAGTTTTGTCTTCCAGTAAGAAACTTGGTAGTTGTGAAAACATAGCTGAGTTCTTTTTTGCAGTTACAAAAGTGTCTACTAATGCAAGATCAGAATAAATTCAAAAGACCTGTAAGGCTGAATAGTGTTAACCCTACCTTATATCACCTCTAGCTAGAGCTACAAGGAACTACTGAGATAACTGAATCATGAAGCATGATTGTACAGAAATAATGACGTCAACACAATTAAAAAAAAGGCTTCACAAAGGCTTTTGTCACATCTATATTTCATAAGTCCAACAGTCAATTCTACATGAATTTTTAAGTAGTCTGTGCTTTCCTTTCCATAGCATTTATAATAAAGAATGAAAGTAGCAAATAGAGAGGTAACTCATAACTGCTTTTGACAGCCCTAATTTTCAAACACCCCATCTAGTCATATATGATAATTACTACGAACAGAGAATCACACAGAATCACACAGAATCGTAGGGGTTGGAAGGGACCTCTGTGGGTCATCTAGTCCAACCCCCCTGCCGAAGCAGGGTCACCTACAGCAGGCTGCACAGGATCTTGTCCAGGCGGGTCTTGAATATCTCCAGAGAAGGAGACTCCACAGCCTCCCTGGGCAGCCTGTTCCAGTGCTCCGTCACCCTCAGAGGGAAGAAGTTCCTCCTCATGTTCAGACGGAACTTCCTGTGCCTCAGTTTGTGCCCATTGCCCCTTGTCCTGTCACTGGGCACCACTGAAAAGAGCTTGGCCCCATCCTCCTGACACCCACCCTTCAGATATTTGTAGGCATTTATAAGGTCCCCTCGCAGCCTTCTCTTCTTCAGGATGAACAAGCCCAGTTCCCTCAACCTCTCCTCGTAGGGGAGATGCTCCAGTCCCCTCACCATCCTTGTAGCCCTCCGCTGGACTCTCTCCAGTAGCTCTTCATCCTTCTTGAACTGGGGAGCCCAGAACTGGACACAGTACTCTAGATGAGGCCTCACCAGGGCAGTGTAGAGGGGAAGGAGAACCTCCCTCGTCCTGCTGGCCACACTCTTCTTGATGCACCCCAGGATCCCATTGCCTTTCTTGGCAGCCAGGGCACACTGCTGGCTCATGGTTAACCTGTCGTCCACCAGGACACCCAGGTCCCTCTCTGCAGAGCTGCTCTCCAGCAGGTCCACCCCAAGCCTGTACTGGTGCATGAGGTTGTTCCTCCCCAGGTGCAGGACCCTGCACTTGCCCTTGTTGAACCTCATCAGGTTCCTCTCTGCCCAGCTTTCCAGCCTATCCAGGTCACGCTGAATGGCAGCACAGCCTTCTGGTGTATCTACCACACCTCCCAGTTTGGTGTCGTCAGCAAACTTGCTGAGGGTACATTCTAACTCTTCATCCAGGTCGTTGATGAAGAAGTTAAACAAGACTGGGCCCAGTACTGACCCCTGGGGGACACCACTTGTCACCAGCCTCCAACTAGACTCAGCGCCGCTGATGACAACCCTCTGAGTTCTGCCATTCAGCCAGTTCTCTATCCACTTCACCGACCACTCATCCAGCCCACACTTCCTCAGCTTCCCTAGGAGGATATCATGGGAGACTGTGTCGAAAGCCTTGCTGAAGTCTAGGTAGACAACAACCACGGCTCTCCCTTCGTCTACCCAGCCAGTCATGTCATTGTAGAAAGCTATCAGATTGGTCAGGCATGATTTCCCTTTGGTGAATCCATGCTGACTACTCCTGATAACCTTCTTTTCTTCCACTTGCTTGATGATGGCCTCCAGGATAAGCTGCTCCATCACCTTTCCCGGGATGGAGGTGAGGCTGACCGGCCTGTAGTTCCCTGGGTCCTCCTTCTTGCCCTTTTTGAAGATTGGAGTGACATTGGCCTTTCTCCAGTCCTCGGGCACCTCTCCTGTCCTCCAGGACCTCTCAAAGATGATGGAGAGTGGCTCAGCAATGACATCCGCCAGCTCCCTCAGCACTCGTGGGTGCATTCCATCGGGGCCCATGGATTTGTGGACATCCAGATCACTTAAGCGATCCCTCACACAGTCCTCCTCAACCAAGGGAAAGTCGTCCTCTTTGTAGGCTTCTTCTTTTACCTCCGGAGCTTGGGATTCCTGAGGGCCAGTCTTAGCACTGAAGACTGAAGAAAAGAAGGCATTCAGTAGCTCTGCCTTCTCCGTATCCTCCGTCACCAGGACACCTGCCTCATTCAGCAGCGGCCCCACGTTGTCTCTAGCCTTCCTTTTGCTGCTGATGTAGTTGAAGAAGCCCTTCTTGTTGTTTTTGACATCCCTTGCCAGCTTCAATTCCAGGTGAGCCTTGGCCTTCCTCGTCGCATCCCTGCATGCTCTCACCACGTTTCTGTACTCTTCCCAAGTGGCCTGTCCCTCTTTCCACATTCCATGGACCTTTCTCTTCTGCCTGATCTCCGCTAGAAGCTCCTTATTTAACCATGCAGGTCTCCTGCCTCCTTTGCTCGATTTCTTTCTCAGGGGGATGCATTGCTCCTGTGCATGGAAGAAGTGTTGTTTAAAGAGCGACCAGCACTCATGGACCCCCCTGTCTTCGAGAGCCCTGGCCCACGGGATTCCTCTGAGTAGCTCCTTGAAGAGGGCAAAGTCAGCCCTCCTGAGGTCCAGGGTTTTGATCCTGCTTATCGCCCTGCTTCCTCCACGCAGGATCCTGAACTCGACCATTTCATGGTCACTGCAGCCGAGTCTACCTCCAACCTTCACATCCTCCACCAGTCCCTCCTTGTTTGTTAACACAAGGTCCAGCAGCGCACCTTTCCTTGTTGGTTCCTCCACCACTTGCATCAGAAAGTTATCATCGATGCTCTGTAGGAACCTCCTGGATTGCGCCTGCCTAGCTGTATGGTCTTCCCAGCTGATGTCAGGGTGGTTGAAGTCCCCCATGAGAACCAGGGCCTGTGACTGTGAGGCTGCTTGCAGCTGCCTGTAGAAGGCCTCATCAACCTCCTCCTCCTGGTCAGGTGGCCTGTAGTATACACCCACCGTAATGTCACCCGTGTGAGCCTGTCCCTTAATTCTAACCCACAAGCTTTCAACTCGTTCCTCATTTGCCCCCAGGCCAAGCTCAATGCATTCCAGTTGCTCCCTCACATATAGAGCAACTCCCTCTCCTCTCCTTGTTGGTCTGTCTTTCCTAAAGAGTCTGTAGCCATCTATGACAGCATGCCAGTCATGCGAGTTGTCCCACCACGTTTCTGTGATGGCGACCAAGTCGTAGCCGTCCTGCTGTATAATGGCTTCCAGCTCCTCCTGTTTATTGCCCATGCTACGTGCATTGGTGTAGACACACTTGAGCTGCAAGGTCAGAGTATCTAGACACTATCAGCCTGACTGACAGCTTCATTGTCCTTCCTTATATGATCACGTCTTTGGTTTGGTTTGGTTTTTGGGGTTTTTTAATCGGGAATTCAAAGAAAGAAAAAAGCAGTTAATAATATCAGAATTACAAAAGCCACTTCTTTTACACAGATAATACATAATTATACTTTACATATACAATATAGAAGTGTGTATCATATATATAATAACTTTGATATAAATATATATTTATGTTGTGGTTATAAAAATCTTTACAGTTGCTTTAAGCAGTCTTCTAAACTCGAGCCTGACTACCTTTCTAGAAAACAGCCTGAAGTCTTCTGTGCCTACTGTGAGTGTCTGGATAAGTAGTATATATATATTTTGGGGCATCTGTGTACTTGCAAACTATCTGTAAGTACCACAGAACAATTTCCCTGATGTTTTAAAGCAGCTTTACCTGGAGTACGTGTTAAACTACTTGCATGTCAATTATCCAACTGTTAGGGAATCTGCTTGGAACTTCAGCTTCTTAGATTAAATTTCTGCTTTGCTCATCTTTTGTGGCCTGACTGTGTACGTATTATTCATTCTTTCCATATCTTATATCTGTATCACAGTAGAGCTGCAGTGAGATAAGTATTCAAACTTGAGGAGCATAACTATGGTGTGGTACTGAACACCTGTGATACACACTTACAACCAATGTTGAACAATCTCTATTCTTTTCCCTACTAGCAAGTCAAATTAACTCTTTCAACTGTGAAATTCACTCAGTGGCTGGAATTAGAAAGATACTAACACCACATCATCAAACAGTCAGCTGAAGAGCACTGTGGTAGCATATTTATGCACACAAGAGCAAGAGTGCTTGAGATTTCAAACCTCTGGTATGTTGGAGCCTGGATAGGAAAAGGAGTAGAAGAAAAGGCTTCTCCTGGATGCAATTAATTTTATTTCATTAGGACATATTCAGAAGCCAAAATTGCAAGTTGTTCTTATTTGAACTGTCCAAAACTCTTCATGTTGACAAGGCAGCAGGACCACAGACACTCTGCGACTTGTCACTGCTTGCTCAGCACATGAGGGACGCTTTATGTGAGCACCAGCCACAAGTCTGCATATCAATGACCTAGATTAGGACACCTTTATCGCAAGACTGGTGGTGTTTGGGTCAGGTGAAATACGGAGCACTTTAGGCAACCATCAGACTTGCAACAGAGATCAGATGAGGTATGTATTTTACTCTCATGTATCTAAAAGAACTGTCTGTTGGAGAAAGCATGCTGGCTCTAAGCCTGGCGAGTGAAGAAAGAAAGTCATGTGATAAAATTGCCAGTGCATTTGATGAATATTTTATCCTTCTGTTCTGAAATATTTACAAAACACACATTTTCCTCCTATTTCAAAGAAATATAAGTATATAGGGAAAAAATCTGCTAAAGCTGTGTACTTCCTCTGACAACATTGACTTGATTGCTGGATTTTATGCCAAAATTATACAGGATCACTTAGCAGCATAAGGGATCGCAATGTATCAGAGAAATTGCAATTTAACATGACTTACCACTTTCAAAAGCATTCCTAGTGGTGAGACCAAGATAATTAAGCCACAAGTAACAGATATTTTAGGGTCACAGGACTACTAAAAACACCAATGTTGTGAACGTTTGATGTCAGTTGCTGGAGAGATGCCAAACCTGCAACAGGGGTCACAAACTTCCTGAGGGCAACTGCAGCATACCTCTCACGTTTGCAAACTGGCAGACATGAGACATGTCAGATGCAAAAAATAAAAGAAAAGCCACTGTTTGTATGTGACCTAGAGTCCACGAAAAAGAGAAAAATGCATTCCAGTGACATGTTCTTGTGACCGCATCCACATGTACCATCGGATTACAGTCAGTCAGTCACACATTAACCCATTAACTGCTTTGATTGTCTTCTGAGAGGTTTTATACAGGCATGTTTTGAATCATTTCATAGAATCATAGAATCACAGAATAGTTTAGGCTGGAAGGAAACTTTAAAGGTCATCTAGTCCAACCCCCCAGGAACATCTTCAGCTAGATAAGGCTGCTCAATACGCCATCCAACGTGACCTTGCATGTTCCCAGGGACAGGGCATCAACAACCTCTCTGGGCAATCTGTTCCAGTGTTTCACCACTCTCATCGTAAAAAATTTCTACCTTATATGTAGTCTGAATATACCCTCCCTTAGTTTAAAACCATTACCTCATGTTTTATTGCTATAGACTCTACTAAAAAGTCTTTCCCCACCTTTCTTATAAGCCCCTTTTAAGTATTGGAAGGCTGCAATAAGGTGTCCCTGAATCTTTCTTTTCTTCACCCCAAGCATCTAACAGAATGCTATACCAGATACTTCATACTTGCCCTGCATATGAATAAATACAAGTGTGAAAGAGACAGAACTAATTTCCTAAGCTACTGTACTTCCAAAGCCAGTGCTCACCTTGATAATAGCAAGCCTGAAGAACTACTAATCCTGTCAATACCATTGCACCAAATAAGCATATTTTCAGTACAAGCAATTCAGTAGGTAAATTTGTAAACAGTATGACCATGCTCCAGCAGAGCAGATGTATGGCCCACGTCCAAGGAAGCATTTAATACAACCAAGATGATCTTCATATTTATTCCTGGTTGGGTCATTTTAAGACCTGAGCAAACCAGCCAATTACTCTGGTGGGAAAATGAAAGCTTTCTATGAAAACTATTAATTTTGCATACATCCTAGAAAAAAACAATTTAATGTATAAAAGAAATAAAAAAGCAACCAAAGCTGACCTGTTTTTTCTAAGGGGAAAATACTTTTGAATTTACTAATTCCTTTGTTATTCCCTCACTCCTTTTTCTCTTTTTATGTTTTGCTGATGAAAAATCAAGGTAGGGGATATGGGGGCTGAGAAATCAGTAAAACCATAAGAACGTGTGTTTTAAAATTATTTAATTTCATTTTAGACAAAAAATAACTTAAAACTAATGAAAATTTTGCCAGTTCTGCAAATAATTCATCTGCCATAAGAAAATTGACCTGACATGGCTTAATGACCTAATCAACATATACATACATTTATGCATACGCTTGTACATATGTTTATCCTTACATACACCCAGACACTGTATTTCTCCATATTGAATGGATTATAAAATTAATTCAGGTGTTGCTTAATTTGTCATTTTCCTGTTAACGGCAATACATCTGAATAGCTAGTGAAGTATCAGTTAAAGACATGTAAGTTTATATCACAGGAAAATGTTAGTAATCTGGATGGAAGTTTTTCCAAACACACAGAATACGATGTGGAAAGTAAAGATTCCTTAGTCCTAGTGTCACTATTGTATGAAATTTTCATCTATAAATCACAGAGGCATGCTCACTTTTGACAGCAGCAAGCTACCAGATAGTTTCAGAGACAGTGGACAATTTTTTACAAAAAAAAAAAAAAAATTCTGCGTGGGTACTCTAACTTGTCCCTGAAAGATAAAGGTTCAGGTGGCAGATGAAATTGCTGCCCTGTAGAGAAAGTAATTGCTGGAAAAAGCTAGCAGTATGCGGGCGGGCTTCTTCACTCTAGTAGTCACAAAGGTAACATAACAGTTGCATCTCTGACGTGATTACTTTCAGGAGGAAAAAAGCAAAAAGCCTTAAAAATCGAGTAAAATAACTCCCTGGCAACTCTATAAAAGGTGTTTACCTCTCTTCTTTACACGTTATTCTTTTTTCTGGACTTACTTTCATAACCAGGTAAAAAAAGACTTCCAGCAACATGTGGCTTAATGTAAACTGTTTCAACAAATATTTTCCTTTCCCTTTAGATTCAGCTATGAGAAAAGTACTTGCTTGTTTGATCAAAAAGAAAAAATAACTGGACAGCTTTGCCTGCTTCACACTTCATTTTGGTTTGGCTTAGATAAATGCCAGGTGCCCACCAAAAACTGCTCTATCACTCCTCCTCCTCAGATGGACAGGGGAGAGGAAAGGTGATGGAAGGCTCGATGGTCGAGACAAGGGCAGGGAGAGATCACTCACCAATTACTGTCACAGACAAAACAGACTGAACTTGGGGAGAAAAGACAGTTTAATTAATCACTAATCAAATTAGAGTAGGATAGTGAGAAATAAATCCAGATCTTAAAACACCTTCCCCCCACCCCTCCCTTTTTCCCAGGCTCAGCTTCACTCCCGTTTCTCTTCCTCCTCCCCCTGAGTAGCACAAGGGGACAGAGAATAGGGGTTAAGGTCAGTTCATCACATGTTGGCTCTGACGCTCTTTGTCCCTCAGGGCAAGGACTCCTCATACTCTGCCCCTGCTCCAGCGTGAAGGTCACTCTCACAGGAGACAGTTCTCCACAAACTTCTCCAACATGAGTTCTTCCCAAGGGCTGCAGCTCTCCATGAACTGCCCCAGCGTGGGGCCCTCCCACAGGGTGCAGACTTTCGGGAACAGGTTGCTCCAGCGTGGGTCTCCCAGGGGTCACAAGCCCTGCCAGCAAACCTGCTCCAGCTTTGTAATCGATGACATTGCTGGACTTGCCAATGCCAGATGAAAGACATGCTCGGACTCCAGCGTCAAGATCTGAAGAGTTAACAAATGGAGCAATTAACTTGCGCTTATCAGACAGAAGTAAGGGGGGATAGCCTATCACTGTAAATCAAGTGATCTGTGGGGCGCAGCGAGGGCCGCGCAGCCAGAGATTGCTTTGGATAAAGCACAGATGGCCCCCAGAAACACATACCAAGATGCCTGCTCCGAAGGCCTGTCACACTGCTGGGTCCCGCTTCTGACAACACAACACTCCATGCCTAGAGCCAACTGATACACAATAATTGACTTAGTCCCACCTCACAAAAAGATTTCCAAACATATAAAAGTTGGCATTTGAAAAACTCTCTTTGGGAGCAGGAGCCAAGCGAGAACTTCACCTGACAGACAGGTCGATGGGCCTGAACCTCTCTTCCCCCTCCAAGAAGGGACACCTTTTTGGTAACAGTCACGCCTCTGACTTTGTCAGACTTGACGTATCCCTGGGAACACATTGTTAACTAAAGCACTAAACCATTACTTTTGAGCTCAACTTTTGTAGACAGTACATTTGTCAATGGCAATCCTGAATCTGTGATACCTGTCGCTTGAATAAATTACCTATTGTTTCAACTTTGCGAAACTGTTTCAGTGAAAGTCCTTGGAAGGGCTCTGACAGGCAAGTTGATCTGATAAGTGGCTACACACTTAACCCTTTAGACATAGACTGTTGACCAAGTCTGGGACTAGGAGTAGATCCAGCCTCACCTAGACTCTCCTCTGAGAGAGAGTTCAGAACGCAAGGGGGTCTGCTCTGAAACTTGTGACTCAACAGGAGGGCTCTCCTTCTGCCACTTATCAGACTCACTTGCCCCTTTTAATGCGACAGGCTTGGGCTCCTCTCTCCACAGGTCTGCAGGTCCTGGCAGGAGTCTGCTCCAGCATGGGGGTCCCCATGCGGTCACAGCTTTCTTCAGGTATCCACCTGCTCCAGTGTGGGGTCTTTTCCATGGGCTACAGGTGGACATCTGCTCCACCATGTATCACCACCATGTAAGTGAAATCACAGAAAAACTTCCTGTTGATAATCTTTTCTTTTCCATGAATGTTGTGAATTCTGCAATTGTTTTATGGGGAAAAAAAGTCAAATATAGTCATAAGAAAAGAAAGATATGCAAATGGACTTGGTTTAAAAAATATATTTTCTTCAGAAAACATATAGAAGCCTCAACTCAACTTGTGCAAGTAGAGATTTGCAACATCCCTCTCCGTCACAAGGCTTGTTGTCCATAACTCACCGCCTCAAAGATCTCCTCCCTTCTTATACAGACACTTCAGTCACGGCATCATCTTAATAGTAATAAAGGGTGTCAAAGAGTAGCACAGAGTGCTCTCCTAAAGTTGAAGGTGTGAAGAGACAAGAGCTTCTTTCTTTGCACAAAATACAATATCAGAGGTTTGTAGGCATTAACAGGCTTGAAAGGCAGAAACCTTAAAATGATTTCTACTAAGTGGACACTAATTTGATGTGCACTGTCCTATTGACAAATGCAGCTAGTCACAGAAGCAGTATTTTCCTAATTGCAGAAATGACGGTTTGCAAATGATTCTGTATTTTCTTTCAAGTTAACTTCTTCCTTATTAGAAAGCAGAGAAAGCTCAGAAAATAGAGATCCTTCAAAAAAAAAGAATCTTCCAGACAAACTCAGACATGGAATTTCAGACATAATAAATTAGAAACAGTCCTGTTGAGAATAGCTATCACCTCCAGACCACCCTGGGTCCTGAGCTCTGCCAATGTACAAAACAAGTAGCATACACAGGAGAACACAGAAGTACTCTCATTAGCAAATCAATACAGCAAATGGATGAAGTTTTCTGACTTTAAAATTAATGATGGAAATCCACATTGTTAGCTTGGAATGAGATTTTCTATGGTCTGTAGTCTCAAGCTAGTCTTCAAATGTGCATCAGTATTTGTGAAGAAAGATGAATGCAAATATACAAATTTTAACCCATTATAGGTACATCCAGCTATATAACAAAGGTTATCTTTTTCTTCACTTTTCCAACACTACAAAATACATACAAGCCACTCCGGTATCAGATAAAAGGAACACCCTAACAAGACTTCTACTAATAAAAAGTTAGTTCCCTTCATCATGAGACAGAGTTTAACATTATTTTGTTTGAAATTAATACTATTAGATCATTACCTGATAAAAAAATTGTGATCCTCCTGTATGTTGTAGTAAGAAATAGAAATATTTTCTATATCAAATATAGTGTCCTAACAAAGAATTTAGCTTTGTGTCACCACCCTCAAAATTAGTCCATGCAACCAGTTCAACTATAAAGCTTTAACAAAAAAGAAAGGGGCGGGGGGGCGGAGGGAAGAGAGACAGAGGCAGAGAGAACTGTTCCTGCATACATAAGGAATTATCAAAGTCAGAAGCAATCTCTAATGCTGAAGGCACTCAAGCTCCATTCTTGGATCCCGAAGAAACGGCTTTGAAGTTAAGATGTATTAGACCATGAGGGCCCAAAGCAGGCACTGGAAAATGAAATCGCTCTCTCTGGGTTATTAATATGTCACTTTAATGCAATTCTTTTAATGCTTTTTTTTTTTTGTACAGAAGTTGAAATAATACCATCATTCAGTTAAAAGAATAAAACTACAGCAGTTACAGTAACTGTATTTTTACCCAGCTATAAAGCAAAAGAAAGAAATATCAGGAGTCTAAAAGTTCAGCAGCTTCATTAAATTTCTGAAGCTGGCACAAAGTATATTTTTATCCAACTGACAGTAATTACTTCAGTAGTCATTTCAGGTTCTTGCACAATTCCACTACTGTACCACTCCTCCACAAATATTTGCAGTGCTTGCATGATCAGATAACAAAGGAATGGTCTCTTAGTTTCCAACACGAAATACAGAAAAAAAGCCAATACGTTAAGCAGTTTTACATCTAGTAAAGACAAGATTAGGATTTGGGTATGCTTTTAAACTACTTTTCTTCTTACAGCCATTAGAAAAATTCCATATGGTATACAAGAAACTGTTAGGTATTTGCACTGTATCTTTATTCAATTTGTCAACGTGGCTAGAGCTCTGCATGAATGCTAGAGATGAATGCAAAGTTCTGAGCAGTGGGAGTTGCACTCCTGCTACACTGCCTGATGGAAACAAGTGACAAAACAATAATAAATTCGGTGCCACAATTGAGAAAGAAGGAAAGGAATTAAAGTGCCTTATTCTTGTCAGATTTCAATACTATAAATTTTAAGCAAAAGCAACTTCATCTAAGCCAATTATCAAGGGGGAAATACTATAAACAGCTTTTGCAGTAAATAGCTTCCTTTCTCCCCTCCTCAGAAGCACGCACAGTCCCCACTGCCTTATCCCACAGTATAGGGGAAACAGACTCCTCAGTGACCTGAGTTTTCGCACCATGAACCTAATGGGAAACTTAGTTGGGATCAGGGACACATTTCCAGTCTCCAGCCACCACCATTCCCTTCCCTTGGGCAGAGGCTAGCATAAAACCACTGTGCTACAGCCTCCCAGGGTTGGGGCGGTAAAATCCCCGGGTGAGATCCCCGCAAGGCAGCCAGCTCCAGCTGGCACCATGACCTTCTGGACCTGCCCCAAGACACCCAGGAGAGTAGTCTATGCAGAACGGACCCAGATGTGAATAACTCTAAAATAAGACCATTGGAGTTATATATGTGGAGATTCCCCTTAAAAATTGCATGACCTTCACAGTTGTTTTCTCACACTGTACAGCCACCTTACTCCATAAAGATCTTATCTATTAGTATTATAATAACAATAATTACAATAACCAAGAAAGACAGTGAATTAAGGTTCTCATCAGTAGTACAATTCCATAAAAACCATTTAAAATAAATTACATTCACTCAGCTCAGCAAAATCAGAGGTTAAATCCAACTCTTGACTCTGAGTCCGGACTGCATCTGCTACAGGTTCAACATTTCCACTTATAGAGATGTCATTTTACCTCCTGAAAAGCATGTGCTATTTATGTTAACAAGAATATTGATAAGTTTTGTTGACTCACCTCCCAAAGGTGCTGGGAAGTGAAATAACCATTTGAGAAGTACTTAGAGATCATAAAACGATGATCAATTATTCCAATTTAACATACGTGGTAATCATTCTGAACTATGCATCTTATTTTCTATAAATAGAAGCACAGAGCAGAATTTTCTTTTTTTCTTTTTTTCCCAATACTTGTGGCTACCTCCTGAGACAAATTCACCCTTCTGCTGAGCAGCAGCAAAATTCTGGTGTCTGGAAAGTATCGTAGCAGAAACTGCCATTTCATGTAGGGTATGCAGCCTCAGGACTCATTAAACTAAAAGCTACTGCATGTTGCCTACTTCAAGTTAACTCTCTGGCTGTGTGGTTTTCTGCAGGTCACCCTACAATAAATACCAGGCAGTTCAGGGATGGCTATCTCTCGCTGAGAGATAACTGTACTGTGCAACACACAAGGAGAAGAGGCAAACAGACATTTACCTCACACAGCTGACAGGTGGTGACTCAACATTTGCTCTATCTTGTTTGATTTCACTAAACGCTTCGACACACAGTGTAGGTCAACCTTTCTGGAGCTGTCAGTAATTAGCAAGCTTGCAATCAATCCCAAAAGTTCCTCCAAATTACATCCAAGCATACATAAAGAAGCAAAGAGTGAAGTCTTATCCGTGGAAACTTCTTGCTAATCATGACTGAGAAACAAAACAAGAAACACAGAACATTCTCAAAAACTAAAAACTTGACCATAAGTCATGAAATAGAGCTTGAACTTGGTCCAAAAATTCCAGACAACATGTTAATAAGCAGAAAAATTATGAAGTGAAAGTACTTGGCGTGCAATAACTAAAACCTGCTCTTGCTTCTTGCCTTCTGAAGACCTCACGTACAACTTATTCTGTATATAACAGGAAGCAAATATGTATTCTGGAAGGACTAGAAATGAAGGAGATGAGATTTTTGCCCTCTCCCACTTTGTATATTGACATACTGGATTTTCTGTACATCTCAAGCAGAGCAGATTCCTCCATGCAAAGGCCCTGAGGGTCTCGAATTGCATCTGCTCAGATACATCCTTCTCCAAGGAGTAGGATTGGAGTAGCACTCTATTTTGGCAGTGTTGGCAGCATTACAGTCTCAGTAGCGAAGTAGTGCAGAGAAAGAAAATACTTGTGTGGTGTCTGTTAACGACGGAAATCAGAAAACGCTAGTATCTTTATACCCACCCTCAGTTATTCTGACAGCTGTGATCAGAAGTAGCAGTGGCACAAAGCCAAGAGAAATTAATGATCAAAATAAAGACAGCCAGGTAGATTCTGTATGTGTTTTATTGACCAGAGGCCATTAATTGGTAAAAAAATACCAGAATATATGAATACTTCGGGAGTTTTCTTTTTCTTTTGCCTGGATTTGCACTCACGCACACTGTTTCATACTTTGCCTAAGGATAAAACCTTGGAAATAGAAAGACAGTCATTGACCAGAGCAATCACTTGTTGTCTCTGGGACACCTGAGAGTACCAACTATATTTACCTTATTTTTACTACTTTAGTAATACAAAGGAAAGTAAATTAACTACAGTAACTGAAGGTTACCCACTCCAGAACATCCTACACATTATCAATAAGGGTGTTTATTTGCACATTTATAAAAGAGAATATGGAACAGAGCACCCTAAACAAACACTGCAGACATTAGCTTCAAGAAAAAAAAGCAGTTCTCATCCCACAACGCCTTCTAAGATTGAGCAGTACCCACTTGCTGACAGACAGTTCATTCTCCAATCCCTGCCAGAAAATCTCACTATGGTGCACTGCTGTACAATTTGCATCATTTCTCATTTGCTATCACATCCACTCTAATAAGATTATTTTTGCTTCAGTTTCCTGAGTGGGAGTTCCCTGAGGACTGGTTTTCATTATCAATACTGATGGCTCAATGCTTTCAAACTTCAGCTTACGTCCAGACAAAGCATACAGTGAAGAATAATGCAATAAATGTGCTGTCACCTCTTATTGACAAAGTACAATGTTCTAGTCATTTTGTACTTCTCAGTTTTACAGAATACTTCATTATGTTATGCATCTCAGTCATTATTTTTCATATTTCTCATCTCTGTCACACAAAAACCTTTAGCCAAATCCCCACACTCCTAAAGCCTCTTCAAAATCTATTATATTGATAATAAATTAATTCTAAATTCCTTCTGTGTACTTGTGATCTGTTGTGCCTTTCAAGTTCAAATGTCTTTGGTTTTACATACAGACACAAAAGTTTAGCTTTAAAAACTCAGAAAGATGAGTCTGGGGACTGGGACTTCAATAAAGACCATAACTCTGCTTTTTAAAGAACCAGACATGGTGACAATTGCCTCTTGTTTCCAATCAACTAAACCCTCAATTAAGCAACAAAATTCAAAACTGGAGTTCAGCCAAGTGGTAGAGTATAAATACATATCGGAAACTCGGGAGACACAACTCATTGTCAAAAATAACATCCAGAGTAAAACTGAGTCACTCGGAGTCAAAGCTATAATTATTCATCTATGGAACAAATATCTTTAATGTTGCGAGTGTAAATTATTCCGCTTTTCTCTCCCCACAGTAACAGAGACACTCAAATGTGAGGACACGGAGACAGGACTCTAAACTTAGGCATATTTTTCCTCTAAACTTTTGCATATTTTTCAAAAAGACAATGTTAAGACATCTTCTTCGAATAAGTATTTGAAGGATATTGTGAATAAGCTAACTCAAAATATTCTGGGCCTCAAATTTTGAGAGGTAGATACTGCTCAGATACCGAAAAAAACATTAACTCAGACACTGACCTCAGAAATAGAGGTCTGTTCTCCAATTTCTCCTCTGACTTTGTCTACTCTAGCATGTGAAATGTCTCTCCCTGTCTCTCCATCCCCTCTCATGAAAAGCCTATGCTAGAAAAACATTTTTTTAACCACAGGATTAAAAGAAACAAACAAAGGAAAAAACCATGAATCCCCAATAAGCTGTAGAAAACACAATACTTGTCCTGGGGATACCAGTAACTTAAAAATAGAGTACATCTACGCTTGTTTTCACTAAGTCTTCTGTCCAATGTATTTTCACCAAAAAACAATCTAATAAGAAACTGGAAAACTTCAATGAGATCAGAATATATGTTGCTACTATAAAAAGCAGTTCTTCAATGGCAGTCATAACATTCATGCTAGCAAATTAAGTGATCTTGGAAACATTCCCAGACACTTAGGCCAAATGGTATGGAGCAGCTCGAATCTATGCTCATGAGCTGCCTCAGCATCCAAAAGTGAGTGTATTAATGCCCACTCCGTTCCCACTAGGAATTGTCCCTGGAACATTTTAACTGCTGAATCGTACACTGAAGATTTTTTTGTGAGAAGACTAGTTTAAAAAGTTTAGAAGTACAGTTGGGAATGATCCTGGTCAATGTTTTCCCAGGGCAAATTATCACACTGAAAAAGGACCTTCTACACATGCTTCCTAGGATTAGCTCATGTGGAACACCAGTTTCCTTTTGGGCTTTGCTCTTAAGAAGGTGATAAAGCAGCAGAACAAGGTCTGACAGGGGCAATAAGAACAGTCAGGTTTCAAGAACACAATCTTTGAACAGATATTTGAAGTGTCTGGGCTAGAAAAGTCCAAAAGGAGACATGACTGTAACTTTCAAGACAAAGTGTACATTGAAGCAAGGATTAAACTCACAAGAAAAATACTATCAGGAAACTTTCAAGTGCATTTGAAGTATTGCTGAGGGTATAATAGAGAAAAAATGCCAAAATACACGTTTTATTATTTGTATTTCTGTGCAACTCCTCTCTCCCTTTCTAGTTCCACCTTCTCCACATTCTCTGCTCACAATACACACCAAACTGGGCCAATCTTGCTTCTTCTACACATTTCTTCACTTTTTTGCAAGTCTTTAGAGGGTCATTGGGACTTCTCCCAGCTGAGCTTGCTTGACATAGTACATTTTGCAGACTTATTTCTGTTATTTATAACCACAGATCTGGTCTGCAAAGTGACTTTTCTAAGATTTGTATCTTCATTCCTGTGTTAGGGTAGCCTTAGGGAGGTTGGTTAAAACTGAGGAATTCCACTCCTGTTTGCACAGCAGTCCCCAAAAATAAGGGACTGTAACCATCTAAGGAGTTATACATCAGTTTAATTGATTGCCCTTATGTCTCACCCTTTTCTGTGCTTGAAAGTCAGATGAATCCCTTGGTCGACATGAGTTCCCAACTTTTCCCAGCTCTACACTGATGCAAAAGACAGGAGATCAATGAAGTGCACCTGGTTGAAGAGGAATATATGCTAGCCCCTGCTGCAAGCAGCTTCATAACTTGTGGGCTGAGCTAAGGATATACTGTCCAAGCATGCTACCGGGTTGGAGGGAAGCTGAGGACAACTGAGAAGAACCAGTGACCCATAGGCTTGGAAGACTGAGGGACCAGGATGCATGACCAGATGCTGTTACCCTGGATACCCTTCATGAAACCATTTCTCTTTGACCAGCAGCTTGACTGCTCCCAGGAGTCAAAGCTTCATAAAATAACTTTCAAAGGCTGTAAGGCTTTTGGATACAGCCAAATAAAACCCCCTCTGAAGAAAAACATCAACCAACACAAAGACAAATGTATATACAGTAGTGTTCTTGGAAAGATTTTGGATCCCTTGGACACAGCTTTGAAAATTCTCAATAATTATGTCACACCCCAAAAATAAAATACAGATTATATGATAAACAGTTCTCACCATGGAGAAGAGTCAACATAAATCAGGTGTAAGGCCTTCACAATATTTTCTGTATACACTTCAGACACGAGAATTATTTTAAAAAACGTTCATTTTGTCATTCCCCTTTTTTAAAATGAACATACTGACATTGATAGAATTAGAATAAAGCATCAATTAAATGTCTGAACTTGAAAATGTTACAGAAGTAACACCATGAATATATTAAGCATTTTTCACTCATCTCAGCAGGCACAATACTATGAATTATGTAAAAATGACCATCAATTTTTCAAAGCAATAGATGTGACACCACTATATGGTGAAAACAAAGTAATTACATCAAATGAGACATGCAGTTGGTCCAAACTAATGTGATATAAAGAGTCTTCATTTAAAATAATTATCAGATAGAAAAGATTCCATAGTTACACATTGCAGTATGTATTTTGTAAGCAATCTTTTTCCATGGTATTTAGTGTGGTTATTCTGATGTTAATACTTTACCATCTTGACAGCCAGGAGAGATTTCACCATTACTGGAGTCAGGCCACCAATATATCTGTGTTTGTGTGAACTATGTGTATGTCACAACTTTATTCAATTTGCAGGAGATCAGAAAGACAAAAAGAAAATTGAAAATGTTGTCACAGAACCTAACTTTTAAACTTCTTTTAAGAGTTACAGAAATGCTAAACAATGATCTGATTTTTTAAAGGCTTTTGTGACACTAAAAGTTTACTAGAACGCTTCAAATATTACCAAATAGACAGCAATGTTATAGCTGCATTTTAAGCAATAAAAGTTTCATAACTGGTATATTTCCTGAGAGGGCACCTAATAAATGCTTATAAATATCTCAAGGGCGGGTGTCAGGAGGATGGGGACAGACTCTTTTCAGTGGTGCCCACGACAGGACAAGGGGCAATGGGCACAAACTGAAGCAGAGGAAGTTCCATCTGAACATAAGGAAGAACTTCTTCCCTCTGAGGGTGACGAAGCACTGGAACAGGCTGACCAGAGAGGTTGTGGAGTCTCCTTCTCTGGAGATATTGAAGACCCACCTGGACAAGATCCTGTGCAGCCTGCTGTAGGTGACCCTGCTTCGGCTGATGACAGATTGTCAGGAGTTACATGCTAAACACACAAATATAAAAAAGAACAAAAATAATTTCGTTATTCCACGGGGATAAACGTGAAACAAATATAGAATAACATCTCAAAGATTTGTTGACAAACAAAAAAGCTGTAAAACTTTGAAGAAATGCTAAGTCAGAATCATATGAAATGTCTCTGAATCATATATTGGTTTATCAAGAATTCTGGAAAATAGGTGGTTTCTGTACTCATCTCTAACCATACTTTAATGTTTCATGTAAAAAAGCAACTGCATATCTGCATATCTATATACACATATATAGATATATTAAAATACATTTATTTACATATATATACATATATACACACATATATACAACACAAACACGTTTATATAACATACAATTATATATAGTCCCTGTGAAGCAGATAACCATTTAAATTCCATTACGTTTAAGCAGCTGTGATTTACCGGGACTGTTTAGCCCAGAAAAGAGAAAGCTCAGGGGAGGATCTCGTCAATGTATATACATACCTGCAGATATTTGGCTGAAAAGAAGTCAGAGCCAGGCTCTTTTCAGTGGTGCCCAGTGACAGGAGCAGAGGCAATGGGCACAAACTGAAACACAGGAGGTTCCCTCTGAACATCAGGAAACACTGTTTTACTGTCAGGGTGACTGAGCACTGTCACAGCTTGTCCAGAGAGGCTGTCAAGTCTCCATCCTTGCAGATATTCAAAAGCCCTCTAGACGTGATCTTGAGCAACTGGCTCTAGATGGCCCTGCTTGAGCAGGGGAGTTGGACCAGATGTCCTGCAGAGGTCCCTTCCAACCTCAGTCATTCTATGATTCTGTGATTTACAATATCTTTTGCAGTTTCAAAGATAACGGGTATCTGCAGTACAAGCTCTATCAGAAAGATGAATAGGTCCATCAGAAATACATGCATGGAGGATATCATTCAACATGGATATCAATATTTTAAAAATGTATCTAGATGTCAAAATTTTGATAAATTTTAAACTCTAGCGCTAATTTCCATTTTCATAGAATTTTATTAAAAATTACGCTTTCAGTTTGAAGGGGTGATCGTGTTTAGTGTTGTTAAAACACTGAAGCTACATGCCTAATTAAGAATGCAATTCACAGAAAAGTGAGGTAATAAACAACTTTAATGTTACCTATTTTTGTAATTAGTGATAGCATTGATTTTTCAGTAGTTTACTTTTTGAGCATAGGGCGTCTGGGTTACCATTATGTATAGTTTTAACATAGTGCTAGAAGTATTCATCATGAGCAACAAGCAAAATAATTAGTTTTGAGACAGAGGAACTGAGGCTGTAAATACTGAAGCAGCATCAGAAGGTTTTAAGAAAACGCCTGAGGGATATGTAACACAAATCCACCTTATGGAAATTCTAATCCCAAAACATGTTCTGCTTCTTGTAGTGTAGCAAGTGCTCTCACAAAGACTCACAATAGGAGAAAAAAACCTTCCAGTGCATAACTGGACAGGTATCACTCAGTTGCTACAGGACAGACACACACTGCTACCCATATAAGCCTATTTTTCATCACTCAGTCCTCCAGTCACTGGGCCATGGTTGCAGAACCACTACCATGTTACTGGGCACTACCTTACCATCCAGCAAAACTAATCTAATCTGATAAGGTAGGCCCAAAGGGTGCAATTTAATTTCTGAAAAAAGTAGCTGTAGCACATATTATTTTTAGGAAAATTTTATTATTTCGTGTCACTTTTTATACTACCACAGGAAGGAGGACAATACAAGGCTTTGAACCTGGGAAATAGAACTAAATTGTAGTCCAGGGTGTGACGACGGTCAGAAACCCCACCCAGCCACAGGATACTTGTGCTCTTATCTTGCAGAAGAGACACCAAAGGACAGTTCATGAAATTTGGCCCAAATTTAGTATCTTGCCCACTTTTTTCAGCTGGTCTAATTAAGAAAGAAAGAAAAAAGAAAGCATTCTGCTTCTACAAATGTATAGTTACAGAAAAGTTTTGTTTAACCTAGACACCTGCAACAGAAGCTATTAGCATCCTGGGAAAGGCAAAGACAAAATGAGTAAAACCTCATTAATCCTCTCCATCAGTCCATATGATGATCACAGCAGAATTCTGAAAGTTAGTTCAGAACAGACAAAAAATGTTCTAGAAGGTATTTTTATTCTCTGTGCAAGAGCATTGCGTTGTTTAGGTTGGAAGGCTCTTCCCGTTACAGCGAGTCTTTGAGATCGTAAGGGAAACAGCCATGACACACTTCCTACCGAACCCAAGCCAATATGCAATGTTTAATCTTGATTTTCTGGATCGTGGGATACTTGCTGATGGATTAACGGAAGCACTAAAGGAAAATCAGAAAAAAAGAAAAGAAATTAAGTCCTGGCCTGGTTCAAATCAAAGGTGAGATTCTCACTGATTTTGGCAGAGGCAGGATTTCAGTCCCAGACCTCTGCTCTGTCTTTGGTGTATTTTCTTCTACATTTGTTGGACTTAATTACACACACACTCACACTTCAATTAAGGTACATTTTAAGGTATATTTGGCAATCTTAACTCATTTAAATTACTGTTTTTCTGTTTGCTAGTTGCAAGGTGTGTTGGAAATGCCATTTGTGCTTGGACTAGACATTTTGCCAATCTTTTTTTCTTTCTGGTTTCTTCTAAGCATCCACACTAAGCTGTGTGTAACCTTCCACAGTTTTGGAAAGTATCATCTGTTTCTCATGGATGTATTCTTTAACTGAAAGCACTGATTTAAGGGCAAATAGAAGTTACAGCTAAATTCTGGACAGGGTTGTAACTTGGAAGAAAAATGAGCCTTTGCATTCCAGACTGACACATTTAGGACCTCAGGAGTAGCAACAAGGTTAGAGCAGGCAAAATGTGAGGAAGACAGGGATCAATAAAACATAAAAATAGGGTAGAGAAATTACTGCTATATTGGAACAAAGCATTCCTATACAGGAAAAAAAAAATACAATTTACTGTCTGTAGTTAGTAAGCATGTGAAAGAGAAATACAGTGTAAACAGCTGAAAAATAAATGTGTGCATGATATAGAGAAACATTAAAATACATTTAGTGGTCATATCACAAAAATGGATTATTTTTTCAGCTCCATTCTGTCTTTCACTGGAAAAAAGGTGGGGATGGGGGTGCCATTGCTACAAAGAGCCTACTTTCATTAAAATTTTTTAAATTTTTCCTGGGAAGCTGAAAAGCTAAAGTATTCCAGTGAAAATTTCTAATGGAACATTTCCTGCTATTTAGAAGCCTTTTATTTCTTTTATTTATAATTATAATCATTTTTTTAGATAAAGAGATCAGCATTTTACAGCTGGCTGTTCTTA
Organism: Opisthocomus hoazin; assembly: GCF_030867145.1. Taxonomy (NCBI): domain Eukaryota; kingdom Metazoa; phylum Chordata; class Aves; order Opisthocomiformes; family Opisthocomidae; genus Opisthocomus; species Opisthocomus hoazin. Next base: position 47,435,053 of record NC_134416.1, on the reverse strand, counting down.
CAAGAACAACTTCAGGTACTGTTCTTTCCCAACAGATGGAAGAATTTGAGAGCTCAGGTACGAAACGCGGCCTGGGAACCCTCTGGGAAGTTCCTCGTGGTGCTGGGTCCTAATGTTGTCCCTCCCCTGTTATAAAACCTGTTACGTAGACCCACTGAAGGTATGCTTTTCCCCACATAGCCAAAGTGTGATTCTGGTGCCTAACCATATGTGACAAGCGCCATTATGAGCACCCTAGGCATTCCCACAGGACTAACAGATCAGACCAAAGACTCGCTGGAGATCTGAGCCTTTCTTGAGCAGGATTTGGTATTCAGGTGAGGCAGCCTTGGGTACGCTCATGGCCCGTGAATCACTTCCCCAGTTGCCCAATAATTTCTTTGGTTGCACCTTCTGAAAGATTTTTATTTCTAATGGCTACAAAAATGTTGCACACTGTAACACATCTTTGTCAATGAACTGTGAAGGGCAGTTCTCAGCTGCTCCAGCAAATGAATTGCAAGCAAAGCAATACACAAAATTCCATGAATAGAAATAATTAATGAAGACAATTGTAATAAATAATAAATATGAACTATCTTTTCTTTTTTTATAATTACAAAGGTCAAATCCATTTAGCGCATTGTAACAGATAGTTAAAACAGCTTTGTTCACTAACCAGAAACCACAATGGCAGTCTTTAAAAAAAAAAACAAGCTCCTCAATAAATAAATAAATAGAAATGAATTACTAATTAGCCACTTGGCAATAGATCTCATTTCTACTAAAGACTAGTTAATAACCTTAGGACTATAAACATGAGGCTCATATCACTAGTGAGCAACAAAGTGGTTTGAACGTACTTTGCTATTCTGGATGCAACACCAACAGTGTTAAAAATACCCATCAGGTTTAGTTATATTCCTCAACTGACCCCCCCTCCTTTTTTTTTGTAAACTTTGTTTGTACTTCTGCTGTTTTTTCCAAAAGTATTTTCTCAAAACCCAAAAATTCATTTGAAGACACTATTTATAGCACTCACAAAGCTATATATCACACTTAGAAAATTATGCTTAGTTATACCACATCAAGGTAACTTTAACCCAGGTTAACCAAATTCAACACAATCTTCAATTCAAAAAGTAATGCTTATCCTAAGACCCATCTGGTTTTGGTTACTGGTATGAAATGCCTATGTGATTTTTAACATTACTTCAAATAGAAAAAGCAAGAAAAGTATATTAAAAAAAAATGCTATCTGTGAAACAAAATGTAAACGTTTGGTCTAATATTTACTTTTAAAAGAACAGTAAGTTTTCTTTAATATGAGGTAACAGCTAGCTACATCCCACTTTCTGTATAATGAGTACAAATGGGGTTTTTAAAACATACACTGCTTGGAAGTAAAAGCTTAATTAAAACATTTTAGAAAAGATTTCAAGCATGTAAGAAGGGATTCTTGTATGTCTCATTAGAACTGATTCAGCTCTATTTATGGAAGATCTACACAGTGTAAATCAGTTAGTTCACTACAACAGGAGTTAATTATTCTGAGTTTATAACAGTCAGGTAGTTAGCATAGACACATCCATCTGGTTGAAGTATGCTCCCACTCTAATTCATCCCGGTCTGAAGAAAAGGATCCAACAAAAGACACACCTGACCGACTGACAGCAAAGGCTGGACATCCATCAGCCCTGCTTCCAGGAAACAGTAAGGTCTGTTTCTTACTTAGCTCCAGTAACACCATCTAACATCTTTGCAACCAGGCAGTTCCTCAGTTTAGAGATACTCAGAAAAATAGTAGTGTTTTACAGGTCCGTTAACAATTTTGGAAATAAATACGAACTTACGCGTTATTTAAATCTTTCCCTAACGAAGTAAAAACAGAAAACAAAAAGGAATTTCATTCACAATGCACTAAGAAAATCACTATATAGGAAGCCATACTGAGGTAAAATGAACTGGAGAATACTATGCAGTAACTAATGCCCTATGACAACTGATTTATAGCTGCTCTGTTAAGAATTCATGTGCGTTTTATAACCATTCCAACTTCACCATCTTAATTTTCATCCTCAGAGATAATTTTCTCCTGAAACATCTCAATAAGCAATAAACACATGATAAACGAAAACTTATCGCAGCTGAAACTGTAGAAAAGTTGGTGCTTTGGAAATCTGCCAGCTTTGATGAATCACAGAATCACAGAATCACAGAATAGTAGGGGTTGGAAGGGACCTCTGTGGGTCATCTAGTCCAACCCCCGTGCCGAAGCAGGGTCACCTACAGTAGGCTGCACAGGATCTTGTCCAGGCGGGTCTTGAATATCTCCAGAGAAGGAGACTCCACAACCTCCCTGGGCAGCCTGTTCCAGTGCTCCGTCACCCTCAGAGGGAAGAAGTTCCTCCTCATGTTCAGACGGAACTTCCTGTGCCTCAGTTTGTGCCCATTGCCCCTTGTCCTGTCACTGGGCACCACTGAAAAGAGCTTGGCCCCATCCTCCTGACACCCACCCTGCAGATATTTGTAGGCATTTATAAGGTCCCCTCGCAGCCTTCTCTTCTTCAGGCTGAACAAGCCCAGTTCCCTCAACCTCTCCTCGTAGTGGAGATGCTCCAGTCCCCTCACCATCCTTGTAGCCCTCCGCTGGACTCTCTCCAGTAGCTCTTCATCCTTCTTGAACTGGGGAGCCCAGAACTGGACACAGTACTCCAGATGAGGCCTCACCAGGGCAGTGTAGAGGGGAAGGAGAACCTCCCTTGTCCTGCTGGCCACACTCTTCTTGATGCACCCCAGGATCCCATTGGCTTTCTTGGCAGCCAGGGCACACTGCTGGCTCATGGTTAACCTGTCGTCCACCAGGACACCCAGGTCCCTCTCCGCAGAGCTGCTCTCCAGCAGGTCCACCACAAGCCTGTAATGGTGCATGAGGTTGTTCCTCCCCAGGTGCAGGACCCTGCACTTGCCCTTGTTGAACCTCATCAGGTTCCTCTCTGCCCAGCTTTCTAGCCTATCCAGGTCACGCTGAATGGCAGCACAGCCTTCTGGTGTATCTACCACACCTCCCAGTTTGGTGTCATCAGCAAACTTGCTGAGGGTACATTCTAACTCTTCATCCAGGTCGTTGATGAATCAGTTCAGACAACTCACATTGATTAATGTTTCTGTTAGAAGAGACTATTCCAGGGTTTGCTTTGTGATCCACCAGACATGAGAAGGCACTATATGGACTTTTAAAACACATTAGGATCAGTTGAAATATGTCTAATGTTACAATGAAAACTAAAAGGGCCACTAGAGATTAAAGCATATACTCTAAATGCCATGCTGTCCTTGGCATCAACAGCAGTTACACATGTGGAATTGGGAAAATAACTTTACATTATTTACATAGTTTTCATACCAATTACAACAAAATATTAAATCTGCTTATTAATATAAAACCATTAATGGTTGTAAATTATAATGGTGGTCTCACTAAAAGTGGTAACTTTTAGGTCAACTACATTCATCAGACCATTATAGTCTCTAAAGTACTGTAGTCACCACGACTCAAAAGCTAGAGAATGAAGCAACAGATGTACTAAACTAGATGTAATGTAATGTAAATGTAGCTTGCATTCCTCATATCTTCATTAACTGACATACATTTTCAGTAAAAATAGCATTATAAAATTTTAAGCAATGTGTTTGGAAATATTTTTCACCCAGAGCAATGCAACAGCTTCTTTTTTAGCAATCTTTTACTAATGCAGTTTAATTGTCATTTTAATGTTGTATAGCATGTTTTGTTGATGAATAAAACTCTTTCATAGAGGTTTTCTTCAGTAGATAATTACACAGATGGCTTTCAGTAGCTACACCTCTTTCAAAACCAGATGATAATGTTTCTATTTGTATCCCTGTCGTGTACGTGGTCTGCATGCAAGTCTTATTAAAGTCAAGCATAATTCACCTCAGATGATAGAAAAGGAATGAGAGAAAAGAAAGGAAGAAAGAAAAAAAGAGACAACAGTACATCGTCCCAATTTTATTCCATTAAACCTTCTGGACTCCAAGAAAAATCGTATTTTTTCAATCTTCTGACATTGTAGTACCAATAAAGTAGACACACCATAAATTAAATTCACTTTAGTGTGCATTTTTTGCACATAACTGTATTTCCAAGCACCAAGGTCTTTCATTGCCATCAAAAGAAAATTTTACTTTTCATGAGACTTAAAAAAAAATCTGGAAAAATAGCTTGAAATGGATATTACTTGATGAATCTGTCAATTTCATAGTTCAGTTATTTGTCCTTTTTCTGTTGCAGCACGTGATTCACATACATGAAGTTCTGTGCAATTCTATTTCACTACCGTTTCATTCTCCTTTCTCCTCGAAGTACTTTATGGAATATTCCCAACTGAACACAAGAAGTCCCCAATTCCTTTGAAAATTCATTTTTATTAAAATGGATTATCTCATTTAATTTTTTTCACAGATATTTCAAAGACGAGCATGCTCTTAACACCCGGTAAATAAAAATGATAAAATACTTATAACGACAAAGGGGTTTTTTTTGTTTTAAAAACCATTCCTAAGTCCAAAACAAGTATTACATTGTTTTAGATCTCAGAACACTTACAAAAATATAATCTTGTCTAACCAAGAATATCAGTTCTGTGATAGTCTCTAATACAGAGATCTAACAGCATTGATTATCCTCCACTCCAATCCAACTAATACTTTTGTACATCAGCATTTAGTTTCAGAGCTGTAATAAAAACATGTTTATGAAACTAATGGAAATTTCTCCTTAGAAAAAGTACAATTTCTCATACAGATTTCCCTTCCCCCTTAAAATTGCATGATTTCATGAAGTTTCCTAACATATAGATATATTTTCAAGTGCTTCTTGAGGACTTAGAAAGAGATGCTGAGATTTCTAAAACTTGGCAGCCAATATATAACTTCCTTTACTGGGAAATTTGATCCCTATCTCGCTTGGGCTCAACTTTATTCAGCTCACTAAACTATTTAACTGCAATGTTAGACATGTTTATGTATCGTCACAAGCTCTTTAAATTCCATTGAATAGAGAAAGGAGAACTTTTTCCAAGCGTCATGGACAGCCCAAAAGCAGAAGGCTTGTAAATAACAGTCCTGCTAAAGTCTGATGCAGTACCTGTGTAGTTTTATCAGCTCAGAAGGCAGTAATCATCTCCTTTGCGAATTGCTGCTCATCTCTAATCTAGGGCTGAGGGGTACAAGGACGAAAAACTTCTAAAACTGTACAAAGCTTGATAAGGCAAGCATAGAACCAAGTGAAATTAGCATAAAGTGGATGTGAAAACAGAACTTCCAACGGCAATTTTAGCGAAATTGCCCATGGCTGTGTAGGGAGATGTATCAAGTGGACTAATGATCTTGTCAAGAAGTGGCTCAGCTTTTGGGCTTGCCACTGGAGTGCAGAATACTAAATTTATTAGGAATAATCAACTGTTTAAGCACAAAATCAAAACAAAACAGCTGTTACTTTTAACACAAACTGTATATTATCTGTTATAACAGATTACAAACTGGACATGAATCAAGGCATCATATTGTTATAAATAAATAAATGTCACACTGAGATATCTAAACTGGAAAGTTATGCAAAACGCATCATTAATTCTTCACTCTGCAGCAACTATAGCTTCAAGTGATAACACTACAACTTCAAGAAGGTGTGATCCTAGAGGAAAAAAACTCAAGAGGAAAAAACCCCACAAAATGGCCAGAAAATTATGTTGATCGTGAGAAAGGAAATACGACCCCTAAGAAAACATTGGGAACATTAGGATTACTGAAGTGGAAGACAAGTTTGAGAAAGGATGTGATAAACATAGAAATATTTAAAATCACTGTTAAAACAAAGAGAGAAACAAAGCCCATCTCAAAAGGTGAGAGAGCATTTAAAAAATGACCTCAAAATGCAGCAAGAATAATTTATATGGGAAAAGAAAACAACACCTAATCTTGAGGATTTTCTGGAATAGATTGCTAGAAGGGCTTTGGAATATTCACTGCTACAGGCTGAAACCTCTGCATTCACCAGCAGATGCTGAGGACCAAACAGCTGGAAAGCAGCCTTGCAGAAAGGCACCTGGGGGTCCGGTTGGACATCAAGTTGAACAGGAGCCAGCAATGTGCCCTTGCAGGCAAGGAGACTAATGATATCTTGGGCTGCCTTAGACAAACGACTGCCAACAGATCGAGGGAGGTGATCATTCCCCTCCCCTCAGCACTGATAAGGCCACAGCTGGGGTAGTTCTGTGTCCAGCTCCGGGTTCTCCAGTATGTGAGAGATATGGCGCTACTGGAGAGTGTCCAGGAAAGGGCTACTAAGATGATTAAGAGACCGGAGTATCTTTCCTATGAAAAAAGGATGAGAGAAACGGGACTGCTCAAGAAAAGAAGGCTCAGGGAGAAATGATAAATGTATACAAGTACTTGAAGATATTCAGCAAGAGACACAAACTGAAACACAGGAGGCTCCCTCTGAGCATCAGGAAATAGTCTTTGACTGCGTGGGTGACCAACCCCTTGCACAGGTTGTCCAGGGAGGTTGTGGAGTCTCTATCCTTGGAGATATTCAAAAGCCATCTGGGCATGGTCCTGAGCAAGCAGCTCTGGGTGGCCCTGCTTGAGCAGGGGGATTGGACCAGAGTAACCTCAGCTATTCTATGATTCTGTGATTCTATTAAAACAAATGATAAGATGAACATCTATTTGAGATGATCTGGACCAGATAAAGTGGTTTTCAAAGCACAGAGAAATACAGAGTTTGTGAACATTCTTCTCATGGTAATTCTGCTTGACAGAAATAGAAGTTGTTCCAATTATTTTTTCTTTTGTTTTGGTTATAATAATTTTTTAAAGGCCAGTAAGCCCACTCTTTCTTCCTTTTAACTGCTACTTCAGTTAGAGTGATCTCTTTAGCACACCTGACTTTTCACTGTGCTCATTTTACAGTTCTTAACTTTGCAGCTCTATAATTAAGACACGGCAAAAAGCCAGTAAATGACATTGGGTTCTTTTAATAAACTATGGATTTTTCTCAAGTGCTGCAAACTTATCCACCTCCTACTCATATGCTGTAGGTGATTTTTTCCACGCTTTGTGTATGGGAATGAAACCATCTGTATTTATCAAAATCTGTCTAATTCACATCTGTACTGGCACCACTTACAGTTTCATAAAGAGGGTCACTACAGTGACAGCCTTTACTCTTCTTTATGCAGTGAATGTACACAGCCAAATCCTGTTCATGATAAGATGAGCCTAACACCTTCAGAAATATTCATATGACTGAGGTGACAAGAATTCATATTTCTCTGTAAGTATATACAAATTATTGTGCTTGTCATAAAATATCCATACATGTACAATAAACCAATTTTATGGAGGAACACTTCCACTTCACTGCTTTTGCAACCAAAAATTGTTTACTATTCCATTAACTCCAGGTCCAAGAACATTATGCACCCATTAAAAAGCTACACCTCAGACACGTTTCTAATGGGAAGATATTTACAGACAGTAAGTAGGGCCAATGTTTTGTCACAGTAAATTATACATGAGACAGTCTAGTAGAAAAAGGAGAAAAAGAAGGCAAGTATCCCAAATTGCTAGTAAAACTGCCAGAGCTCACAGTCTGCATTTTAATAAAAATATACTTTATTTCATAATAAAAATTGATTAAAAATGTTTAACTAAATGTTTTTTAAAAATTTAAAACTACCGTTATAAATTAATTTTGGCATGCAGATGGGAAATAAGAACAGCTTTTCTGCTCCACCTTTGCCAGACAAGACTGTGTTTTAAACTAACTGTTCTCAGCAGCTTGTTATCTAACTTGAGGGAAAGAGCAGCTGAGAGCTACCAAGTAAGCATAGTATTTTAGATAAGGTTTTTCAACAAAAGTAAATTAAGCCCTGAAATATTGATGTTCCACTTCTGTGCAAGTATTCGTAAGATGTCTCTGCTATTCATGAGGGTCAGTTTTTCAAATATGCACTGACACATTGTATATATTTAAAATTATTTCTGAAGAGAGGAAGCACACACACAAAAAATATTCTACCACCGTTAAAGGCATAAACTTTTTTAGGAAAGGTGATCATAGAATGATAGAATCATTAAGGTTAGAAAAGACCTCTAAGATCATCAAGTCTAACTGTAAACCCAACACCACCATGCCTACTAAACCATGTCTTGAAATGCACACTTGTTATTTTCCAGCAGAAACCACCAGAATCCACTGAAATTCACTCCTTTTCACTGACCTAGGAAATGTTGAATTGAGCCCTTATATTTGACCTTGGTCTTGCAGTCGGGTCCAGCATCACCCCATCATTCAGCATATGGAAAAATAAAGCATACTGGTGCAGAAGAAACCAAAATGACAGACCTTGCCAATGCACTACCACACACTTCTTGTCTGGACAAACACATCCTGCATCTTGGTGGAAGTCAGTTTATGGCTTGTACTGCCACCCTTAAAATGGCATAGCTGTAAAATGTTACTAGTAATTAAACTAAATCCTTCTATCTTGTCTAGTCTGCAGAGCCTCGATTCAATCGACTTCACCTTTAAGGCAGAATAGCTATCACCCCACCACTCTGGAAATGTTACAAGGCTATAATCTGCCAAGAATAATGCTCTACGGAGCCAAGAATAATGCACTAAGATTGAAAGATGCATTCCTTGCACTTTGTTAACACAATGCATAAAGGCTTGTTGTTTAGTCCACAGGCCAACCATACTGGACAATTATACACAGTTCTTGTTTAACTTATGACGAGGGAGGGAATTTTCAGCAAATAACTACTGTGTTTCGCTAGGAGTTGTCAAACATGGGTCTCATCTCCACTCTAAGATAATGCAAGACTTGCTATCTGCCAACTTGCACTATTTTCTTTCCTTTCCACTTCAGCATACTTTTTCTGTGCTACTAATTTACTCTGATTTTTTTCGGCTGATACTGCTTTTTACCTTAGTTGCAAAAGAGGTACATCTGTCTCAGTCATTGTACATGACAAACAATCCTTTTTATTTATTTTTAGTATATATACTAACAACTATATTGACCTTGAAACTTCAAGAAATGCTTGGTAACTCCTCGTCAACTTAACACCTGAACTGGAGAAGAGTTTCCTCAGTGTTTCTGAAGAAAAATGTTCAAGGTCAAGTTATTTAGGTTTGGCTCCAACATTACTTTTTAAGTGTTTCTATACATTTGTACCTATATATGCATACTAAGTGATCACACAGAAATACCCTGTTTGTAAGGATGAACTTTCGCTGGAAAGATGTGGTCCATAAATATTCTGTGGTTCCCAGATGCTTTAAATTGAAAACCTGGGTTCTTCCTAGAGTTCCTTAAGGAAAATAACATACATTTATTTATTTATTTATTTATTTATTTTCATACTTACTTTTACATTGTGAAGATTTGTAAGGATCTGTTTAACTCCAGAACCTTAACTAGAGATTTTGCTTTTCTTCCTCAGACCACAAAAGCTGTTCTTCAATAGCAGAAGCATCTGGGTTGGTTAAATGAGGATATAAGGGGAACTAAAGAAATTTTTAAAAGTTTGTTTTTGTTGAGCATGGGCTCAGAGTAGAACTGCAAAGCAAGATCTTTACTGCACATTCTCCAAGCAACTTGGAAAACAAAGGAGGAAGCTGACAGTTTCATTTTTCATAAATTAGCCTCAATTCTCATCATACTGTAAGAGAAGAGAAGCCTTACCCTACATTTCCCTGTGCAGTCAATTGAAAACTTCCTGAAAAGGTGCATAAATGAGTGTGCAAATCCCTCTGCTATTGAAAAAGCCACAGGTCAGTCACGCTATGAAGGAGGGTAAGAAGACTTTGGACACAACCTCCTCCACTGCCTTCACTATGGCCAAGAAAGGACCTTAAAAACTTCAGTGTACTGCTGCAGTTAATGAAGTACACCAGTATCTTTCCCAAAGTGAAGTTTTCAATTACTTTGCACCTACAATTTCAATGAAAGATTTGCTTGCCTGCTGGTGTCCATGGTGACTCAGATACCTCAGGGTTCTCATCTGAGGTCTTGTTAGAGGTATTTTCCTGTTGAAGTCAATGAAAATATAGTTCACTGAAAATTCAGCAAAGACAGCAAGACAGCACCTAGTCATGAAATACGAATATTATTAATTTTAGAGGAAATTATTGTAACTTGGTTTGGTCCTGTTTGCAGGTTTTTTAAAATAATTTCCACTGTGAGTTTCTAGTGTGCGTATATAACTACATATATGTATATGTATGTGTGTGTAGACATGTCTCTTTCCCATATTTGCCTGTGTGGTTTGACTTAATTGAAAAGTGTGGAGAAAAAAAAGATGGCTTAAATTATAATTCAAGGGTTTTAATTCCTTTTAAATTCCGATGCTACAAAAAGTCATCAATACCTCACAGAAGAATGATTCACATGATCCAGGGGACAATGTTTTGTTTTTTTCTGTTTTTTATAACAAGGATTGTGAACAAGAGAAAATAGAAATGAAACATTTCAATGGAGATGGGGAATTTGTTTCAAGGGGACTGCTGTATATCTGTACCCATAGGCTACATGCATGATTTAGAAGGAATCATGTTTACAGCTGCCTTTGCAGGCGACAATGCAAGTATTTAAGTGAGTTATTATTGTCACTTTCATGATTAAACTGACATTTATTTTTTTAACAAACCATTAAAAATGTATCAGGCAACAGATATACAACAGTTATTATGCACAGCAGTTTATCTTCCACTGGATGGGTTGGAACAATATTTTTGAATAGATAATTGGTATTTTTCAGTACTTGAAAAACTAAAATAAATAAAAACTTGTAGCAAAACCTTACGAGGGGTTATAATCATAGATTCTGTTACAGGACCATTAGCAACAGATTATTATAGAAAACTCTATCTCATTCTTTTAGTTAGCCAAACTGACCTTTTATATTTCAATTATTCTTACCATCAAATGCTAAAGTTGTGCCCTGTACTGACACTCAGCAGAAATAGACAGCATAAAAGTCCCAACTGTATGGGTAGATAATTTTTCATCAGTGTCATGAACAAATTACTTCATACAGGATGACTGACTTCAAAATACTGAATCCCCATCTGGTGAGACCTAATGAGCAATGGAGAGGTTTAAAGGTAATGAAGCAAGTCCCTTTTTGGCAGATGTTACTTGACAGCTGCATATTGGGATCCTAGCAGCACTACTGCTGCCTCATATTAATGTATTCTTGGAGATATCCTGACGAAGCTTGTGGAAAACAGAGGATCCTTTTCTCTTCAATGGCTTGCATTTTATGTTGCTCCTCTTATATCTAATCCACTTCGTAAACTCTGATTTCAAAAGAGTATTCAAAGTTTATTGAACCGTATTTTTTCAAATGCTTTAGCTCGTGCTTTAGCCCACACGCTACAGGCTGACTCCCTGCAGCAAAGAAAATTGACCAAACAAGCATATCAAGGTGTTTGTTTTCACTTTTTTGCCCTAAGGCAAGAGGGAAGAAACATGGTTTTGGGTCACTGCTCATCACACACACCTTGTGGGTTACACGTGCCGCATAGGGTCTCAAGGGAGCTCCACAAAGCTCTGTTCTTACTACATCCTGTTCAGCGGCTCTTCACTCTCCCAGGAGAAAAAATCATGATACTGCTACCTGAATTGTACAAGTGCCTCCAGAGTAGACTGCTCTTAAATACCAGGTGAAACACCGCACAGCCCAGCTCTCAACAGGGCAGAGTAAGAGCAGCTGCTGGACTGAGAAACCATCTGAAACTACAAACCAGAAAGGCAGAGGTGTTTCTTCCAGACACTAGCTCCACCTAAACACTGTCCTGTTGCCCACAGAAAGACCCTACTCCACAATATCAGGCCTAGGATGTTATTGTTTATCTCTACAGCATTAAATAAAACAATAAAAATGCAAAATCACTTCCTGTTCTGTTAGGAAATGAAAAGGCTGCAATCTGTTTGTGTTTTCTTGGCCTAAACATTGCAGCACACTTAAGAATATTTCATAGAATCATAGAATGTTTTGGGTTGGAATGGACCTTTAGAGGTCATCTAGCCCAACTCCTCCGCAGTGAGCAGGGACATCTGCAACTAGACCAGGTTGCTCAGAGCCCAGTCCAACCTGGCCTTGAATGTTCCCAGGGATGGGGCCTCCGCTACCTCTCTGGGCAACTTGTTCCGGTGTTTCAAAACCCTCCTGGTAAAAAATTGCTTCCTTATATCTAGTCTAAATCTACCCTCCCTTACTTTAATGACATTACTCCTTGTCCTATCGTAACCAGCACAATTGAAAAGATTTTCCCCATCTTTCCTATAGGCCCCCTTCAGGTACTGAAAGGCTGCAATAAGGTCTCCCCGCAGCCTTCTCTTCTCCAGGCTGAACAACCCCAACTCTCTCAGCCTTTCCTCATAGCAGAGGGATTCCCGTCCTCGGATCATTTTTGTGGCCTCCCCTGGACCTGCTCCAGCAGGTCCATGTCTTTCCTGCGCTGGGGGGCTCCAGATCTGGACGCAGGGCTCCAGGTGGAGTCTCACCAGAGCAGAGCAGAGGGGCAGAATCACCTCCTCTGGACATGATGCCCACTCTTTTCTTGATGCAGCCCAGGATACGGTCGGCCTTCTGGACCAATAAGAGAATCCTAACACATACAACAACGTATATACAGATCAGTCAACATGAATGCTTTTGTTTGTTATATATTGAATACCAAATGAATGTTAAGTTCCTAGCCTGGTACTCTTAGAGGGGCTAAGGTGGGATCTAACAAGTAGTCTAAGTTGTAAGCCCTTCCAGAACAGTTATGATCCTTGATGATGATGACAAAATCAATGGAAACTAAATACTAATGGAGGTCAGGGACTTTCACCAGCTGTAATATTTCATTTTTAAAAAAGGAGAAGTTTGCTTTTACTCAAATTAACTGTAATGTTAACCTAATTCTACAGATGTTTAAAGGATTTTTAGGGTAAGGCCCAATGTGAAACATTAAGAATTCCTCATGAGAGCAACCACTCTAATGTTTCCAGGTCCCTTTCCATCAAATCTGAGTCACTTTCCCTTGTAATGGAACTTACAAGCTATCTTTATGTGTTATGTCCAAAGGATTTTTTTTTCCAGAAGATATATTTATTTTTTATTTAGGAACCTTATGGAATTCCTGCTTGTATTGAATCACAGAATCACACAGAATCACAGAATAGTAGGGGTTGGAAGGGACCTCTGTGGGTCATCTAGTCCAACACCCCCGCCGAAGCAGGGTCACCTACAGCAGGCTGCACAGGACCTTGTCCACGCGGGTCTTGAATATCTCCAGAGAAGGAGACTCCACAACCTCCCTGGGCAGCCTGTTCCAGTGCTCCGTCACCCTCAGAGGGAAGAAGTTCCTCCTCATGTTCAGACGGAACTTCCTGTGCCTCAGTTTGTGCCCATTGCCCCTTGTCCTGTCACTGGGCACCACTGAAAAGAGCTTGGCCCCATCCTCCTGACACCCACCCTTCAGATATTTATAAGCATTTATAAGGTCCCCTCGCAGCCTTCTCTTCTTCAGGCTGAACAAGCCCAGTTCCCTCAACCTCTCCTCGTAGGGGAGATGCTCCAGTCCCCTCACCATCCTTGTAGCCCTCCGCTGGACTCGCTCCAGTAGCTCTTCATTCTTCTTGAACTGGGCAGCCCAGAACTGGACACAGTACTCCAGATGAGGCCTCACCAGGGCAGTGTAGAGGGGAAGGAGAACCTCCCTTGTCCTGCTGGCCACACTCTTCTTGATGCACCCCAGAATCCCATTGGCTTTCTTGGCAGCCAGGGCACACTGCTGGCTCATAGTTAACCTGTCGTCCACCAGGACACCCAGGTCCCTCTCCGCAGAGCTGCTCTCCAGCAGGTCCACCCCAAGCCTGTACTGGTGCATGAGGTTGTTCCTCCCCAGGTGCAGGACCCTGCACTTGCCCTTGTTGAACCTCATCAGGTTCCTCTCTGCCCAGCTTTCCAGCCTATCCAGGTCACGCTGAATGGCAGCACAGCCTTCTGGTGTATCTACCACACCTCCCAGTTTGGTGTCGTCAGCAAACTTGCTGAGGGTACATTCTAACTCTTCATCCAGGTCGTTGATGAAGAAGTTAAACAAGACTGGGCCCAGTACTGACCCCTGAGGGACACCACTTGTCACCAGCCTCCAACTAGACTCAGCGCCGCTGATGACAACCCTCTGAGTTCTGCCATTCAGCCAGTTCTCAATCCACTTCACCGACCACTCATCCAGCCCACACTTCCTCAGCTTCCCCAGGAGGATATCATGGGAGACTGTGTCGAAAGCCTTGCTGAAGTCAAGGTAGACAACATCCATGGCTCTCCCTTCATCTACCCAGCCAGTCATGTCATTGTAGAAAGCTATCAGATTGGTCAGGCATGATTTCCCCTTGGTGAATCCATGCTGACTACTCCTGATAACCTTCTTTTGAGCAGCATTTGCAGCTCTGTTGTACTATTTGTGCATACTAGTAGTTCTTCAAAGACTCTGTTTTTTGTGTCCACTTACACAGCATCCTATTGACTTGCAGTTATCAACTTCTTTAAGAAATTTGTAATTTTTTTTGGAGATATTCTAAAGGAGAATATTAATCATTTTTGGCTTTTAAAAAGAGTAAGCTTGTGCTTCTCTGCAATGCAAGAAACACAGAATTATCAAAAATAAATGTAGCTTTGTAAGCTTTAGTAGTGGTGACATACTAGGAAAGTGAATTGCTAAACCAAAGTCTCTTAACAAGCTGTTCTGCATAAATACACTAAAGTGAAACATTTTTTAACCTTTGGCAGGTACTTGTGTTTTTGAAAGTACCTGAACAATTACAAGTATGCATAATTAACTGAAAAGTTTACACAGATAAATGACAACTGATAGCTTGGAACACTTTCGATAAAATACATACATGAAGAAAAAAGACATCCTCAAGTTATAGACATTTCTTTTATAGAGTTTAATATACTTTCATCTTTATAAAAATCAAAAAGTTGAAAAATACACATGGAGAGTTCAGGTAATACAGTTATGCTGAGGCTAATGTGTTATCATCCTCTATGTAGACAGTTCCCCTTTGTTTTTTAGATATTCATTTATACAGATATATCAGAATGTTTTTGATGATTCCTTGATTAACAACTAACCAAGCAGGGAACAGAGAGAGGGTTGGTGTATGCTTGCGCTGCTCTGACCTAGAATGCAGCCAGGAGCAACAACTTCAGACAGAGCTGCAGAAACACTCTCAGGAGCCCTGGCAGGACCTGGGTGCTGAGATCCAACGGACACCAGAAGAGTAAGCAAAGCATCTCCCAAGAGCTGCCTAAAATCATGACTACAGGTCTGGTTTTCCAAGAGGAAAATTCACTCATCACCTAATGGTGTGCAGATGGGCAGAGACACCTCACGCTTGTAGCACCAGTGAACAGCTTTAGGTATAGATCCTTCTCAAGCCCTCTGACTGCTCTGAGCACAGCTGTCACCAACACAAAACACCAGCCATTGCTTTGCTCAGATAAGAGCAGGACTTGCTAATAAAGTCTTAAATCCTTTGTTCATACAAACCTGTAAAACGGATTGTGCCAGAGCACTGAAGTCCCAAGCCAGGTAGTATCACATAAGAAAGAAAAAATCCTTCATAATATGAATGACTCCTAATAGCCACTAAGAGACAGAACAAAAAGAATTGAAAAAATTTTCTAGATTTTATATCTGCCAGTATTTCCTTTAGACCAAAAGGAGAAAATCACATTTCTAATGCATTACCTCACTTTTTTTGTAACTATTTGCAAGATAAAAGGGTGGCTCAGTTGAAAAAGATCTAATGTTTTATTGCATTTCTTTTCTGATACCATCCTTTACTCAGACAACCATTTGCCTGTTCATCTATCGAGGGAATTCCAATGAGAACATTCAGTTCCCTTATTTTATTCCATCACCTTCATAATAATACATATGAATCATAATACACGTTACACTGTGGTGCTGCAACTTTGAGTCTAGTTTTTCACTTTGTTTTCATGGTGAGTCTACAAGGAAGCATTCTTCAAGTATTGTCTCACAAATTAATAGCTACCAGAGACTTGCTTTGTTTCTATTTCTTCGGTTCTTCAGACTTCATCTTTATACATCTGCTTTGAAGTGCCTTATGAGAAATATTGTTGTATAACATTAAAAGTCAAAATATCCAAGTTATTTCTGATTCAGGATCTATTATATTCATTTCAAAACTTTCTACCAATGTGAATCTCTCTTTTGAGGAAAGGCTGAGGGAGCTGGGCTTGTTCAGCCTGAAGAAGACTGAGAGGGGACCTCATAAATGCTTATATAAATCTTAAGGGTGGGTGTCAGGAGGATGGGGCCAGACTCTTTTCAGTGGTGCTCAGTGACGGGACAACGGGCAATGGGCACAAACTGAAGCTTAGGAAGTTCCGTCTGAACACGAGGAAGAACTTCTTTAGTCTGAGGGTGACAGAGTGGTGGAAGAGGATGCCTGGGGGGGTTGTGGAGTCTCCTCTCTGGAGATACTCAAAACCTGCCTGGATGCAGTCCTGTGCAACCTGCTCTAGGTGAACCTGCTTTAGCAGAGTTGTCTAGATGATCTCCAGAGGTCCCTTCCAACCCCTACCATTCTGTGTTTCTGTGTGATTCTGTGGATGTTGTTGAAGCCCGATCATTACACTTTATGGCAATTATGAGTTCTACAAGAGAGTGTAATGACAAACTCTAAAAATCTCACAGGTTTTGTAGCCCGTTACGACTTTCTTGCTGATCTCCATCTGTTCCAAAGATAATGAATACTCTTTTATTTCAAGCACTCTGCTTTATCAGCATAATTTTTTTTTTGCCTTAGCAGATTTCATCTTTCATGAGAGACATGATTTTATTATTGTTGTTGGTTTAAGGAAAAGGGAGAGAAACGGTTCCTGGCCCAAAGCTTATTTGTTGATTGTTTTCTTTTTCACAAGCCAAGTACCTGGTCAATAAAAAGTAAACAAAAAAAACCCCAAACTTAGGCTGTGTTTTCCCCCTCAATGTCACAACTACTGTGGTGACAGCTTAAAGTAGCTGCAGATGTCAGCCTCCTATACAGCATCTTCATTTCCTGCAGACCTCGCTGCAAAACAAAACAGGCTCAGGTGCTCGAGTCCAGCTAGATTTATAAGATGAGGTGGAGCACCATGCCAGTGCAGTTAGTGCAGTCCTCAAAATGCTGCAGTAATCAAGCTCTGCTGGACACATACTGGCAGCCTGCAAATTACTTTATAGCTTCCCTGTGTTTCTCTTAGCAGGACTACTAGGCCAGGCAGTACAAGAGCACAAGTGTCTCTGCACAAACCAGCTCAAACCCAGCCCAACAGATGCTGGGCCAGGCCAGGCCGAATAAGCCCAGCCAGATCTGCATTGGTTCCTTGTAGAGTCACTTGGATGTGTCTGCATTACTCTGCCCAGTGCCTGTGAGACAAGACATTGCCGAAATTTGGCAAGACACCTGCAGTTCCAGCAGGAGTGATGCCCGCTGAAGACGCACCAGTGCTGGCAGTGTTCTGCAGTTCTGCCCTGTAGAGCACACTTGTCTTATGGGACTGCCCTTCTGACAGTAGGAAACGGGACATGACCAACACAGCACTCCTGCGGAGGGATGCACAGGTTCTGCACTCTACAACCTGCACGCTCAGCTATCATATATTTTAAGTTGTTCTTTGGGAGATGATCTGAAAAAGATGACAAACTTGAACTAGAACTATTACAGATCAAAGGCAAGAACATACTCCACAGGCAAGCAGTTCCAAAAAAAGACTACCTTGTTAGTTGTTCTATTTTATGCCAGCCACACATAAACAGACCTACTCAGTTCTCCTCCTACGGTTAGTAAAAGCTAGGCCCATACCAGAAAGTATGTTACAAACCTGAATTTCAATAGGCTCAAGAAAAGGCACATCACATTGTTACTATTTCACTGCTGCCTAAATTAAGATAAAACAGCTTGTTCAGCACAGCAAAAAAAGATGAGTGGCAGAGAAAGGACTTTTTTCTGATGCAGAATGAAATGCTCCATCGACTGAACTATACCATATGCATCAGCTTGCTTTATTTCAGATGCACTTGACCACTCAACTGTTTCTGGTTTGTCATTTCTTTAGGAGGCAGAGACAAACAGAAACAAAGGGAAGAAAAAAACAACAACTGAGGAATAAAGCAGGCAGCAGCAACATAAAAAATGGGGTGAGCAGTGCTCTGAGAAGAAATGTTAGGTAAGGAAAGAAAACAAAGAATACCTCATGAAGTAAAGGAAACAGTTTAGCTCCAACATCTCCAGCTACACACGGAGAGCATTAGCCTGGCCAAAGCTCAGGGCTTATGCCATTAGCTTGTTTTCAGATCCTGAAAGAACAATGTATTCCTGAGAGATTAAGAAAAAAACCTAACCTCCCTGTGTTAATCGTTAATAAAGGCCTCATACATTAATTTTTAACAGAGACTAAGGAGACTTTTGAAATATAAATAAATCAAGAGGGATACTGCAGAGGCTGTGAACATTTTGGTGGTCACTGAACAAAACAACCAAACAAACAAAACCAACCAAAAAAGATTGAAAAGAAAATATTCTGTTCCACAACTTTGCTCCAACTCTTCATTCATATTAAAAAGTATTGACCAAGTGAAATTAAAACACAGTGTTCATCTGGATCTACTGGGTCTGTTAGTTTGGGTTCTCTTTAGAGGTTTTCTCTTTGCAAAAACTTTTGACATATTTTAATTTTGGTCCAGTTCAGAACATATATGCAAATTTCAGTTTTCTGCTAAGACTTCTTTTCCTAGATTAACAGACACTACAGTAAAAAGCCCAAAGCAAAGGTGGTAAGTAGAAGCTGAAGGACATATCAGCAGAAAAAAAGAGAGAAATATACCACTAATAGAATTAATGTAATTTCAGGTACTTTTCAACAGGGCTTGTATACTTTACTGTAGGCTCATGTTCAAACTACTTTACATTGTGGTGACTATTTACAAGTGAAGATAAAAATGAAGAAGCTTGACCAGGGTTTTGGCAAAGTATGAATACAACTTTCGATTTAATAGCAAGCATTTTTGCAGCTGCAACACCAGCTGTCAATCAGACGTGCAAGAGAGACAGCTGCATTGACTTCATTTAAATATGCAGTACAATTCATTTAAATATGCTGAAGTCTTACCTTGGAGTCTACCTGCTCTAAGGCTTGTAGTAGCTACTATACCATTCATTTCTCCCAGCAATATCAACGTGCCAAAGATTATTATAAGTATTCATATATTTTTTCTTATATTCCCTATTATGCGACCACAGTAATGCATGAACATTTTATGATTTCTTTAGTGATACCTAAAATATTTTTAATTATAAATTAAAACCTGAAAACATAACTCAGATATACAATTACATAGACATATCTCAATCTCAAAAATCAGAAAACCACAGAATCACAGAATCACAGAATCACAGAATGGTAGGAGTTGGAAGGGACCTCTGTGGGTCATCTAGTCCAACCCCCCTGCCGAAGCAGGGTCACCTACAGCAGGCTGCACAGGACCTTGTCCACGCGGGTCTTGAATATCTCCAGAGAACGAGACTCCACAACCTCCCTGGGCAGCCTGTTCCAGTGCTCCGTCACCCTCAGAGGGAAGAAGTTCTTCCTCATGTTCAGACGGAACTTCCTGTGCCTCATTTTGTGCCCATTGCCCCTTGTCCTGTCACTGGGAACCACTGAAAAGAGTCTGGCCCCATCCTCCTGACACCCACCCTTCAGATATTTATAAGCATTTATAAGGTCCCCTCGCAGCCTTCTCTTCTTCAGGCTGAACAAGCCCAGTTCCCTCAACCTCTCCTCATAGGGGAGATGTTCCAGTCCCCTCATCATCCTTGTAGCCCTCCGCTGGACTCGCTCCAGTAGCTCTTCATCTTTCTTGAACTGGGGAGCCCAGAACTGGACACAGTACTCTAGATGAGGCCTCAGTAGGGCAGTGTAGAGGGGAAGGAGAACCTCCCTCATTGTGCTGGCCACACTCTTCTTGATGCACCCCAGGATTGCATTGGCTTTCTTGGCAGCCAGGGCACACTGCTGGCTCATGGTTAACCTGTCGTCCACCAGGACACCCAGGTCCCTCTCCGCACAGCTGCTTTCCAGCAGGTCCACCCCAAGCCTGTACTGGTGCATGAGGTTGTTCCTCCCCAGGTGCAGGACCCTGCACTTGCCCTTGTTGAACCTCATCAGGTTCCTCTCTGCCCAGCTTTCCAGCCTATCCAGGTCACGCTGAATGGCAGCACAGCCTTCTGGTGTATCTACCACACCTCCCAGTTTGGTGTCGTCAGCAAACTTGCTGAGGGTACCTTCTAACTCTTCATCCAGGTCGTTGATGAAGAAGTTAAACAAGACTGGGCCCAGTACTGACCCCTGAGGGACAGCACTTGTCACCAGCCTCCAACTAGACTCAGCGCCGCTGATGACAACCCTCTGAGTTCTGCCATTCAGCCAGTTCTCTATCCACTTCACCGACCACTCATCCAGCCCACACTTCCTCAGCTTCCCCAGGAGGATATCATGGGAGACTGTGTCGAAAGACTTGCTGAAGTCAAGGTAGACAACATCCACGGCTCTCCCTTCATCTACCCAGCCAGTCATGTCATTGTAGAAAGCTATTAGATTGGTCAGGCATGATTTCCCCTTGGTGAATCCATGCTGACTACTCCTGATAACCTTCTTTTCTTCCACTTGTTTGATGATGGCCTCCAGGATAAGCTGCTCCATCACCTTTCCCGGGATGGAGGTGAGGCTGACCGGCCTGTAGTTCCCTGGGTCCTCCTTCTTGCCCTTTTTGAAGATTGGAGTGACAGTGGCCTTTCTCCAGTCCTCGGGCACCTCTCCTGTCCTCCAGGACCTCTCAAAGATGATGGAGAGTGGCTCAGCAACGACATCCGCTAGCTCCCTCAGCACTCGTGGGTGCATTCCATCGGGGCCCATGGATTTGTGGACGTCCAGATCCCTTAAGCGATCCCTCACACAGTCCTCCTCAACCAAGGGAAAGTCGTCCTCTTTGTAGGCTTCTTCTCTTAACTCCGGGGCCTGGGATTTCTGAGGGCCAGTCTTAGAACTGAAGACTGAAGCAAAGAAGGCATTCAGTAGCTCTGCCTTCTCCGCATCCTCCGTCACCAGGACACCCGCCTCATTCAGCAGCGGCCCCACATTGTCCCTAGCCTTCCTTTTGCTGCTGATGTAGTTGAAGAAGCCCTTCTTGTTGTTTTTGACATCCCTTGCCAGCTTCAATTCCAGGCGGGCCTTGGCCTTCCTCGTTGCATCCCTGCACGCTCTGACCACGTTCCTGTACTCTTCGAAGTGGCCTGCCCCTCTTTCCACATTCCATGGACCTTTCTCTTCTGCCTGATCTCTGCTAGAAGCTCCTTGTTTAACCATGCAGGTCTCCTGCACCCTTTGCTTGATTTCTTTCTCAGGGGAATGCATTGCTCCTGTGCATGGAAGAAGTGTTGTTTAAAGAGCGACCAGCACTCATGGACCCCCCTGTCTTCGAGAGCCCTGGCCCACGGGATTCCTCCCAGTAGCTCCTTGAAGAGGGCAAAGTCAGCCCTCCTGAGGTCCAGGGTTTTGATCCTGCTTATCGCCCTGCTTCCTCCACGCAGGATCCTGAACTCGACCATTTCATGGTCACTGCAGCCGAGTCTACCTCCAACCTTCACATCCTCCACCAGTCCCTCCTTGTTTGTTAACACAAGGTCCAGCAGCGCACCTTTCCTTGTTGGTTCCTCCACCACTTGCATCAGAAAGTTATCATCGATGCTCTGTAGGAACCTCCTGGATTGCGCCTGCCTAGCTGTATGGTCTTCCCAGCTGATGTCAGGGTGGTTGAAGTCCCCCATGAGAACCAGGGCCTGTGACTGTGAGGCTGCTTGCAGCTGCCTGTAGAAGGCCTCATCAACCTCCTCCTCCTGGTCAGGTGGCCTGTAGTACACACCCACCGTAATGTCACCCTTATGAGCCTGTCCCTTAATTCTAACCCACAAGCTTTCAACTTGTTCCTCATTTGCCCCCAGGCCAAGCTCAATGCATTCTACTTGCTCCCTCACATATAGAGCAACTCCCCCACCTCTCCTTGTTGGTCTGTCTTTCCCAAAGAGTCTGTAGCCATCCATGACAGCATGCCAGTCATGCGAGTTGTCCCACCACGTTTCTGTGATGGCGACCAAGTCGTAGCCGTCCTGCTGTATAATGGCTTCCAGCTCCTCCTGTTTATTGCCCATGCTACGTGCATTGGTGTAGACACACTTGAGCTGGGCTGTCAATCTCACCCCTGGCCTTGGCACGCCAAGCCTAGGTTCATCCCTAGTGAGCTGCGCAATATCCCCTTCCCCCTTCGAACCTAGTTTAAAGCCCTCTCAATGAGCCCGCCAGCTCATGGCCAAGAATCCTTTTTCCCCTTTGAGATAGCTGAGTTCCACCTGTCGCCAGCAGGCCCGGTGCTGTGTACACCTCCCCGTGATCAAAGAAGCCAAAATTTGACTGATGGCACCAGTCCCTGAGCCACCTGTTAACCAAGGTGAGTTTTCCTGCCCCTTTCAGTGCTGTTCCCTGCCCCTGAAGGGATGGAGGAAAACACCACCTGCGCCCCTGATCCCTCAACCAGTCGCCCCAGTGCCCTGAAGTCCCTTTTGATGGCCTTGGGACTTCTTTCTGCGATCTCGTCCCCGCCAACCTGCATTACCAAGAGGGGGTAGTAAT
Organism: Opisthocomus hoazin; assembly: GCF_030867145.1. Classification (NCBI taxonomy): domain Eukaryota; kingdom Metazoa; phylum Chordata; class Aves; order Opisthocomiformes; family Opisthocomidae; genus Opisthocomus; species Opisthocomus hoazin. Next base: position 47,412,217 of record NC_134416.1, on the reverse strand, counting down.
CAGAAGGCCGCACCAGACCAGGGAGTTCCTTTGCAACATCCCTAACCCGGGCCCCAGGGAGGCAGCAGACTTCCCTGTGGGATGGGTCTGGTCGGCAGATCGGGCCCTCTGTTCCCCTCAGAAGGGAATCACCTATGACAATGACCCTCCTTTTTTTCTTAGTTGAGGCAGTCGTAATTCTTGGGGCTGTCTGACTCGTTCTAGGCAACCCCCTGGATGGAGCTTCACCTTCACCCACATCCTCTGTGGCCGGTCCCTCACATTCCAGAGCCCCATATCTGTTGCTTAAGGGCAACCGGGCAGGTGAGGGAGGCCGGGGGGAGATTCGCTTGCCACCCCGAGCAGGGACCCGTTTCCATTCCCCCCCATCTCTTAGGCCCCCTCTTTCTGCTCGGTGGCAAGAGGGCAGAGGTTTCTCTGCTTTCTGTGGAGCCGCCTCCTGCTGCCTCTGCCTCAGGGAGGGCAGGGAGCGGCTCCACCAGTCGATCTCCCTCTCACACTCCCGGACGCTCCTCAACCTCTCCACTTCCTCTTTCAGCTCTGCCACCAGGCTGAGCAGATCATTCACGTGCTCACACCAAACACAGCCGTTGTCTCTGCTGTCCTCCGGTACGAGCGCCAGGCTCAGGCACTCCCTGCAGCCAGAGACCTGGACACCGGTGTTCTTGCGTGGGGCCTCCGTCTGGGTCCCCACACTCCTTCGAGCAACAGCTTTACCACGGGTGGTAACCATGGCTAGAATATCTCCTGGATAGGCGATGCCCACTACTTGAGTTGCCAGGAGGGGCGGCTGCACCCTTCCTGTCGCCTTCCCCGCTCGCCCTGCCTGCGCGAACTGCCGCGCAAACTGCCGCGCAAACTGCCGCGCAAACTGCCGCGCAAACTGCCGCGCCGCCTCTGCCGGCTCTGTTCGCCCGCGCTCCCTGGGGGCTGCTCTTATCCGTGAGGGGGTTTGGCCGCTGTCACACTCGACTCCGCCCCCGCTGAGTCAGAGCTGCCGCTCGTTGGCACCTCCCGCTTTCCCGCTCGGGGGGGGGGGGGGGGGGGGGGGGGGGGGGGGCTGGGGTCTCCTCTCTCTCTCTCTCGGCGCTTTTTGCTGCCTCGCTGCTGCGGTTTTGCCACCGGAGAAAGGGTCCCTCGGCGCCAGCCTCTGCTCCAGAACCCTTCACCTTCAGTAGCTTCCAGTAAACCAGTAAACCAGTAAATTCCTCCAAAATACGTTCATGAACAGCAATATAACTTAAATCACGTGTTTCAACCTAAATTCTTCGGTGCTTAAGGTTAGCAAGTCCATTAGTAGGGTTGGAAACCAGAAACGATTCATCTACAGAACCATTTTGAAATGGAGCACTGTTGGGGTCGATGTAGCTTGAGAATTAGCACAACTAGGCCGTTTAAGTAAAACAGTTAGCATAGGCCACTGGAAAGGACAGCTAAGAATAAACATGATGTGGGTTAGCAAAAACAAGATGTGTTCAAGGACACGGAAGCAGTCTGTTGCTATTGGCGTTCGTGCATAGTTACCAATCATAAGGGAATATGGGGTGCGTGAACAGCACGTGATTTATGTCTGTAGCCTATCCGAATAAGCGTGATCGCGTGTGCAGATATGAAAAATGTATATAACCACGCAAGCAGAGCAATAAAGGGGAATCGGCTGTGCATTGTATCAATGTGTGAGAGTCATTCCTGTCCCTGCATGGATGCTGAAACTCGGCATTGTGGTGACCCCGACGTGATATCACAACCGAAGAAGGCAGGGGACTGCCGACCGGCAAGGTAAGCCGGGCTGCCCGAGAGAGGCAGGAGTGGATCCGTGGCACGCCGAGGGGGCGTGAATATCGGCAGTATGGGTTCCACTGTATCAGTGTTGGAAAAGGCGGCGCAGAAAAGCCTGCCGGAATTGGTGGATCGAGCCAACGTGAAGTTAACTGAAGGAGAGATATCGGGTCTATCATTGTGGTACCGCTGACGAAAGCTGATAGCAATGACAGATCGGTTGTTCGACTTGGCTGTGTGGCAGAGAATCGGGGACTCTGTGCAGGTCGGCAACAAAGAGGAGCGATTATTAGTCCCTATTTTTTGAGCTGTCAAAAGCATGATCAGCTGAAAGGAACGAAAGCTCAATGGAAAGATTTTACAGAGAATTTTGAAAGAACAAAGTCTTGCAGTTTAAAATCCCAGAGGAAATAATTACTTGGAAATCGGTGCATACAGCTTTAAATGCTCTAAAACTCTTAGAAACTATCTTAGAAGCGGCTGCTACTCCTCCACCATTATCTCCAAAGCAAGGACAGAGCTGCAGTCTTTTGAAATTTAATCCTACATACGACAAAATTCCTAACCCAACACGAGAAATGCGGGAGGTAAATCTGCCAGAACCTGACGATCCTTTAAATCCAGAGAAATGGGGCGTGGGGTGCAAAATCCGGCACCCCGAAAGCGTACAACAGGGTCCCTCTACAGCAACTGGCGTACCCGACCTGAGGTCAGAGCAGGGTGAATTCCAGCATAAAACCACACAGTCCATCAGACATAGCACAGCTCGCAGCGCCAGCGACCACCACACCAGACGGGTCAGCAAACCTTACACCTGGTGGGGCACACGGCCCCCCCCGGGCAAACGGCAGCAAGGCGAGGCCTGGACACACACCCCCCACCCCCCCGCCACCTCCCCCCCCGATCCCAGTGCACCGGCCCATCCCGGACAGCCCAGAAGCTGTGCGGCAACAACCATCTTCCTGACATTCAAGGACCTCGTTGTGTGTGTATAATTCAATTCAAAGTGTGTATAATTCAATTACTGCAGTAGAATTCCTTGTATCCTTATCGCTGCAAACTGTTCTAAATGATTATGATGTTAATGTATGCTAATGAGTTCTCGAGAGTGCCTGCTTTCTGGGGCTCCAGAGTTAAGTTTTGGCGAGTGAATTATTTTGCTGCTTTCTGGTAATAGATTTTGGGTACCCAGGTAGGACCCTGCTCTTGAACATCAATGGTCCGAGGGATCACAGGACCTCCAGCCGGCACCGAGGGACTCTCGGGGAGAACCTCTGATCCCTGGACCAAAAAGTTCTGAGCAGAGACCATTAATAAGACAAAGGCATTCTTCCACTATTGTTTCTTGTTGCCTGCCTGTTAGTTGTAGTGAAAGCTTCACAGCATTGGGCTATATCCCTGGGGAGAAGTGAAAGTGCCCTTCCTAAAACACAATTGAAAAGAGAGTACTCTTCCTGAAACTGAGGCTTGGGAATTTGTCTGTTAAATGTTGAATGTTATTGTAAGTCCTTGTTGGTTCATAAGTCTTTGAATTGCAAAAAAAAAACCCAACATCATAAGTCTTTGCAACATTTGGATTTATGCTGAAAACTTGGTGTGCTTGTGCATGTACGGTTGCAACTATAAATGTGTGATTTTATGTGCTTGTTGTCATAGTGTTTGTATTTCTGTGATCTGATAAATTTATTTGATTTCTGTAATCTAATGGATTTGTCTGGACTAAGTAACTGCCTTTGCGTCTTTGGTTTGGTGAGTTCTGCAGGTATTGTATATAGTTAATGAGTTATACTCTTAGATACATTGATTTTAGCCTAGGTAATTAATATGAATACAGGTTATGGTATGCACTTCACATCTATATATCTTTTTATTAGCATTTGTGTTCTTGTGTTTGTTTTGAGTGTTGCACTGTAGCGGGGCTGTTACTGGACCATAAAGCCAACAGTGATGCTTAGGTGTGTCAATGTAGCACTTACTTTAAATTCATTAAATAAAAAGAGGGGGAGATGTAGAGGAAGCAGTGATTATATTGGTTCCGTGTATAATACACATAACACAAAAGGCACTAGAGACAACTGTAAAAAAAATTTTTGTGATGCAGCTAACACCAATTGAGCAAATGTTTTTAATGCAATAATAAGATAGCTTAGCTTTTTTGAGAAGAAAAAGGGGGAGATGTTGGGGTCGATGTAGCTTGAGAATTAGCACAACTAGGCCGTTTAAGTAAAACAGTTAGCATAGGCCACTGGAAAGGACAGCTAAGAATAAACATGATGTGGGTTAGCAAAAACAAGATGTGTTCAAGGACATGGAGGCAGTCTGTTGCTATTGGCGTTAGTGCATAGTTACCAATCGTAAGGGAATATGGGGTGCGTGAACAGCGCATGATTTATGTCTGTAGCCTATCCGAATAAGCGTGATCGCGTGTGCAGATATGAAAAATGTATATAACCACGCAAGCAGAGCAATAAAGGGGAATCGGCTGTGCATTGTATCAATGTGTGAGAATCATTCCTGTCCCTGCATGGATGCTGAAACTCGGCAGAGCACAAGAAGTCATAAACTACTTTTAGCTTTCTGTAGCAAATAAGCTATGCACTGACCCACACAGAGAACAGAAAAGCAGAAAAAAATTATGAAACTTCTGAAATGGAAATAGAAGATTTATCCCAACTGACTCTTCCAGGCATACTTCTATGCATTTGGAGCAATATTTTATTGTCTTTCTAACTTCTAGGAAAGTGTTTATTCTCTACCAACTGGCACATATGGCACTATATAACACAGTTACCTTAACTCATGAAAACAAGAGTTTTATAGTAGATGCTCTGCCAAAGGGTATAAAGCCTGGACTTGAGAGAAATTAGACACATCACAGGTGACACACTTGGCTCTGAAAAGGGGAAAATGGCATTTGTTCAACACATAAGCACCTCATGCCAACTGCTTCATTCACAGGCATCTTCTGCCAGAAAGCCTGAAAGGCATTTTTTGTCCCCTTGAGACTGCATCATAGGAAGATGGAATAAAACACAAATAGATATTACATTCAAAACAGAACCTGGGCTAAACCTGAATGGGCACTGCTAGACTGCACAGAGTACACCTGAAAGACAGAAAATGGAATCTTTGCTACCTGGACAGCTTCTTGTTCGTTGCTGCCAGTCCCATTTGAAAGAGAGCAGTCGCAGAAATGACAGTGCTGACAAGTTTGAAATCTTGAGCTCAAAATCACCCACACAGGAACACATGCCTTTTGACAGCAATCTAGAGAGAAAAATCCTCTGGCTTTCCCAACATTTTTGACACTGTCAAAGAAAAGAGCCAGATATTCAGTCTTGTGACTTAGAAAAGCAACATGATTATCAGCAGGGAGAGGAAAAGCTTCCCTGCTAATGGAAAAGCAGAACACAAACCTTGCTCTGCAGAGAGCAGCAGGATGGTAGCCAAAAGGTTCCCAGAAAGGAGATTGCTCACTCTTGACCTCTCAAGCAATAGGGATAAGAGAATGCCGCTTAGACAGATTTTCTCAACAGCAGAACTTAGACTGCAAGTAACAACTATTTTCTAATCCATCTTTTATCCTCATATAATTCCAGTCACCTCTATAGTATGTCCTGTTGTTTCAAATATGTATGTCACATGTGCTGTTTGGGCAGTACACACAAGAGCAAGAAACACAGAAAAACGTGAATATGAGTGTTTCCATTGCTTCTCCACACTATCACCACATGAAAAGAAGAGGAGTTTAAACCTCTCCTCTGTATAGTCCTAGTTAGCTCCCCTGCTGCTTTTGGCGTCATTCAAACCACACAGCTCTGGCCTGACTGAAGGGATCCCTAGCAGTCCTTTCTCACCCTTGCCTAGGATAACTCCTGAACTCCCTGGTAAAGGGAGTTTGCAGTGCAGGTCTGAGGTTGGACAGCATAACTTTTGCGGAGCCCACGGCTTCCTGAGTTCTGGCATTAGGATCTGTTGCCCCATCATTGTCTGCCATGGGTACAGTCTGCAATGTTTGTATAACGTGCTGGGAAGAGAGACAGCTTGGATAAGAAAAGCCTCATGAGGACATTTTTGTGATTCTAAAGCGTGCAAAGAAGACATAAGAATACAGGATTCAAAATTTGTATTGCCGTCACAAACATTATCAGAAGGTGGCATCCCCACAAAAAGAGAGACCTAGATAAATTCTCAGGCCTCTGAATAAGCACCTAAAAATAATTAAATAGCCAGTCTGGGTTTGGAGAGTTTAGTTTTGGTTTTGGTTTTTGGTTTTTTTTTTAAATTAGGGAATCAGACTCACTTTTTCATATTGCTCACAGACATGATACAGCTGCAAAGGAGAAATCACTTGATTGGCAACGGAAGTGTAGAATTCTTAATTTTGTGAGTTTGTTTAATATAACAAGGAACATCTCCACTGAAAACAGATCTGGAAACTTTTTTGGTTTATATTGTACTGGAAAAAAAAAAAAAAAACAAACAAAAACCAAAACTCAAAATGCAAAGGGAGTTAGAGTGGCTGCAAGTTTTTCCCAAATTAGATCTTAATTACTTTTGCTTAACCTCAAAAATGACTACAACTTCCCTTATGCAAATGGAAAGGAACACAAACTACAGAAGGAGATAAACAAGGGCTGACCTTGCCAGTGAGGTAGGTGGTGGTGCAGGCAGCTCTCTGCTCCACAGCTCATCAGGATCTATCCCTGAATTTAAGCACTCACACCAGCTCAAAAATGGCACATACAAGGTCGGAAGGCTTTAAATCCAGCTTTGTCTGACAATTTTCCTATAGTTCCAACAAAGAAACACAACATATGTTTGGATGGATGTGTCTTTACTGGGCAGGAGCCCTCCCCAACAGTATACAACTTTAAATTGCTGCAATCTAGAGGCATCGCAGGAGAACATTTTAAGATAATTGGTTTTTCATTTTTATTTGCACGTCGTCTTTACAAAGCTTTGTGATCAAGGTACATTGTGAATCATGAATATAAAGGAAGACTACATGGGATTCATGACTGTTTACGGGAAGGTTCATAATGGAACTGATCATGTCACCATCAACATTTTTCCTGTCTATTTCTTTAGCATACAGGAAGAAAGTCAGGGACAGGAAATGAAATAAAAAAGGAATAGCTGAGGTCCTTCCTTCATTGTACTTGAACAAAATGAATAATATGGAGTCATTTACCATGAAACAGGGCAAAAAGGCAACAAATGTTAATGAATCTCCATAGGTTTTACAGCACTAAATTTTCTATAGTCTGTATTGGTGTTTCTTCTGAAGCCTAGTGTTAGAAGTAAAGGCAGAAGACTTCATATTTTGAAGCAGCACTAGAGGTTTCAGCCTGCTGTGTCAAACAACTAGAATTGCTAGGAATGACAGCAGCTTTAGTAGTTCCCATAGGAAATTTAAATCTATACTCAAGTGGCATTTCAATTGCCATTGAAGTCCTGCGCAGACTGAGTGGATGAAACAAGAATGCTTCATCTCCTTGATTATTTCCTCAATGGTCTTTGAGCCATTCAGCGTAGTATAGCTGTACACTTTCAACCCATGAGCAACACTGGGTACATAAATAAGAGTATAATAGTAATCAAACATTGCAAACACACTGTGTTCACAGACATGCTCCGTCACACGGATAGGATGCTTCTCATAGGAGCAATAAGCTATATAAAAATTGAAAGGGGACCTTAGAAAACATCCCATGGTGCATATGGAGCACAGCTTCTATGTATATCTTCATTCTGTGCCCTGTGACCTTGGTGAGGGGTGTGACCCTAATCCCCGAAGTCTGCAGCAAGTAACTGCAGCAGATGCTATGCAGCTGCCTGCACCACACAGCTGCAGAAGCACCTTTCAGGATGAGATCTTTCACCTCTGCCAAGACTGTCTTGTCTACTAAAATTGCCCCCACTAGTTATGTACCTGAGCAAAACACTGCTTAAAAACCAACCACTTGTAAAATAGGTTCCTAAAACACTCACTGACCTAAATTTTGATAAATGAGATTAATAATTTCAATTGTTCAGCTATGAAACTGTTTCTTCTCCTTCAGCAAGAACCCCATCTCCTGGAAAATCTCCTCAGTCCTTGGCTATTACACTGGGGACAAGCTACCCTCCTGCATTCACCAGGTCCTCCTTAACACTTGCTAGTCAAAAGCGATTTTCCCTTTTGGAATTTGGGATTGGTAGCCAAGACTAGCACGCTTGCTCCACAACTGGAACAAATAATTAAAAAAAAAAAAAGTGACACTAGCTTAACAGCCAGCCTACTTGCATTTATTTTTCATCTCTCTGTATGCTCTGCCACAAGAAAAAAGGAATGGCTCTCCTCTGGGGATAAGGGAGCAAAACATTTATGTTCCTAACGCCTGCTCCAGTCCCCTTGTAGATGCATAATTATCCAGAATTTATCCCAAATTTTTTGTTTCAAACTGTTTTGGTGACTCAGCTGGGCAGTGGAACAGAATCACTGAAGGCAGCTGATCTCTTTAGGGATTTTATTCCACATAACAAGGCAGAGTGTAGAAATCCCTGAGCTTATGCTGGATGATAATACATGTAGACCACGCTATTCAGCCCCATGAATGTAGCAAGGCACACATCCGAATAGCAGTATGGCGGTTTTTAATGTGATGTGTGTAAGCTAATAAGCTCAGCTGTCTCCATACTTGTTAGGAGATAATTCAGGGATCTCTGCTGTGCTCCTGCTGAGTTGCAACATTTGCCTGTTTAATATTTTTCAGTATGAGCTAGTGGAGAGTGATTACCTTTCTCCATTTCTTTAGGCAAGGCTGCCTCTGCTACTAACACATCTGTAAGCCTCTAAGGGACATTTCATGTCAGGTAGAGGATCCAGGCACTCTGCTCATCAAAGAGCACTGTTAGGTCACGGCCCCAAGGCCCCACTTGCCCATTCAGGTTCAGACTCAATTTGTCTCTATGTTACTTGGATCCAGACTCCTTAATTTTACTTTGAGAGGGAAAAGAAAAGGGAAGAGGGGAAACAAAAGGAAGAGGTATTATTTGTGTTAATCACTCCTTAACTCCATTTCCAAAACACTGGAGAGGATGAATGCTGACCACAACTTCCTAGCAGCTGATTATACTTTAAGTAGAAAAAGAGCGATCCTTCCAACGGCAGCTACCCGAGCACTCCCTTGTGATCTGGGATTTCAGGGCTCCAGCTTCAGTGCAGCAGGTTATGGCCCCCAGGTGCAAAAATTCAAGCAATTATCAGTGAGATACTGCCTCACAGGATCTGTTCAAGTGATCCAACACACACACTTAGGATTGCTGTTGTTTCCCTTTTCTTTTCAGCTTTCTTCCTCAATGGCTATCTACTGAAGTTTTTCAACTACTCAGTCTGGGTTCAGGACAAAAATTAAATCAGGCACAGCATGTTTTACCTCAGAGCACTGAGGGCTGTGTGATTATCTACTCTCTCCAACAAAAGGAAACCCAGCACAGTCTCAACAACCCACTGTAAAACAAACAAACAAACAGATCATCAAAGAGAACAGGAAAAATGGGATACTATCCATAAAGCTCAGAGGTGAAAACAAAACTGAAACTCATCCAGGTATTTCCTGAGGCTCTGTCTGAAACTCAAAAGAATAAACAGAAAAAAATTCCTGGAAAAAAGTTAAAATTTTACATCCCAAAATTTATTATATTTATTACGTTCTATTTTTCATATATTAGCACAGCATATTAAACTTATGACAAGAAAACTGCGTAGACTTATGGTTTATAGAATTTACCTTGTTTTAGTTTTGGCAATAAATTCTAATACTAATAGTTATTAGGAAAGAAAAACAAATAAAAAGGAGAACTATAGCCTGGAAGCACTTTGAAATTAAAAGGAAACCTGGTCTTTATTTGGTGGATAGTGTTAGTGATAGAATATAGCATTAATGAACAACTCTGTTTTGCATCAGGCAGCGCAACGTTTTTGCTACAAACACAAATTAAAGTATTTGTTTCTAGTGCAGAAATCAATCGTATCAATTTGTCCTCAGAGGCTCTGTTTTCTCACTCTTCAGGGTGTCTGGCTGTTGGAAAAGAAAAAGCATTGATTTAAAACTCCATTCTGCAAGACTGTTAATTGTGGGAGTCGATGTTACAAGTCATCCCCGTGAAGCTAATGGAACTGCTTGTGCACAGAAGAATTAGAGCTGGCTGGGAATTTATTTTTATTCTTTCTTTCTTTTCCCCTGGAAACAATTTTTACATGGATACCGCAACTTCTGAGGAAGCAGATGAGGTTTTTACATTGAACTTTCAGTGAGTTGTCTTTTCACTGGCCAGGCTGGAAGAGAGCAAGAATAGGAGTTAGGGACTTGACTGTGCTCAGAAACACATGCAGCAGTACTTCTCTGAGGCACGTCCCCCTCAGGCTCTCAGCTGACGTGTTCTGCCTGTCATAAAACACTCAGTTATTCACAGGACTAGAGAAACAGAGATGAAGCACTCAGGATGCACATCTGAGACACCAGGGTCCTATGCTGAGGTACCCAGACAATACCTCTACATACGGTACAGCAGTTCTGCAGGGAGGAAGGCCTGAGAGGGGAAACTTCCACTCTGGTCTAATTTCCAGCCTAGAAATCTTTAGCAGATGCTCTGTCTTGCATCTCACATATTTAAAAAAAAAAAAAAAAAAAAAAAAAAAAAAAAAAAAAAAAAGGTACGTTTTCCAGGGGGAGAAGCGTTTCAACTGGCATATGCTTCTTTCACAGATTTGAAAGTGAAATTCCACACAGAAGCTTGGACTCAAAGGACAGCTTTTATCTTTCACTCTGTTTTGGTTTCGGCTGCCGCCGGCAACAAAAAGCGCCACGCGGCCGCCCCTCCCCCCCGCCAGCGTGCAGAGGAGAATGAAAAGAAAGAGGCAGAAACCAGTGGGTCGGGATAAGGGCAGTTAACAGAACAGCAAACAGAGGGAACAGTAACAACAACGGTACAAATAAGGAGCAAAACACAACAACGAACTGCACGACTCAGACAGCCGCTCTCCTGAATAGGACCGGCACCGCGCGCTCCCAAGCCGTGAGGGAGTCCCCGCCACGCCGCCCCCCCCCCGGAACCCAGCGTGACGTCACATGTTATGGAATACCGGGCTCTGTTTGGCCAGGTGGGGTCAGCCCCCACCCTCCGGCTGTGCCCCTTCCTGGAGTCCGGTGAAAATTAACCCTCTCCTGGCCAAACCCAGGACACACTCACAGCACACAGTCCAGCAAAGGTCTACACTTTAAGCTAACACTGCTGCCCTGGGTAAACTAGAGTTATGTGCCATTTCAGTAGGTGCAAGGTCAGGACATTCACATTCATCACTACAAGAAGTTCTGCTTGCTCCGTAAAAAAAAAAAAAAAATCAAAGTTTTAATGAAGAAGAAAATATCCCATTTCCTCCATGTTAACAGAATGACCAGAGCAGCAATGGGTTAAATCAACACTGTCAATACATTTTTCCATGCCTTTGTGGCAGGCACCTACTGCCAGACCACTACCCTTTAGCAGCTGGTTCTTCATAACATCTGAGATACTTTTTCATTGACAAGCCCAACTCTACTTTGCCTTCTGCTTACTAGTTCTCACTTCTTGCTTGGAAGGATTGTGATATTTAATATTTGACTGTAATCACATAAACAGACCCTTGTTCTTTACTGTTTGTCACTAAAGTTGTTGGGATTTATCTCCCATTTGCCTGCAAAAACAGCTTCATGCATAACCTACACAGAGATGTATGTAACGTTCCAATGCTGTAAGACTGTAACTGTAATTATGAATCACAGAAAAATTCAATTTAATAATGTATTACCATGTGCTGTCAGACAAGTTCATCTACCCTCATCAAGAACCAGTCCAAAGCACGTTTACTCTGAGATGTAGCACAACATTGAAAAGCCAGGTGTAACCTAATTTATTCAAACACCTGTACAGGTCCAGCCACAGAACTGAGAGCACGTCAGAGATCCCAAACCTTTCTCTGCTGCCCCAGCAAGTCCTGCAACCTGTGCTGATCCAGGTCTCTCAGCTAACATACTACCAGTGCCCAAGCCAGCCAGATTAAAACCAGGAAAATTCCAATATTGTCCTAAGTCCTACACGTGTATATAGACATATATAGACACATACATACACATGCACAGACTAGTAAGATCATTTTGGTTTTTTCTTGGGTTACCCACCCATGCAGGTAGCTACTGTTTAGTAGTGTTGGGGTTTTTTAGTAGTTACACTCACTTTCAAATATTTTTTATGGTTTAACATACTAAAGTTGAAAGGTCTCTTCATAGAATCATAGAAAGTTTTGGGTTGGAAGGGACCCCTAGAGGTCATCTAGTCCAACCCCCCCGCAGCGAGCAGGGACACCGCTAACTAGATCAGGTTTCTCAGAGCCCTGTCCAACCTGGTCTTGAATGTTTCCAGGGATGGGGCCTCCACTACCTCTCTGGGCAACCCGTTCCAGTCTTTCACAACCCTCATTGTGAAGAATTTCTTCCTTATATCCAGCCTAAACCTACCCTGTTTTAGTTTAAAACCATTACCCCTTGTCCTGTCACTGTTGTCTCTACTAAAAAGATTGTCCCCATCTTTCCTATAGGCTCCCTTTAAGTACTGAAAGGCTGCAATCAGGTCTCCCCAGAGCCTTCTCTTCTCCAGGCTGAACAAGCCCAACTCTCTCAGCCTGACCTCATAGGAGAGGTGCTCCAGCCCTTGGATCATTTTTGTAGCCCTCCTTTGGACCCGCTCCAACAGTTCCATGTCCTTCTTGTGCTGAGGGCTCCAGAGCTGAACGCAGTACTCAAGGTGAGGTCTCACCAGAGCAGAGTAGAGGGGCAGAATCACGTCTCTCGACCTGCTGGCCACGCTTCTCTTGATGCAGCCCAGGATACAATTGGCCCTCTGGGCTGCCAGCGCACATTGTCGGCTCATGTCCAGCCTTTCGTCTATCAGTACCCCCAAGTCCCTCTCAGCCAAGCTCTTCTACAAAATAGGATCCCCTGAGAAGACAAATGTTAAGGATTACCCTGCTGTTACTTTTAGGAGGCACTTCACAATTCAATGCTATGTTAGGGATGTGTGAGCCACTTCTGAAGCAAAGTATGTTTCTATAGACATGGCACAGTGTTACACAGTGATAAACTGAGTTCAATTCAAGAATCAGCATAACTTCCTCAGCAAGGTCTTGCATCTGTGTTAAATACAATCAAATTCCTGACAGGAGGAATAGGCAATTTTTATGACCATCACATACTTGTACTTGATACAGATGAGCTTTCCTATCAAAGCATGATGTAGAGAAAAAGGACTGATCTCATTAAAGCCAAGGACCTGAGAGAGATGCATTCAAGACTGCTCACATGGGACAGATTTGCTGTGGGACCCAGCCAACGGCAAAGTCTGTGCTTAAGATTCCCATTTCTAGAAAGCAGAAAAGTAGCTTTTTCATTTCTTCCAGGGATTTTGTGCAGATGAATACGTGTTACTTACAAGTGCCATGGAAGAATGTAAAATGGGATCCAAACAACAGCCTCAAGACGATGAGCATGATATTCATTCTTTTAAAGCAAGGATATTAAATCAGTCAAGCAGAAGTATATCATTAAACTATTTCTCTTTCCAAGGTTGTAAGCAAGATCATTCCGCTGAAGGTGACTTGTCAGGAACACATGTATTCTCTGTAAGCTACCGATCTCCATTTGCAGTTTGTTAGCTATTACGGATAAAAGAATCAAGGCATTTATGCCTCAAAATGTGGTATTTTCAATAACTGATCACAGAATCACCTACCTGTCAATTTTTTCCATCGTGCATTGAGAAGAAATAAGGTAAGATGAACAGGATTTCTCTTCTGTAATCTTACAGCACAGACATTTAAATCTGAGCCAGTCACTCAAGGCTTCCTCTAGGGTCCATGTTGTGAATACATGCCTTCTAGCATGTGATTCATCTCATCCAAAAGCAGACAACTAAAAACAGGTCAGAACTGCAGACTAGGAGGGTTTTTACTCCTGTTAACTGCAGCAGGAGGCTAGCACGAGCAGCATACCTAAAAAGGTCTATACAGTGTCCCATCGTGTATCAGATTTGTCTCGTTGTTTTGTGCAACCTGTCTTTATCTCATTTCTCTTGTAAGTCTATGGTCTTTTAGCATAGTCTAAAATAATAGTTTCCCAAAATGCAACATGTTTAGAAAAGATATTAAATGCAGATTACACCTTTTACCTCGTATGAGATGAATGTTTGTCATGCAAATTAATTGTACTAAAATTTTCTGGAGCTTGAGTTTGTCATACATAGCTAGGTAAAGAACAGAGAAAGTTTAAAAGCCATGCTGGTCTTTTTCTTCCTTCTGAAGTACTAAATGTTCCTGTTTCCACAAAAATATGCTGTTTCCTGAAGCCAGGTTATATAAGCTGTGGGAGAAGAAAATAATCTCTGGCATCCAAAATGACTTTCTTTCTGATAAATACATTCTATTCCAAGTTCTTCAAGAAAAATAAGTCTATGACTTCTCTTCACAGGGCTTATACCTGTATACACATCTCTGTATGTCCACCCCTCTGCAAGCAAAAGATTAAAAGCACAGCTTGTCCACGAGCACAACACTGAGGATTCACAGACTTGCTCAGAAATTTCATAAGCTACAAGAAGGTATCTACACAAGAATAAAGTTCTGTCAATAATAACTGTAAGTTATATGCTGATAGCTTTAAAAAAAACCAACATGTACATTTTGCTCATGAACACCGGATTTAAGAAAGCATTTGTGCCTTAAGCAGAGAAGAGCTTCCAGAAATCTGGATACATTTTCCTGATTTAACTTCAGTGATCAATAACATGTTTTCAGTAGAGGCACCTTGGGAACACCTACTTAATGAGCAATCACATCCACCACAAATACCCTCTTATGAGTGGTTACTTATAGACAATTACTTCTGAAATGAAAGACATGAGTAAAATTACATTTAAACCACTGCCATTAATACACCAGAGGACCTTAAAATGAACTGAAGAGGAAAGATATCGTATGTTTCTGTTGCTTTTTCACATGGCACTAATGGAAGAAAGCAAACAGAATTCTAATTACAGAGCAGTAGTACAGATTTGCGGTTTGTTTTTGTGGTCTTTTAAAGGATGAGAAAAAAAAAGTCCTCAAAGTGATGTTTTTAATCCATTTTAGAGTAGAACAGAGGAAGGGAATGGATCTGATTATTTTTATCTTTGATAAATTTCTAACTTCTCCTTTTATTGACAAACCTCTTCATAGGTCCAAGAGATCTTAAGAAGTTGTGAGCTTCCAAGAAAATGCAAGGTAACCTCCTCAAGGTCCGAGCTACATTTAAAATGACATTATCACTTTCTTCTAACACCTGGGCAGAAACAAATGAATATTATTTCAAGAAGAAACCCAGATTTCATCAGTAGGGGAGGTCCTGACATGTTCTTGACACCCTGGGCAGAGAAGCCACCGAGCATCTGGAGAAACCACTGAGCATCTGGAGATCATTTCCAGTGCACCCCAGATGTGCCCTGTGTGCTGCTTCTTGTACTGGGTGCAGCTGCCCAGGCGCTGGCAGCTGGGGTTGCAGGGGTGGCCTCTGCGAGGACAGGCCAGGGCTGCCCCGTGCCAGGCACAGACAGTACCAACAGACAAACTGCAAGGCACTGCTGAGCCCATCAGCAATATTTCAGGACTGCAGCCCATGGAGAGCCCATGCTGGATCAGGGGAAAAGTGTGAGGAGCAGCAGAGAGGAGCTGTTATGGACTCAGCCCAAGCCCCCATTCCTTACCTGTCTGCTGCAGTGCTTGGGATGCGGAGGGGCTAGAGGAGTCTGGAGTGAAGCCAGTGATGGGGAGGGGGAGACAGGTCTTGTTTCAGTGTTTGTTCTTTTATGTACCACTACCCGAACTAGGAATTACATGTTTATTTTAACTGACAATAAATTAAGTTAATTTTCACCACGTTGAATGTGTTTTGCCCGTGACTGTAATTGGTAAGCAACTTCCCTGTCTTTACCTCAACCCAGAAGCTTTCCTGTTCCTGCTCTTCCTATTTTCTCCCCTTGTCCTGCCGAGGGAGGAAAGTGAGAAGGCGGGTGGATGGGTTCTTGACTGCTAGACAAGGCTAACCCACCACATTTCTGTGCTGCTGGCTAAACAGGAGTTGTTACAAGGTAGAAATTTCCATCCATTAATCAAATTTAGGCCATCAGCATTCACTAATTTAGGATTTGGTCCTTTCAGTCTTCAGTAATAGGAGTGTTACACATTGAAGTCCACACACATAGACTGT
Organism: Opisthocomus hoazin; assembly: GCF_030867145.1. Classification (NCBI taxonomy): domain Eukaryota; kingdom Metazoa; phylum Chordata; class Aves; order Opisthocomiformes; family Opisthocomidae; genus Opisthocomus; species Opisthocomus hoazin. The sequence goes on along the minus strand of NC_134416.1, from coordinate 47,396,120 downwards.
GGTAAGACAGTACATACAGTACGCCGAACAAGTCCTGAATATCCAGCACCAAAGAAGAGAGGTAAAACAATGGCTTTACCACTAAAACTGCAGCCAGGCCACAGTTTAAGTTAAAAGTAATCTCAAAGAGGATTTATGTCAAGCAAGGATTACCAAAGCTTGAGAACACAGAGTTCACACATAATTTTTCTACAGTGAGTTAGAAGGGGTAATAGAGAAACCTGTTTGGGAATTTTCTACCTTTTTGCCTTCCACCAAAGGGGAATCCTGGAGCAGTCAGTGAGGTGGATTTGGCAGTAGCTCTGCTGTCAAAGCCATAACAGGATTCTTCATAGTCGTATCTGCTGTAAAACAAAAGCAAGAGGAAAACCTTTCTTCTTGGAAAGTGTCTTATTTTGGTGGTGTGTAGCCACATGATAATGTAACAAGGATTTAGACATCTTTTTTTTTTTTTTTAAGAACCCAGAGATCTGGTCCAGTATTTCATAAACATTTAGTCTCACTTGCATGCACACACACATACACAGGCCTCACTCATTTGTTGATCTCTAATTTCTTTCTCCTCTTGACAGAGCTCTGTAATAAATCAGGAAGAGCAACAGACAGAATTACCAAGAGAGATGAACTGGAAAAATGGATGATAGTGTTTACGTTCATAATTTACGTTGTTTGCAACTTCATTCAGAACTGCAGCCCGATAGCCAGTTACAGGCTGTTCAAGTGAGTTAGATAAAAGATTTTTATTATTTCTGTTGAACAGTCTCTCAGCTTGCCTGTGAATAAAAATATTTGTTTTGTTAAAAACTGTCAAATCCTCTCTAGGTGATGAACCATTTGTAGCTCTATCTGTCCACACTAATAAAAAGAGACTCCTGAACAGAAAACTTTTATCTGAATTGGTAGAACAGGAGCATCAGTGCTGGCACTTCTCAAGTTTGCAATACTGGAAAAGAATCTGTCCAGAAAAACAAATGCTAAACCTAATTTAATAAAACTGAAGAGAGGAAGAAAATAAATCTAAACACACACCTCAACTCGCTTTGCAGAGATAAAGAATTTCCAGACAGTTTCAACTAGCTTTCAAAATGCAGTTTTGAAATTTCTTACCAAGAAAAGTGAAATATTCCTAAGCACATACAGTACAATACCAAATAAATAGGTTTTCTGACAGTTTTTTCAAGCAAACAGATGAACTGGCCTATGAAAAGACGCAATAAGTTAAGTTAGATATTAAAACACTAACAAAATACAATTTGTCACAAAACATGGCAAGTTTTGATCTCAGCTTGTTCTAAAATGAAACTTTTTGGTTTTGTTTTGTTTTTTTTAAAAAGAGGTCAAGGGCAGCAAAAATCAAACCTGGAGAATACACTGCAGGCAGGATTTCTCAGAAACACCTGTGTTACAGAAACAACACACATCTCAAAGCTCACTAGCTGACTACCCTTGAAAAATATTTGTCATTTCCATTTTATTTTCTTGAAAAGTGAGACCGAAAAGTCTTTTGCCCCAAATGCCTTTGAGTAACTCCCACAGTTCCTGCTTATTTCCCCAGCCAAGCCACAGAAGAGGCACACAGTCAAGGTATTCTGCTTCCTCTGCAGTGCGGCTGCAATACAACTCTCGAAAATCTCCATTTCAGTTCTCTTAGGGGGAAAAAAAAAAGCCAATATTTTCAAACAAAGTTTCAGTTTTGGCACATATGCATTACTACAGAGCGTTTCAGCAGAAAAATTTAAATCAGTTCCACTTTTCAGTTCTCACAGCTGAGGAAAAATGTCCTCCCCTGACTGGCAGGGAGGCTCCTAGGGTCCCCTCAACCTGCTACCATCTTTCCACCCAGCATGGAAGGGACAGGCACATGGACTCTAACCCTCTTCTTTGCAAAATATGCCTGGTTTCTCAGCAATTTATGGACTCTGAAACTGCTCCCTTAACTTTTAGCCCCAGACCCATGATCTGCAGCAGTGGGAATATATGAGGCTCTTGTTCACAATAAGCCATATATTTCAGTCCATTTCTTCTGCCTACAGATGTGCCATCCCTTTCTTGCCCCTTAGGGATTGTTCCATGCCCATATTATTCTTTTTCAACTATAGGTCAAGTCATAAACGAAATCTTTTCACTTTCTAGAGAGTCACTTCTTAGAGAAATTTTACAACAAAATAGCCTCACCATTCAGCCACCTAGAATATGAGCAGTGATGGGACCTAAACAGGTCTTTGCTATCCATACAGTCTATACTTTGTTTTGCATAACACTTTCTATCACAAAGGAGATCAGTTTGTTTCAGCTATAATCACAGAATCACAGAATCACAGAATCACAGAATAGTAGGGGTTGGAAGGGACCTCTGTGGGTCATCTAGTCCAACCCCCCTGCCGAAGCAGGGTCACCTACAGTAGGCTGCACAGGATCTTGTCCAGGCGGGTCTTGAATATCTCCAGAGAAGGAGACTCCACAACCTCCCTGGGCAGCCTGTTCCAGTGCTCCGTCACCCTCAGAGGGAAGAAGTTCTTCCTAATGTTCAGACGGAACTTCCTGTGCTTCAGTTTGTGCCCATTGCCCCTTGTCCTGTCACTGGGCACCACTGAAAAGAGCTTGGCCCCATCCTCCTGACACCCACCCTTCAGATATTTGTAGGCATTTATAAGGTCCCCTCGCAGCCTTCTCTTCTTCAGGCTGAACAAGCCCAGTTCCCTCAACCTCTCCTCGTAGGGGAGATGCTCCAGTCCCCTCACCATCCTTGTAGCCCTCCGCTGGACTCTCTCCAGTAGCTCTTCATCTTTCTTGAACTGGGGAGCCCACAACTGGACACAGTACTCCAGATGAGGCCTCACCAGGGCAGTGTAGAGCGGAAGGAGAACCTCCCTCTTCCTGCTGGCCACACTCTTCTTGATGCACCCCAGGATCCCATTGGCTTTCTTGGCAGCCAGGGCACACTGTTGGCTCATGGTTAACCTGTCGTCCACCAGGACACCCAGGTCCCTCTCCGCAGAGCTGCTCTCCAGCAGGTCCACCCCAAGCCTGTAATGGTGCATGAGGTTGTTCCTCCCCAGGTGCAGGACTCTGCACTTGCCCTTGTTGAACCTCATCAGGTTCCTCTCTGCCCAGCTTTCCAGCCTATCCAGGTCACGCTGAATGGCAGCACAGCCTTCTGGTGTATCTACCACACCTCCCAGTTTGGTGTCATCAGCAAACTTGCTGAGGGTACCTTCTAACTCTTCATCCAGGTCGTTGATGAAGAAGTTAAACAAGACTGGGCCCAGTACTGACCCCTGAGGGACAGCACTTGTCACCAGCCTCCAACTAGACTCAGCGCCGCTGATGACAACCCTCTGAGTTCTGCCATTCAGCCAGTTCTCTATCCACTTCACCGACCACTCATCCAGCCCACACTTCCTCAGCTTCCCTAGGAGGATATCATGGGAGACTGTGTTGAAAGCCTTGCTCATAAATCTGTAATAAAGGACTCAGTCAAGTTGTGAAAATGCCATGCTAGCTACAATGATTCCAAACCTACATGCACTCCCAGCTCTGGCATTCAGTAGATAGGGAGTTTGTAACATCTCTCATGCAACTGTGCAACTACTCTATTGACAAAATTTGATCTTTTTGTCCAGAGACATCCTGAAGGATGTTCAAAACTGTGCGAATTGAAGATATCCAAGACTTGGAAGAGGGCTGTAAACAGAAATGGAGAAGTGATTAGGTGAACACAACTCCTTCTTCATTTACTGAGAACTCATTCTTGCAAAGCATTTTCTCACAAGCCTAAACAGCAGGCTGAATGCTAACTCTCGGATCTCTTTTTATTGGTCACACAGCACACAAGGAAAAGCTCAGATACTCTACATAAAAGCATGATACATTTTCCTTCCCTTACAGAGCAATACAAAACCTACCCATGCTCCAAAACCTGTAGCTCTGAATGATCAAATGTAGCAAATAGCCAACTGTCCTAAAGCATCTTCCCTAAAGCCCCTCTTCAGTGACCAAAAGCTTGCCCTAAATTTCAGTCCCCTGTAACAACTACGCAGCAGAGTCCTATATACTACTTATCTAGGGAAAACATATTGCATAGTGCACATTCCTGCCTCACGCTCTTATTAAAGGAGTGAAAATATAGCTGCAGTCATGCCCTAGAGACCCTTTAATTTGCATTTTTTCCTCGTAGAATCTTCTTGACTTACCTGCATGACCAAGTTATCTGAAACTTGAGGTGATATGGTGAACTCTTCCTCAAAATTGCTTTTAGAAACTGTCAGAACCCTTGATTTACCCTATAACGAAGTACCTAGTATGCTAAATACAACCAACAATTTAGAACAAAATTCTGGATGTGGGGTGAAAACTTACTTTTCCTCCATTCAGAGGAATGCGCTTCAGCATACAGTTTTTTCAGGTCACAAATAGAATACACTTGCCAAAGCAAAGCTTCTAAACAAATGTTTTCTATATACTAGTATGATTTCAAAGATTTTAATGTTCATCTTATACTTTGAGGTCAGATTATGATCCTTTCTGTATAAGAAATATATACTTTACATCTCTCTCTTCACTTCTATTTTTACATAAAATACCTCATAGATTGACTTCAAAATTTGACTTTAAAAAGTAGAGTTCATACTGCAGTGCATTAGCTATTCTTGGGGGTTTTCCAGACGAGGATTAAAATTTTAGCATTGTTCAAATTTGGAAAATATCTCTTAGTTTTTCACCAAGCCAGAATCAAAGTTACGAGATACTAGAATTTGAATGCAGTCCCCTTCAGACTTGGATATAAAGGACTTATTTCTAGCTTATACCTATGCTTAAGAGGCACAAAATTGAAGCATGTACGTAGTCAAGACAAAAGCATCTCTTTTGTGCTTACCTCAATTTTAAGATTTAGGAGCCTGCTAAAGTAAACAGTGCCTGTAGTAGCAAGCACAATTTACTGTTTATGATAAAGGAAAAAATACAAACAGGTACAGAAAACAGTTTTGATTTATCTTTTCTCCTCCCCTTTATTTCGGTCAGCACACGCTGCAGCCTTCAACCTGTTCGAGCTCCATTTCTTTAGGGGATGACATTCGGATTGTGCTGGTAATTAGCCTGGGGAGGCAAAGACTAATGACCCCAATTACCACTGGAGACACAGCTGGAGAGTCTTAAAAGCTAAAGCTTATCAGAGTGTGTGTGGGGGTGGAGGGTGTTAAAATACAACCAGAACATCTTTCCTTAAGCTAAGACATCTAAATAGGGTTGCATTGTTCTTGCTATGTGTCATAAATTGAAGTTCTCATTTAGGAAAAAGGGGGTTTTTTGCATCCAAAATGAAGAGATTTTTTTAAGCAATCCAAATGTTTGAGATGGGCTGATGAGAAGGAGAATTTCTGAGAAACATAAGCACCATATTAAAAATGGCCACATGTATTCAAAAGCACTTTTCACTTTTGTAACTGTATAGCCTTGTATAGAGTATTTCCACAACTAGTAACAGATCGCATTCTTGTACTGGGTTTTGCAAGGCTTCTGGACTGCTACATCTGAGCTTTTCTTCACCTGCCTATAGCTTTGTTTTACTCAGTTTAGCTGTGACAGGCGTCTCTCCAGCTGGCTTGACATCTGCAGCTAACCTGTTTTACTCGTGTTTGTTGTATGGTTGTATGGTACAAACCTAGTTTTATACAGATAGCAGTAACAAGCAGCTGTTGTTGGCAGAACAAGACATTCATGATTCTCACACAGTGCCATAGTGCAGAGAAATGCATCACTGGTATGAGAGCAGAAGCCCCGAGAAGTGGGGACGCAGGAGATGGCGTAGGTGAATATTGACAAGGGATGGTAAGAGAAGGGGAAATCCCAGAGTTGTGCACAGCTCTCTATAATCTGTTGAAAAACAAAAATAAACCAAACAACCAAAGACAACCTGGAGCCGGACAGAGCTGGTCTTTGGGGTAAAAAAGAAGAGAGAAATAGCATCTAATGTATGAAAGAGTACCAAATATGGTAAATCTAGATATAATCTGGAGCTGCACAGCAATGAAGAAAAAGGACAGTATAGGAGTGTTAACAAACATACACATGGTGGATCCCAAGTGGATGATGGAATAGGAAACCAGCAACATGAACATCATATTCCTGCTGGTGAAAGACTCCAGCTACTGGTGACGTGCCACAACATCTCTCCACACAGCAAACACTAGACAGAAGCCACTGACCTTTGCACCCACGGAGTAGGGGAAAGGTGAGCATAACCCCAGGAAGAGGGTAGAAATGTGTGTTGCAGTTTTAATAGTATTATTACTACTATTGTGACACCTTCTGTATCAGTACTCTGGTTACACTATTCTTTGTTTTCTGGACAATTAGATGCAGGCTAATGATGGTGCTTGAACTAGACTACTAATATTTCCACTATGCTTACACTATGTTTTGGGTTTACAGATAGATATAAATACATGTGTATGCCATATATTTTTATTTTTATATTTATTTATAAGGTGTGCTTCTATTGCACATAAATAAGATTTTGAGCATACCACTTCACAGCTTATGAAAACACTACAGCTTAATTCCTTACTGATAGCTGTTTGCTTCACAACACACCTCATGACAGTTTAAATCAGCCAACTCTCAGCAACATTACATCTCTATTATTGTTGCACTGTTGGACACCTTGTCTTTCTGACCATCCAAAACGGATGTCTTGCCCTTCTGACCTCCTGCAAAGAGGTCCAGGAACACAGAGTGCAAGAGCTGTCTGGTAGGACAGAGCTTGCAGCAGCTCTTCAAGGCTGGCACTCTCTGCCTCTTGTAATTTTAGGCTGGAAAGCTGGGCAGAGAGGAACCTGATGAGGTTCAACAAGGGCAAGTGCAGGGTCCTGCACCTGGGGAGGAACAACCTCATGCACCAGTACAGGCTTGGGGTGGACCTGCTGGAGAGCAGCTCTGCAGAGAGGGACCTGGGTGTCCTGGTGGACGACAGGTTAACCATGAGCCAGCAGTGTGCCCTGGCTGCCAAGAAAGCCAATGGGATCCTGGGGTGCATCAAGAAGAGTGTGGCCAGCAGGACAAGGGAGGTTCTCCTTCCCCTCTACACTGCCCTGGTGAGGCCTCATCTGGAGTACTGTGTCCAGTTGTGGGCTCCCCAGTTCAAGAAGGATGAAGAGCTACTGGAGAGAGTCCAGCGGAGGGCTACAAGGATGGTGAGGGGACTGGAGCATCTCCACTACGAGGAGAGGTTGAGGGAACTGGGCTTGTTCAGCCTGAAGAAGAGAAGGCTGCGAGGGGACCTTATAAATGCCTACAAATATCTGAAGGGTGGGTGTCAGGAGGATGGGGCCAAGCTCTTTTCAGTGGTGCCCAGTGACAGGACAAGGGGCAATGGGCACAAACTGAGGCACAGGAAGTTCCGTCTGAACATGAGGAGGAACTTCTTCCCTCTGAGGGTGACGGAGCACTGGAACAGGCTGCCCAGGGAGGTTGTGGAGTCTCCTTCTCTGGAGATATTCAAGACCCGCCTGGACAAGATCCTGTGCAGCCTACTGTAGGTGACCCTGCTTCGGCAGGGGGGTTGGACTAGATGACCCACAGAGGTCCCTTCCAACCCCTACTATTCTGTGATTCTGTGATTCTGTGATTCTGTAATTTCATACTTAGAAATATCAGAAGAGTTATAACAAAAGTATTAGCAGAAATTATTCACAAAACTCTGTAGTAAAGAGTAAGATGGGATTCCATTTTCTCTGAGAACATGACTATTTTCAAAAAGAAAACAAGCAGCCTGCTTGACATATCATAATGGAAATCTAGATATAAAGTTATGTGAACTTGTATGGGACTACAGTCTAAAATATCTCTGCTTAATTATACACCACATTATCTATTCATATTCTTCTAAGCACAGGGGAGTTTTCCTCCCCAGAATTCAGTCCAGCTGTATGTTTTGCTTCTGTTTCTGCAGAATTTCTGAATGTCCTGTGCAAACAGGCACTAGCCCTGCCCAGTCCGGGAGCGCGGTGAATACAAGTTCTTCTCAGGCCCACCACGCACGTAAATTTGTGATGTACAAGAGATGCTCTCCATTGTGATTAGAAGAAAGATTACTCCAAGCCCAGAGCAACGGTGAGCTCTGCATGTCCTAAACCCAGGCACAATGACCAGTTGTGTAGCATGTAGCTCACAGAATCCCAGAATGGTAGGGGTTGGAAGGGTCCTCTGTGGGTCATACAGTCCAACCCCCCTGCCGAAGCAGGGTCACCTACAGTAGGCTGCACAGGATCTTGTCCAGGCGGGTCTTGAATATCTCCAGAGAAGGAGACTCCACAACCTCCCTGGGCAGCCTATTCCAGTGCTCCGTCACCCTCAGAGGGAAGAAGTTCTTCCTAATGTTCAGACGGAACTTCCTGTGCTTCAGTTTGTGCCCATTGCCCCTTGTCCTGTCACTGGGCATCACTGAAAAGAGTCTGGCTCCATCCTCCTGACACCCACCCTTCAGATATTTATAAGCATTTATTAGGTCCCCTCACAGCCTTCTCTTCTTCAGGCTAAACAAGCCCAGCTCCCTCAGCCTTTCCTCACAGGAGAGATGCTCCAGTCTCCTCATCATCTTTGTAGCCCTCCACTGGACTCTCTCCAGTAGCTCTTCATCTTTCTTGAAGTGGGAAGCCCAGAACTGTACACAGTACTCCAGATGGGGCCTCACTAGGGCAGAGTAGAGGGGAAGGAGAACCTCCTTCAATCTGCTGGCTACACAACTCTTGATGCACCCCAGGATCCCATTGGCCTTCTTGGCAGCCAGGGCACACTGCTGGCTCGTGGTCAACCTGTTGTCCGCCAGGACACCCAGGTCTCTCTCTGCAGAGCTGCTCTCCAGCTCCATTTTAAACCTCTGTTGGGAAAGCTGCTTTTGGGAGATGGGCTCTGTCATGGTTCCCAGGCTGTGGTAGGGTACAAATGTGGAGGACTGCAACATCTTTCTAGATGTATTTTTTATTTTGCTACCAGAAGTATAATATTCCTTTGAAACATTACGCTAGTTACATTGTCTGTAATGAGGCCTTTCATGGGTGAGAATTGCACACAGAGTGTGCACAAATATGAGCAATATTAGGGGCTTTGTCTTTTAAAGATAAGAGAACTTGAAGATATACCATAGTAACAATTTGATAAGCTTTCCTCTTTACACTTGATGAAACAGTAATAATCCATTTCAAGACCCAGAAAAACATTACAAATAGACAGCTACCTTTTTATTTTCCTTTTGGAGACAGGCTTTCTCCAAGTATTAATATACTTTTTGGCTCACTGAACTTGAAGTATTTTCTGTGAATAAATGGACCTTGTACATGTGTAGTTTTATAGTTACATGTATGTTGAGTCTGATCAATCCTGCTGATCACAACCACACTGTGATGGCCAAAGCTATTAACAAATTAAAAACACACCATCCAGCCTTGTCCTGAGTCTGAATTAACGTCTCTAGGAACAAAGGCATAGCAAGTAAGCAAAACAGCTAGGCTAAATATTGTACACCTGCTAGACCAACACAAGAATGGGGAAAAAAAAATCGTATTTAATTTAGTTTTCTCCTCTGCATTGGATTGGATTCACATGGTCACCTAAGGATAAAATGTTAGAAAACATTCAGACTTACAAATCTGCACATGCAGAAGTAAAAAAGTTAGCTAATGCATTCCTAGGAGTACACATTCTTCCTAATCTCTCCAATTTTTCCTGCAACACAGCCCCTTGGCCAGTACTGTAAAAGCTTCTTCGTTTCATGCAGATGAACTGCTCATTAGCACAGTAGTTGACAGCATTGCATAAGGCAGCACACACACTGTGTTGGAGCTGAAGATAAGAAAGAAAATGAAAGCAGTAATTTTCTTTTGCTCAGGCTTTTTTTCCACTTTGATGTGATTGTTAGAATGCACTTAGTAATTTGATAGCATTCTTTTTTCCCCAGTCAAGTTCCAGCAGTACTTTAACAGAGCCCCAGGGTGCCTGTCACTCTCTGACATCTGTTACAGTTGAAGGCCATCAGCTGGCTTTGCATGTCAAAAACAAATTCTCAGTGGGTTCTGCAATTTCTCTGCCCTGTTGCTGTGCAGCAAAGTAGTATCTATTGATCACTGACTGGAACTGTGGTAGGTCAACAATTACTGCTGATGGGAGCTCTCCTCTGCCTCAGTGTAGCAGCATGCATTTATGTTGCTCTAAATGAGCAGGTGGAGGGGAGGGTTCTTGGGTAGATGAGACAAGGAAAGGCTCTGCCCCTGAGAAGTACTTTTATAAACAAAGCAACTTTAAAGCACTTAATCATGTGAAAATAAAATCGCAATATCTAACACAGAGGATCCATCTGGCACAGAAAAAAAAAAAAAAAAGGCCAGGAAAATGGAAACTTACACAAGACTAAATTAAACATCTACATTAAAAAGTCAGAGATAATGAACTATTCCTAAACTCTCTCAGTACACCATCCTACATCCAATGTTTCAAATACAATTAAATTACTTATTAAAGTACTAATATATTCTGAGAAGTACTAAAATACTTTCTGCTTACAAATGAAGCTATTTTAGACTATGTTTCTTTCCTTCCCTTTTACAACATGATAAGATTTTGCAACTTCAATCAATTCAGTTCCACAGTACAGTAAAAAAATTACCATGCTAATTGTAGGTGGGAGAATTGTGGGTGACTGCACACTTTTAAACAGTGCTACACAGATTCAGGCACTTGGGGTTTTTTTAAGAGAAAATAGAGAGCATGAAATTCAAGCCAGAAATTTGGCAGTGATGTGGAATAACACATTACTTTGTATCAGACAAGGTAATACATAAATGTCAAGTTGGTATCACTGCCCAGAGGCCTTGGTATTATGGCGATTAGATTTCCCAAACAAAGATCTTGTTTCAACCTTGATTACTGAGACAGAGGGCAAATGGCCACCGGCAAGTACCTTGAATGAATGCAGTTAGTGAAACTTCACTGTCAAGCCTGTCGGAGAATTAACAAATCTGATTTCTATCTTTCCATCTCCTTCACTCTGGAAAGAAACGCCGTTTAAAGCACATGCTCTATGAACCATGCCAAATGTACTTCTGCCAGCAACAGGACTGGGAAAGTGGCTCTCAGGTTCCCTAGGCCAGCTCACACACGGTTCCGTGTCTCTGCCCAGCAGGACTGACGTCTCTGTTTCTCAGCCCCAATGCCCCCTGGCAGGAGGCTCCTCTCCTGCCTGGCTGCAGGACCACCAGTGCTGGGACCTGCTGCCTAGGGCAGGAGGTCCACAGAGGTTAGGGTTCCCTCACCTTCCCCCCATCTCCACATCTCGAAAATAAATTTGAACTCACAGGAAAATGCACGTCCTCTCCTCTCTGAGCAGAAATGATACTTTGCCTCTGAAGTAACCCGTAACACACCTTATACTGGTACATTTGGGAAAGGGATATGAAGAAGCCCTGTCTTAATCTTGTAAGCTGCTCATGAACAGAGCAGAGATACTCAGTCTACCACATTCCTGTTTGCACCAACTTCTTTACCCATTTTGACATGAAAAGGAGACTAAAGAACAAACACACAGAGACTGAGACTTTCTTCTACAAACAGAAAACTCCCTTCATCCGGAGAACAGACTCTGTCGCTCTTACCGTGACACATCAAGGGCGCATTTGCTTCATGACACCTCAACAGAGAGCAGGGATGGAGAGGAGGAGGGGTTAGTCACTGGTGGGTTTCCATCAACAAGCAAGAAAATATTAACCAGAAATATATGTAAATAGAAAAAAATACATTAAAAAAAAATTACAGCAGACAGTTTTAAAGTTGAAGGCTGCACTTGAACTATCAGCAATGCCTAGAATATAACAGGACAAACAAGTGCTAAAATCAAATTTGAAATTTATGAAAATGCAAACAAGAGTCATTTGAATTATTCCCACCAGTGTGACCTAGGCAAGGGGACTAAAGCATTTCTAATACTGCCTCTTTTCACTAATTACAATGACTCTACAAGGAATTAAACCGTGGTAATAGTCTTGCCGCTTTCAAACAAAGAACATGATTTAGAACTAGTAATAAGAAAGAAAGTAAGACTGAATTACAAATGAAGTGGAATGAAAAGGTTTGTGGACTCAGTCATACTCAAACAAATAGTTGGTAATAACGATTATACTTAAGATGCTCTCTTTTGGAACAATAGCAACATTGTGCTTCCTCTGCATTGCTTAAAACTTTGAAAGTGTAGAAAGCACAGCAGGGGTATAAACTTCTTTCTTTTAGATATATATCTATTTGTTTCATATTCAGTGATTCTAAACCATCATTGAACATATAAAAATCTCTTTTCTGCATCTCTATGAAAACTGTTTTCCCTTCCTATGTTTCAAAGGACACAGCAAAGTACAAGTACTTGGCATACAGCTCTAGCACTGATATACCAGCAGCATCAGTCACAGCAAGTCCAATTACATGAGCATAAACCAAGTCAAAGGCAGACACACACAGTGTACTCAATCAACTGATAAATCGTTCAGACTGCAGTTTTCCTCTTTTGCTCCAGTTATTTCTGAAATAGGTTTTCCATGTGCAACCACAAACACTGTTTTTGCAGCCTCTGATTATAATCTCCTCATGCATTTCTGCTTCCAGACTCTGGTTCTTCTAATTCACTACCATCTCTCCAGTATATAAATGCTTCAGTTTAGCCTAATCTGGTTTTCTTAACAAAATTTCATTGCTTTCTTTGTCAAGCCTTAACTCTGGATATCACAGGAATCTACCACAGCAGATTTGCTGCACTTCTATTTACGTTGTTGTCCTCCAGTATCATTATCTCTCAGCAATTTCAGTTCACTCTGAGAATCTTCTCTATTTTCCACCTCCTTCTGAAGCTCTTTATAAATCTCACTTTTATGTGCTTTGAGGCTTAGGGGGTGTGAGGAAGGGAGTGTTTTTTGGGGGTATTTGTCATTTTTTAAATCTTGTTCAGTTTATCTTACTCAACTCTCTCTTGACCAGACAAATAAAAAGCAAGCAGTCAAGTAACACTGGAAACGTTTTCAATGTTGTTGTTGTTAACAACATTGTAACTCATTCTTTCATTCAGTTTGTTTCTTCCTTTTATTTCTTCCCGGCACCCAGCAGCACGATGCATGCTGGCTCACCCGCAGTTTCAGATCTATCTGGTGAGAATCTGCAATAATGAAAGAAAGGCTCAAAATTCTTCTTCCTTTGCCATTACTATGTAAAAACATGTGCAATGTAATCAGCAACACAGAATTTTAAAATGTTGTTAATGACTTTTTATTTTAGCCTTTACTTGGGCACTTCTTTTAACAGTATAAACCAAGTCTAGTCACTTCATTAAGAATTTCAAAACATATAAATAAAAGCTATGGTTTCATATGCTCACATAATAATACCCTGATAGCAGATCTATTTATTTTATTTAGGTGTCATTTCTAGACTATTATTTCTATTTTCTTTGCCCACCTTTTGACTGATTAAGAGAATTGACAGGTTATGTAAGTGGAAGCCTTCTGAACAGTGTAAAAAACCACGAGACTTCTCACTGACAGTAACAGCTAAGCAGGGACAGAAAAAGCATAAGCTCTGCAAACGTTAAATTGCTGTATGAAAATGGGTTCTGTACAAATACTAGCCAAGTTTCCCATTTAGCACCCTAATGAGCAAAAAGAAGGAATTTGAAAAATCAAATTCTTATCAGTCAGGAAATCTGCATAATATGCATTTTTAGGTCTCTATTTAGGTATTGCAAAGAACGACTGTATGGACTAATGCTGCTAATCCTACTTGAGACCACAAACATAATGAGACAGTTTAAAGAAGCCGGGGGATAAGCTATGCTCTTCTGTGTGATGTTGAATTTCATGAATAAAAAGGAACAAGAATAACGATTAACGGTCTTTGTAAAAATAGCAGAAATACTCCTAAGAAAGGAAAATAAATTGAAATTGCACAAAGTGCATGCCACAAAGTATATTAAAGTATGTCTGGAAAGAAGTAAAAATTATATTTAAATTGGATAAATGCAGCTTACCTTGCTCAGTTTAAATTTCAATGCAGTTCCAAATCAGTCAGATAATTTAAAATGAAGAAGAATAAAGGAGTGTGTTTCTGTTTCACTGGCTAAATTCAAAGCAAATTTTGCTGAACTACTGCAATTATTCTTTTTACTATTTAATTTGATACCATGCTTTCTCCAACGAATTATCAGAAAAGTTGGACAGATGTAGTTCAATGGAAATTATGCTGGTACCAGTAGCTCACATTCAAACAGAATGTAGGAACCAGCAAGTGGAACACTTCATTCCTGGATGGCGCTATTAGTTGGCATAAAGTTTTTGCTCAGAGATACTCAGGATCTCACAGTTCCTCTGATGAGTCATTCTGGTGATTTAAGATTTTATTTTCTCCGGACACCTGGCAGACATCTGGCTTGTGCTAAAGACGATCATCTATACCCCAGCTACCCCAATTGCTAGACTGAAATTTAGGGCAAATAGTCAAAAATGGGTTTTGCTGGTGAGCCTGAGGTATAGAGATGACCACTTTGGCCAGTTCAAGCTGCCATAGCTCAATCAATCAGGCATTGCCTGTGAGGGACCTGGATCTTTGCTGGCCAAATCTCTAGAGACAGCATCTGCTGTGGTGGCACACACAGCACTTTTCTTTCCTGGACCTTATGCTTTAGTAGAGTGTGACATGTTAATCATGGCTGCTGTCAGCAGATTAAATAAAAAGAGGAAGATATAAGAGTTCCTCAGAAATTTTTAATATTTTATTTTTAAACATCATTTTTACTAATAGGACTATATTTTATGTAGAACAAGTAAAATTCTAGTATATTTTTATTTGGGATCCAATATGACTTCTACTAGACTGACAAAGTTTCCATTTGACTCAACAGAAGAGGCCTTAATCCAATAAGTGGTGTTTTTTTTTTCTTTTTTATCTTTTTTTTTTTCCTTTTTGGAGAATAACCTGTAATTTTTAAACACCCTTAGGAGACTGTCTCTCTTGCATACGGTTCTGCAAGAAAACTGATTTTCCAAACTAGCTGCTAAGTCAGTCCTATCAATTTTTTTTTAAATTCAAGTTGAAAGGAAAAGCAATTCTTTTCCCCTCACTAAATTAAAACATTTTTAAAAAATGGACATGAAATGAGGCAATTTCTTGTATCATCAAAGTCAAATGTTATGTCACAGCTCTGAATTGTATCTCTTGTCAAAAGTACAAAAGAGTTACTTGTTTCTAGGGATGCGCTGTGTACAAGATCTTCCTAAATACCCCAAGAAAACAGTCCATGCTGAAGCCTTGCAAATCTACTTTTTAATCCCTTGTCCTTATTAATCCATTCAGTCCAGTAATTCACCTTCTTCTTGATGGACTGCTATGAACGATTAAGGTAATTATTGTGACAGTGTTACTTTCATGCAGACCCACAGCCTTTGGCTTTTATTCTCTTCATTCCAAATGACTGATAAATTTTCCTCTCTTTCTCTTTTTATTTTAATATATGCAACCATTTTTTTCCTGAAACTTCTTTTAGAATTGCTTATTAAGACACAATTTTTCCACAAAGGGACATTTCAGAAAATTGAACCTTCAGTTTTTATATGCTCCTATCCTTAGATAATTCCCACTGTCAGCCTAAACACATAAATTGCAATCTACACTCGTGGCTACTAAAATTACAGACTTCAGTCCAACAGATTTTCAAATTAAATTCTCCACAGTAAACTTCAGTGTCCTTCTTATTTTGCTTCCACAGTCCTCCCCTACAAGACCGATGGTTGAGTCTGTTTTAAGAACGTGAATCTGAAAAGACCGACAGAGTAACTTCAGTTGCAGATAGAGACGTGGCCCTCTGCGTTGCGTGTGTACACAAACCAGTCATTTGCTCTTCGGTATGCAGATTTGAGGAGTCTGACATCACATACTGTCCCAAAATCAGCATCAGGCTCTAAAAAGACCATCAAAAACGCCACAAGGAGTAAATAAGGAGAACAGCAAAGACTTACTGCATTTGGCCTTGCTGAAAACAAACGGAGGCATAGCAGAGTCTGTAAGAAAAGATTCCCCACTTCAAATGAAATACGGCACTAAATAAAAAGCTCTGAAATAGAAGTCAATTTTGCACAGACAGCACTGATAACGGCGGACTTCAGGGCTTACCCCCTTACAGAAATTAAAGGAACAGAACCAGCAGTGTCCTCTGCATGTCCTTCCTTTGCTTTTTTCTGTACCTTCCAGTCCTACTTATCACCATCTAGAAAAAAGAAAAGATCAATTTGGAGGCAATTGCTGCAAGCCCTACCCAAACTTTTCCGTGATCTGTGAGTACACTAGGTATTACCTCAGGCTTTAAGCTGCACTGTTACTCAAAGCTGGAATGAATTATTGGGCGTTAACAC
Source organism: Opisthocomus hoazin (assembly GCF_030867145.1). Taxonomy (NCBI): domain Eukaryota; kingdom Metazoa; phylum Chordata; class Aves; order Opisthocomiformes; family Opisthocomidae; genus Opisthocomus; species Opisthocomus hoazin. The sequence goes on along the minus strand of NC_134416.1, from coordinate 47,379,687 downwards.
CATTACAGTAACAAACACCAATGAGATCTGTATGTACACAAATCTTTTTTGATCACGTCCCATTAAGTGAAAGATGTGAGCTTAGAAAAATTTGTACGTGATTTTTTCCATTATTATTCAAAAAAAGAAAAAGAACAAAATACTGGAAATATTTTACAAACCAGTGAATCAATTCAAGATTTGAATGCACACACTTCTAATAGTTTTAATAGTCCTCTCTTTCTCCATTATTGACCATGAACTTATTAACTCTATTCCTTGTAAACTGTTAAAGAACTTCTACTGATACCTGCTTCATATGCTTAGAAATCTTGCCTTTATATACAAAAAATGAAAAAGCTTATATTATATTTTAAAAAACATTTTAAGAATACAATCCCTTCACAACTACTATCCAACTCCATCTCTTTATCATGAGATAATTATCAAAATAACTTCTCCTTTAGTCTTTTGTTGAGCCTCAGAGGAAGGCTTGCCCCATGGACCCACCAGTAACACCCCAGTGAACGTCCCCACCAGAACCTGTGCCTGCAGCCACCCAGAAGCCCATCTGCAGCACCACCTACCCCAACCCTCCAACGTGTTTGTAGCCACTAAGACAGCACCAGCACCCTCCGTGGTGCCTTCTATTCAATGAATTTCAATTTAGAAAAACCAAAACCAAACCCAACTAAACCACTTTATCTCGGTTTTGCAGAAGAGGAAGAGGTGTGCATATACTGTCATTTGCCATCAGCTGTAGTGGGTGATAATTACACAGTCATCACCTAAGTCTAGAAGCTAACTGAGAAACATGAAATAGGAAGTCCTGTAGGATCACATCAACAATGCAGTTAGTACAAGATTTGTCTATGACTGGACAAGCATTACAAAAAAAAAAGGAAAAACTAATAATAGATACATTTAGAATACTTATAGATAGTTAGAATATTTGTAATGTTTATTTAGACACTGGATAACAGCTTGATACACGAAGTTTTCTCCCCTTCTTATGCCAGAAAGCAGCTCGCTCACCTCAAAATGACTATACAAATTATTCTGAGAAGATTTATGTCATTTATATACTCCATGAACCTATCTTCACCTCTACCCAGTAACAAAGTCAGTATCAAGAAAAGTACTGACAAAGAAACTTATTAAATAGTGAATTCATAACAACATAACATTGATAGTCAGAAACTGAGAAGTTTATAGTTTTATAGATCATTACCAGCTGGCATGGTAACTCACAATTTTTGAATGAAGCTCTGAAATAAGACTCTTTAAGTAATTTCCAGTGAACTACATAAAAATGAAAATAAACTGCACTTCTCCCTATTCTCTACAATAAAATCTCAGTTTAATTTTGTGGAACACAAATATACATAAAAGAAAGAGAGAGTAAAAATGCAATACATTGTCCTGTAAGCATAGTTAAATCAGAAAGTTTTGCTAAAATATTTTCCTTTCATCATGAAAGTATTGTTTTGCAAAGCCCTGAGATTCCTCTGCTATCCATCTCTCCTCGCATATTTTACATGAGACTTTTCTGGCTGCATATTGCAAAAGGAAATGTGTCATTAAATTCTTTTCAAAGTGACTTTGCTGAGCTTGTTGGAAGTATTTTCCGTGCTATTCATGAATGACAGGCTGCGCGTCCCAGGCATCAGCTGTGCGCAGTTCATTAGTGCTACAACTGCAGCACATCAGAGGACTGTTTTACAGGGCTTTTCAAAGGCAGCAATAAGCAGCCAGCATTCACTGACTGAGGAAAAGACGAATCCTACAGCCACAAGCTTCGGCTTTTTATTTGTGGGTTTGGTGGTGTGATGTTTTTTGTTTTGTTTTTTTTTTTTTTAATAAGAAAACAAGTTGTCAGCCAAGGAAAAGAATAATTAAAAAGAGATTTATAAGAGACATGGAGACCTTTACAAGAAACTTTTCTAAACAGGGCAAAATAGAGAGTGGGAAACTTTTTGCTGGATATTGTTCTGGAAAAATCCTCTGGTTTTCTTTGATGCTTTGCTTCATAATTTGTGCAGGTTTTTAGGAAATTCTAACACAGGCTGAGGAGCATCCAATATCCATAAAGGGTATGCAGAGACACTTTGCTTGTATGAAGTATACCTGAAGTTTCCTTAAATGTATTTCATATATATACGCTTTAAATTTGACTTGTTATTACTAATTCAGGCAGCTTTTCTATAAACCTGGTTATTGACGTATGCAGTGGGTTCATTGCATTACCAGTAGCTCGTTATCCTCTGATGGTTTGCTGTATGACTAGGTTTTCATGAATGGAAACATAACCAGCAGATTAAAGTCTTGCATGCACCCAAATATTTTGCAACCATAGATGAGGAAAAACTAGAGCACTAGCCTCTTTGGTCTTGTTTATGTAGAACCATTCTGAAAATTTGTTATCCTTACTCTAAAGGATAGGATATTCCTTACCAAAAAGAAAAAAAAGAATGGACAAAACATTTTTAAAAGGTAGAGGAGAACGTTTTACAAAATGCTCTACTAGTTCTATAAAACCGATTTGTCAAGTTGAAACGTGAAGTCATGGATACTTTCAGAAACTCTTAGCATCAGAGTAGGGTGTTGGAGAGGAGAGCAAATTTCCCATCTGCCAAATCATATTGCTAAGGGCTACAGAATGAAATGTAAACAGGTACGTTCAGAAGTTTTAAGCAAGTGACTAGTTTCTGTATGCATTTGCCAAAGCATCCTGCTTCTCCTGAGATATATTTGACAACCTCTCCCCAAGTCCAGGGCACTGACAAGATTAAAGCAAATTTATGCAGCCACATGATACTATACATCAAAACACACATTTATTGAACAGGAGCACGTCACTTTTTAAGCATGCTCCATCAAAGAAATGATTGGCATCCAAACACTGCTTGATCTTTCTCAAGGACCTCAAACCTGAACATCTGCCACCGCTACTATAAAACTCTTCTGTCTTCTTTACTTCTTCTTTTCAGTTTTGGAGAGGTAAGACACCCGAAACATTCATAACAAACTTCAAACTGCAAAGCAAAAGACTATAGGCTGGATAGACACCCTTCATGCCTTCCTTCATCTCTACAATCAGTTCAGATAAGCTTGTGACAAGAGATTGCTCCATTACTGGTAGACTCATGATTAGACATAATTAATATACTAAAAAAAAAAAAAAATCATTCTTGAATGGCTATCAGTGAGCAGCAGGTTTGACAAGATGTCAGGTGGAGAGCGGTAGGGGAAGAACACAGACTGTTTGGGAAACCAGGTATAAAATCAGGTCCAAGCTCACAACATTTCTACAACTGAGTGCTTTCATAAGAAACACACATACACACACAGACACTTGATTACAGCTTTAGGCATATCATCCAAGATGAAAAACAAAGCTGTATTTAATCACCATTCCCGTTAATGAAAAAATGAGCTTCTTTTGATCCAGTAAAATTCACAGGTTAACAGCTGGAATGAGAACTGCCAAATCTCAAACAAAATCCTTCTCTGTCCTTGACAAAGCAAAAATTATTTCTTCAAGATGGAAAAGTATCTTTTCGATTAACCTAATTCCTTTTATGTCTTGTTTCATTTCTTCACAGGAGTAGGCAAAGTCTTCATTTCTACACCAAGAAAAAATATCATAAATAGATCAAATATGGATTTGACACAATCCAAGCGAGAGAAATGTATCCTACAATATATGAAGTGAATGCTAAAATAGAAAAAAAGACACAAAACTTTTAAACAGGTATTGAAAATTTGTGTCTAAGAAAGCATCGCCTATATTCAAATGACAACCAAGTATTGCACTTATTTATGCCACCTTTTCTTTAGTTGTTGTTTAGATTGTAGATACACACCCACACAACTCACCAGAGAATTTCATGACATATTGCAATGATGCACAGCACTCAGCTGAAACGGCTGAAACAATGTTAGACTCTTTGTTAGCAAGCAGTCAGTCTGCATCTAGAAAAGTCTATATTCATTATCAGGACTTTTTAAATCTCCTAATGTTCCGATCCATTTCTAACAGCAGGAAATTTTGCATTTTCCATCCTTTAGGTTGATAAGGGAATTCATGCTCTTTGAGAGACTGCAGTGCAGTGTCACCTGCATGTATAACCAGGTTAATACTGAAGATACAGGATAAGATTTCAAGCAGATATAGTACTGAATTTTGCTGAAGTTTACTTGGCTTATGCTGAAACAGCCCTACTTTTGTACATTTCGACAGAATAAGGTTATAGCTTAAATTAATAAATAAAGTAAGTAGGGTCAATTAAATGCATTCAAACCTTTCCCTACTGTGCTTGTGAGGATGTTTGCAGTGCTGAGAAATATTATTCTTATGTTAAGCAAGCAAATCTATTCCAGAGAAGAGCTTTTATCACTTGTATCTTTTGCTCAAGTCACAGGCCTGAAAAATTGTACACTGTGGGAGTTCAAGGCACTGCTTATAACACATTGCAAACCTTTGTTACCATTAAGTTCATTTCAACACTTCAAAATAAATCTCTCTGCTCCCAGAGGTTTCAATTTCCTATGTATATTCCACCTTCTGTGGAGCACGTGGTCTTAATTATCTTTTAAGATCCCATATTAATGCAGTACAAAGCACTGATTAATTATACAGCACCAACAATACAGAAAACTACTACGATAAAAACCATGTTGTCTTGTGAAAGGTATGCAACGCTAATGATTATGATGGTAGATGGTGGATTCCCCACGTGTAGCAGGCTGGAGGGGACTGGTGTCCTCCCAAACACCACAAATTTTGACAAAAAAAAACCTCATAGGTTTTTTTTGCATTACCCATGACACAAAAAAAAATTGCACTTGGACTCTGATGGTCCTAAACAACATTGTGGAAAGTAATAACTGCTCCAGATAAACCAGTATGGCAAAACACGTCCACTGAGAAAAAAAGGAGGTTTCAGTGATCTTTCTCTACAGACTTTTCACCTGCTCTCTTCCGTACTGTGCATATGTCTTCCCTGTGCTACTGTACCCACTCTGCTAAATGTTTCCACATTTCTTTCACTGGTGGGCAGCATCTCACCAGGTCTCTGGGTGTGACTGGGCAAGCTGCTCCGCGCGGGGAGCTGGCAGCGTTGGCACAGAACCTCGCTGCCTTCCACAGAGGAGGCTCCCGCACAGAGGAGGGGTAGGCAGCATCCAACCTTCGACTGTAAACTGGTATATGGACTGTGCAATGAGCTTGATATGTGGGCCCTGAGTGAACTGAACAGTACAAACAATAGTAATGTTTTTGATAATCCTGTAATTCATCACTTAAGAAGTTAAGTCATTTCTGGATTGTATTGGAATTAACTAAGGCCTCCAACATTCCAGCTTTAGGTAAGTGCTCTGACTGTAAATTGCTCTTTTCTTTTTCAGGAGAAATAAGTAGGTGAGACAGGGTGAAATTTTCATTGATCTGAGCTTCAGGAAAGATTTTGAAGGAACAGCACACAGTGTTGCTGCTATAAAACTTACTGCTTAGCCGCTTCGGGTAATACACTGTATTTGAGAAGATTAATTCAAATGTGATAAAATCCAACCCAAAGTGCTCTTGTTCCCCTGTAATTTCCAGCCATCCACTGTTCACCCATTTAATAAACTGTCACTTGCTTCCAAGGCACCAAAAATGCATCAGGCAGATCACTATTGAGGCTATAAAGACGAAACTGATTATTCCAAAGTTCTCAACGCTGTTGTAACTCTTTCCTGAAGGTAAACTAGCACAATTCCTAAGTTGCATCATCTCATCCACACACAAAGAACTGGACAGGCAAACAGAGCATGTTTGTCAACAGCAGTTTTAATCAGTTACAATCACACTAATTTTGATTTTAAACAGTTCACAAGGAGGTGGCAGACTCAGAAACTTGATGACTTACAAGCACGTACTCCGAAATAATAGTCATTTGGTAACCCCATGCTGCTGTAATCATTATCCAGAGTTCCTTGTTCATATTACACTCCCACAAAACAAGCATTTCCAAGCTTCCCCTTCTGATGTACAAACATAAGGAGAGAAAAAATTACACGTGGGAACCTTAACTAAATGACAGTAGAAGTAATCAAGATGAAACACTTCTGCCATTACTGGCTGTGCAGTGAAGTTCACTGACAAAAACTACAGTGTGGGAGGCTTCTCTTGTGAGCAGAGAAGGTGGTATCCTGGCTTGGCAGCAGGGAGAACCAGCAAAGCCCAAACCTTCAAATGCACACCAGCCTCCGCCACCACTGTGTGGCCTCCAGCCTGCCATCCAATATGATTCAGCTTCCATGTGTGTGATGAAATCTCCTACTATTCATGCTACCGCAGTATCCAGCAGCTTTTTTATTTAGCCAGGGCACCTGAGCACTGTGTGATGCATCCACATAGTGCAGGAAATCAGCACTTCTCATTTAAGCAGACAATTTTATGTCCTGCTGCTGCTCCTGCTATTCTGCTCAGAGGTCCTGCCAGCAGTAGGATCCTTGGAGCTGCTGCACTTTCACCTTCGGTATTTCCAGAAATTCAAATATTTTGGGGTTCTGCTCATGCACTGGGACAGTTTCCCCCTTCCCCCATCCCCATCTCTCCTTGCCACTCAAACTCTTCCGATTCAGGCAATCAACTGTGGTCTGACCCTTCCCCAGAGCTCTCCTGAAATGCAGCAGAGAAAGGCTGTTACCCTGTGGCCTGGGGTAATGTCTGAGGAGGGTGTCTGCATGCCAGCAGGCACGGAGACTTTTCAAAGGGAAAGAGGAAGCACAGGAAGAGCTTCTACTCACCTGCAAAGTAATGAAAGCCAGGCTGGACAACTCAGTTGTGTGCATGCCAACAGGGAAAGGGAGCAAATATCGCTGACGCCAAACTATCCTGCAAGAGGAGAGCTGCAAACGCAGTCTGCTTCTGAAATTCCTTGGAGATAATCTCAGGCTGTGACCAGCAAGAAGCTATCTAGATGCAGGGTGTAAAGGCTACATCAATTCTCTGCAGCCTGGGCAGGCAAACATCCTCTCTTTTGCTCTTGCTCCCCCTTCTGCCTTTCACTGCTGTCTTTCCCCGTTCCTTCCCAACAAGAAGAAACTAAGAGGAAAGCAGCTCAAGGAGTTGGTTTCTCCCACATGAGCATCTAGGCCCAGCTACATGAGGTCTCATTTAAATAGTGAAGTGCTTCTCATAATGAAATAGTCCTTCTTGTAAAAGCATTTGAGAAGGGGGTTCAGTAAGACAAAATGCGTTTTCCTGATGGGTAAACTGAGGCAAGGGCTACTGATACATATGGTTACCAACAGACCACTGGGGAGTCTCCAATTTCACCCTGATTTCTTGCATCCCTGTTACTAAGAAAGGTTGTTCCCTCAGATGTGCTGGCAAAATTGAAAATTTGTGGCTAGATCCACCAAACACCTTAGATCTTACAGCTTTAGCATTACATAGTATTCCCTATGGACATGTAGCCTACAAATTGTAAGTGCTCTTATTGCCAGGAAACACTAAAGTTTTAAGAAAAAAAATTTTGGAGACGGGGTCTTTGTTTACAGCTTTTCATTTGTATGAAATTAGACTGGCTTCTTTAGAGAAAATTAGTGTAAGAAGAAATTAGTGTAGACCGTCTGTATTTATTCCCAGTCTCACACTGGGCCCCGTAACAAAGAGACACTCCACAGCAGCGCTCTCCCTCCCTCCCTCCAGTCAGCCCCTCATTTAACTGCAGGCTTCAGGCATGCGTGGTACCCTGCCTGAAGAGCTTTCCCTCCCTCCGTGTCTGTGAGGCCCCAAAACCAAGGCTGGGGCCAGGCGATGGGAACCGCAAAGGCCAGGCAGAGCAGAGCGTTCAGCTAAAAGCAAATGTTGGAGAAAAGGTTGGACTGGAAGGTGACTCTGAAATTTTTCAGTTGTAGGAACAGGATATTTGACTGAGTCATAAGATTTATCTTCAGTGAGAATGAAAGGGCTGAGCATTCCCCTGACAGATGCCTTTGTGGCTCCTTTCTCATGAAAAAAAGTGCCAACCTCAGCTCTTTCGTTCCTCAGTAGTTGAATTACTACAAGAACGGTTTTCTAATATTTTCTCTGCTCCCTTGCAGGAAGCATGCTGTGCTGGTGGGAGACGGGGTGGCCATGGCAGGCCCTGGCTGAGGAAGGGCTGGCTAGACCCTGCAGGGAGCAGGAGCTGCTGCCCACATTGCCACTGTCACCATCGGTGAGTTCATCCCAATCCCTTCTTGAGGGCAGCCACAGCCCTTTCCCTCTGATCTCTGCCTATCTGCTACCTTTTACCTGTTTCCAAACAGAACCCTCTCCATTTTTGTGGTTCTGCCCTGGCCCAGTGCCCACCACCTTCCCCTCCTCTCCCTTCCATCTCCATGTCCTTTCCTCCCCATTGGGAACTGTGTTTGGAGATGTCTCAGTCAAACCCTTGCGTCTCCACCACTCGTTCTCCCCTTTTTGGATGAAAAAAAAAAACAACCTACCCGGCTTATTCTGGATTTAGTTTGTTCCTTGTGAGGGTGCTTACAATTAAATATTTAAACACACACTGGATTGCAGGTTGAAACGCCAGTCTCTTCTCTCCCCAGTGAGGACCCTATCTACCAGAACCATTTTTTTAGTTGTCTCTTACCTAATGCTTACTGAACTTTTCCATGTAAATGAAAATAATTTGTTATAGAGACTCAGAAACACCACATTTCATCTTTCACACAGAATAACCTACAGCTCAAAAGTCAGCACATTCAAAAGACAAAGAGGATTTTCAAACACTCCAGTCTAGCACAGAAGTGCAAGGTACATATCACGCACGTTCAGTGGGCTATTGTTCTTTCTTTTCTTTGAGGCCTTACATACGTTCCTTGCTCTTCCAAGCTGCGATACTATCAACACCATTTCGCATCTTTGCTTTCACTGCTGTCATTGGTACCACTCCCTCTCCTACCAGCAGAGTCCCAGAGCAAACCAGTTCCATCCTTTGTGCCCGCTACTCACAGCTCTCTCTCACCTTCCAACTTACCTCCTTCTCACTTTCTGCTTCACCTGCTCAGCTCCTATCCTAGCAAAACCTTCACACTCCTATGCAGGCTCCATTTCACGTACTTCAAACCAGAAAAGGCTTTGCTTTAAATTGGAACAGGTTATTTTTAAGAAAAAATAAAACGTAAAAACTAATGTGACATGAAAGTAGTTACATGCTACTTGCATGCTGTATTCCTTTCCTACACACTTCATCCCTGCTTTGTCTTGTACTATAAGCTCTAATTAAGAGACAGGGAAGTTTTTTTGGAGGATGAAATCCAGTATTTATTGGAGACGACAGCAGAACTCCTACTGACTTCAATGGAATCAGGATTTCTTCTTTTTCAGTTACTCCTGAGTAGACTGCTGCTCTTTCTCAAAATACATCGAGCTATATTTGCAACTGCTAGCACATCGATGTCACAGGTAAAATCCAAGTCAGAAATTTATATTCTGTTTAAAGAGGTAATGTTTCTAGAATATTTATTTCTAGCATGTCAGTAAATACAGTGAGCAGCTTATTGTTCAGCTATTTTCGTTAATGATTTTTTTTTTGTCTGTTCTTAGCCATGTCCCCAAGCACTAATTAGGAAATTGCTTTCACAACAGAGCTTTAAAAATTGTCAAAGCAGCATAGTTGGCATTTTTGTCATTCTTGTTTATGACCAAACACACACTTTCAGTAGCCTTTTCAATCTCTTTTTTTTTTACATTGATTCTGAAATCTCCAAGCAACTTGGCAGCAAAGCAAGGCTGCATCACTACAGGCAATTGACTTACAAAAGCTATCATCTCTGCAGGTGGAAAAAAAAATAAATTGAACCTAACATACAGCACATGCAAGCACATACACACTTTGCTCTGTGGTGCTAAGACGATGGTGTGCCTTTTTTTCCCCCCCCAGAAGGGCTCAAACAGATTGAGTTAGACCTGGTATCCTGCTACCTATCCACCACACATCCGAGCAAACTTGTGGGGAACAATATGGGATTCACAGCAGTCAGCACGATGACACAGGAACTAATTCAACCAGCCCCAAATGGTGAAGTCTAAGAGAAGAAAAGATGGCTGTCATTCACCTGCATAAATTCTTCCAACACGGAAGTCAGATCTCTTACCTGTCACAAGGGACCTCTCACTGACGCCCTTTGTCTTCCTAGCTCTGAGAGAGCACTTGCACCAGTACCTCTTGCTGTCTGCAACAGCATCATTCACCTTCTCCGAGGTCCAAGGCCTAATTCAGCAGGAGTGTTTTGAGCTTTCAGGACAAACTGAACCAGGGAAATACTTGTCCTGTGATTGTTGTTGGGACTTCGGTGACAGCTAAGTTATATTAAACCCCATGGCAGACAGGTGGGAATTGGAGGTAGCAGCTGAGTTGAGAAGCTATGGACATACAAACATTTATTTTACATGACCCAAGTGACAGCTGGACACTTGAACTCTTTTGTGGACCTTTGCCTGTATGATTTGGAAGTCCTTTGATTTTTTAATTTGTATTTGCCTGAAAAGGATCTCATAACTCCGTTATCCACTGTCATTCAACTTTTCATCTGTAATCGGTTCCCACAGTTGATGTTTTCCTTCCAGCATCTTATGCAGGCAATAGCTTGCAGTTAGTGACCACTGGACTCCATGGATTAGATACAAGGTGAAAGATCAGTAGTGGATAAAAAAAACGCACGGTTACTGTGACAGAACTAAATCTTTCGCCAACACTGCAGAGAAAATGACATTAGCGTGATGATTTTAATAGCAGTAAAAGCAGATATGATGTTTACAGGAAATAGTTACATCAGCATTTGTTATTGATCTTAAATTAGTATCACATCGCTATCACTCCCCAAACTGTCAGTTACCTCTCTTCTTCACAAAAAAATGAGATATATTTTTTCCCCCCTTGAACACAAAAATATTACTCTAATTTCTAAACCCAATTTCTTGACATGAGATAAGGTCCTGGAGATGCATGTCATTATTGAAAAGATTTAGTAAAGGTGAAAGAAAACCTAAAATCCAGTTTCTGGATATAGGATAAGTCACCGAGTGCAGGTACTTAAGATGATGATCCTGTAACAGCTTTCTACAACATATTCACATAATCCCTATTTTAGGGAGTGTCAGAGTAGAAAAGAGGAGCTGCGGAACGAAGCACTAGAGGTGTTCATAAGGAGATGCTCGTTACCGCTTTCCCACATTTCAGCATGTACAAACTCTGGTCTGAAAGCTGCTTAGTAGCACTTTGTGTACCCTGTGCTATTTGACCTAACACGCCTGCCAACCTTTGCATCCACGCAAAACCCCACTCAGGCCTTTGAACATTCAGCATCCATATCCTCCTCTGCTATCACAATAGCTTAGAAATGTGTTTTGTTTTTCAAGAGAAGTTGAAACTGCATCCAAGTAAGACTGTTGCCAACGCTCATCTCAACGCTGGCATCATCAGCAAAGCTGAGATCACGCTGTGGAGACAGCATGACAGATCCGTTTGCCTCATGCTTTAAACACAACACTTGCTTTTTTGGCCACTATTTCATATTTTCCCCAATTCTCAGAAGTAAACCAGCAACTGCCAGAGACTATAAACTCTCAGGACTGCAAAACTGCCAGTGTGCACGATACAGAGGCTTGGACAGCTAGCTTGGTTGTTGTTGCGAAGACTGACGGTAGGACTGGGATCTGTCTGGGGCACAGCCAGCAGATCTGGAACGGACAAAACTCATGTGGGGGCCCCTGGCAGCAGAGCAGCAAGCAGCGCTCCTAGGCACTTCCCGTCAGGTTACACCTCTTTCTCTGAGAAATGCTGTCCCACTGGACTGGGCTTCAGCACCACATGCTGCATAACATTTAATGCCCGTTTGCTTCACAACTACGGCCTCCCTTCCAGCCAACACCTCTGCAACATGCGCTGCTCTCCAACTCAGGAGATGATTCTCGGCACCGTGCAGCAGGTACAGCAGCGGCGCGCAACTGCATTACACAGGTCTGCAAGAGTCACGCACAGGTATGGATGCTACCATGCATGGCAGTTTCCTGCATGGCCATGCTCTCCTCACATGCCCAAATGTCCACTTCTCACAGATGGTTTCAAGTAAGCATCAGTAGCAAGTACAAAACATCTCTGGCAGTTGAAGACATCTAATGCTCAGTTACACATCTAGTCAAGCCCTTACAGACCCTTCTGTAGCATGGTACCTTGAATTTCTACGAATGGAAGGCTACAACCACACCAGCAACTCTGCAAAGGTCTCAGATTACATTAAAGCATGCCCCAGAAAAAAAACTATTATACCATACCCCCAGAAATGTCACAATTTCTTTTTTTGAAAAATCATAAAAAGACTTGGAGAATGATTCTACACCTTTCAGACATATATCCAAGCAAGTCACTGAAAGTATTTCATTATGAAAACAACAACAGTGTAGACAGGATTTTATTTGTTTTTTCTCTCAGTTGTCAGCACACAACATTTCAGTTTCCCGTAAGGCAGTACTGCCCTCTTTTGGTGTAATTTATTATGCACAATGCTTTTGATAAAAATACTCAGCAAGGTCAGAAAGCATTTTTTTAGGGATGCACTACTTCCTTTATTTTTGTAGAAAACCCACCAAGTTTTGAAAAAAACACAACTAAAAAACCCCAAAGTACTACAAATAACAGTTTTGTAAGAAATTGATCTAAAAAGGTCACTACCATTAACAGATTACTGAAAGTCAGCGTTAGAGAATAAGTTCAATTTGGAGCAAACAGCACAAAAATAGTGCATTTGTCTGCTCTGATTATAGCACAAATATGCACTCTACCATTTAGTAGAGAGAAAAAAATGCAGGCCAGGACAAAAAGTAAAGTCAGAAAGATTAAAAATGAATATTTTGAAGTGGTTAAAACACCAAGCAAAATTTCCTTTCAAGCTAACATACAAAGTCTATTGATTGTACAGACCTGGGAACTGGCAGCAATTAAAGGTTTTGAAACAAGAATCAAAACTTCTTGCTAAATCTTTTATGATGTGAACTGATCTGTTGCTACTATTTACCGGTCACTTCTCCCTATACAAACAGTGCCCTGGTACGAGAGCACAAGCCCCGAGAAGCGGGGACACAAGAGGCAGCACAGGTGAATATTGGCATGGGATGGCAAGAGACAGAGCCCATGCTTGCTACTGGAGATCCCACAGCTTTGCACAGCTCTCTATAATGGTCAGTTAAAAACAATGCAGACTGAAAGCTTGACAAAACCGTAACAAAGTACAGAATCTAACGTGTATTATCACATAGTAAACTTGGATACAAGGTAGAGCTACAGAACAATGCAGAAAGAAGATGCAAAAACACATTATCTAACATACAAATGACTCTCAATGTGACCCCAGGAGAGCAAAAAAGAACCACCAACACCAACAAAACACTCCTCCCACAAAGGACTGCAGAGGCGCAGAACTCAGCGTTACCCTCTCCAGCAGTTCCAAGCTGTGGATTTAAGACTTGGGGGAAACGAAGCAAAGTTAACTCCAAGAGAATGAACAGAAACAAAATGCATGTGCTACAAGTTTAATTGTATTCCTGTGATGATTACTGTGATTTGTTTTTTCACTCTACATGAAGAAAAATACTCTTTAACTGTACTATTCTTTCCGTTCCTGAAAGATTTGGGTGTAGACTAACCACAATCCTTAAATTAGACCATCAGGATCTCTATTACTCTAACAATACATTCTTGACTTTACTATACAGATACACCCATGTATATAGTGATCCCTCTGCCCAAAACTGTGATTTTGAGTGTAACAGCTTCAAAAGAAAAATCACCTACCCCTTTCTAGGAAGTGGAAATTAGTGAGCCCCGGATCTTGTCCAGGATCAGGCGAAAGCCTCAGTAAAAACGACCACTTCAACCATGATGGTCTATATCAGAAGACGGAAAGAGTCTCGATCTTGGACACACATACTGTCGCACAGTTTTGTAACAAAGATCTGCAATTTACCAACACAATTTCAAATGTGAGAGTAAAGTAACATTCCTGAACTAGTTCGTTTCCTTGCTGAAACAGCTTGATTTTCAGAAATGTGACACGAATAGAAGCCACTAGGCTTCAAAATCAAAGTATACAGAGAAAAGACTATGAAATTACATACTAAAAGACCTGTAGGTCTATTCGCCTGCAAGGAACATTTCTCAGTTTGTGGAGATCATCCACCTGTACTAAGGATGTTTGAGTAAAGCAGTGAAGTAAGCGGTAGAGCAGTAGAATGGTTCAGTGTCATCTTAAATCAGGAAACCCTAATAAATTCTTTTTTAGCCAGGAGGAAGAGGCTAGCAAAATGGCAAGGAAATACTCATAAAAACAAAAAAAAAGAGCATTTAGCATGTACTAACACAGTTTTGCCCTCTGTTCCCTCTCCTTCCAGACTACGATCATCATGGCTGCTTGTGAATGCATGAAGGAACAGGGAGAGAAAACAATTCAGTGCTTCCACTTCTCTGCGGCACTGAAGTACTTTCCAAAATACCCTGGCAAGGTACTACACAGATTCCTAGTTCACTGCAGCAGAGGATGGAGCTTTAACAGCAAGGTGTATGTTCCCTTAGTTACTCTGAAAAATTTCTTTAAAGCATCACAAAATACAAAGGATAACAATCAGAAGACTCTAGAAAAGGTGGTGTTGCTATCATATTAAAAAGCACTGATGAAATCAGCATTCGATTCTTGGCTCCATACTGACTATAACCATGGTGCAAGCCTACGGCTGAACAAGCCAGCTTTACATGAACAGCATAATTCAAGAAGCTGACATGTACACCGTGAAGCTACAGAAGCCAAAGAGACAGGCATTTATCAACCCAGCCATCTAGATTTTACTGAAGTTAACTTTACTAAAGGATATAAAGAAGCACACAACTTTAAAGTCCTAGTGTTCCACAAGTTTATAGAAAGGACCTCACACATGATTTAAGTGTTGTCAAAACAATTAGCAGCTCATTAAGGTGGAGTTCTGTGTAAGAGAAACATAGCATGTAATTCCTTTATCTTTTATAATTGATTAGTAAATCACATAGAGGTAGAAGCTTTCAGTTTTACTCAATTATGTGTACAATGGAAGGAGACACTCATGCGAAGATACAGATTAATGAGTTAAAATAGCTTTAATCAGAACATAGTACATTTGATTACGTTCCCTATTTGTTTTCAAACTGACAGGTAAAGATGCATTTTAAAAAGTGGTTTAGAGAAAAAATGGCAGGATATAAAAAAAAGAAATAGACTAAGTTGCCAGCACCTAATCAAGTAAGAGACCGTGCTCAGCTGAACAGAGCTGTTCAGGTTCATTTCACTGAAAACTGTTTCTCAAGTTTTTGGGAGGTGGCTGTTCAGTTTCACTTGAACAACATGGGATTAAAAACTCCAGGTCTTCTGAAAAGACTGCACTGGTCTCAAGCCCTCCTCTAGACCAAATACGATAAAAACCTCTGGAAGTTCCAATTCATTACATCCTTCCTTACAGTGACCACAATTACTGTATTGCTAGACAGCTTAGCCTACCCACCTTGTATTTTTTTTCTAACTACGAACAAAATTAGGGTGCCTCAAGGGGGAGTTTTAATAGTAAGTGCAACATGCTAGTCACTCATCACCCTTCATACTCTTACCTCAAAGTTCTCATTATTTACTTTGACCTAGATAGTTGCTCTGTTGAGGGTGGAAACAATCTCAATATTTAAGGAAAAAAAACCCACCATGAAACTGCTCTTGAGTGTATCGCTCAAGTATAGCTTCTGAGCTCTCCAGAAGCAACTAACTCTCTACAGGTACTTCAAAGTAGTGTTGGGCCCAAAACAGTTTTCCCGTATCATGAGTAACATCTCACCTTCCAGCCTTCGGAAAAAATTCATAATTTAGCAAGAAGGTGTATTACTCTTTCTGAAATTCAAGAATAGCCTTTATTAAAACGTTACTGACCTAACTCTGAAAACAACTGGTATCCGAATTTCCAAATAACTGAAAATACTTGCACAGAAACACAGACATTCAAGCAAGCAGAAACCACCAAAAAAGCCATTTTATTGCAACAATGTCCCCATCATCAATTGAGATGGCAAAAATTAAGTTTTAATTCATTTTGCATTTCTACCTTTTTATTTATGCAAATATAAATTCAAGAGTGTAAAATAAATCCACATATAAAACACAGAGGAAACATTCTCTTTCAGTGACTCCAAAAAAAACCCTTACATACTGAAGAATCATCACAAGTCATCCACTGTCCGTTTTTCCAAGCATACAGGGGTGAAAGAATGCAGAAATATATTCTCCAAAAGCATCCCGTTTAAAGTCTTTAAAGTACTTAAGCAATATTTAGTAATCTCATACTCTTCGAGCTTATGGATGTAGACTCCAAGAAAAGGAGAGACAAAATACATCTCAAACTCCAGATTATTTAAACTCCACCTAAAATAACCCATTTAAAACAAGATTATGTTCAATTCTTACAGCAGAAGCATCAGAATTATTTTATTAGTATCATTATTTTGGAAAATTACTTCTTATTAGTTTTTCCTGCTTTTAAAATAAAGTCAGAATATTTATTTCAAATAGTTTACTTACACTGTAAATATATTGCGGAAAGTAACTCCACATGCTGGTACAACAGGCCTTCATCAAGTTCCACTTAAACATTACTATGAAGTACCTTAAAAAACAGGGACTACAGCATGAAATGCACCATGAAGAGTCAGTGCCATGGGATTATGTATTACCTTCCCATATGCAACAAAACGCTTACATATTTTGAAGTCAATATTGGACTGTTAGACCACATGAATATTGGCTGGTTACAAATACTTGGACTAGGAACATTTACTGTTTTAGAAAGATGTGATTATTATATTTTATTGTTATTACACAAAAAAAAATGTTACCAGTATTATAAAATGTGCAGGATATTTCAAGAGGAATGTTTTTCAGTGGGTCCAACAGGCAGATGTTTCCAATGACTGTGGCTTTCAATGCATATCATGCCAAGTTCTTAACAAATAGTGTTTTCCCTCATGGTTATGTTACAACAGGATGAAGAAATTAAGATGGTAAAAGCAAACAAAGTTACAAAATGAGAACTGCAAGTAACTTCACAACTAAAAAACTTGTAGAAGGATTTAAATCAGCATTATTGTGGGTCCCCACAGTTGCACTGCTACTCTTAGGTTTCCAAAAGATACATATGATTTTATAAATATTTTTGTGCCAAGAGCCATGCTCAGAAACAAAATATAGGCTAGCACAAGTCTACCTTCTCAGAGATGCATGTTAAGTATAAAATTCACTTACTAAAGTGCATTTGCTCGACAAATTCTATCTAACTTCTACTATTATATCTATCCCAATAAGCAATACAAACTAAACTTTCTTGAAATCCTACCTCTACTTAAAAGCAGTAAATATAGATGACTGAAATCTGAATTACAATCTTGTATTACCAAGCATCTTAACTCAATGCTGTGAGCTGCAGAAATAAACAAAAGGTACTGTCCTAAACTTCCCACAAATGAGGAAGTGCCTCTAGTTAGAAATACTGAAAGTGTAGAATGGAGTTAAATACAAGCAGAGCTGAAGTAAGCATTGCTTTGCTTCTTATTCAACATGATGTTTCTTTAAGGCTCTGAGAGAAGCTGTTACGTTTCTCAAGGTCTTTTGGCAAAAGATACAAATGTAGAAGTAGCAGGGTCATCTGACATTTCAGAACTTGTATTTTCATGTTTCATTAAAGCCAACTTATTCAGTGTCCATATACATTTATTGCACTTGTGTTGTTGGAATACATCTATACCAACACAGTTACAATGATTGCAACAAAGCCATAGTAAAATAAACTTTAAAAGGGTCTGATTCTGACATTAGAGGGTAAGTGTCTGCATGTTTAAAACATTCCCCTAATAATAATAAATACAGACAAATTGCTCATCAAATCCGATGCACATGTTTAACAATTATTTAGCATATATAAAATTTCACTCATCCTTTTATGAATACAAATCTGTTAGGGATCAAAAAAGACTTACCATGCAAAATATTGATTAGTGCTGCATAATGGAATATATATTTCTATCAGAGTTAAAACAGTATTTTCAAAATTTAAAGAAAAATAGATTTTTAAAAAGGGATTCTACTGTTGAATGCAAGTCTTCCTTGTAGCAAAGACAAGATAGAGACAAGTTACGATTTATCGCTGTACTTCAGTCTTTGATGAAAGACTAATAATAACTTGTCCACCTACTTTTTAATAAATGCTACATTTTCAAGAATAAAGGAACTATCAGTAGGCATTATTTCTACTTAAACAAGTTATTTCTCTCTGTAATAGGTCAAGTATGCTTTTAAAGATTCAGGTAATGGTAGACTCATGATTTTCTCTCTCAGCAGATTTCGAGGAGGCTCTTCTGGCTTCAAGGCCTCACTGTGATCTTTATCCTCCTCCTCTTTGTTATCATCTTCCATTCTTTCATCTTCTTCACTATCTAGAGGCTGAGGAATGAGCTGATTACCAACAAACACATAGGTGTTAATCCTGCGTCTACGACATCTCCTGCGTTTTCGTTTTGGAGGAGCCTTCTGAGCAATACCCTTGGCTTTCATCTCCTCATTTATGAAGTTTCTAAGGGTGCGTCTGATATATATTCGAGCTAGATCCTGCAGATTCCGAACAGCACATGGAGCTAAAATGAAAGAAAAGTAAGTTATACTAAGTGAAATTCCCCTCTGGCAAAAAGTTGAGCTGCAAGGCAGTAAGACTTATGTTCAAGAACAATTGAAATTTTAGCACACGATACAATATGCAAATGACACAAGGGCAGATACAGCCACCTTGACAAACCCTGTGGCACAGTCCAAGAAACTAAGTGATATTTTGACAGACGCACAAGAGAATTAGAATGCATGAACAGATTATTAAAATAAATTTTAAAAAGCATACAACAAATACTGTCACCTTTTAACACCTGGCAAGTCTCAGGACCTACTGCTGGCAATGTTTTTAAGATCCTGCTGCTGGGAAACCACTTGTACTCCTATGTCACCTCTGTTTAGGCAAGTGTCCTTCTTCTGCCTGAGTCTTGTACTCACTACGCTTTTCCCTACTTACTACTGAAACCAACTCATCAGGAAGAGCCATATCAAATTCACAGCTGACGAACCAGGTAAGTTACCCATATCTTTGCAGCAGAAAAGTAATCAAAATTACTGAAGTCCTGAAGACAAAAAAAAAAAAAGTAACAAAAAGCCAAAAGCCACATATCCTCCAATGATGGACAGACAGGTGATGACTACTGCTGGGCTGCTGGATGCCTGCCCTAGATGAGCTATGGCTGGCTAATCACAAGGAAAACAAAAACAAAAAAGCACACCGACCAAACCTGCAGCCTGTTCAACTTTCCTGCTTGTCATTTTTGTTGCTATACAAAGTAGCATCAAATTAATTGGGACTACAGCAAGGAAGAAGTTAGTGAAGAAGTAATTTTGAGAATTACACTTCCAATATTGCATTCAGCTAAAAAAACAATGTATTTCAAACAAAATCTATTGTTTCACATACTGACTTCAGCTGCATGCTAGTTACTCACATTTGAAACCAAACGGATGTTTATGACAGCCAACATTGATTTCAGCTAAAGCCAACAGAAATTTTTAAAAAAAAAAAAGCCTCAGTTGTTTAATACAAAACCCACTCAAAATTCAAGAACAAAACCATGTCTAACCATACAAAACATATTTGTAAGATCAGGCTAAACAAGCCATGATTGTAGACTGTATGCAAATCATAGTAAATGCAAGCACGAGGTATATAAAGTTGAAGTAACCGATTAGCAGGCATTCGTCCCACACACAGAACTGTGTAATAGAGACTTCATCAAATCAGAATAAAAAAAAAAATATTACTTCCTTCAGAAGAGGACAGAATAAAATTTTGAAACACTGGAAAAGGTGTAACAGCAGTTAAGCTCTCAGCTTTATTACCCTGTTAGATAACATAAAACAGTCATATTACTTTTAGTGCTAGTTACAATTGATTATATTCTATTCGATTTTGAAGACAACAGCATCTAAAAGGTTTGAAGACAAAGTAAGCTCTTCACAGTCACATCTCACATCATAAACTATAACTGGTAACTACCAACAATTCGTAGTATGTAAAGGAAATCAAGGCCTAAAGCGTCTGCACTTCTGTTCACAAATCCCAGACACACACAGACAGACAGAGTAAGGAAAATGAGCTTCTATAAAGCTTCAGACATGCTGTATTTTTTTGAAAAAAGAAATGTTTGATAGGTAAAAAGGATAGTTAGGAAGTCCTACAGTGAGATAGTCAGAGATCTTTCCTATGCAAGTAATACAAAATCTGTTTGAATACAGAACTACTCAGGAGGACACCTAGGGAAAGACTTCTGAGGCACCCTTAAGCTCTCGTGGTATTCACGGATTCTAAGCCAAACTGACCATGAAATACAGCTCTCGTTTTCATTAGTGATCTTCTCAAACTTGCTTGATGTTTAAAAATTGAGGGTAACCAAACTTAAAAATACAGTAAAATTTGACTGAATATAAGAAGTTTCGTCTTTCTCCTTCATTACAGTTTAATAAAAAAAGAAAGTTAGACTTCAATAAAATCTACCCTTGTGACTTCTCAGTGATGTACTGGGCTCATGATGAGAGTTTTTAATATGTACAGTACACTGTGGGTCAACACAAGTTTACTTCCCACACTAAGCTAAGCATGAAGCTCTGCAACCACGTTAACACCCTGCTCAAATGTAAAACTCTGCTGAGATGCAGAATATGTACTTTACCAATGCTAGTGGTGCTTGACCTTTATCTCATAGCTTACAGTCTACCAAAAGAGAGCATTTATTCCTGCTTGCAACATGCCACACAGCTGTACCCATTCTGGTGATGAATAGGCCATCTTAAATCATTACATGAGAATCTGTATGTGGTCTACTGCCAATCTGTCTTAGCTTCTCTCCTAAAACCATTAATCAAACTATTCACATTAAGAATACTTTTATTAAAATGAGAGGAACACAATGCCATTTTTTGATGTTTATGTCCACTTCTTTACAGTTGTCTAGCATCAGTAAACTGTGTCCTAACCATGTTGGTAAAATGATCCTTTTAGCAACACCTCTGTAGTTTTCCACGAGAAAAAAAGATTCTACTTAGAGAATGACTGACTGACAGATATTTTATGAAGCCCTATGTAAATGTGAGAGTTGTAACTGTAGTCTATATATAGCATCACATTTGTTTCAAAGCATTCAATGGTTGTACCAAGTATGCCATAGGCTCCGTGTTTACTTAGCGACATCCGTAGTTTCTGGCTAAAGTTTACATAAGGATAATGTTTAATGTTCACTAGACTTCTCTGAACTGCTAAGATAATTTACAGGTGCGTGGATTTGAAACAAATAGACAATGTTACTGTAAACGAGGAATTGGCTGGAATGATTATTTCTTGAGCTTCAGATCACTTTTTTTTTTTTTAAAGCTTCATGATAAAACTAGATCAGCCTGAGCAGTGGAAAGAAGCATATCTTACTGATTTCATTTTACAGTGCAACTTCAAGCCCCTATATGTTTTGGTAGTTTTTTTTTCTTTTCTTTTAAATAGTGCCAACTTAGTAGCACAATTGTGTGTTCTTTCCCTCTTCTCACTGAAGAATCATTTCAAAATGATTACATTAAGCTACTTACAGGAAACACCTTTACTGTACTGTAGTTCAGTTCTGAACACCACTGGTCTGCACTAATTTACCTCCAAAAATTCAGGAATGGCGATGGAAAACAATTAAAAATCCTCCACTATCCTCTAGGGAGTCAGACTGTATAAAATCATAGTAAGACCAGAAAGCGTGACAAGCCACCTCTGTACTTCACTGTTAGTCATAATGCAGTCTATCTATTATGGATTACATCTAACGCAAAGAAATGAGGGGAAAAAAGTAATCGTGTATTAAAAAGCAAATTTCAGGAAACAGCTTTTGAGGTCTCAGAAAGCAAGTGTTAAACAACCAAAATGAATCATTTCTGCAAAAGAATTGATTACATAAAGGAAAGTAATATCTGTACTTCGAATAAAAAAGTAAAGGTAACTACAACCAGGAACTATTCTTCGCAAGTTCACACATACTCTCAAAACTAATAGCCAGATCAGTAGTTGCAGGCAATGCAACCCGGTAGGACATCCTGGACTCCTGAAGGGTTTATACCTGTTCCACAGCTAGAAAATGTGCGTGTAGGCAAGAAACATGCAAGGAGGACAGGAGGATTAGTTCCCTTTGGTTATACGTTAACAGACCAAAACAGGAAAGAAAAGCTGTTATCTTCTAGGCTCTTTGTTGGGCTAATTTAAGTTCCCACATGTTACTGAAGCTCTGTGTATAACACTACTCCTACCCCTGACCCCTAAAAGAAAATTTCAACTCTACACCTTTCTCTGCCACTCTTTTCTCCTTCCCCTTATCATACTATCTTATCATCTTGGCAACAGATGTACTTTCAGAGACTTTCTAAATACCTTTACTAATCTTATTCAAAGCATTGCAACTAGAAGGCCAGCCCCAGCGACTACTAAAAAAACAGCTAGGCATGACTATATCAGTTGCAGACAGACATGAGCATGCTCAGCTATCAATATCCTTCAGTACCACAGCTGCAGTTTAGACCTGTTCTTTCCATTTCAGGGTAAAAAGAAGCAGCATTTTTCTCTGGGAGACCATCAAGAAGTTAGCATTCCTGACAGACCTAATGCTAGCTTGCTATTTTAGCTATACGTCAGCAGAAAGAGAGAAGCTGAATCTAAAAGCAAAAGAAGTCTGGAAAAATAATCTGAAAAGACTGTTATCATTTCACTTCAGGATATTAATTGTTTAGCAACACAGAACATGTGCCAGGAGCACATGAACATAGCAGTGAGCTACTGCTTTACTGAACTGTATGTTCCTGCTCTATCATATTATGTCTGTATAGCATAGCCTCCCGACTTCCAGAACACCATCAGCAGGCACTGTAACAACCCATCAAGCCAAAGGGAGTGAGCACAAATGACACTTACGCAGTCCCACAGTGTCATGTTTGCCGTTGTCATTTCTGTTTGGTTGCACTAGTGGAGCAAATGAAACAGCAAGGATATTTTTACTTTCCCACGTGTTCTGTCCTGTTCTCAAGATTTGTGTTAGCTGCATAAAAACAAAAACAAAAATAAATCAGTGGTTACAGTTCTGCCACACTCACTACTATTCAAACTGGTGTTCAAACACACTGTTATGTAGACGTGCTTCAAAATTAATTCATAAAGGCTGTTTTATGAACAGAAAGGACTTTCATATCCCTTGAAATATTACTTTGGTAGTAGAGTACTGAATAAGGCTCTTCAGCAATGGGAAGAGATGCAGCTGGAAAATTAAGGCCCAAGGTGACTTTTGCTTTTTACGATTTTTCCAAAAGACCACAGAATACTTTAGATTGGAAGTGACCTCTGGAGTCCTACTTCCTGCTTGAACAAAACCAACTTCAAAGTTAAATCAGACAACTTGGAAGCTTTTCTGATGAAGTTAAAGATCTCCTAGGACTGTGATTACCCAACCTGTCTAGGCAACCTGTTGTAGTGTTCAACAACTCTCATTATGAAAAATTGTTTTCCCTATATGCACACAATATGACCCCTTGCTGCCACTTGTAACATCCTTCTTTCAGTTTGCTGTGCACCTGCAAAGAGAACTGGGACCCCTGCCTACTAAGGAAATTCTCCACCCTTTTAGGAAGCCAAAGTCAGGAATTAAATGTTCCCTTTGCTGTTTCTCTGCAGGCTAGATCAACGCAGATCTTTCAGCTACTCCTTGTACTTTACATGCTCTAGCTCCCTAACCACAGTAATATCCACAGTTTTCATTCTGCTTTCAAACTGTGACTACTTTTAAAGTGGATTCCATCAATTTCAAGTTATAGTATCTTAGTCCAATAAATACTGAAAAAAGTATTTATGGAACTAAATTATGCAGGTTATGTTTAAATCACTTTGGTATTTTGAGAAAGCAAGATATATAATGTGATAATTCTTTTTGGAAGACAAAGTAATTAGTATGTTCATCAACAAGCATTTCAGTAATTATCTGTATTTAGGAGGACACCAGCTTAAATCACATAATCCGTCTTTCTCAAGTTGCCTATTAGTAAAACAGGGAGAATAATACTTACCTTTGTAAAGCCTTTTGAGATCTAAGGGTGAGAAGTAATAAAAGTGTGGAGTATTATTAAAATAATACACCTGTCTGAAAAACATTTAATCTAACATGGAAAAGCAACACTGAAAACTGCTTTAAATGAGTCATATTTTTTCCCTTCAGTTTTTCCCTTCCTTTACAATGTCCCACTACTCACAGCTACTTCATATTTCTCTGAAGTAAATTCTCTTAGTTTAGAGGGTGGTTTCTTTGTTTTTAAGTACTGACTGGAAACATCTGTGAGGCAGGTAGATTTCAAAGCAGTTCTTGGACTGCTGAAAATACACTGCTGAAAAATACTATGAATGGAGTTATAGTTTCACTGAAGACACAGTTTTGCCACAGACTTTGATGTAAGCAGGATATTGATGCTTTCCTACAAGTTTAAGGGAAAAAAGTTCAAGACTTAATTAAAAATACTAATACCTGATTAACTGCAGCAATACACTGATTTAAGATATCATTAGCTGAACATTAACTTAGTCAAATATACATTTAAAAGCACTCCTTAAATTATATATTTCTCATACTAAAAGATAAAGACGGGAAATTGTCACTAAGTCACCTGATCTTCTATAGGCATTACTAAAATGCCTCCAACTTTCAATAAAATTTTCATGTAGTTTTCATGGTCTTTCTGGACTCCAGCTCCACAGTAAATCCGGTCATATTGATGACTGTCTGAGGCTATTTCCAAACAATTACCAACCACAAAGGCAGGTTCACAGAACTCAAATCTACGGGGAAGAAAAAAAAACAACAAAGGGGACACATTTCAAATTAGGAATTTTAAGAACAGCCAGTCCAGATAAAGACAGAAAAATATTTTTCATCTCTTCCCTTACATAATGAAAAAAGAAGAGTATACATACTTTGAAGTCTGTATTATGGCAATACTACTTTGAAAATAATCTGTTTTTTTCTGCTACATCAAGGACCAAAGAAAAATTCTTAAGCAGTTACAATTACGTATTAGGCAAAACAGAAAAGTCCTCAAAGCATCACCAGACTGCCTAACTATAAGCAAATAAATTTGTCTAAAGAAACCTTACAAGCCATACAGTAAAAGTGCATTTAAAACAGCACATTTATCAACAATGCGAGATATCCAAGCTGTTGAATAACTATTGAATAAATTCATTTCCTAATAGCCGCCTCAATTTTTTTTTTTTTTTTAAATCAGGCTTTTAAAAGACTGCTTTTCCCCACCTCCCAATCTTCCACCTTGAGCCCAATCCACTTTTCCTCAATAAAGGAATTTAATGGAAAAGTCTGTCATTTTTTGACCACACACAAAGCAACAAAGAAAAAAAAAAAAAAGATTAACTATTGCAGAAGCATCTGTTCTGATTTTCATGAGCAAATTAAAGTTATACAACTCCTTTCAAGTGGACCTAAGTCTATAACAAGTTACAAGGACTGTAAGTACTCATTGTCACTGCATAAAATATCAAAGAAAATAGGTACAGGACAGAGCTTTACTGCCAAAGCTGCATATATTCTCCATTACACTGATACTTGCTAATGTTTTTCAAATCTCTGCTGCACCTTGCTGCTTCAGCTGTTAACGCCATAATAAATATAATGTACCTTTCTGTAAAAAAAAAGAAAAAATTCCTTCAGTGAGTAACTTGAACTTTTCCCTAAGCACTTTAAAATTAAGAATAGAGGTGACAATTGCTCATAGAAAGGATTTACGGTTTTCTTTGAAAAAATATTAAGTAAAACCAAACACCTTGTTGTTGCACACAACAGTTCACCAACTTCATCAGGTAATATTAAAATCCAATGCATCTCCAAGTTCATCCAGAAGGAACGAATTTTTCCAAAAACTTCTTCAAATACATGCAGCCATTTTATGAACTTTACAGCTGACTGTCATTAGAATTTTTTTTTTACTTGGCTAGCAGTAGCAAATCCCATCACAACACGACAACATTCAGATCAATATTTCTTCACTTATACTGAAGCTTGGCAACTTCCATTGCTTAGGGATGCTGCTTCTAAGATTTGGCTGACTTTCCTATCTACAGCATTACCATTAACAAATCAGAATTCTATTAAATGGATGTTTTTGCTTGAATTATATTTTTTTTTTCCCCAAAATGGGTTGCTTGACCTTGCAAATAACGCAATGCCCCCCAGGATCAATACAGGCTGGGGAATGCAGGGATTGAGAGCAGCCCTGCCAAGAAAGACTTGGAGGTACTGGTGGATGACAAGCTGCACCTGAGCCAACAATGTGCGCTCACAGCCCAGAAGGCCAACTGTATCCTGGGCTGCACCAAAAGCAGCATGGCCAGGAGGATGAGGGAGGTGATTCTGCCCCTCTGCTCTGCTCTGGTGAGACCTCACCTGGAGTCCTGCATCCAGCTCTGGAGCCCTCAGCACAGGAAAGACATGGACCAGTTGGGGCAGGTCCAGAGGAGGGCCATAAGGATGATCCGAGGGCTAGAGCACCTCTCCTATAACAAAAGGCTGAGAGAGTTGGAGTTGTTCAGCCT
This sequence comes from Opisthocomus hoazin, assembly GCF_030867145.1. Lineage (NCBI taxonomy): Eukaryota > Metazoa > Chordata > Aves > Opisthocomiformes > Opisthocomidae > Opisthocomus > Opisthocomus hoazin. Next base: position 47,352,914 of record NC_134416.1, on the reverse strand, counting down.
GGAGAAGAGAAGGCTCTGGGGAGACCATGTACTTTTTCCCCCTGTACTCTGCACTGGTGAGGCCACACCTCAAGTACTGTGTTCAGTTTTGGGCCCCTCACTACGAGAAGGACATTGAGAGGCTGAAGGATGTCCAGAGAAGGGCAACGAGGCTGATGAAGGGTCTACAGAAGAAGTCTTGTGAGGAGCAGCTGAGGGAACTGGGATCATTTAGTCTGGAGAAGAGGAGGCTGAGGTGAGACCTTATGGCTCTCTACAACTACCTGAAAGGAGGCTCTAAGTGAGGCGGGTGTTTGTCTCTTCTCCCAAGTTACTAGCAACAGGATGAGAGGCAATGGCCTCAAGCTGCATCAGTGGAGGTTTAGATTGGGTATTAGGAAAAAATTCTTTACTGAAAGACTGGTGAAGCACTGGAACAGGCTGCCCAAAGAAGTGGTGGAGTCACCATACCTGGAGGTGTTCAAAAGAATGTGTAGATATGGCACTTCAGGACATGGTTTAGTAGGCATGGTGGTGATGGGTTGACAGTTGGGCTTGATGATCTTAGAGGTCTTTTCCAATCTTAATGAATCTAGGACAGTACTGTAGCCCTTCAGTACTTAAAGGTGGCTTAAGATGGGGACAAACTTTTTAGCAGGGACTGTTGCAACAGGACATGGGTTAATGAGCAACCTGATCTAGTGGTAGATTTCCCTGCTCGTTGCAGGAGGGTTGGACTAGACGACCTTTAAGGGTCCCTTCCAACCCAAACTATTCTATGATTCTTTTGACTAGTCACACACAGACCCCAGAATCCTTTTCCCAATTACTGCATAGCTCTCGTGCTAGATGTGGCCAACAGTCCATAATGTTGTTTCCACATCCAAATCCAGAAGAACAACTGAAAGCTACAAAGATCATTGTTAGATTAAAAAGAAAAAAGGGAGAGGGAGAGTGAGTGGGGAATGACTGCCTTGTTGCACACAACTGGGCAGCTAGGCCAGCCTAAACTGCAGTTGAAACAAATTTCGGATTAACACAGAAAGACCTAGAAATACATTAGGCAAGGTTAAATGCCAGGAACAAAATGAAACCCCAGGCACTGATCACTTTGCTGAAGAAGTAATCTCATTTCATAAGCACTTGGACTATCCTGTATTTTTTTTACATCCACTGAGATCAATCAGGCAGTTCATGCTATAGTTTAAACTGTAGGCAACCTCAAATTAAAAGTCAAGCATCACCACACGAATTTAATTTGAAAGTTTCACCAAAGTACCTTTGTGCACTTCAAAAGTATGGGGGTGGGGGAGATGCAGGGAGAGAGAAAATATGGTACTTTCCTAAAATGCAGTTTTAAATCTTGAGACAGTCCCTGGTTAGTTTTAGAAAAAATGAAGACAGCATGCCTGCCTAACCTGGCAACTTTCACAACTTGTTCTGATCATCTCCGCATGCTCCTCTAAAAGTTGGCAAGCTTATTACTAGATACTCCAAAACTGCTTTCTCTGCTAGAAACCACGCTTAAGCTCATGCTGCCACTGGTCACACCCTCTTAAAACAAGTAGGAGCACGAAACTCTCCAAGGAAGCAAAAATACAAGACAAGGCAAAAACCCACAAAATACTCCCCAGATGCAAAACACTCTGTACGTAAGTGTGGATGAAAATGGTGTTTACAAATGTAGTAAAACCCTGAAGAGCATTTCTGATTTAGCTCCACAGCTTGCAACTAGAAAGGCACAAAGCACAATGAAGACACAGAATCAACTTCCCGTTACACCTGTAAGAATGAGATGGGCTAACCACTAGTGACCAACTCTGCCTACAGGCACTTCAAATTGTCTGGACCGTGCTCCACATTATTAGCAGAGTTTTGTTGGATACGTAATGCTTACAACCAAAACAGCCAGTTATCTGTTAGTCCATTTACTTCAAAAAAAAAAAAAAAAACAAACCCAAAAACATCTCCCACACAGCTTCAGCTAGTTTCAACCCAATTTGTCACCAGCAGAAATTTTCCTGAAAGACTAATTTCCCACCGCAAACCTAAACACTATTTGCACTAGGGTACATGCAATTCCTGAAGACATCTCTTTAGCCCGTATCAGATGAAAAACAAGGGGGTCTACTTGGTCCAACTGGCCATGCAATGGCTACATCCAGGTGGCCTACAGTGGTATGCTAGCTGCCCACTCAAACATAGACAGTTCAAGAATTGGCATACATAGTCTCCTGTTACCCAGAAAGCTAAATAAAAGTAAATAGAAGAAATGGGAGGAAAAGCTTATAAACCACGTCCAGTCATTGCAAGTTCAGAAGCCAACCTCTCTTCATCCCTGCTGCCCACAGAACCAACCGCTTCATGTGTTATGGTATGAGCAGTGACAAAAAAACAGAAATAAAGGCATACAGATTTCATACTTAGTGGAGTATTATGGACTTTTGAAATACAGTTATGTTGTACAATGGTGAACTTTACTCCTCCACACTCCCATGTAAAGTCAACCTCACCAGTGACACAAGACTCTTTCCGCGCTCTCTGAAACTTCAGCTGATTCTATTTTCACAAGATGATACATGAGCCTCCGAATCAGAAAGAGCTGATAAATGCATGTACATTCTTATTTTTATCTAATCCAGTAATTTGAGCTGACCTTCAAACAGAGACTGAAGTATAATTTTGAGATTTTTTTCCTACTAACTTGCCCAAATAATTTTCAAACTAAGCAAAGTTAAGTTCAGTTTTACTAAAGTATAAAAGACTATCATTTGATCAGGAAATGATCTAAAACTTAAATACAAAGGTTTTGCAAGTACAAGAGAATAAGCCATTTCAGAATATCTGCCAACAGCATCACAAGCTTGTTAGTCTTACAATATGAAAGTAGTATCAACCACATTGTTTTACAATTGAACTTGACCTAATCAAACCCAAGTTCTTTTAGCCCTAATTGTCACTATATTCAACAAGTTGATTTTACTCCTATTGCCTTTTGGATATCAAAACATATCAGATCTTCAATTCCCTTCTGTGTTACACTTAGCTCTCTTATTAGATTAATGACAGCGCTGAGAATAGTTTATTGCTTCAACATGCAGTATTGACAATCACATAAGCTACCTATCAAGATGAGGTAATATTTCACTTTTTTTTTTTAGTTACTGAGTTGAAATGGAACTAAGAGATGCCAAATGTTCTTTACCATTCGTTCACCTATACCAAATGGCCAGGGTGGCCTTACAGAGCATTACATAGGTAACATGAAAAGACCTTCTTATTTCACACATTAAATGTAAAAAATGGCAAAAATAAAGTGTTACAACAATCTGGAGACGTTTTCATCACATTAGGTTCTTAAGTTGAATCTTGTATGTTGATTATAAGAGAACCAACAGCCAAAAGAACAGAAATTAGAGTTCCCATTATAGACAACACAGCAACAGAAAGTTTCTGTTTAATCGACCACTTGCCACAGGATAAATTTAAGCACACACAGATCATGTCTAGCAATGACCCAAGATAACCAAGCAGCTTCAAGCACATAAAACATATGCTGACCCGATTCTGTCCTTCCATCTTTTGCATTTTTGTAATGTATCCCTCAAGGATGGGTGTTTCAAGTTCATCCTTAACACAGCCACAAGTGCTTTTCTTCCAGCTAAACATAAAATATTTTCTGCAGAATTTAAAGTGCATTTCCATCTTTGCTGCAGCAACTTCAGAAAATTATCAAGTAATAGATCATTACTGCTCATATTCTTTTAAGTAAGATTCCCCATAGATAAACACAATGAAGTATAACTACTGCAACAAAATGAACATCCATTTAAAAAAACATTTACAGCAAAGAACTAAGATTGAAGTTTGTTGCTCTTGTATCCATATCCACCAATCTAGTATTTGTGTAATAACAAGATATTAATTAAAAAGAGTGCACAGTACAGTAACCTATCCTTACAGCAAGCTTTTTTCCACAACAGGATTCATTGGTTGGTCCTACCATAACACCCACCCACAGAACCTATCCTTAATTACTTTCAAGTCTGAAGATACACAGGATGCTTCTTGGGTTAAGTTCTATCTATACCAACCTTCACAAATGCAGGATGTTGTACTGATGTCTCCTGAAAATGAAACTAGGTGCAAGTAGGCATGAATTGCCTTTTTTATTTTATAAAGTGGTATACATACTTGATTTTTTAAAACCAAAGAAGCTCAATAAAATTGGAGAGAAAAATCAAGTAATTTGAAGGAAAAACAACTTTCAGCATCCACAAGCTTGTGTTTGAAGGAAACAGTAAAATATGTTATAAAATGCTTAAAAAAAAAAAACACGCAATACTGAGGAACCACTTCAACTACTTACATTTGCCTTTTGCCAAAACAAAAATTAATTAGTTCTTAAACCCAGCCTCACTCCAGCTACATTTTACATCTCTGAACTATGACATTCATACCAGGATACATCTAGAGTACACTTCCACCTATCCCTATTCTATACTAACCACACTCATATTTCAGCTTGCTGCTCACAGCCCTTACAAAAAAAAAAAAAAAAAAAACCACCACACACCACATTTCAGTATGAATTTAGTATACTCTTTTCCCATCCACAGTCATTTCCTTCAGTCAGTCAACTCAAACCCTCCAAAAAGCCTGAAATCTCATTCGGTACCATTAAGCTGTTCCAAGTGATTCCCCTCTAATAGGAAATTTATTCAAATTTGTTTAGATTTAGGGCACAAAGGACTACTCTTCAACTTTAGTGATGTCTAAGAAAAGTTTGTCAAGTTGTTAACACTTGCCATTTGAATTACAGTGACACTATACTGGAGCAAAGAATTCAAAAGCATTGCAAGGCAATTTTCACGCATAACTCCTCATGGAAAAAAAACCCCAGATTTTAATACATATTCTGAAAGAAACAGTAAATCCCACGTAAGTACTAATGAAATTAACTTTGCATCAAGCTTCCCACAAACCATCAAATACATTAATAACCAGAAACTCAAATTAATCTGCAAAATGTGGAGACTCTGAAAACATAGTAAAACATTACACTATTTTTTGCTACTGTGATAAAGAAGTAACACTTACTTTTGTCCTATACTAATATACTGCTGTCCTAATTCTAATATACTGCTGACCATATTTTTAGCAGAAGGACCCCTCAGGATGGGGGAAGAAGGGAGGGGAAAAAGAAAAAAAAAAAATCAGTTCTGGCAGGTTGCTTTAGAAGTTTTACTCTTTTCACCAACAAAAAAATGGCCTCTCTCTTTAAAACATAGCTACAGCAGCTGAAAAACAAGCATTTCCTGTAGTTATTTTAAGACACAGACTGAAAAGCTACAAATAACTTAATCTAGGAAGTTCTGGCTCCTTTGTCCCTTTGGATTAAAAAGATAACACTCTCAGAGCTTCTCCTGTGTCAAACAAGAATTTCCTAAATCAGTAATCTTACTCAAAGTACTCCTAAATCTGTTTAAATAATAACGCATTTACTGAAAGAAACCTTGAAGCAGCTTTCAGATCATTTAGTCAATTTTTCAGGTTTTAAACTGACATAAAACTTATGTTCTTTGAAAGCCACAGATGAAGGTCAACACTCACATGGTTTTGTGTGATATAACATGCCACAAGAACATGCCACAGAACAATGAAATACTTTCAGATTTCTATGCCTCATTAGCCTTTCTCATTTTACTTGACTACAGAAGTACTTTAGAACTGATATCAGATTTAAAGGTACTTCTTACCTATTGCAGGAAAAAGTTTTCCCATTTGTTTCTCAAGAAATACTTCCCATGTTCTATCCTGTTAGTGAAGTCCAATTAAGATTAAATCACTAGCTAAGAAACATAAAACCTGCATCAGTTAAAAAGGGAAAACAACTTTTAACGAGTGTTAATTCTTATCCTATTAAGTAGGACAATAGCAGGGCAAGATGGCAAGTTCTTTCCACCTTTTTGTATTTTTTCTTTGTCCTTCATCCCATCTCGTTTAAGCATTTTTTCAAGCCCTCTCAATTTGTCTTTGGTTCATGTATAAATACATATTAATAGACCGCTAGCATATTTTGTTAACGAGTTACACACATTTTACCTACTATTAGTATTACTATTATTTGCAAGACCTTCTGCATGGACACTACAAACATCAGAATAAACAAACAAAAATATTAAATCTTTGAAAACAAAATCTATAATGACAACTTGTAAGTTCCTTGCATCCAATCACAATAACAGTAATTTTAATTAGCATTAGAGTAACAGTCAGAAGTGATGCTGGTAAAAATTCCATTCTATTATTCTGTCTTGAACATTTTTTCAGCTTCTAAGCAACATTGTAGGACAGCAAGGGACAAACCTGTATTTCTACTTAGTTTGTATTTGTCATCTCCATTTTTGAATAGAATTGTCTTTGTTCTTCTATTATATGATATTAGCCATCTTGTTTATGATTTCTGATATTTATCTCATCAGTTCCATTGAAGTAGACTAAAACACATTACTCTTTTTGAAAAAAATTCAAACATTGGTTCTTAAAAATACTTACGACTAACCTCACTCTCAACACTGGTTTACAAAATTTAAACTTCATCATGTACTATATCTAACCTTTGGTGGAAAACCTAAGAATCATAGTGAAGGAATACTTTTCATCAATTCCAGAGTGAATTTTAACAAAAAGTGGACAGGAATAGGGAAGCAAGAAAAAGTTTCTGTGACTCCATATTTTTGTCATGACCCTAATGCATCCATGGACAGAAGTCTGGAAAACAACTTGTCTGTTTACAAACACAGAAGAGAATTTGCTTTCATTTTTTACTGAAGCAGAAAAATGGTTTTATAGGTTGAAACTGTCCTATTTTATACTTGCAGGTTTTTGTGAAGCAACAGATTTTATAGGACTCACGCTTTGAGCACTGACCTTGCTTGCTTCAATGTAAGAAATGTAATTCCAAATCCTATCAAAAATTGTAGCAATGAGAGATTTCCAAAGAAAGGCAGCGTCCACCATAACATTTATTTATTTATTTATGAAAGATAAGTGTGGTTCTAAGAGGGCAATAATATGTATTTCTTGAAAAATACAGATTTAGTTCCCTCCTAGGTAAGAGGAGATTCAGTTGTTATTTTTGGACCCTTCTGGTTTACGAGGTGTAAGATTAGAAATTGTACTTCTCTTTAATATCTCTAAATGAAAAAGGGATATTCCAAAAGCCTATCTTCCTTTCCTATTTGTCAAACATGACCTCTAGCATCAACAAATCCCACTGGAATTCTTGTAGTCCCTGTGTTGTTCTGGTTACACTAAACCTCAATAAGAATTCATTCACCGCTTTAAAAAAAAAAACAAAAAAACAACACAACAAAAACCAACATGTACTTTATCTGAAACTAAGACCAAGTTATCAGTAAGATATAGACTGAGAAAGCCACCAGTGAGTTATGGAGATAGCTGGCTTTTCCTGCTTAGATTTTTTCCGCAATCATTAACCAGCTGCACAGGCAGGAAAGATATTTATTTCCTTTGTGTGTTTACAAGGAACTTTCCATTTCAAATCTGCTTTAATGAAAAGAAAGTGAACCTTAGGAGTCCTAACAGGACTGAATTTTGATGAAGAGAAATATTCTGTCAGAAGACAGAGCTTACTATTTTTCAGTGCCAATACAATCTACCACAGACTTCAGGAAGAAGTTTTGCCCGTAACAATTATCCCAGAAGTAGTACTAGGGTTCTTGTCACTTACCATTGAAGTGGTTTCTTTTGATCCTGAGAAGGGTTGGTGATTTTCTTTCACAGCAGGGACTTCACCAGCTTACCCAGGTTTGGTTTTTGATAGGGTGCTAGAAGATGGGCAACCTAGCCTTGCCCTGTGGCTCTCTCTCCAAGCTGGATATTCTAGGTCTAGAAGGTGACTGGGAGCAGAAAAGACAACACATTCCCCTTCAATAAACAGGTGAAGCGGGGCCTGGTACTTTCACATATGTGTTTTAGATAGAGCCTTCTTAAGGAATGATTTCCCGCCCCCCCCTTAACTGGCATGCATTCCCTGAAGGTTTTAAGAACAAAAGAGAGCCTTATGCATATTTCAGACTCAGCCACAGAATTTTCTTTAGTCTATACCTAAAACCTTTGCACCTCAACCACGATGACACTTTCACATGGAACTTCTCCTTTGCTTCTACTGGCAAACACATGCTGTCAAGTAAAATCAAAGCAGCATTTTACCTCTCAGAACGAACAACTCCAATTCCATTTACAGGAAAACTATTTTTATAGATTGGTGGAATATGGATACAGATGCAAGTGATCACTGGAATTATTTGTCTTTCTGAAACAGGCATCTGAAAAGCTTTTCCTCTGACGAACAGTTCAAGAGGCCAAAGCTGAAAGAAGCCTAGCCACCAGAGGGAGACAACCCTCCCTTTAGGCACAGAGTGTCCCAAGTCCTTTTGGGCACGCTATTTTTACACTGCTTCCAGTCTTTGGTCAAGCACCTATCCCAACCATAGAAAAGTAAGTTTTAAATTACATTTTAACAACATTCTTATCAGGCATCAAGGAAAAAAATTGTATTGTACCACATCGCACTGGATCATTCCCCCATAAAAACAGCATCAACGCAATACTCCACCTTATCAGGCAAAAACACCTAAACCATCACGACACAGCTCCACACAGAAGTCAGATGTAAAGCCAACGGCCTATTTCTCCAAGCAAAGGAACACCACAAAGTTACAAAGTATTTAGGATGCAGTTTGAAGCTTTCCAAGTACCTACCCACAAGGTTAAAGCCATTTTTTGTTTCAAAACAATATTGCTTAAAATACTCAGACCAGACTGAAGAACATTATACACTAAAGAAAGAACGCAGGGAAGTGGCAATGTAAAGTTTTACAGAAATCCCTATCAGCATAACTCCATTACTGCCAGGAAAAGGGATCGTGGTCTCTGTGCTCCCGCCCCCCACGTCTCATTAAAGGCTGCTGGCAAGTGTAAAGTATTTTTCCCCATCATGCACACACACACACCATCTATTCAGACAATGCACTTCATTCATACCAGCTTGCCACGTAAAATCTGTTTTCAAACAGTAAGGACGCCTGCTAGGTATACACCAGTGTGTAATAGTAGACAGACACTGCACACCTTTTTCTTGTGTGGTCTTTCATCCAAATACTAAGCTGACCAAATCAGCAGCTAAGTTCAGACGCCGTAGTCCACACAATTCTGGGTAAATATATTTTACTTATAAATGAAGATGCAGAAAAAGTTGCTGAAACAAGAATCAAAATCAGACTTACTGACCCTGAGCACATTACTTTGAGAGGCAGATTAAAATTTTCAAGACATGCTGTATAAATTCGCTTGAAAACACAGAAGGACCCCATCACACAAAAACCCACACATCTTCATTAACTACATTCACATACAGAGTATTTACAAAACAAGCAGTAAGCCAGAATCAGCTACGCAGATAATTTACAAATCCCCCGCAAAACACAAAATCCAACTAGCCAATGAGTATCATGTCAGCTGCAGTGCAGCTATTACCAAACAGATTTGCATCAAAAAGCACTTTCACATAAATATAACTTTTGTTTGTTGGCGAGAAGGGCATTTCTGCGGCTACTGCTTAGTATTTTACTATTGTGTGGAAAAGGTGGACTGCCAAAAGGCATTTGCCAAGATATAATATGCAAATTACTGATAAAAGTCTAGATCATATTCACCAACCTGCTGACCTTTTTCCCCTCATTGGATTAACACTGTATAACTAAATATCAATTTAACTATCATTATAAATGCTGTGTGCTATTTACAACAGTCCCCAGAGCTGATCTTCACTGAATTAGGGGAAAATACATCTCTTCTCCTTTAAAAATATTAGATCATTTGCTATATAAATATATATATACACACACACACTTATTTCCTTCAAACACAATATGCATACCACATTGATACTCACTTCTGCCAAATATAGCAACTTTGGGGTTCCCCCCCCCCCGAGAAGAACGTTTTAAAGCATAAACCCCAGTATTCTGATATTCATTTACATAAATATCCTAATCAGATTTTGTTTAAAAATTAATACAATTTCGTTGCTACCCCTTCATTCAATTTATCTTGATTTCTGTACATAAATGTATCACCAGATTGGAAAGACATTTCAATCAAAACCAGCTTTCTGTATGTCTGAGTACACACACCTACAGGAGTGCAGGAGTAGAGGTATGCGCAGGAATTTATTAGCTGGCAGGTACATCTAACTTAAAGCCACTAATGATCACGAGTGACCACATTTCACACAACTTTTTTTAAGACAGATTATATGAAGTACATCATAAAGTTCCTGACTGATTCCATTTTTATTTGTTCTGGCTTCTGCATATATTAACCTCTGCTAACATAAGTGCTTGTATTAAAATTAAGACAGTAGTAGTGAAATATATGTATTTTCTCTTACGTAATTTTATTTATTCTAATGGGCAAAACATAGTACTAAAATAATCTAGCCAATATCAGAAGTATATAATTGAATTCAGGTACAAGTACCACTAGGACGATACTTTAAACTTAACTTTATAAACTAATTATAGCCCTCTGGTCAGAACAGAGCTCTTGAAGTTTGGGGTATGGAGAAAAGTGGATTGAGCTCCAGCCAACATAACCAAGAGCATGGCAGTTCATAAAGCACATTACAAAGGTGAAGGGATACAATGTTCTCTGCTGCCTGCTGGGGAAGAGAAGAGGCGCAGGACGTGCAATTCTTAGGTGACTCCTACAATTTAAGAGCTTTTCTGCATTTCCAGAAGCTACTTTATAATCACTGTTAAAGAACTTCTTGCTTCTAAGGAAAAACTTCTTTGCAGAGAACAGCCCTAGCTAGAACCTTGTTTTCCCTTTCACAGAGGCAGAGGCGCCCAGGATGCAGATTCTTATGGGCCAATTTAAAAGTAATAGTAAAAAATTGTTCAGTAGGTAGAACCAATACGGTTCAAAGCCCTGTAACTCAGATCCACACCAGTAAAAATGAGTGGTGTGTGAGCACAGATGAATACTCGGAAGTCCATCTCTTCAGGTAATAAACATGAAGACAATCAGATAAATTTACTCATGTCTAGATCAACAGTGACAGATTAGAAGAAAGTTAATACTGTACAAAAAGATGATGTCCAATTAGACAACGAAAACTGACTTAATGGATACAAATTACACATGCAAAGACATCTGCGTATCACATCATTCTCTTAAATACGTATGTATATATGCATGTACGTGCACATACATATGTGTGCATGTGTACATACACACATCGCCAAAATGCAGGGAAATCAGTTTTGTTAAGTATTACACAGCAGGAATACACCCACACTTCTAAAGTGTGCTTTCTTAAGCCTTAACTTACCTCATGAACTAGTGTCACAAACTGGAAGTCTTATGTCTTGGTTGTGTGATGCCATTCTTCTCCCCTCCCTGAACTTGTAAGCAATGATGCACTCAGTTTAAACACAAAAATGTTGCTCCAAAGTGAACGAGACAAATTAGATACTTACTTATCAAAGCTATCACTATATTTTATGAAGCTCTCCAATTTTTCCTTGGCATATTCTACCACATCTGAATGAAGCTCTATTCCATGATTTATCCCAAAAGGCCCTGTAAATAAAAACAGCAGGGTGTGGTTTTTTTTTTCCTTCAAGTACAGCACAATCACATGGAACAGTATTATATCTTTCACCTTTTCATTTGTGAAAGCACTAACATCACATAAAACAGAGAAGTCTCCCAATACCACTAAACAAAGCTATGTTTTGCATCTGCATTACCAATGCTTAAGAGCAAGGTAAAAGGCCAAAGGATCAATGAAAGAACCAAGTTTATAGAATGACTTCTCTTCCTAAGCATGCAGAAAAAAATGACTCTGAATATGCTGAAGTCAGTCTGAGCAACTCCTTTTTCAACACAGTATTTAGTTGGAGCACAACAATTTTACACTACGATTTAATTTTTGGTATTTAAATTTCAAAAAGTTTTCTTATGGCAAATTTTTCAGCTTTTGACAATTCAGAGATCAGATATTGTATCCCTGAGCCACATCTTCTCCTCTGTTTTGCAGGTTCCAAAATAAGAGATCTGCTCCTGATCTACTTCTATAATAATAATTTGCATCTAGAACATTGAAACTGACCACTATGTTCCCTCATCACAATCCCATCACAATTGCAACATTGTTTTCCTGCAACCAAATCCAAGCATACTTGCAAGTCAACTTGTGTGCCAAAAGTTAATGTTTTCTTCAGCAACAAGAAGAAATCATGAAATAGTATGAGGATTATGCACATCAGGAAGGAATCTGAATCAGATAGTCACATTTGCTGTGGGGATTCTATATTTAACATGCACTCATAGCCCAGCGACTTTAATCGTTGGAGCACAGAACTGGAAAAGGGAGAAGGAAGGGGAAGAAGTGAAAGTAAACATCAGTAAGATTAGACAAAAGTTACATTTATACCCTCTACTTCTTTCTAAATCCTTCCTAAATACTTAGCTCATAGATGTTACTCCCATGAAACAGATACTAATTTGTCTTTTCTAGGACACCAATTAACAAAAAAGACCTATGGTTACTGAGAAAGGTTTCATTTTACTGCAAGAAGAAAAAATAGTATATGCCACGAAGTTGATTAATAATTGCAATTCTTAACATAGTTTAGAACATTTTCTACTAGATGAAATAAAACCAAACCACTAAGTCACCATAGGCAGCGCTCCTAAGACCTCTCTGATGGCATGCAAGTGGTAGGTGGATCATCCAAGGGATGTTCTTAGAACTTGTGAAAACATGTACCTCCTGTTGACACTCATACCTACTGTAAATTTAGTTTATTATCTATCACATTAAGAAAAGCATTAGGATAGGCAATCCCTTCCTAGCTGTTTTAATTATTTTATGTTCCCTTGCACAGTAATATGCTATGATGTTTCTAACCACTGTAGTTACAGTCCTACAGCATGCATCAGCATCCTAAGTATGTTTTCTTTAATTAAAAATTAATCGCCATTCCTTTAACCTCACCAAGTAAATTAAAAATGCATCATCATCTGCCCCAAAATTCACATATACAGTCCCATCAACACTCATTTTTGAAAAACAAAGAACTAAAAAATCCTGTAAGTGTCAGTTACTCCAACAGCTAGAAATTAAATCTATGAATGCAAGACACCACCACATCATGAGACACCACATTTTACACAATTCGAACACAAATATGAGAAACATGTTCTCTGCTTTCATCACGGAATTCACAGCTGTACATTTAAGCAAACCATCAGACATTCTAAAAACATGAAACCAACTTCTCTGCTACTATCCAAAGTCAACTGGCCTCTTTCAGCGTTTTGAGCTAGCAATTCCACCATCTAGTCTGAACTACTTTTACTTTTTAACGGGATCAACAACAGTTATTTTAATCTCTGTGTAGTGGTGCGTTGTTTTTTTTTTCTTCACTATGTTGTTACACTTACAAGTGTTTACCAGTTTCAAATTATTTGCTAACTTAATCTAGTCATTTTGACACTGCCAGCACGGCAGAACTACTACTCACTAAATTGTCAAATTTAAAGATACCCAACTACTGTCAAAAAAACCACATGGTTCTCTGTTACTAATTGCAGTGCAAACTGAAATCACGTTTTGTTTTTTTAAAGAAGTGAGCTTTTAAAAATATATATGGTTTATTTAACAGAAAATTACATCTGTTTATTTCTCTTTGTTAAAACAGCTGTTCCCTGGTCTAAAATAAACACTAAAATAAAGAAGAGTGATTATATGCAACTAGTAATCTCATCAAGGGGAGCAGAGTAAGAAAATCAAGCCACACAAATTGTATTTATACCTTCCATGCCTCAGCCTAGCTCTCAAACCATATTACAACACTAATCAGACTTTGGAGACTGGGTAGACCACTACAGAAACATGGAAAGTCTAATTCCACCAATAGCTGTGCAGTCACTGCTCCAGGCTCCTCGGCACTGCTAGAGAAGTATCAGCACCTGAGCTGGCTCTGTGGGAACACGTGCAGTGTAGCTGCGCTCCTGGGGGGCTGTCAGCCAGTCTCACCCTCCACAGAAGACAAGTCTTTTCGTGTTTAATTTCTTCAATTTGGCAGTTAATATTCTGAAGGACAGGAGTTCTGCTTGATGAGGAGAGGTCAAACCCAGGAGCATTCAACAGCCAACCAACAGCCACTCAAAACAGGTTACATAAATACACAGACACAAGTGCAATACACATAAACCACAATTTCTTTTTTAAACATCATAGTTAAGAAAGAATAATGAAATAATAAAGCCTTCCACAAGGCCAAGAAATAAATTAATAATCTTGCTCACTACCCTGAGCAAACATTTTAGAGAAAAAATGCAGTAGTATTTACTAATTGTTTTAATACTGAAATAGAATGCTGAACTTAAAATATTACAATCTAATTAAAAATACCTACTCTTAAACAGAAACACTCTTGAAAATGGCAAAGCAACACTAGTAAATATCATTTTTATCTGTGAATGAACATAATTCCTGTTTCCACAAGAGAATGGTGGAATCTGCTGAATTTACCGGGATTAACTGGAACAAAAGACACTGCCAGAGATGCCAACAAATGACGTTTGTTATGTACTATTAGGGATGATCTCTACTCTTTAATAGTAAGAACACATGATAAAGTAACTAAACTAATTGAAAATTAACAAACCAACTCTTGAGACCTCAGCTGTATACATAAATATATGCAAAATCTGTTCTCATCTGTCAGCAAGGTTTCTGCAACCAAGGAAATATGAAAACTCCATGTAATACAGTCAATAAAATTAGATCCATGAAAACTACATACTAAAAGAAATTAAGTTATTTCATGTAACGAAATTAGTTTGTAAAAAAACAAACTGTTAGTACACACGCTCTGTATTCTAAATACTGGGGAGCAGGGAGAATTAAAACATTTTTCTCTCTAAGGTAGGTTTTAAAATTTACATTTTGACAGAAATATTTCATTCCATCTTTCTTCCATATAGGAAATGTATTTGAAAACAAAGTGCTAATCTGTTAGAACAGTTTTAAAAACCTGCAGTGCTTAAACAGTCTTATCAGTCTACATCCCCAAACTCTCTCACTAATAAAATGATTAAATAAACGTGTTTTAAAATAATTCTTCACACACCAATAAGATTTGTTTCTCAACTAAGTTTCTTCAAGAGTCATTAGCCTTTACAACTTAGATTTTTCTTCCCATAAACTGAAGATCAAAACAGTAACCTAGAGTAAGTGCACAGACGTGGTATAAATGCAGACTAATATTTCAGTACTGAAAAATTGTTCCTTTATGTCTTTTCCTTTTAAGCAAAGGGACTGTTTCTTTTCAAATGAGAATTTCAGACTACAGTAAGGCAAGCAGGAACAATTGCCTCTTCCAAAACACTCCATGAAATGTCACTGAACAGCAGTGTCAGTAAACAGCTTGTAGATAACATTCAATATTTTAACACAACTGAAACACTCAGTCTTAAGTATAGTACTGTCATTCTTACAGAAGTAAAAGTAAAGTTTTTACAGGGCTTGTATAACCTTCTAAAAATATGCAAAAACACTATATGAAAATAAAAAAAACTCAAGTTACCTAATATTAATCCCACCATTGTACTCAAGTATCCGGTTCCACTACCCAGATTTAGAAAAGATAATCCAGGCTGAAGCTTCAGTGCTTCCATGACTTCCGAATAAATGCAAGGTGCTGACAAGTGTATATTTCCATGCTTCCAGGCCAAGTCTTTATAAGCATTGTCCCTGTATCCTTCCAGATAATAATCACCACGATCAATTGCTCTGAAGGCTTGCTCCACACTCTCAGTGCGAATGTACTGAGCTTCTTTCAAGTTATCAATTAAGTCATCGTTGTCTTCTCCAGCACTCACAGCTCCTCCCATGCTGAATTTTTATGATAATTCAATTAGTTTGCAAAATACATTAGGAGGAGAGTTTTCCCAAAAGTGTAAGTATGCAATGGATTCTTAGTTCTTCTTGCAGAAGCACATCACAAATGGCTCCTGGAAAATAGATATGTTTACATAACTTGAGTTTCAAAAGGGAAACAAATCAACAACTATTAGAAGGTGATGAAATACTGTTAGTATTGGATCACTTTATGAAGTAGAACTACTAAGAGTCAGGACAGCTATTATTTAATCAAAATTCTGTCCTTCAGATTCTAATTAATCCAATGTTTTTCAGCTTAAATGTGTCAACATGGGTTGTCTACGTAAGCAAGCAACGCAGCATGAGAGTTTACACAGACACCAAAAACACTACAGTGCTAAGAACCTATCACCCATATTATAAATATTTGGGGAGGGACAGCAACTGCCTTTGGACTCACTCTAGTCCCATCCTGAGAACTAAATGTCCAACAGCAGCTGAAGCATGTACCAACTTAGTTACATTTGAAAACAACTGGGTTTAAATGCTATGAAGTCACCCCACAGTGAGAGCCAATGCCAGGTGAGTGGCGATGTCCAGCAGATGTTTCTCAGATGTTTTCTTTTGAGCTGAAACAGAGTACTATGGCAGACAAAGCCATACATTGTTCTGTTCTGGACTGAGCACAGAAACCCCTCTGAGTATCTGAACTCTTCCTAATGCCTGCTATATTCACTAGAGGAGGACAAATTCCTTAAGTACCCACAAGCCTTCAACAGCTTGTCAGCTCCTAAGTGACTAGCAAGTTTCATGCATTCTACACAGCACATTCACTTCAAAATAATTCCTTCAGATATGTATTTAAATTACTATTATTACATTACTAATCACAAAACTCATCAAAGTCAAGTGTTAATATTTTTAACATTGCACAAATTACCTGTAAAATAGCAAAAGAAAACTGGAAGAAAGGAAAACGAATGTTTAATCCACCACTTTCAGATGAACAGAGTACCCATAGTGAGCTAGTTGTTACCATTAATTACAAAGTCAGCTTAGATAGCAAAAAGAAAAGAAAAAGACCACCATGAATCTTACTGCACATAACCTTGTTAAAAAAAAAAAACACAACAGAACATCACCAAAACAAAGCCACACTCATCCCTGACTATAACTGCATTGCTGAGTATCACGTTTTAAAAAAATCCATCTGACTCTAAAAAAGCATATTCCACCGAGCGTTCTTTCTAAAAATACAAATGTAATCTTTTATCTGAGAATATTCCAACACAATTCATCAAATCCCTGCTTTGTACATGCCTATTTGTGCAAATTCACG
Organism: Opisthocomus hoazin; assembly: GCF_030867145.1. Taxonomy (NCBI): domain Eukaryota; kingdom Metazoa; phylum Chordata; class Aves; order Opisthocomiformes; family Opisthocomidae; genus Opisthocomus; species Opisthocomus hoazin. The sequence continues at coordinate 47,335,608 of NC_134416.1, read as the reverse complement.
AGTCAGGAATTCACAAACACAATCCAGATGCCTAAGGTCATTTAAATTATCAGAATGAAGTTGGTTCCTAAGTTTACATTGAGGGGATCACCACAACACCATTTTTATAATACTTTCAATGAAGAACCTTCTCGGAACATTAATGTATCCTTTTCCACATGTTTAACAGGTCTCTATCAACACAATACTAAAAACTTTTCCATAAAACCAGATGAAAACTTCCAGGAACTACAAGCAACTTCAAATTTGCTGGTGTGTCCTGTCCTCCCCGCCCCTCCCCCCTCCACTGCAACACTATACAAAGACTTCTTGAGTTTGAACCATTTTCTTGAAGAATTAGACTGCAAATAGCAATGATTGTGAAGTAGAGCACTGAAACAACCTTGTGAATGCATAAAACACACTCACATGCTAGACTGTAGTCCAATGAGTAAATTCACATTTCTGAACAAGCTCAGAATCAAGAGAGTACTAATAGTAGTGACAATCAGTTCTGAGAAGAAAGGGCGCATACAAAGATGTACATAATCCTAAATAAGGGAAAACTATGATTAAACTTCAAAATTTGTTTTGGCTTGCTCTTTTCTTCTTGCTTTAAAGGAAAAAGTTTCTACAGCATCCAACCCCAGAATCTGTACAATTCTTATCCCTCCCCTGGCTAGACGGCCATCACAAAACAGTCTTCCAACAAAGGAAACCTCATTTCTGTTTGCAATTCTGAGCAACACAAGTGTTTCCTTGTCCTTGCCTTGGATGAATCTACATAAAACACAGAGTCACTAATAAAGATTAATAACCATATAGTACTAGGGCGAAGACATATAGCTAGGTTTAAAATTTCAAGAACACATGCTCAAATTTACCAGACTACACAGTCACAACACTTCTCCTTAACCAGAAACATAATTAAAAAAGCAGGGGGGAGTGGCAGGGAAGGATGCTCAGGGCTGCTAGAACCCTAGTAATACCACAGGTGAAATTATGACTGTTCATCTCTCAGCTGTGTGCTTCTCTCTGAAGCAAAGCCAATTGTCACTGACATTCTAGAGTGCAAAGAGGTAAAACGACACCAGGCACAGTGATCAACCAAGATGAAAATCCTTGGTGAAAGCAGCAAAACTGCACTTCTCAACGTCCTACTGTTCCACAGCAGGGTAAGTAGACCTGTGTATGTTTGATCACACAGGAACATCCCTTTCCATTTGCGAAAAAAATAAGGACAATTTTGACAGGAAATGTGGGACTTGAGGAAGGATTTTTTTTTTTTTTTAAAGTAAAAATAATTTGGAAAAATATTCCAGACCTGCTCGCTTGTCTGTGCTTGCATTGAACCTGAAAGTTCAATGAACTACTGAATCACATGATAAAGTTAAATAATCTACAGTGACTAAAACAATAGTTGTTGCTGCCCCTTCACACTAAAAAGCTGATGATTATCTTATGTTTGGAAATATTTTTAACTAACAAGTAAATTTAAAAACTAAGTTTCTTGAAGACTCATGCAACTGCTACATCTAAGAAACAGAAATATCACTTCCAGTCCTACCTGCAGAATACATTCACCATCTCGCACCAGCAGATGGAGAACTTCACCAACTAGCTACTCTCCACCTGTGAGCATGCAAATACTCAAACCTCTCCGATCGAGAAAGGCTATTACTATTCTTCCAATCTAAAGCTTTACCATTTCTACCAAAAGAGTCTTTATTAGTTTCACATAAAATTTCTTTCCCATAAATAACATTTGCTAATTTCAATATAGTCACATGCTAAATCAGAATTAATTTCTTCAGGTATTTTGTAATTTTCGATTCTTGGTATTACCTGACAGCTAAAGTTACTGCGGTATCACAAGATTTTCTACTGATGACACCTTCATTAATGGTTATCACTCAGAATCTCAAAGGCAAAACCAAAAAAGGTTTGATACACAACATGACATTGTGGGAAGCAGGGGAGAAAACAAACAGAGCCTGCTCTCGAGAACGGGACGCTTGCGCAGCATAACAGAGTGGCTAACTGGAAGTACAGTTGAAGGTTATATCTTATTCTGGATACACTGCCGCTAGCTGAAAGAGGTCACATTAGGTAAACAGTGATATTTTTGCCTGTTAGATGTCTTGCTTTTGGTTGCTTTCATTAATCAACTATGGTGCTCTACTCCGGACTCTACAGCTACAGGTAAGCAAAAATGCTACTCAAGTGAAAAATATTTTTGCTAAAAAACAAAAAAACACTCTAGAAAGTTAAAGAAATAGATCTTTTCATGAAAAATGACCTCTTGTGCTGCAGAGAAGTATTTTTTGATATTTTACTTTCCTCCAATGTTTTTATGTTTATAAGCTATTACTTTATAAAAGTAAAATTACTTGCTTCTAACAGAGGCAACAGATGTGTGAAGTCACATACATTTTCTACTATTTTAAACACACAAAAGGAACCACCTCACAAGCTATTGTAGCGCAGCTGGAGAAAAGCAGCAAGTTAGTCAAAGCCTCCTTGTGACAGCTGACCTAGGATCAATATAAAGACAGCAGAGCATACTAAGATAAAAATTTCTACCTAGCTGCAAAGCTTACAGAAAGCATCCTGTGAAGCTCACTGATACCTAAATTGAAACGCATTCAGTTCACAAAGAGCACAAGCAGCATTCTGATGCTTACAACGTCAAGAGGTACACAAATCCTTGAAGAGGAAGGGTGCATAATGTTAACAAAATGCAGCAATTGCCTTTAGCCTTATGAACCTTTGGAATACAGAAGCCAACAGAAATTTTAGTTTAGGACCTAAAATTTCAGTATAGTCTTGAATAAAAAACTTCATCCACTGATTAAAACTAACTACAATTAAAAAACTGTTTCTCATTCCACACTATTCATTAATTAATTTTTACAAGTTGGAGCATTTTATCTTGAAGTTTCTTCTCAGGTTCACAGTAAAATGTCAGACTTCCCAATTTCTGTAAAAATCCACACAACTGTATCACAACCCCTCTGACCTGTTTCTGACTTGACCTGCAACCATTTCTACCAGAATTCCTCAGCATAAATAATCTGGTTTTTATCTAATAGTGTCACACTGGTTGAACAGGCATTCTTTGGCTATGTGAATCTAAGAAGTGCTGACAATTTGAGTGCATTTTAATTCTTCATGATTTTACAAGCTACGCAAAACTCTTATCCGAGAAGTCAATAACCAGATACGAGGTTTGCCAAGTTTTTTTGTCAGCTGTCAAAGGGACACAAGTTTTGTATATTTCAGAATTTTTACAAATCCATTTGCACTTGAAGTTAATTCCTTAGGTCACAGAGGACTGCACACTCTCTTACACAGACTAAATACCAAGCTAGCAAGGTATCCAGTTAATCTGACAGAGAAAACCTCACCTTTGCCAAATCCATACAATGTGAAATAACTTACAAATTTAGTAATGACACATCCTGACTCTACATACATGACTTCTCAAGAATACAAGTTATTTGAGCCTACTAACTTGACTCCTATTTTGTTTCAAATGATGAAAAACAGAAGAGAAAATATAATAAATGGGGTCAGCCATATTTCAAGCCTCCTCCTCAGAACTATTCGCACTAAGATATCAGCTTGGAGCACACCACACCACACTGAATCAAGACTGGGATACATTACTTTAAACACATAGATGGCATGAAAAATTGCTACACGAACCTTCCCACTTATCCAGGGGAGGAGGAGGGGTAAGAGACAACAATAAACCACTAAGCTACTGATCAATATAGACACAGGAGTCAGCTGTTAAGTTTCCCAAAAAAGCAATATTCTGTGACTGGCAACAGGGGGGAATTAATCACAAATGCACACTTCAGTCCATTTAACAGTTTCAGTTTACTTATGGCAGAAGTCATCAACACCACTCATCAGCAGAGGTTTGAAGTTACCCAGGCAAACAAGCACTAGACCTACTTCTGATCAGACTCAATTCATGCCACTCCTGCAGTCGTAACGATCTCCAGATTGTGACTTGTCTGTCCTCGTCTGTCCAGTGACTCCTACGACAAAACAATGACATTTTTAGTTTAGCTTCCCCTTTCCTCCCAAGTATTGTAACAGTGCCACACAAAGAAGAAATTCGACTCCAAACTGCAGCTGAGTGTAAGGTTTCAGCAGGACCTGACTGATGACCATCCGCAAGGTAAAGACAAATAGTAACATTAACTTCATCAGGCAAAGGCTGGAGAAAGCCAAAATACGAACTCTATAATGGAGATAATTGTAGTAGGCGACTACAAAAATCAGAATAAACTGCAGAACACAGAGGTATTTCAGAATGAAGTCTTTACAAACTTTTTTAAACTTTCATACAAATGACTTGCTGCTAAACTGCTACTAAAGGCAACAAAAAGTCTAAATGCTTTGGAAAAGTAGGTACTTCTTGAACTGCTTTTTCTTCCACAGCTATTTGTTTCGTCACTCCAAATAGTTTAGCAAGAAGGAAAACTGTTGTTTTCAGGATACAGTAACATACTACTTGGTGCATTTATGAAAACACTGCACTTTTTGAGGTCTATACTCTAGACTCAGCTCACTCATTCACTCCTAACCTGTTCAGTGGATCATTTCAAGAAGCTTTTCAAGTTAAACAGAAACAAGTACAAAAACAATGTAATGCACTCCCACACAGCATACTTCAAGGTTCTTTGTAATATAGCAATGGAACAAGGAATAGACTACAGGATTAAAGTTAAGCCAAATGAATGTAAACAGCTACGACTACTGACTTAACCTGAATTGCATTGACCTACTTTGGCAGTAAATGTTTGTCAAGTCTGATGTAAGCTTAAGCCCCGATCCTCCTGTTCAGGCCTTCAACAGCTGTTTACACAAGATCCCAGGTGCATGCTTGCTCTCACTCCACCCCCAGTCACCGAAACACACCAAACAGCACACGTGCTACTGCATTTCTCTCAGAAAATCCACTGAGGCTTACAGCACTCCACAAATGTATCAGCAGTGACAAGCACATCAGCATAGATTTCATGATCAGATGACCTTAGCATTGGTAGCTAGAAAAGGGCATAATTTTGGGACCAACCTTGCTGAATGTCTGCTGAACCTTTTGACTTTTTCTGGTGTGGTTTTTTTTTTTTTTTTTTTTTTTTTTTTAAAATCAGAGACAGTTCACAGGAACTTAAAATAAAAAAAAACAATAAAACAACATTGACTTTTTTTGGTTGTTTACCCGGGGTAAACACTTTTTTTTTTTCCTTCTTTGCACTGGGATACATTACTTTCTCAGTCTGTTTTCTCCTATACTCGATTTGGTTTTCTCATCTGAAATTTTGTCTACCCTCTTCACACAATAGCAAGGATTGAGTGCTGAAAGGAACACTTTCTACATACCAGTTCTATCTGCCAGACCTGTTTCCAGTTAAGCTGATAAAGCCTTTAAAATTCATTACCTTTTATTACAAACCAAAGCAAAGAATCCTACATATTTCCTGGATGCAACTTTCAACCTGCAGCTTAACACCATATCCTGACTCAGTTGTCCTTACTGACTGAAATCTGGGCAACCAAAAAAATGTTTGCAAAGCTGAACCTCCCAGGCTTCAGAAGCAGTTTCTTCCTCGAAGTCTCCCACCTGTGACACCACATGAAAGTGTTGTGAATGACTACTTCAAAACAAAGAAACAAGAGTTCACCACTTCCACCTGAGACAGCTAGCAGCATAGTTTGCCATACTGGAGTGAAACCTAGAGTACAGGACAGTTTCTGAAATTTAAAGGTGTAGGTCTATATCCATTAAGTACCAAATTAGGCCTATAGCCTCATAGAGCAAGCCCTCAGCTGCGCTCCTTAACTATTCAGGGCTGTGCTTATGATTCTCCAGTAGTTGTCATTATGGTCACCACAGACCCAGCTTCAATGTTCACATCGTGGAATGCGCTCTGGACCACTAACTGATCTTTCTTAATTATATCCTACAAAAACTCCCTGCTGAGAGACAGGAAATCTGTCTCACTGCCCTAGTTTAGTGACTCATTAATCGCTAGTAAAGACTATCTGTTGGTCATCTGCACAAAATTACTCCCCTCACCTCCCACTTCAAATACATAGGATCTTTGGGATTTGCATACCTACAACCACTTTGAATCTAGTCATTCATGTTACAAAAAGTTTTAAACTGGGAACAAACACGGGCAACACTCCCTTCCCTTAGATTTGCTAGTATCTAATTTCATAGTAAGTTTTAATTTAGCCAGTAACTTCTATAAAACTTTTGTTAAGAAACACTCTTATTTGTAAAATGAAAAAGCCTCTCCATGGATGAGAGGCTGATGAGATGATAAACAGCTCTGGAATACTCCGATTAGCCTGTCTTTATGAAAGTCTCATGAGATGTTAACATTATCACCTGTGCAGAAGACATTGGTCTGTCAGGCATAAGGAGTCTGTCACTTTCTGATGGACTGTATCAATAACCAGTCGCTGCTCAGTCCCCAGAACCAGCTCGTCCTCATATTCTGAAGTAGATGAGTAGAAGTGCTGATAAGAAACCAGCTTAAGTGCTCTGAAAATCGTTTTCCAAAGCAGCAAGATGCTGTTAGCCAGCAGCATCAGTAAAAACAAAGAACTAAGATTTGTTATGTGTCAGTCCAGTGATACTGTCTACAAGATTTAAATAAAAAACCCCTCTAAATTATTTCAGTAATTTCAGAGAGCAGCATTAACTGCTAACACAAGTCTGAAAACCTGACTGACAATGACAAGAACTGATGTCTATGGCAGCGTATAACACAGCTTGAGTGGTGGAACTACATAGTTCCTGGTAATAGTACTTGATCAGAGCAGCACAGCATGCTTTTTTCACAGTACCCAGTGATAAGACATTAACAAAACAACAGCTGCCAGTCTGTTGCTTACCATTAGAGCTCAGCTACATGCAAACTCGTGGTTGCATCTCAAGAGGTTGTACGTATACCTTTGTGAGTGAAAGAACACTAGCTCTGCCCCAATTCTGTGTACCCTACAGTATCCCATCAACTGCAGATTTCAAAACAATTAAAATGGCTTCTCTACCCACACCAGTTCAAAACATTTGGCAGTGACTGTTTGTAACCCACTGCATAAAATAGTCTCATCTCTGGGGAACCTAAAATGGCTTAGGGACCCGTCAAAGTCCCACTAAAAGATCTCATCAGGAAAGGACGCCAGCTTAACCCCATGTCCAAAAAGATGATCCCTTATCCTCCCTCTGACAGCAGTGTCCATGAAAGAACCTGGCAGTCCTCTTACAGCACAATCTTTTTAAAGGTCTCAGCTCCTGAGAGGTCTGTCTACAGCTCAGCCTTTATCACAGGCTGTCTGGGAGAAAGGAGAAAGATCAGAAGCTTCTCTAGAGGGTCTAACAGACCCACAGAAACCGGAGGTACCAGGTAATTGTGGCTTGTTCACTGTCAACACTAAAATATCAGGACTTCATAAGACAGGTATGAATCAGTGGTGCTTAATACATACAGATGTCTGATATTCACTGAGTTTGCACCTGTTTTTCTGAAGAGAATCTGCTGTCTGTGCACATATTTCACAGGAATTAGTGAGCTGCAGAGTGACCTGGCTGCAAAAGTTACTGCCACAAATACCCTTGTACAAAGCTGTGTATTAACAGAGAATACTCATTTCAAGCAGTAAGCTGTAACAGTCAAATGTTAAGAATTAGAAGAGCTGTAGAGAGATGTGTCCACCACTTCTGGAATATCTAATTCTGTTTAGTCTGAAAAGGCTAAAGGTATAGAAGTGACATAAACATTTCTGCAAGTTTTAACATTATCCTGATCATAAGCTGTTGGGGTTGATGTAGCCTGAGAGTTAGCATGACTAGGCCGCTTAAGCAAAACAGTTCGCATAACTGAACAGGCCGCTGGAAAGGACAGCTAAGAATAACAATTGAGAAAGTTCTGATAGTGCACATGGTGTGGGTTAGCAAAAACAAGATGTGTCCAAGGACGTGGATGCGGCCTGTTGCTATTGGCGTTAGTGCATAGTTACCAATCATAAGGGCATATGGGGCGTGTGAACAGTGCGTGATTTATGTCTGTAGCCTATCCGAATAAGCGTGATCGCGTGTGCAGATATGGAAAACGTATATAACCACACAAGTGGAGCAATAAAGTGAACTGATTGTGCATTGCATTAATGTGTGAGAGTGGTTCCTGTCCCTGCATGGATGCTGAAACTCGGCAATAAGCTAAGACACTTTGACATAAAGAACAAGCCAAATACTCAACATTTTTAAAACAAAACCTGTTTCTCTTCATGAAAGGAAATGCTTAATAATTTAGTTTGTGGTGACCAGAAACTAACAAACCACAGTAAAGTATCAAGCTCCTTTACTTTCAGTATCACCCTCAGAGAGCAACAAGTAATAGTTGGGCGAGGGGGAGGGGAGGAGGAGAGAATCCTCTTTTATAATGACATACAAAGCAGGTACAAGAACTGAAACATACTTTCCAAACCTTCTACCACAAATGTAGCTTCTGCAGCTATAGTTATTAAGCAGATCAAGTCACAGTTCATAAAATTTTCAGTAGGTGAAATGTGGCCCATGACAAAACATTCACTATTTCAGCCAGTACTAAAGTTCAAAAGCTTACTGCACATAAACATTTCAAGTTATTTAAATAACTCACTTCCAGCAGCAACAGAACATAAGCCTGTTGCCTTTAGCAAAAGAAAATAGAAATGAGGTCAAGTGTAAAAATAGAAGATGGTTACATTCCTGACACTGGAAACCTCATCTTTGAGCTATGCATTCACTGCAGTCTCTACAAAAAAAACACAAAAACACACACAACCAAACAAAAAACAGGCCCAAATAAAAACCAAAAATATAAATTTTATCAAGCTTCAAGTGCACTAAAACCTTTGGGTTTTCTGATTTTTAGAAATACATCTAAAAGCATCAAAACACTATGCAATAATCACAGCATAAACAACTTTTCATACTGTATTATCAAAATGTTTACTTTCACAGCCTGAGAATCTCAACTTTTATTATGTGCCCTCTTCTTATGAGACACTACTAAAAAAAATGTCAAGTCCTGATCCTGTTTACTAGATTCTTAAAGTGGTCCAGTCCAATACAACAGGATGTTTTGAGAAGTTACTTTATTACCTAGGCCTGTAATCCTCAAGAGGAAAGAATGAGTAAGGCCTACTCCTGTTTCCTGCTTCTCCTCCTCAGAGCCAGGATACAAAATTCTTTCACTGATGCAATCTTCCAGCAGCATCACATTGGATTGACCATTTTTTTCAATGGTAACTTGTTTACTAAAACACATGCACAGTAAATTACTTTTATCTTGTCAAAGTAAGTGATGGATATGCAGTTGCACCTCTCTCTCTTCTTTTAAATCCCCAAATCCTGCGTATCTCCAAGCGCCTCACACTAAGGCCCATGTCATAATCTGCTTCATTCTCCAGACATATCATAAATCCATAAACAGCATACCCTAAAGGGATGTGACCTTGTCCATGAATCCCTATTTCTTAAGATGTCCAGTGCTTACTTTATATAAAACAGAGATTAACTATACCTTCATGGTTCTTACCAAAGGGAATCGATGATTTATCAAAACTTTCAAAATGCACAGATCAAGTATTAACTAAACCTATTTTAAAAATCTACCAAAGAAGTCTGTATACAAATGCAAGTCTTCCAGAAAAAAAAAAATCAACTCCTCATTTTACAATTTAAAAGGTAACAACATTAGTTCTCTTACTAAAGCCTGTTATCAAAGCCTCTTCCACAAAGTTTCATGCAATCATTCTAGCATTCTCCCTGATCCTGTTGCTATTAAAATACCCTACTGTGAGGTAGCATTTCAAAGTATCGCTTTTCTAACAGTATCACTTTGATTCACACTTCTGTGGACAGCCAGTAACTTCTACCACAAATTTTCAACTGTGCTTGCAAATGATTAAACAGATTATTTGCCAGCACATATCAAAGTAACCCTGTTAGGTTATGCAATAAAAAGCTACTGCTTACACAAAGGAACAGAGAGGCACACTTCCAGGTGGGGGAACCCAAATAAATACCCCAACCCAGCTCCTCCCAGGGCTACCACAGGAGAATCATCGACTCTCCCCAAGTCCTCACCACCACTGGGTGTCTCCCAGGCACTTTCCAGCTTGAGAGGTGTGACTGCTTACAGTGCTGCCAGATTTACCATGGGATGCAGAGTAAAAGCACTTGGGGATTGCACAAGTCCTGTTATGGGATGTTTAGGGGAGGAACCAAAGGAGGGGAGAAGTACGGATCAAAGTAATTTTGTAATTTTTTTCTGGGGCTCTATTCATTGTCCATGTGTGTCTACATGGCAAGCAGAGTCAGACCACAGGTCACAGGGACCCGTCGATCAGTGATGCCAACAAAGGGGTGATATTCTGCAGGTCAGGATGTGATAGTACTAAGCTGGACTAGCCAGCAAACTGGCAGCGTGGCCTGAGAACCAGGGACGGGGCAAACCGTCCAAGTAAGGCAACTGAAGGAGTTGGTAGCTGGAGGAAAAGGAGGGTTCAAGCCAGCTGCTGGAGAACTTGTGGCATTTGGGGGGGTGGCTGAGCATGAGTGTGTTTGTACACGAGGCAACACAAGATACACAGACTGAACAGCCAGTTTCAAGGTAGAATCGGTGTCTAAACCCAGTAACTGGAAGGATCTGTGTTACATACCTGCATGTGTTTGCCACTAGCAGATGTTCAGCTTGACCATGCAGAAAGGGAAATAGGATAAGGCCATTCACACTATTTGTGCTTGCATCAGTGCTGTGTTTTCTGTGTAAATGTGGTGGCCAACTATGTAGTTAGACACATACATGCTGAATCTGTGGGTTTGTGTGCTACTGAGAACACGTGCTTAGCCTCACTACTGGCTGGACCTGGGGCCATGCATGCCTAAGCTAAGAATTAGAAATACTTGAACAAAACCCCTTACAGACCTCCTTCAAAAACACAAATACATAAGCACATTTTTTAACTTGAAAATATTTCTGTGCTATTTTTTTCCTTCGTCTCCAGGTATGAATGAAGTACTATTGCAAATTTGGCTCCAAAGTTTTACTTACAGTACAAAAAACAGCAGACGTGGTCTGGAGGGGATCTGGAGCATCTGGGAAAGCTTCAGTGACCATTTCAAGATATTCATACAAATATTTCACCAAGAAATGGACGTTGAGAACCTATCATTGCTTGATGTAGCAGCTGCGCACTTGCACAGCCTAAGTGTATCTTCATCCTCAGAATCCTACTCCATCAGGGTTTTTTCAGTCATGCAAAGCACACGGTTTTCACCAGAGAAAAAGTGTAGTTTACAGATACAACACAAGAGGCTGCTACAGTCACATAACCTGCCTTAGTTATACCATGAACAATTCCTATTTGTCCAGAGCGTCCCAGAACGGAGAAGTCAAATACTACATTGACTCTTTCTGACAAATGTGTTACTCCAGAAAACATCCCAGAATCTCAGAAAACTCGGCAGTAATGAGTCTTAGTCATAATGAATGCATAATTAACTGAAGTAAATAAGCAGAGACTAAGGCCTATGGGATTTATATTGCAACTGTCAACCCTGCAGAAGTTACAAAGAAACTCAGCAATTCAACTTTTCTGTGTCCTTCTAGTTTCACTGACCTCCTGACTGCAATAATGCCAAATTTAGAGTTTCTTGAAGGAAAAACGCAGCAGAGCTTAAGAAACTGGACAGCAGGTGACTACACTGAATGGAAACAAAAATCACAGTTCATTCTCAAAAGGGTGAAGGGGATAGTTTTGCAAATAAACACACCCCAGCAGAAGAAAAGCCAGCAAAACCCCACCTGCCAGAATCCAATGTGAACAAGAGCAAACAAGAGCTTTATTGGTCTCAGGCAAAGATTTTCAGATGGAAAACAAATCCTTTAATAGCAAACTGATGTCCTAATAGAAATAAATCACAGCATTCCTGCTTACTTGAAATTATTAGCTCTGCAGAAATATTAACCTTTTGCTTTGTTTGCTGAAATTAAGCATCTTCTTTAGTGAACTTCAGAGTTGATTCTTTCAGCAATGCTCTAACTTGTGCACATTTTAACCACACCTATCAAACAAAATCAACTGTATCGAAAGTATGATTACCAGGATAATGACTTCAACTTTCTTCTCTTTTTTAACTTTGATATATAGACCATTCTATAGAACAGTGGTCCCGATTGGGTTGAGGAGTACTATTTGACAAATATTTAAAGAAAAAGCCAAGAAAACCACATGGTAATTCCTGAATATCCACTGAAAACATTTGCTACAGAAATAACACAAACTCTCAGAATAGTAACCACTTCTGATTTTCTCCCAACCACACGGTCCTAATTCCTCTTTCAAACAACCATTTATAGGAATCAAGCCTTTCATCTGGGACAAGGGCACGACAGGCTTATCAATGGCTGGATGTCATTCACTAGATAACTATTACCATAAACAATGTCAACAACTTTACCACTTCACTTACGGAAGCCATACATTGACACAGGTATCTTTTTGGACAAACAGGTTGTTTGTCTTTTTTTCTAAAAAAATATAAACAAAGAATTACAACGTCATCTCTGAGACGTTCTCTTTGAGCTTCCTTTCACTCCTGAAGACAACAGGAACTGATAGCAAGTGCTATTTGTTTTGCTTGAAGGACAGTACCAATACACAGACTTTGAACAGCTGCATTCAGAAGCACATGTATTCTTGTTTACTGTATTACTGCAGACTGCCTTTTGCTACATCTTAAACTGCTATTGTATAAGAACCCTGATTTGACTCCAAGATCTTCCCAGTAACAGTCAAATGCCTCCTGGTGGAAGATAATCCAGTATCACAAGGTTACTGCTATTCTTCCTAAAGATTGCTTAATTTGCTATTAAATGATAGGTCTATATTTCTCAGACTTTCACAAGCCAATTGTTAAAAAAAAAAAAAGAAATAATCATGATTACTGACAGCTTTAATAAGCATTATCTATTTAGAAATCACGCCAAAAAAAAGTTTTTGTAATAACAGCAAGCCTTTGATACTTGCTATGTGACTCAGGTGCTTAAACACAGACCTCTAGTACTATGTTAGGTGCTCAGACTAACCATAGGCTACTTGGCCTATGATACGGCAACAATTAGAGTTAAGTAACACAACTGAAAACTCTTCTGCCCACATCCTGTCCTTGCTTCCCCACAAATAAGCAAGAAGAGCTGCTGCTGTTGTGCAATTTAAGACAGAACGCAAAGTGCATAAAGCTCAGTGATGCGTCTTTTGAAAGGAACGCAACAGTTGGGACTGGAAAAGCAACCAGATAAAAGTCAAAGCACCACTGGCCAGAAGACTCATAAGAGGAGACCAAAAGAATGAACCTGGAGACACTCTAATTTGCAACCAGAACTGACTGTGCCGTCTGTCATCACCAGGTTCTACAAATCTCTCTGGACAGAGATCCTGCTCAGTCACCACGCTGCCGCACAACTGGTTGGCTGTGCACATATTCTTCGTGCATGTATGTATACAAACACACACAACCTCCAATAAAGCATGCATGTTAGAAACCAAGACAAAGACTGTCCCTTCTCTAACTTCTCAGCTACTTCTGCTTAGATTTATCTTGCCTTTTTTCTGACTTTAGAAGAATGCAGGCCTCCAGTAAACCCTATCTCATATCTAACAGCTCCATGGTGATAACTCTGATGCCTTATAGCACCTTCATATAAATCTCCTTCATGCAGGATTCCAAACATCTGACACTGCTATCAAACCACTTGCTCTAAGCCTATTAGTTTTTTAATTAGTTTTTAAACCTAATGGTGAGCTTTTTTGGCAAGTTCTGGATTGTTTCCTCCAACATGCTTTTAAACATTAATTCCATTTGTCGTCTTTTACATCCTAGAAACACTGCAAATTCAAATTCAACACTAATTTTGCAACTGTATGCTGAGCAAATACTACCGCGAGAAGATCTGGATAGAAATGCAGTATCTGAAAGAAATTCAAAGCCTCAATATTTTACATCACCTTAACAACACTCACAAGATCTTAAATCTCCAACTCCACGCAACTCATAGAACTCCATGTTCTGCACTTGTACAAACAAGATCTTTGCATCCTTTCTTTGCTAAACACTATACAAAACAAAGCCAGACTCCAAAAGTAGCCTCCATTAAACGTATCTTCTAAGTAGCAGGCTCCAGGTCTTTTCATGTCACAAGACAGCCCTCTCACCAGAGGAGCAGTTGACTCCAGCTCTACAGGGGGCAGTCACCTCCCCACTCTAGAACTTCCCCACGTGAGAATGCACCAGAATCTGTAGCCTGAGAGTTACCGTGGTGACTCCTGATGTCACCTCCAAACTATTTTAGGGCTGTTTGGGGTTTTGTCTTTTTTTTTTTTTTTTTTTAAACTGCCCTATGATGACTTCTAAGTGAGTGTTTTCTCCTCACGATGAAGGACAACTTATATTTTTGTGCTTCAATTTAAATGACTGATAAATTTCGTTGAGAAGTCAGTCACACACCAACTGCAGTCACAACATACAAGTGATGGACAACACAGCTGCTGTCTAGATACAACTTCCAATACTTCTTGCTTTCATAAATAAGTTTCTTAGGACTAACTGCCATTTCCAAAAACATCTTTATTTTCAGTTTATTTTTACTTCTTACTTTCAAGTTTTTCAGTAAGTTTCTGATCAGAAGTACATTTAACAAGAATTCACACACACGCATTCATCAGGATTTCAAGTTTCTGGGGATCAGTTAACATCACTGCCAACTTCACAGTAGCAACACTAACTCTGAAACATGAAGTTGGCATGATGTACCAGGACAAAAAAGACAGTGAACTAACACTAGTGTTCTGAATGGCAGCCAACTAATCTTTCAGTCCTGCAAAAAATTACATTCAGCATCCTAAGATGCTACAAATTCTATCCTTTCTTCAATGCCCAGAAGTCCAGTCCAATTTTCTTAAAGAACATAGCAGCAGCAACTGTTTTAAGAGCTTTCATTAAGCAGGACTGAAGCCTCTCATTAAGACCCAGTGCACACAAATAAGTCCCAAAGGAACTGGAGCACAGTAGCTATTTCCTGATGTTTTAATGCAACTATACCCATAATATTTAATATAAACTACTTCACTATTCCCTAGAACTCCATAAAAGAAAAAAGTAGAACAGTGCAATCACAACTCTGCAAAGCAGATATATTAAAAGAATACTCCATCAAAAAAAAAAAAATCCATATTTGTTGGCTGGAGAAGACAAAGCTCACAGATCAACTTCTGACCCTATGGGAAGATTCCTCGAGTGCCTTTAGGTCAGTCACATACCTGATTATTCATCTGCAAAACAAGATGGCATATATATTCTCCTCACTTTTGCTTTGAGGAATTTACATTCTAAGTAGGTAAAATAAATGAGATAATATTCAATGATGTTTTTGCATTAAAGAGTGCCAAGTGCTGCAGACTTCAAGGCACTTTTCCTACACAGAGAGCTAATTAATGATCAGCTGTAGAGCATCACTTCCAGCTCAGCAGTGTAAAATAGCAAATCTCTGTGACATTCCGGTGGAAAATGGGAACAAAGGAGGAAATGAAAAGAACAGGTACCTGTAAAGACACTTCTCATCCAGAAACAATGACTGAATTCTCAGGCCTTTCTCACCATGCACTGAAGACTTTGATGAGCATTCCCATACTGCTTAACTATTTCAGAATTGCTTTAAATGTTGGGGGGGGGGCAAACTCCTGACATAAACCTTTCTGGAACACTTCATGCAAAAAATATCTTGCCTCTATTGAGTTTTGGGAGCATCTTGGGGGGGGGGGGGGGGGGAAGTAAATGTATTTACCCATGTCTTGCAGTAGGAACTTCAAATTTTATCTTCGTGTAACTTTTTCTTTCAAGTTTGCCTGAAGAAACTCACAGCCAATGTGCTCTTTAGGGACTTCCATCTCCACTAGTATCATGCTTAAGCCTACCTTTAGCTTCAGAATACACACTTACCACCTGAAAGCAACCGCACATCAAGTTTACAGAAACACAGCCCAGTGACTGCTCCGGTACAGTCCAGCACTGGCACGGAAAACTACAACACATGTCCAGCAGTCAGGTCCTATTCTTAGCCTCCTATTCGGCAGCAGACTCTTCAAAAGGAGCTGCTGCAGCTTGGGGCAGTCACTGACAAGCAAACAGAAGACTGCGCAACAAAAATCACCACTGCCAAGATTAGGACTATAAAAATGGCAAGATCTCATATAGAGTACCACAAAATTGAAACTGGCTGGTCAAATACCTAAAGCAAGTCATGACATGAAGTCTGAGATGGGAAGAAGAAAACCCAAAGAGAAACCCAATTAGGAGAAGCAGGAAGATTTTTACAACAGTTCTGGAGTGAAGAACAGAGATTATGCAGGGAAGGAACCTAATCCTGCACAGACCCAGTGATAACATTTGGCTGTCCAGTATCACATACTTTTTTTTTGTTTCATGACATTCTCCTCACTGCAGACCTCCCAACAACATCCAATTGTTTTTTCCCTTGCATTTCTGAGGGACTCTGACTCTTGTAAAGAACATCTGGCTAAGTGCCCGTCTCCAAAGGCCTCATTGTGGCTCTCTGACCTCACTCACGTACTTCTTACATTCCTATCATTATATTTATTCACCCAAAGTCAGTTAAAATACCAACAGATCTTTCACACATTTGTCCACCTACACATTCAACATATTTTTCAAACTTTCCCAACAAATCAGGCAGGGGTTCTGCAGAAGACAGTTCCATTTATCCAAGCCTGATTCCTTCCAGAGATGGTCTGCCCAGAGTGAGGTAAGGGTCCTGTGGAGGAAAAAAAATGTATCTCACATATTATGATTCATTTGCAAGAATAATGAATTATGGTTACAAAGGCATTCTCACAATACACTGTCATTTACTAACTTCAAGCGTTAAGATTTTTTTCATCTTAAAAGCATTTCTGCAATACAAAGGGCACACAGTCAAGAGGGACTGAGTATCTTCATTAATTCACTGAAGTGTTGACTAGCCTTACCTGAGTCTATTTTTTGTGTTAGACTCAAAGTTTCAGAAGAAACCTTACTTCCTTGAGAAAGTCTGCAGTTCAACTGTGCTTGACTTCTACTTGACAGAAGCAAAAAACACCCACTAGGAGAACAGTATCTATGTGGGCACTGCTAAGTACTGCAAGGACACATTCTCCACACATCGCAGCAGTTCAGTATTTTCATCTCTTCTCTCATATGCAGACCCTAAAGATGCTTTCCTTCATCTTTCACCAAGAGAAATGAACATCCCTCGCCCCTCCACCATAGGAGGTTTTTCTTTTTCCTCCCTTTGCTGTCAAAGACGACAGAGTTGTAGAAAGCAGGCCCAGGGTGCTGACTGTGTATCAAATAAATGCCAAGATTCCTCCACACCCCCCCCCTTCCTTCACCTTCCTCCAACTTCACTGCGAGTCGCTGACAATCGCCGAGGCAGGGGGAAGGAGGGCGATGACAGAGGAGAGACAAGACCCGCACAGGCACAGAAGAAGCCGGCCCGAGGTTTGGGGCGAAAGAGGAATCAACATGAACCGCAGACCTCAACTCAGCTACAGGCAGACGTGACCCCGGGACACCTCCCGCGAACCGATAACAACAAAGCACACAGCGAGGGGAGGAGGTGGCCGCCCCGCAGCGAGTTCCTGCTCCTCCCCTCACGCTGCTCCCAGCCAAAACAGAGACCACAATGTAAACAGAGACGAAATGTGCGTTTATGGCAAAGCGGGGCGCAAAGGCCGCCTCCTCCTCCCCTCCCGGCTCCGCCAGGAAAGCTCACCGGCCCCTGCCTACCGACCCTTACCGGGCGAAAAGCGAAGTTACCGGGCGTCCTGCACACTTTGTTTATGCAAACAAAGTATTTTTCCCCTCGCTGCTGCCACACCATCTCCTCTCCCGACAGCACAAATACCCTTCCCCAGACCACAGGTTTTTCCCGAAACAAAACCAAGATGATGCCTCACGCTCCCTTTCGCCTCCTCCAAAACGCCCCGGCCTGGGAGACACAGCCGCCACAGACCCCCGAGGTTACGAGGGCTCGGGTGGGGGGAGCTCAGCTCCCGTCCTGACCGCGTTTCCTCAAAGGCAAAGCCACCGGCGCCAGCCGCCACGGGCAGGAGGCAGGGCGCACAGGTGCTGCGGGGGCCGAGCGGGGGCCGAGCGCGGCCCTCGCCTTCCCTCTACCCCCTCCTCCCCCGGATCTCAAGGCCGAACCTTCTCTCTTGCCCCCGTCCCCTCACACCTGCCTCGGGCCCGCGGCGGCTACATCAGCCCCCTCTCCTCCCACCCCTTTTTGAGCCAGATATTATTTATTACGCAGGCAGCGAAAGACGCGGGGGGGGGGGGGATAATGGGCTGCCGAGGGCGTTCGCGCCCTCTCCCCGTCCCGTCCCTCCGCACCGCGCTGAGGCGAGCGGCAGCAAGCCCGCCCGCGCCCCGTCCCGGCTGGGCGAAAACAACACCACCCCCACCCCCCCCCCCCCCCCCCCCCCGCCTCAGAAGGGCCCGCGCCTGCGTGCCCGCGCGCGGGGCCAACGGACAATGGGAACCGGAGCGCCCGGGGAGGCGGGGGGGGAAGGGGGCCGGCGGGCCGCGCTTCCACCCCGCCGCAACTCAGCGGCCTCCGCGCCCCACAGCGCAGCCGGGGAGCGCAGTTCTGCCCGTCCCGGCTCTCCCCCCCCCACCCCCCCCCGGGACACTCACCCGTTCTGCAGCGGGCTCCGGACCCTGCGCGGGGCGGCAGCGGCGAGACCCGCCGGGGGGGGGGGGGGGGGGGGGTGAAGCAGGCGGGGAGAGCGCTCCGGTCACCCGGGCGGAGCGCAGCGGGGGCGATCGCCGAGGGAGCGGGAGCCGCGGCGTCAGCCTGCCCCGGCCCGCGCGTCGGCGGGGCCCGCGGGTCGCTCGCGTCGGTGCGAGGGAGCGCGCGGGGCAGAGGGGCCCCAACAGCTGAGAGGATGTAAACAGAAGGTCACGTGACCCTGCCTCCGCGGGCGGCCAAACCCCCTCCGCGCCACGGGGCGGCTCGTAGGTGGGAGGGGGAGAAAGGCGAGCCGCCGCGCTTTGAGCCGTGATTGGCCGTGCTTCGCGAGCCCGAGAGCCAATGGGAGGCCGGCGTTCGCGGCCCTCGTCACCAGTCGCCTGGGGACGTGGGGATCCTTGTCCTCACGGTGGCGCGCGGCTAGCGGCTGTCCCCTCCCCCGCCGGGCTGGGAGCGCCTTCCCGGGGCTGGGCCCGGCCGAGTCCCGCCGCCCGCGGTCGCTTGTCTCCTGGCAGCCGCGGAGGAAGGGAAACAGCACCGGGTTCTCGCAGCGTAGGGCCGGGCCGGGGGCCGGGGCCGGCCGGGGGGGGGGGAGGAGGAGCAGCAGCACCGCGGGAGGACGGCGGAGGACGCGCAGCGTCTCAGGCCCGGCTTTTAAAAAAATGCGCAAGGTGCCCGGTGCCCGTCCGAAGTTGCTCCGCTTTCACCAGGCCTCACGACGTTAAGGCGTTTTCTCCGACGAGCAGAGGCCGGCGTCTCCTCAGGTCCCGCCTCTGTAGGGCCTCACCCGAGGGGAGTCGGCCAGCGGCGCTGCCCGCTCCCAGAGAAGGGGCTTCGGACTCGGGTGTTGCCGCCGCTCCGAGAGGCGAGATGGCTTGAAACACGGCAGGGAGGAAGAGAGATCCCAGGGCGAGCTCAGAGGAATTCGGGAAAGGGAAGGGAGTCGGCGGGAGTACGTGGAGGTCGAGGCAGGCGGGGGCCCCGGTGCAGGTTCCTGAACCTCGAGGTGATCGAGAGCGTTGGGTCGTTCCAAGCCCTCTTGTCAAGTGCGGTCTCTAGTGCACGGTCTCACATTTGGGTTCAGAGGCGGCTGGAGGAATGGCGTGAGGTATGGGGAAAGTAAACTGCTTCTGGTGAAGAAGAAGTACGCAGGTGTCGGGACTTGCAGCAGCTTGGCTAATCGGTTTTCCATTGCGGAAAGGAATGAGAAACACCACAGATCAGTATCAGAAAATGCATGATATTCCCACTTGTGGAACAGTAAGTTCATACTCACCAAAGGATCGGGCAAAAGTGTTTATGGCATAGTTTCAGGCTACTGGATGTGAAAACCTGAAGATACAGAGTGGATGTTACAGTAAAAACTGCATTTTAGGTAACTTGATGACATTTACAATGATGGTTTAATCTGGGCTGGCTTAAGCATTGAGAGGTTTTCGAAACGCAGCTGAGAGGCATAAAGTTTTGAGCTTTAGCCAAAGTTTGAGTACTGGTGGAACAGGATTTCTAAGTAAAAGCCCTGAGAAATGAAGTACACAAAAATGTACCTGGTAAGGGGCCAGGAATGAGTATTACTCTGTTGGGGTGCAGAGTTAGTTAATACTTGCAGCACACAATGGTGGTAGATGTCAACAGCTGAGGTGGAGATAATTGGAAACATGAGAGGGACAGTTTCTGCTAGGCTATGACTGAAAAACAATTTGTCTTTTGTTAGCTGGATTGAGGGTTTCAAATAGTCCTACAAATTGCCATACTGTTGCTGCTGTCACTGATGCCCCCTTGTATGAGAGAAATGGAGGGGAGGAGAAACACATTCCATTTTTACATTGAAATATACCTTTCCCTCAAATAATAAAGTTTCATAAACAAAAATAATAATTTTTGCTGGCTTTGAGTATGGAATACTTTTTCTAGTAAGAATTTTTAGATACATGTAATAGGTGCGTAGAATTCCCTGCCTGTGGTATGTATGAGGATTTCCACGTTTTCATTCTCTCTCTTTCCATCACATCCTAGATCTTCTCGTGCATGACCAACAGATACTCATTGTCTGTCAGACAAGATCCACTTAATCAATATTCACTCAGGACAGGAGTTACAGCCGTATCTTGCTGATTTAATTGTAGAAGAATTTTTCAGATAGCTTTTTTCCCTGTAAATTACTGTTATGCTTGATCTGGTACCATTTTTTTCCATTTACAGTGGACATGGACACCCAGTTAGGAAGGTCATTTTGCCGTCTTCTCTCAGAGCTGAAAAGAAGCTTCAGCATTTAGTTCTAAGAGAGATTTCTACTCGAGCATGTACAATTCTCCAAGTCCACTCTAGCTCCCATCATCCATTGTCAAAACAGGAGTAAGTTACGTATTTTCTGTTGCAGTATATAACTTCTGCATCTTGATGTGAAACAAGGTGTGTCTTGATGTGACGTTATTGTCACATTATTTAAATTTGAGATGTACATAATTTGGGCAACCTGTCTTTTCATTCAAATTTAAGTTAATATTCTCAAAAAACATAGCTTAAGTATTACATGACAAACCCATCAAAGCTCTCTATAAATTATCTGAGTTCAAAGGCCATATAGAGCACTTCCTGACTGAAGCACAGTGAACGTCCTTTCACCCTCATAAAACAGTGGGCTGTGTAGGCTAAAGTGCCCCCAAAACTTCATTATTCTGTGAAAATTTGGGGGTTTTTTTACTGTGTCTGCAGATCTAAGCATTCTTTGTTTTCTCGATACTTTGTCCTGATACTCTGTAATTTTTTCATGATCATTCAAATAAAGAAAGTCTGAACTAGGTGGAAGACCAGTTTGTCTTCATTCTGTGCTGCTGGTGAAAGTTGTAACATTCAGATGCTTAACAGAAAAGTACATACTCAAGACTGCCACTTTTTAGATAAAAGTTGCTACTACGGATCATTAAAGTTAAATATTGAGGCTTAATTATTACCATATTGAGCAGAAAATTAGATATGCACAGAAATTTACAATGAAAATTATTCCAAATAAAGTTGATGTCCTATATATTGAGTAGTTAGGTGTATTTAATTTTGTATTTATGTAGAAAAAAGTTGTTTGTTAGACTAAAACAGCATTCTGGCCTTCCTAAAAATGGCATTAGCTTAAAAGCAGAGTAGTACAAACTGTGTTCCTTGAATGTAATTCTGTTAACGTAAAACTAACAAATAATGTGTACTTTATATTGCTTATGTTTTTGCACATCTCAGTTCAGTTAATGGCAACAATTTACATATGGCATTTAAGTTGGCTTGATTTGAGTCAGTTTCAACTTTTATGTTCTGTATTATTGAACAATTGTTTTTAAATATTTTCAAATGTTACAGGAAATACATACAAAATGAGGATTTTTATTCAAAAGTTATTTTTAGAGATATATGCCATTTTGGTAATTGAATAAAGCTTAAACTTGTAAAATTTTTGATGGAGCTTGAGCTGACAATGTTTAAAATATTTCTGATGTTCTGCAATACAATCTAATTTTGATAAAGTTATAACAGTGTAATATTTTGTTGCATTTCTTAAGGTTTGGATTTCTTAATTGTTATCCATACCAAATAAGAATTTCTTGTCTCGCTTGTGTAGCTATGGAAAGCTAATGCAAGGAGAAGAACTTCCTATGATTTTGAAGCAGTGATCATTTTCCAATTTTGCTGTTTTCCGTAGTTAATGAAACTGGTAATTTATCATTGAAGCTTTCACTTTTTGCCTTGGCTTTCATTTTAGGTGAGTGAAAAAGACATTGTGTGCAAAGACATCGAAATAAATCCTAATGTATCTGTTTTAATTATGGATATTTACTGTTTTGTGGGTCATCTGCCATTTGTTTTTGCTATTGACAAACATCTGAAAAAAGTGTTCAATGTCAGCACTTCTTCAACCACATTTGTTATAACTAGTATCTAGCTATATAGAGGTTCAGTCAGCTTGAGAAAAAAAAATGAAGTAATTGATGGTGGCCCTGAGATCTAAACAATATGAGTTCCTTCTTTATTGGAAGTTATTTCTGCCTGAGTTTTTCAACTGATGCTTTTTGCAGGCCATAAAATTAACTAAAAAAAAAAAAAAAAGGATGTACTTTTGGGTTTGCGTGTAGTCCAGAAAGTCCATGTGAAAAAATACTAGTAGTAAAATAGAGATGAACCAGTGCAGAATATGTGACAATCAAAAGACTATGGAAATGTAAATAGATAACCTGATCCATAAAGTTAAGGTTAAATTTCTGTTTAAAGCATAGACCCGCTCTGTATATTGCGATGGATTGGCTTGAGTGGGCTGATACAAAGATCTGAGTAAGTACTACTTGATATGACATCATAGGCAGACAAAAAGCTAAGACAAAAATTGAAAGTAATTCTTAAAATAACTTTGATAAATGTTAGGATTATAAATTTCTTATCCAGAAAATAATTCCAATTGCTAATGGTTTAACTGAATAAAATAGATGTGAAAGCTATAATATTACCAATTCTTACATATTTGATGTGTTTTTTTTCTGACATATTTTTCCTTAATGAATATGTCTGTCATCTTCCGTTATGCCGATGAAGCAGGAGCAAAAAGTTGTCCTCAAAAAGATGCTAGGACCAGAGTTTTCAGAGTTAATGGTAGTTGTTGTTTCTGTTTCATTATTCTCATTAGAGGGACAATATTTGGCTGATGTAGCACAGTCATTAAATACTAAAAATGTTGGAGCTGGAGAACTGGACAAAGAGTTTCACCAAGAGCAGCCATAAGTAGAATGAGAAGAATCCATTGTTTTCTGAACTTATCCTTAGTCCAGTGTTTAGGCTGATACGGAGATCAGAAGGTTCTGCTTTCCTTCTCTTCCACAAAATTTAAAAAAATAGTGTCTTCATACTGAAACTACACTGAGTGCTCATATGCTTTTAATTTATGTTTAAAACTTACAACTTTTGGTGTGTCTTTGTTTTACATCCTGTTTCTCATTCATTCTACATACAGCTAATTTTTTTCTCTAGTGTTCACAATCTTACTAGATTTCCTTCCTCTAATCTAATCTAATCTCATTCTGCTCTTTTGTTTCATCTTTAATGATCAAGCATTTTAAAATTATAGTTGATTTACTGTATGTGTTTTGTATGCCATCTCATATTGATTCCTTCCTGATATTCTTGTCTTCATACAGTATATGCATTGAGCTCTTCCGTTGTCTTTTTAATGTTTCTTTTCACTGCCTTCTTTCTTTTCCTTTATTTTTGGTGAATTTTCTTTATTGACAAGCTTTGACTGGTCGATTTTACAGGTGTAGAACACAAAATGCCTGTGATATATAAAGTAGCGGCTACAGTTTTCAGATGTTGTCCTCTGCTCCCTACAGTAGGTATCACTTCTGGCAATTGGATACAGTAAGCACATACTTCACACTGTATCATATGTTGCCACTGGCATAGCCTGTTTCAGGAAGAGTGCTCTGAAATGTAAAAGTGCTGCAGTGGCTTTCTCCTGTCCTGCAGACTCGGTCTTCCCGCACTAACATCTTGTCTCAGAGCAAAAAATACTGTACTGTTGAGAAAATTACAAGTAACACAAAGGCAAAAGTAATGAATTAACTGCTGGAAATCAGTTTATTTTATCCTTAAAGTTTGGCCTACCTATCATACTTATAAAATGTTTTATTTTTACCGTCTTTTCTTGCAGATATTGGCGTGTACCTTCTGTTGCTCTCATCTGTACCCCAGCAGCCATCATGCCATTTCCAAAGATTTATAGTAAGTAGTGTTCCCAGGAAGGGAACTGGATCAGCCCCCACAAAATGCCAAACCCAAGCTGAGTGTTCAGTTGCATGTACAGGACTGACCCACTCATAGTTAAGCAGTAAGAGAGTAATCTAACTGCACAGTCAGCTATGACGTTGTAACCCCCTGTTCTGATGAGTAGCAGAAAATCAGGCTGGCTCCATAGGCTGTTAATGTGGACCTCTGAAACTGGAATGCACCTATGCTGCTTTCAGGTGTGGCCTGGCTCTGGAAGTAGTTCAGTCACATTTGTATGGTGTTGCTTTGACAGGTGAGATTTGAAAGATTTCACCTGTAAGAGTGGTAAGATCTGCATATGCAAACAAACCCAGCGTAACTGTTTTAGATAAAAGTGGCTGTATGCTGATCAAGCTTTAGATCAAACATCTCCCAAAAGCTCTGGAGCTAGCTGATGGAAAAAGGCATCTTTAAAAGGAGTAAATCATCATTTACTCCAGGCCATGTCTGTGTCCCCGGTTAGTCTGGAGAAGAGGAGGCTGAGGGGAGACCTTATGGCTCTCTACAGCTACCCGAAAGGAGGTCATAGTGAGGCGGATGTTGGTCTCTTCTCCTAAGTTACTAGCGATAGGACGAGAGGCAGTGGCCTCAAGGTGCGTCAGGGTAGGTTTAGATTGCATATTAAGAAAAAATTCTTTACTGAAAGACTTGTGAAGCATTGGAACAGGCTGCCCAGAGAAGTGGTAGAGTCACTGTCCCTGGAGGTGTTCAAAAAACATGTAGACATGACACTTCGGGACACGGTGGTGATGGGTTGACAGTTGGACTTGATGATCTTAGAGGTCTTTTCCAGTCTTAATGATTCTATGATTCTACTTCCTAGAGTACTCTGACTGGTCTTTAAGACGTACTTGCCACTTTTTTTTCTTTGAATACTGCACTGTCTGTCCCTCTCCTGCCCCTTCAGAGAGGCAGTTTGTACTGTAACCTTTCTAAGGCATTTGTAATTTTTAGGAATAGAGATTTTCATTGCTGTAGATTTTGCAATACAGTCTTCTCAGAAGCACGAAGCAATCTGAACAGTGTTACAAATGCTGCGGATCATGATCGTGCTCCTCTGAAGCACACAGAAACAGTTCCAAATGGAATGTGTTGAGGTTTGAGTCACATACGTTTATTTGGGATGCCTGTAATCTGTTCATGCATCCCAGCTCTCATGCCCCATGTAAGTGATCCCAACCCTTATCTGCTTCATCAGAGGAAATAGCAGCAGAAATTTTGGTGCCCTGAGGAAGCAGGAATAGCAGTGATAATTATCAAAAGTGATATACCCGCTTGCATCTGGTTAGGAGGGTGCAGGAGGCTTTTTTCCTTTGCCATGAAATCCTCTGCCAGGGGAGTGTTAGTACTCTCAGGCCACCTGGAGCAGTCATTTTGGGAGTGCTCCTGGCTGCAGGCAAAGGATGGCACAGAACCAGAAGTGTTATTTTTGCTCTCATAAGTGATGCTTAGTTTATAGTTTAAAATATTGAAAGCACATGCTAAAAAAAAAAAAGGTGAAAATTATTAAAATTAAATGAAAAATGAAATTAGATGCAATCTGTGGCCGCAGACATTGGTCTCAAGGATGTGTGTCATGATCAGCTGTCTGGCCTTCTTCAGGTTACTTTTCCAATTTACTGCTTGTGCCTCTGTGTTCTTTTTTTTTTGCTTTCAACCATTTGTAACTTGTCTTAGAGGTATATTAGGATACAAAACAAATGTGTCAGCAGAAAGTGTCCTATATTATCAACTCTGTCCCGACTCATTGATTGTAAACTGCAAACAGAGACATTCTCCATGGAAATATGGTGATTTGTCTCTGGCTGTAACTGACAGTGAGTCAACAACAGACTCTTTGTGTCATCCTTTGCTAAAATCACTAGGGTGTTTTTCTAAATTTATAATTTCTTTATAAGCAACACAATCCTTCGAACTGAGAAAAATTATATGCCACCATGATTAATAGTTTGAAACCTAACAGTCCATGAGCTTCCCTTCAATGAATCATGTTAAAACCAAGTTACTGTATTTTGTATCTTAAATAGTAGCAAAATTTTAATCTGAAATTAATAGATGTTGGGAATTTGCCTGTAATTTTGCCTGACTTTGTTAATCAAACATGCAACAATATGTAATTTAATTTATATGAATTACAATTTAACTTGGCGAGTTTTCCTTCTATATATGGGCTGATAGTACACTATAATTAGTCCTTCTACTGATACTCAGCTGGCCTGTGTGCAAAAATTTCAGAGGCTTTTAAGACCAATCGTTTAGTTAGAGTGACAATCTATTAGGTATCTATTTCTTATATGCTGCTTTTCTCTTTAAGTAGGGAAGAGAAGGAGAGCTATCTGCATGTTGTAAATACATCAAGAATCCAAATGTCTCTGGTTTCATTGCTAACACATGTACTATTTTGGCAAAGTGAGGAGGTTAACTTTATATGATCTTTTTCCTAAGAGAATTCAAGTCTTTTAATCAATAGGATTGAGTTGTTATGGACATTAATTTAGTCTTCTTTTGGACTGTATAAAACCATCCTTTATGAACAGACTACCAAAAAGACAAGGAAACAATCATTTCTTGTATAGAGATTATTAAAGTGCTAATTTTTTTAAGTTCATAGAATATAATATTCTACATTTTAAGTATTTTTATGAGAAATGGAGAAAGAATACATTAGGTCCAACAGACTTAACAAAAGATTTGTGCTTAATATTCAGCATGCAGATTGCTTTTTAAAGGTCTTCTAACAGAACATAATATTTTCTTTTAGCCTCCTCCAAATTCTTGATGCTTTCCAAAAAAACAATTTATGTTTTCCTCTAGATTTGGCAGAGGTTTTACACCTATTTTTTTTGCTTGTTTTTGCTTTTTGGATGACGTGTTGACTGTTAATTCTTTGGTATATGTGCAGATGGTTGGGGCAGTAAAAGTGAAACTTCATAACTGTGTCTGAGGAGCACATTGTTTAGTAAGTCAAATGAAACTAGATTGTTAGCAGAGATGTAAAGGGTCTGTGGAACAGATCTGTTCTCAGCCAATTAATTAGAGTGCTTTCCTAGAATCCCTTATCTGTGGTTGTACACCACACCTTTAGGTATAGTAGAAGAAATTAAATGGCCTGAATAGTCTCATCTGTTTTATTCCTCCGTCTCTTGGAGCAATGGTGGGTAAGGTACAAATTATGAGAGGTTAGCTAGGTAAGACACTGCCATTGAAATTAATTAATTGAATATGGGTATGGGGAACAATACACATCTGAGTGAACTGTATGGCAGTAGCAAGCATTTGGTTAGTTTCACGGCTTTATGGCCTGTAAAGGTAGTTAGGAGAAGATTAAGTGAAGAGTTCAGGAAAGAAGAGGGGTGAAAGGAGAAGGCAAGAAACAAAGGTTGTGAGAGATACAAAAAAAAGGGTATGATATGAAATTAGGATCTGAGAAGTTACAGAAGGTTGCAGAAAATAGCTAATGAGAATTATGCAAAATGAAGCTCAAGATTTTAAGGTTGTTTTTTTTCTTTTGGACTACACAAATCTCTCTTTGGCCATTTCTGCAGCTGTTTCTGCTAGCATTAACTGCAAGTTATTTTGTGCCTTCAGCTATGCTTGTACAAAGCTGTATAGATTGAAGCACAGCTAGACCCTAGAGTCTGCATCATGGAGAATGTTTCCCTTGCACATTTTGTGAAGGTTCTGAAAAGCAAGAGCAGCTAAAGAAGGAAAAGAAAGAAAAAAGATACCGAAGGCAAGTCTTGCAAGTGAAGTATGCTGATAGAGTGGTAGACTTGGACTGCTCCATGCATACCTGTTTGCATCATATGCTGAGTGCTTTCAGGTTGTGAGTGGAGATCCTAAGTGGGGCTCATCAGGGCCATTACAGCCTATTGGTGTACTCAACCCTGACATAGAGCTTTTCAACTGATGAAGCTCAAATGGAGCTCTTTCATGATGTGACTTGGCAGGCCAGACTTTGCAGTGAATACATGAGTGCAGGGTATAATAACCAGATTAAGATTGTACTGATTAGTCATGTTTAAGGCATGCCAAGTTAAAAAACTTCTGATTGTTTCAGATGACCTTAGATAGGCATTAGGTCTCTTGTAGAAATTATATGGCCAACTGTTGTGATAAGAAATAGGTTTGTGATCTTTCTAATTTGTTTTGTTTAGCCTAATGCATAGATCTTAATGTGGAATACAAGGACAAATAAGCAGACCGGTGCTTGTGTTAAGCCTTGAGTAAATGCCGAAGGCTGATGTTTTCCGCTTACTGCGTGTTGGTAATAGTGGAAGATATTGTTAAAGCAAATTCATTCTTGAGTGCGAGTACAGGACTGAGCATTTTGTACTCCAGAGGATCTGAATAAGTGCCTAAGTCTCCACCTTTTAAATCATGTGAAAAATTGCTTCACCCTGATTCCTGGCAGTTCTCAATTTTCTATTAACTCAAAGAAATAAAAAACCTAAATAATCAAATATTTGGCAATAAAAAACCTATAAATCTTCATAGGGATTGAATGCCTTTAACTGTTTTACTCAACCTCTTTCTAATTTTTCATACAATTACATGAAAAGAAAAAAATCCATTGAAGAAAACCCAGGTATGAGAGAGGAAGATTTATTTGACTGGTTTTTTTAAAGTATGAAAATTAGTCTGCTAAAGTCTGCAACTTCTCAAGTAAAATAACAGCCTGAAATCAATACGACTACATGCAACTGTGAGGCTATACCTATATGGCATTTCTTCTCATGTGTGTGTTGAGGCTTTCAGTGGCAAGAAAGTCTTCAGTGGACTCTGAGGTGGAAAAGTACAGATGTATTCTGTCGACTATATGCTATATATCATAGCAATGGCAGAATCTGATCCTGGAACAATTAAAATCTCAGTATATTAAAGAAAAATAGTAAAATTATTTATTTTATATGCTACATTTGCCTCTGTATGACTTACGACCCTGCTAATGAAGCAGGCAAAAATGCGAGAATAATAAAAACCTATTTTTCCTCACCCAAGGAATGAACTGTGTTTAACTGAATTGTTGTGCTTTTTTTTCATTTTCTGGGATATAATCAATCAGAATCTGCACTTATGAAAATGTTTGACAGTGTATAGGCAACAATGTGTTAATATTAGAGAATGCCCACTAATTATTTCTGTTGGCTTTTCTGTTTTTAAAGTCTGTATCTAGCTAATTTTTAGGTGTGTCAGTGCTTCATATAAGCATTGCTTACTGAAAAAATAGAACTCAAAGCATACTCTAGATTACAGATAAATCTGTCTGTGGCAGGTAACTTGCATATTTAGATTGTGCCAGCATCAATTTAGATCAATGAACAAAGTTTACACTTAAATCTCACTTTGGCTTCTAAGTAGTCGGTAATTGCAGAGACCTGCTGGTTTAACACTCTTGTTGTCTAGAAAGAAGGCTTACGCTGCAGAATGGGAAATGAAGCTCATGAACTTTGCTTTCTATAAGAAACTAACTGATACTTTTTCTCAGTGTATTTTAATTTGCCTGAATAAAACCATTTGTATTTTTGGCATATAATAGCAAACCAAAGACATAATGAATACAAAGTTAGTGATTAAGACCTACGAATAGAACAGTATACAAATGGTTTCAATTCTCTAGGTCAGTAGAAGCCACTAGAAAGTACCCAGCATGTAAATAAGCATGTAGCTAAAACTTGTATGATAAATGAAATTATTTGGTATCCAACTGGGTTCATGGGATTTCTTCATATATGTCTATATTAAGGGTAAAATTACACAGATGCATAAAAAATAGATATACAAAACAACAAAAAACTCACACAACTGAGGCTGTTTAATCACACTCCACTTTGTTTGTATGCGTCTTTTAATGTTTAAAAAAATACATGACAGCTACTGCATAGCTCTTCATGTATTTTATGATAGTCTTCTACCTTCCAAAAGTTGCAAGAATCTTTAGAGGAATATTTAGGAATATAAAACAAAAAAGAATTGCAGTTATTTCCTGAACATCAGCTGTGAAGAAGAGAAGGTAGAAGCATCTTATTTTCTGGAATAATTCACTAGAAACAGATTTTTAAAAGCCACAGTGAAAGATGCATCATAGATGTCTAAGAGCTGTTCTGAGTATTTTTACAAATGGCAAACCTTCCTGGATTCTAGTTTAGGATTTTTTCTTTTCTGTTATAGACACAAAAGCAGCTTTAGACATTGTTCAATCCAGCGTTATCCCAGATCCTTAAAAATGTCTGTGAAATTTCTTGGTTAGAACTTTTGGGCCCTTTAGACCTTTACTGTCAGGGTACCTTCAACTCATTGTGTAATGTGGGTATGCTGCTGTTGCAAGTTCATCTAGCCAAGTAATCCCCAGGCTTTTTTCATGGCCTTTCATTTGGTACTATTTTTACTATCACTAACATTAATAAAGTCAGTGTATTACCTTTCTTTATTCTGACTTTCTACCCTGAAGCCAGGAAGGGTCATTTCATAAGATAACAGTTGATCATCTTTAGCGATTAAATATAGGAGATGTCTTACAGAACCTTCATTTAATTCATTCACTGACCCCCTTCAAACATGAGAACTAATTTGTTTTGTCACAGGCTAATCAGTTTTCTGCAGCAGAAACAAACTAAGTATATGGTTGAAGTGTTTGTGTGGCTTTTTAAAACTAATTTAGCTGTTGCAGAAGAGCGACACCATTC
Organism: Opisthocomus hoazin; assembly: GCF_030867145.1. Taxonomy (NCBI): domain Eukaryota; kingdom Metazoa; phylum Chordata; class Aves; order Opisthocomiformes; family Opisthocomidae; genus Opisthocomus; species Opisthocomus hoazin. Next base: position 47,304,260 of record NC_134416.1, on the reverse strand, counting down.
ATCACAGTCAGAACTTGGGAATCAAACACAATCAGATACTGAGAGTCCAGACCGTAATAAGTACTTGATTTGTGACTCAGAGCTGCAGGGGACTGTAATGTCCGAAGACATTTGTAGTTAGAGGATGACATATGTACTTCATTTCAGAGAAAGCAAAAGGCTTTGAAACACAGAAAGGTAAAGACCCAGCATTCGAGTAATGCCAATTGCTTTCTTAGTGAGACATGATGTAAACCTTCCAGTATGCTAGGATGTAAATCTGACCTGCTATAACCAGTTTCTAAAATCTCAAACCAACTTACTCAATACCTGCATTTTATCTGAAGCCATAAAAACTTATAAATAAAAATAAATAAATTTTTAAAAATTAACTGGTAAACTTCTTCCTTGATGGTTATTGTTTAATCACCCTCTGAATATTCTTACAGTTATTCCTGTACACTTTTTTTTTTTTTGTAATGGTCACAGGGAGTCAGTAACACTCAAAGGTGGTGTTATTGCAAAGGTCAGTAACATCCCAAATCTTCATTATTTCCTGTGCCTAATAGTAGAGTATAAATTCTTTGGGAACAGAGAATGTCATTATGTGGTTTTATGACTGCATCTCACCTGTGTAGCTCAGCTATCACAATGCTCCCTTTTAATAGATCAAATAGCTTCTGACCTGATATTGATGTAGTGATCTTTCTGCTGACAACTGACAAACTAAGGGATTTTGCAAGAGTTGCTTTCAGAAACACAGTCATTGGTTAGTGCAAAGGACAGAGGGAGGTATGTTGCACTGCTCCTAATTGTTATTAATTTTCAGTGGGACCTTGGATCTGTCTTAAAATGCGATTCATATTTACCAAAAATTTCTCTGAGACACCCTATTTATGTCAGCACTGTGTTGGGGAAAGCTGTAGAGAGATTTGTGTTTATTCAGCGTCTCCCAGCTGGGATGCTAACACCGGAGAGCTTGATTTCTTCAGCTTATTTTTAGACTATTTTTCATCATAGTGTAATTACTAGAGCAGCATTGTAATGCTAGCAAAATGCAAAAGCTCCCAGACCTGAAACACTCCAACATGGTTGGGGAGAACTTAAACTAAACCTGTGATACGAATTTGACAGGAATTCTTCCTCCTTCAAACAGAAAATAGGCTGTTTCTCTGAAAGGACATGGATCTGCCAGCCTATTCATATAAGTAAACACTTTTACCCATAGAGAAAATAAAGGACTATGGCATTCATTATTTCTGCCGACTCTTGTTATATTTAATACCAAAGACCTTAGTGGAAGTTGCAGGATATTTTTTAATACAATTAAATAACAGTGAAGTAATGATACTTTTCATTCCCATAGCTTTTCAATGTAAAGATAATTATCTTCCCAGATCTCTGTAGAAATCATTCTCCTTATTTTATAGAGAATACAATGAAGCACAGCAAGGTTAAACAAATTTCTCAGAATGAGAGAAAAATAGGGAAAACCAAGAATAGTACTCTAATTTCTTGTCATCTTGTTCTGTTCTTTTTTCACAAGATCAGCCTTTATTAAGTTGTCATCTGAAGCACTTTTTAACAGGTTATACCCATGAAGAATTTAAATGAGAGGCTTCTGAAGTTCATTTAGGAGATGAGCTATCAAGATGAGGGATATAAAAAGCATTGCGCTGAAGGTGAGTTCTGTCTGGTATACACAGTTTAAAGTCACTGTCATGCTGCTTTATTGTTTGCAAATTGCTAGTGGACTTTTCTTTTCATGACTGGAGTGCTTACCAAAACAAAACCAAAAATGTCATTGTATAGGAGAAATAGCCAGCTTGTGGTACTGCTCGGTTCCTCTAAGCATACCAAGTCTCCTGCTACTGTAGGGAGCCTGAAATACTGGTCATGTCCTCTGGTAGCTTTTGTACTACAAGCCTTACATTTTTTACAAGGTAAAGGAGAGTGATCTATAATTCATCACATGCAGGGACAGAGCTCTTAGCTTCTCTTTGGACCCTCATGTCTGATTATGGAGATTTGGGCAAAACAGGGATACCCGCCTTTTTTCTTTTCATTCTTCAATAGATTTTACCAGATTTTGGAAACCTCAAGGTGAAATCGCTACAAGCAAAACATTCTCCTGGCAAATGATATGATAGATACCCAGTTTAAGCAACTTTAAGAGAAAAATCAGTATCAACACTTAAAGTCAGTGGTTTTATGCAAAAAAATTATATTAAACTATAGGCAGTATACCAAATGAGGTTCCTGAAGTGGGTAAAAAATTACAATCCTGACACTTCTATTTAGATTTGTCTTTAGGGGGATGACATTTGGATGAGTTCAAAAGCTGTTTTCATGAGTTTTTGCAAATTTCTTCTACAGCAAAATTTAGCTTCTTTCACCAGGCATCACTGCCAGTTGCCAGGAAAGTGTCAGAATTCTTCTCAGTAAATCTGTTTCTACAAATTTGTCTCAGGTAGAAAAAACATTTTTGCAAAGAAAATGAGTCTTCTGACTAAAGGGGGAAAAAAAAATCTAGTGATTTGGAAAGACAGCCCTAAAAAACCTTCTCGCTGAATGCTGTTTAATTTTGTCTTTGTAAATTTTTAACAATATTATTAGTATCCTTGTAGTAAGTTCTACTGTTTACTGATCTATATTGATACAAAAAAATGCTTTACAACCTCAAAAAAATTTTTGTAATAGGTGAGGATAGAGAGGTTTCTACACTGTACAAAAGAGCATTTTTTCTCTAGTTAAATGTTTCTCTCTAATATATTCATTGTCTATTTCACATTTTATAGGTTAGCAAGCTCTGCGGTCTGTGCTTAAATAAGCCAGTACAGTTGCATCTCACAGTGTGAAAACAATTGTGCAAAATCAGTTATTTCTTCAAGTCCTGAATGCCACTAATGAGGCATACTGCTGATGGGTGGACCCCAGCTTACTGTGGTGTGAAAGACCAGAGCTGCCTGCATACGTAGCCTCGTACACTCACTCCCCGAAGTGGTGATGCTAAGGAGTATTCTGTAAAAACACTAGAGTATTTCTGGTAGGACTTGAAAATAAAATCTTACTGCAGCTCTACTTGTTTGTGGGTTTGTTTTTTTGTTTTTGAATGCCCAGTAGTTCCTCGGTAAATGTGTAGACCATGCTTGAAGGGTCTTCAAGACCCATTCTGAAGTTCAAAGCAAATACTGCATTCTAAATACATAAAGGAATTGTAATGCTGTGTTTCCATCTCTTTCTGTGCTGAATAAAAAAACACTCTTGGGTGGATTTTAGGAAAGAGTTTTTTGAAGAAACGTAGAGAAAGCTTCTATAGAAGAAGAAGAAAAGAATTACAAGCTTAGACATTGCTTGGAAAGCATGTATTCTGTAAGAACACAGTTTGATCACAAAAATATTACACTTTTTATTGGGATTTGTCATCACAGAATCACAGAATCACAGAATAGTAGCGGTTGGAAGGGACCTCTGTGGGTCATCTAGTCCAATCCTCCTACTGAAGCAGGGTCACCTACAGCAGGCTGTAGAGGAACTTGTCCAGGCGGGTCTTGAATATCTCCAGAGAAGGAAACTCCACAACCTCCCTGGGCAGCCTGTTCCAGTGCTCCGTCAACCTCAGAGGGAAGAAGTTCTTCCTCGTGTTCAGACAGAACTTCTTGTGCTTCAGTTTGTGCCCATTGCCCCTTGTCCTGTCGCTGGGCACTACTGAAAAGAGCTTGGCCCCATCCTCCTGACACCCACCCTTCAGATATTTATAAGCATTTATTAGGTCCCCTCTCAGCCTTCTCTTCTTCAGGCTGAACAAGCCCAGCTCCCTCAGCCTCTCCTCGTAGGAGAGATGTTCCAGTCCCCTCACCATCCTCATAGCCCTATCATGTCTAACTCTAGTGTAACAGGCCTCAGTCCAGATTCTGTTGCAAAACCTCCATTGCTAGACTGACTTCTGTCAGAACCTATGTGTTTCCTGCTAACTTACGAAGTAATCTTTCCATTTGGAATGAGCGTGGATGCCCTAACATAGAACTTGCAGTCTGAGGGCTAGTCAAGCTTCTAAAAGTGCAGTGCTCCAGGGACTTAATGAAGGTCATTCAGGATCTGAGTCTGCGAGACACACTAGTATGTGTCAGATAGGAAGGAGAAATACATTCATTTAGATAAGGATTGTGTGTGCAAGCATAATGCCATTAGTTTTCCTTTTCAGAAGTATTCTAAGTAGAAAAATGTCAAAAGGCAAAACCCTAAGAGAACCATTCTGGTATGATTTCTTTTATATTTAAAGATAGTGTTCAGGAGAGGCAATACACTTGTTAAAAGGGTAGGTGTTTTAGTCTGAAGTGAAAAATGGAAGGCATTCTGTAAAAGACTTGAAAACAAATTCATCACTTCACACATTAGGCTATCTAGAGATGAGATTTTGGCACAGCGTTTGAGGATAAATGGCATGTCTGTTTGATCAAAGCCATTTTTAGAGATTAGCTGAATATTAAATATGTAAAAATACTTGCCTCTAACAGGTATGTAATTGGCAAGAATGATCAAAGTGTCCTTTCAAATCTCTAGACAGATACTAAGTATGCATTTTCCAGTGTTACGAATTTTACTCGGTTTTTCCTTTTTACAGGAGCCTCCTCATCTGCTTTACTTGAGGAAAAAAATCACGCTGATAAAGACGACTTCTTTTGAAAGGCTGGAAGAGGAGCATTTGTTGTGATACATTGATCCTTTGGAAGCAGCTGATAGGGGCAGAGCCCACTCCATCACTCAGGAGTCTGACAACCCTGGCAACAGGCTGGCCAAACTGCATGAATCTGGTTTTTGCATTACTTACATCCCTGTGGTAGCAGCTGTTGTCATGCTATTAGCCTTCTGCAGTCCTCATGTAACCTCTTGAAACTTATATGGGCTCCATGCTCTGAGACTACCTGCCAAATGTTTTAAAAAAGAATCATCATCATCTCTCTCTTTCTTTTCATTTTCAACCTGGGAGAGAAATGGCTTGATTAGTTTGGGTTATGATAGGAAGCCGGAGGAAATCCAATCAAGATTTTTCAGCCTGAAGGGTTTATTTCATTTCATTCATTTCCATGCAGCTGAAGGTAATGAGGTTATGCAGGTCTGATTTCAAAGGGCACAATTTTGAAACGACGGGTATTTTTTAGGTACACTATAGCTTTAAATTGGTGATTTTGCTGAAGTTGCATATACTGGAGTATAGTGCAGTTTCTTCCCCCAGTGATATGGTGGCTAAGCAGTGAAGACATGCAGTGATTTTTCCCCCCGCCCTGCTCCCCACTAAAGCCTACAAGAACAGATCTGCTGAGTAGGAAGTGCTATTTTTACATAATCACTTTTCAAACCAGAGCCTTACTGTAGACATTTTGAAGAGACCAAACTCAGCATCCTAGCAGTCACTTCTCCTCCAGCTGCAAAACTGTGTATGAGAAGCTGTAGTGTAGGTCATTTAATAATTTAAGAGTCTCCTCTGTTCTGCTGTCAACTAGCTGAAGTATTTCCAGATAAGTGCTCTTCACATTTCTGAGGTTAGCCATCCAGAAATTCCTTGCTTACATACAAACAGCCTATGATTGCCAAAAAGAGATTTTTGACTTGTAGGTATTTAAAAAATATTGTAAATGTAATTATTTTGTTTTGAAAATTCTTTTGAACTTCCTGGGATGCATTGCTGTAACATCTGAGCATCTAATTTATTCTCTCAATCAGCCCTTTGAGACAGAGAAATGTTATTGTTCTTATCCTCATTATTCAGATAAGTGTTTTGCTTAAAACTGTCCAGGACTTGCATAAAAGAGCAGGGAGCTAAGACCATCTTTCCTGTCTCAGTCTGAATAGTTCAAATGCTCAAAAGCAGCATCTTTCCCTTTAGCATGCTAGTGACTCCTATCCTCTCACCTCTTTTTTAGACTCCCTCCAGCTGCTGCTGTTGACCTGCAGTTCCTTATTTTGGTGCCAGTAGTGGTAACAGCGTATTTTTCCCCATGTGAGTTGGGCTAAATTTCTCTTTTTTCCAGGCTTTGCTATAATCAGGGATGACTCTTAGCAACTCCCTTCTATCTATTGTCTATCAAAAAGAAAAATATGGTGTTAAAAGCAAAAAAAAAAAAATCTCCCCCCAAAACATATTCATAAATCACAGATCCTATAGCGATGTGGTAACAATAACTATTCAAAACATTTGTTGAAAGCCAACCTTTTGGCTAGAGAGTGTAACTTTTCATGAGGTTTATTACTGGTTAAGATACGGATGAAAATTCACCACATACATACTTAGTCTTTCTTTATAATTTCTGCAGAAGTTTTTAGTTAAGCATTGGCTGATATGAGGCAAATTAACCTCCTCACATACCAACTGGGCTACACAGTCATTATGATATGCAGTTGACTTTAAAAAAAAAAGCGTCAAAAATGTAAGGTATTTTTAAGGCTTCCTGGCACCTCTTGCTTCCAACATGAAGCACAAGCATTTGTTGTTTTTTTTTTTTTTACCTAGAGAGCAGTCTCCTTGACTTTGGTAGCTCAAATTTCAGAGCACCTGTGTAAGCTTCTACATCAGCATAGCATGGGACTGCAGGGCCCATATCCAGAAGTGGGCTTTGGGCCAAGTTCTAGTTTGCTGACTTACAGGCTTTGTCGATAGAAGTCACTAAACATGATTCTGCTTGAACTCGAAGTGTTTGAGAGTTTTACATCTCAAATACTAGCCACATTAACCTTAGAGTTTGAATTAATATTGTGCCATAGTTTCTCATGAATATATATTCTGTTTCTCAGGACAGCTGCTTTCAAGACCAATTAGCCTTTGCTTCCTAGCAGTCCTTCTTGTTTGTAGAGCAGCCTAGATGATGCTGAAAGTTAAGATTATTTTAGGCTTAGCTGGACAAGGACTTTTCTCATCTATGACTAACGAACTATTTTGTTAAGTTCTGAAACAAGCAGAAGGAACACATACACAAAGAGTTGGTGTGTACATGTCCCTGGGCATTTATGCTTTTGTTGGAAAGACATTTGTCCTCTGCTCAACTGAAGCAGAAGTGAATAATATTTTATTTTTAGAACTGGATTTAAATGCAACCATTCCAAATATACATTATTATAAGCTATTAATTTGCTATGCTAAGTGAGTACATCCTACCCAGTAATGATATTCTGTAAATCACCTTGAAAATTATCCAATGAATTTGTGATATCCAAGCAATAGACTTAAGTCACTGCACATCCTGGCCTTGTAAACAACCAAGTAATTACTATGTTATGTTTACGTTCTAAGATCTAAAGTTACATATTCATCTACAAACTTGAAGAGCTGGAATGCTTTGTATAATAAAAAGATCATTAACTGCTATATTCTTTAGATACTTGTGTAAAAAAAAGTGTTCCACAAGAGAAATTACTTTTTATTCTTATTATTTGATGGCTTACCTACATTTTACATTTTTTTATTTTCTTACATAACAAAGTTTCGTCAACATCTTCAATGATAATTCAACATTCTTCTAGAAAAAAATGGTATTATTTTACATTTTTTTATTCAGTAATTTTATTCAGTTTTTAATGTATTTCAGAAATACAGATGTCTCCAAATTTTGTTTGCTAGGTTGAATTAAGAAAGATTTTTTACCCTAATTTCTTTTTTTTTTTTTAAACCAGAACTTTTAAGAAAAATTACTAGTATGTTACAGTTAAGAAGTGTATATTAGATTATTTGGTTACACAGAATTATGAATTAGTGCGTTAATGTGTGAACTCTACTGTTCTGTTATTTTCCCTGAAGACACTACTTCTGCCTGCAGAGCAGAAATATGACAGTATTACCAGCTGGCAAAATGTTACTTGGTAGAAAAACATTTGTGAGGTAAGTTCTTTTTCGAATCTCAGGATGGACAATTTGTTTTTTCGTAGTAAAGGTTTTTTCATTTGTGAAGTCAAGAGCTCATTAGAAGTATTACTAAACCTCTCAGACTTTGTAAAACATTGAATTCAAATATTAAGTGAATTGCAATGAAAAACTGTACAGTACTATGACAAATTTTGTTGTTTTGTGTTTTCCCCAGTCGTTGTCTTTCAGTTCTAGCGACTGCATTCATTGTGCTTGATTTATAGGAAACTACAATTTATAGATATAAATTTGGAGGGGCTTTACACGTTAAGCTCTTTCAGAGGAAAAAAAAAATGTCCAGTATCCTTGTACAAGATTGCAAACCTGTAAAATGAAAGTGAGAAAGGTTTATTTTTCTCATACAATTTCTCAATGACAAATATACTCTGAGCTCTGCTACATTTTGTAACTATCGATATCCCAAAGGCTGGCTCCTCAGCTGATGGAGTTCAATGTTACTTGGTGCTAGTAAAGCAAAATCCACATCAACATGTGGCTCACTAAGTAGGCAAAGGCTGCAGTGTGTTAGCTAAGCAGTAGGAGAAATGAAAAACTATGCAATGAGCAAGTTAAAAATAAACATGGTCTTCTTTGTTTGCCCTCAAATTCATGTATTTAGAAGGAAAAACATGTTTAGAGTTCTAATAGTTTAGTTTTACACTTTGTTTACAAGTGAGAACTAATTAATTTGCTGGTTTTCTCAGTAAAAGAGCTACTGTAATGAATGAGCACTTGAGAAATATCTGATAGACCCTGTGCTTGGGATATTCCAGTTTGTATTAAGCTTTTGATTAGTTACATAAAATGTCCAGTATCCTAAGAATGCTAGAAGAAGAATTTCTCTTTCCTTTCAAACCGTTTAGCAATCTGTACTTTATTGATGTGTGTAATGCCCTCTGCTGGTGCACATGTTTTATGTCGAGTTAAAGTACTGGAAAAAGTGAGAACTAACAGCTGGGAGTGCATCCTTTCTTCCCCTCTGATTTATAGCTCAGTGACAGAGCTATTCTAGCTATGTGCAGTTTGGATAACTTGGCAAGTGGTTGAGATCCGTAGCGAGGTTTTGTTCAGAGCTTCTTCAAAGAGGTACAAAGCTTTTGCAGCCTTGCCGTGGGCGAGCTGTACTGCCTTTGGAACAGGTAAAACCTGCCAGTGCTGAAGCAGAATTAAAGTGGGATCGATCACAATCTGAATTACACTGTCGTAAGACTAGAAAAAAGTCACGTCTTATTCAGAATTTAGGCCTGTGTATCATTATTGCACAAAGGAGGACTAGATAAAGAAAGGATTTCTCCTGGTAATGCACATCATTGGCCTATCTCTAGCATTTTTGCGAAGTTCATCTCAGTTCTGTTGATGCCAGACATAAGGATTTTTTTATTTTTATTTTTTAAACCTTATTAATGTTTTGTATACCTATTACATTTACTTAAAAAGGGCTGCTGTGAATCTATATCCATTTTTTTTAGCATAGTTATCAGAACCAAACAGTGGAATTACTGTATTTAACCCTACAGATATACATATGGGAAGGAGAGTTACCTAGATAGTGTTTTATGAAGGTTTTTATTTTTGTAGAAGAGAAGATGAAAGGATGATTGAAAAGATGATGAACAGAGAATAAGCATGGGCAACCTCTCCTCCTCCCCTCCCCCGAATCCCATCTACCTGATACTCTGTCTTTGTAAAACAGCAAGTACAGGTGATCATGGAAAAGTAAAGAAAAATATATATGAAATGATAACTGGAAATGGACTTCAAGCTGCAAGTAAAGATGCTGTGTCTGGCCATTTTGTTCCTGTGATGTTCCCAAAGACAACAGTTTATATGCTCTATCCACATCAGAAGGACAACAGAGATGTACCTGATAGATACAATGATAATTTTTCTTGACCTACATTTTAAAATATAATATTTATATATAGTTTAAATATCTACCAGCTTTTTAACAAAGAAGTTGCTTTCCTATGTCAAAGACTGTCAGTCTTTAAATGTGCTAACCTTTACACCCAAGAGAAGACAAAAAGTATTAGCAAGACAGAGAAAGAAAAGAAAAAAAAAAGCCCACAACAGTTATAACTTGCAGGATTCCAGCAGGAGATAAAGAAGAGTGGATACATGAGGCTTTTTGAAAATTCAGACGTTCTGTTTTATTCCACTCCAGCTGTATTTAAATACTGCTACTGCTGAAAGGTGTTGAGATTATCCAACATAAACTGATCTAGACGTTAAAGAAATTTTTGCCTTTGGTCAGATTGTTGGTGACAGTGTTGTGTGTTGCAAAGTGCTGACTGTGAAATCAGGTGAACAACAACAATTCGGAAAGTTCATTTTAGCACGACAGAGTTGACTGCAGGCGCATTATAAATACCAGCTCCATATAAAGACAGGCAGAAGGGCATTAACTTCAGTATCCCCAGCTGTTTTTAATCTTGGAGGTGACAGACACACAAACAGAGAAAGTGAAAATTAAAAAAAAAAAATAATAAAGAGCAACTCTTACTTCTAAAGCGTCAACCTTGTTTTGCCCACACACAGTTTTTATTGAAAATTGTTTTAACCCCTCCTCAACATTCTAGTTACTTCGACTTTTACATCCCTTTGACTGAAAACCATTCTATACATTCAAAAACCGGTTTTGTTTTAGATCATGACTGTCCTATTACTGAGTGCCCAGCTCATGTCTTTAAGATCTCACAAAGAAATTCCTGTGAAAGCCCTGTTTCGGCAGTTAACCTGATATGTGCTAATTGGCTGAGAAAGCTATGGTCCATGTTTAGGTGTCTGACTGTACTTTCATTTGTAGAAGTCTTAAAGTAGCTCTCTGCCAGAATAGCTAGCACAGATAGCTTGCCACACACAATACATTTCCAGGTATGACAGGTAGTTTGTATTTTTGGGGGGCACAAATTCATTCTGACTGCTCTGAACTGAGTGAAAACCACGTAGCCATGGAAGATGAAGACAAGAGAGAGACAGTGTACCATTATACCATTTCAGAGCCAATGCAAATAATTCACATTATTCTCTACATGTGGCAACTGAATAGTTATTTCTTCTGAGGTAACACTGGACTATGCTTTCTTCCTACTGGAAGCATTTGGTGTTTTTGTAAATGTATGTATAAACATCAAGTGAAAAATGTAATGAGTGATCCACCTAACAGGATCTCAAGCCATTAACACTGGCTATCTGTAGGGATGAAGACAGGAGATTCTAGGACTTTCTGCCTGGAAACAGCAGCAGAAGTTGTCGAGAGATGTATTTGAAGGCATTCAATATTATCTACTGCAGGCATGAAGCCCCAGTAATTGAACACGTGTCTTCCAGAGTTACGTGGATGCCATTTAGCATGGCAATCAGAACAGGATCTGAAAAATCAGGAGGCTAGTTTCTTTTCTGTGTGGGATAGCAAAACAGTGACAGATTGACTCTATGGTAAATCCCTTAGTCAAAGCAAATCCTAATAAACCCTGAAGAGACCAGCTCAGGAAAGGCTAGGGGAAATGGAAACTCATACCATCCACTACAGTTCAAATGAGTAATTGCCGTCTAGATGCTATTTTGTGGCTTACCAGCTTCTGGGGTTTGGAACAGGTCATTTAGTTTTTGAAAAAGTTGGTTGTGTTTATAAGGCATTCTGTCTCTGGATAATTTTATTGACAACAGGTACGCAGTTAAACTTGCAGTTTCTCAGACAGTATTGTATTGATTCTCTCTCACCTTTAATTGCATACTCCTTAAAGATAAAATCTCCCAGAGTACATTAAGGAGTAAACTGACTTTGATTTGCTAATGTACTGTCATAACATCTAGAAAATAAGGAAGCTGTGGTCTTGCAAAAAAAAAAAAAAAGTAAATCAGTTTAGAGAGAACTCTACGGAGAATTTAATTGAAATAAAATATGATGAAGTTAGTGGAGTGAGGGCAGACACCAGTGAAAAAATAAATATTTGTTTAAAACAAAACTGTGTGCAAATCAAGTATGTAAAACAAAGAGAAGGAAAGTGCAAATTTAACTGAATCAATCCTGAACACGAGCAAAGTACAATGTGAAACAAGATAATTATAGTTGATGCACAAAAAAAAAAAGAGGGGGAAAACCCCCACAAATAAAAATCAGACTGTGTCTTAAAACAGATTAATGTCAACCAAGTCAAAAGTGATATGAACCGAACTGTATACTGTACTGTGTACAGTGAGTTGTACTTTAGTCACAAAACCTGAAGCGTAGGAAGACACTATTCCTGTCACTGATTTAGTATTTATATTGCTACCCAAGTCCTATCCCTTGCCCCAGGCCTATATTTTTTGTCTTTCTTGGCTAGTTTTCCTGCCCTGTCTCACCTCATATTCTGTGTGAAGTGGTGGCCCTCACTTACAGGGCTTTCAGTTCGTCACGAGACGACAGGAGACGTGAGGAGTGCCAATACCTTAATCAAAGACCCAGTGATCTGCAAGGGGATGTTTTTTGGCCAGGGTTAAGCTTTTGGGTTATGCAGCATCCTTAGACTGATGCCATACTTGTGTGACACCTTAAATTACCCAGGACCTCAGTGGATGTGCAATATGGGTTCTCAGTCTGTCTCCAAGGGCTGATGTTTCTTCTTCAGCCACAAATTGCACTAGGTCCCAGCAGGTGACAGGATGGAGGAGGAAGATGAGTCATTTGGATTCTGCTGCGGTGGACTGACTTATCTCTGACTTATCTCTGAAACAACGGATGCGTCCTCCCAGAGATGTAGCCTGCAGCCCCTGCTCCAGGACTGCTTCCCAACATGAGGCCTCCACCTCCTGTGAGCATCATCTTTGTCAACACGCAGCCCAGTGCATCCCAAGCTGATTATTGGTAAGATGATTGAGGATGCATTAATCCCTAAAGACTTTGCTTATGCAGCTCATCATATTGAAAATTATTTTTAGTCTCTCATAATAGCTTCTGGGCAGACCTACGTGACTAATCACAAAAGCAGAACTGCAAAACTTATTATTCAACTTGTGCTCTTTTGGTGTTTCCCATCTGCTTGGCTCTGTGTAAACAGCACATGCTGATGAACATATGGCTCCGGCGGAGTGAGACTAGAAGGTGGGAGAATACCCCAGCAGAGTAAAGTGCATCTTACGCTGGAGCTGGTTGAGCCTTGAAAGAACAAAAATCCTAACGTTCTACTCGTTTACCACCCATCAGAAAACCTCCTATTCCCTTTTATATCAAAATATTTGCCATTTTTTCCTTGAAAAATAAACAAGTAGTAGAGATAACAGGCTCCTACTGGGCAGCATTTTTCACACTGATTGCTCCAGAATTCTGTTCGGCATCTCAGCCCTGCGCAAGCTGCCCCTGGCACCCAGCGGTCCCAGCAGTCCCGTTTTGCATTGGCTCGGAACCTGTGCTCTGCCACCCCTCCACTCCGACCGCGTTGTGGGCAATGTGTCAGTGAGCACCAATACCAAGGCCCTGACAGAAACACAAGAAGCAAGATGGTATTTTTTGACCCAGATCAGCATTCTGGAGACATTAACTTCGTTACAAGACCACTAGGTGGCAATTTAGCAGCCCTGTTCTAAATGTTTAATATATTCACTTTCTTTATTACATTAGACACAAACTTGATGAATGTTAAACAGAACAAAGTTCTGGAGAATCTGTACTGGCCGTTCCTGCCAAATATATTCAAGTCTTTTGGCTTACCGCACCCCTCCCAGATGCTCATTAAATTCAGTGAATACCTCTAAATGCCACACTGAACACCTCTGGCCAGGTGGCAGGACAGGGAATTATTGATTATCATGGAAAAATGAAAGTCCTTCTACCTTTTTTAATGTGTACTTGATGTTGCAGGCTGTATATGAGTTGCAGCTGTATATACTATGAGGAGACTGACCCTATGCACAGTCACAGCTGTATGACCGTAAGATAGCTGTCTGCATACAATGAAGGTGAATTTATGTGGCAGCACAGCAAAGGCAGCAGGGGAGCTGCCATGGCCTTTGTCTGTATCCGTCAAATGTGTCTGCAGTGACTCCACATCCCCCTCACCCTGCTGACCAAAGATCAGAAAGATGGTATGAACCATTTCTCTAGAAATTAAAAGCTGTTTTCCTTATGAAGAATTATTTTATGGTTGTCTGAGAGGACTGGGTTGCTGCAGAAAGTGTTTCAGGTCTGCAAGATTTAAGACTGGCATCTGAACAGAGAGAGCAGGTGAGCAACTCGAGTATATGTGCAAGTGAATGCGTACAGTTATTTTCATTAGAAAAACAGTATAATTGATAAGAAAGAAACATAATCTATATAATAAAACACATACAGAAGCTACACACAAGAGCAATATTTTGACTGCATACCCCTTCACCTTTGGGATAATGCTCATTTTTAGGCCCTCTCTTCAGTGTTGAGTTTTTGTGGATTTTGCTTATAAGCGAAGTGACGCTCAAATGACTGATCCGTCAACTTTTGTGAGAAGTATGCTTAGTAGTGCCCATGGTTTATGATTCAATAAGGAGACATACAAAATATTTTTTTTTCAGTGATCTCAAGTGACACACACTAAAAGCAGTGATGGGCTGACATTTGTTCCTTTAAAGAAAAAGAAAATAAAAGAGCAATAGCATATTGTAAAATGTCAGCCTTCAGATGCTAAAAATAGAGGAAATGGAAGAAAAGAATTGCTTGAAGTCAGAAATCAACAAGACAATGTGTAGTGCTTCTGTAGCTTCAAAGCAGGCTAACTCAGAAGCTAATGTTTTGGTAGAAAAGGTCAAGAAGAAAATGGTTTATGATTCTCAGTGATCTTTATATTAACTGACTCTTAGGTCTCCAATTACAGCACTGCTACTTGATGCAAAAAAATTCAACCAGTCTGTTAATAGCAGAAAACATTGCAAGTAAGCACAGCCTACAATTGCAGGGTGCAGGGAGGGGGAACAGAAGAAATAAAATGGATGAAAAGTAATGAAGGGGTTTGTGAAGAGTGCCTCAATCCAGATGAAAAATAGAGCAAATGATGCTGCCAGATAACACAGTAAGAAGAACTACATTTGTCAATAAATAACTGTATGAAAAATAGAGATATTGATACCACTGCAGCATTTGTTTCTTCGGGGTCCCCTTTCAATTGTGCCTTTCGTCTTTAAAGGAGCTGAGAAGGGGATTCTCGCTTAAGGTGTGAATAACTTAGAATTAAAGAGTTAGCTGAAGTGGGGGGCAGGGTGAGAAAGGGAAGGCAGCAATTTCCAAACCAGTTAGGAGAAGGGAAAACTCCTCGACAAGAAGAAACAGGGCTTATTGGGATAAAAGGGTGTGAACAGATCTGAAACCGAACAAGGTCTTAAGCTTCCCAAGATGTGCTTTTTTGGACAGCTCGAGACCTTGAAAGTACGAAGAGGTGTGCGGTTTCATTTCATGCTGTGACTGATAATCAGCTGCTGTTTTTGTATCTGCTCCGAGCTCTCGAATGGTGTGACCTGAGAGAAATCCCAGGGTCGTCCTCAGCTCACTGAAGAAGTGAGTTTACTGAAAGGTACTAAATTACTAAAAGATATTATGGTGTGTTTAGCTGTTTTAACGTTGACATTGTTCTAATAGGATTCTTTGCTTATTCTTCAGTAACTAAGAGGCTCAACCAGCACCACCCAGTAACAACCAGTGGGACCAGCCCCCATGGCCTTCCGCTGGGAAGCTCCTGCCGAGCAACCTCTTCTCAAAAACAGGCTCCTGGTCTTTCTGCCTTTAAGCACAGAAAACCTCTGCAAATATCTGATGCTATTAAAAGCTGTCGCCCACCCCCCCGCAATGCTTTTTACAGCTCAGGGAGGAAAAAGTCAAGCAAACCAGTCCCATGGTTTTGTTGAGCAACAGGTAGAGGGAAGCTGAACAGAAGCTGCGAAGCTCTCAGGCAAAGGATTCCCTTATATGGCACTGCTTCTTCACGTTAAATAGTTGTTAGCTACACTTGAAAAGGCTCATTTTTTTCTTAGAAAAACTCAATTACAGGCATGAAAAGTGGTTTTGCTTGTTTATTTCCCACGTGCAGACTGAGAAGCTTCATGTTCAGTCGATAACCAGTAGCAGTAGGAACCTACTTTCCATAAAAGAATCTTAAAATTTCTTTCATCCCAGGGAGTATTCTAAAAATATACATTTTCTTTACTCGGAGGAAACAGTGTGTGGATTTGATTTTTATCATATAAGTGGATTTTGAG
Organism: Opisthocomus hoazin; assembly: GCF_030867145.1. NCBI lineage: Eukaryota > Metazoa > Chordata > Aves > Opisthocomiformes > Opisthocomidae > Opisthocomus > Opisthocomus hoazin. The sequence goes on along the minus strand of NC_134416.1, from coordinate 47,288,179 downwards.
TCCTGGCAGCTGTTTTTTCCTTTAACAAAAAATCGAACAGTTTTGTAACATTATCGTTGTGACAAAGTAATAATTTTCCAAACACTCTTTTTTCCCTGTAAGCCAAGACAAGTTAGTATATGTGGGCATTTCAACACATCTGGCTTTAAAACACCCATTTTTAATTAATTTTTAGAGGAATTGCTGTATTATTTGTTACTTACATTATTTCTTCTTTTTAAGTCAAAAAGAAATTCCCGACCAATAACCTCTTCCATTCTGTTTCTGAAACTCATTAAAAAAATCCCTCAAATGCACTGTTATCTAAATAACACACTTAAAACCTGAACTATGAATAGAAATTAAAGGCTATAGAGTAATTTTTTTTTTCTTATTTTTGCAAATTATACCAGTTGTCTTTCTACTTTATAGCTGTCTTTTATCTTCCAGCAGTGACACCCACCATCTGACTTATGATCTCTCTACAGGAAGTCATTGAGTGACACAATAGAGTTAATGAATTGGTCTTTCACCTCTAAAAACCTGATATAAATGCTAGCCTGAGATAATGAGCATGATGGAGTTCAGTAATGTCAGCAGAGTATTAACTTCTGTTTAAAGGAAGAATGAGCACTGGCAGGAAAATGGATTTTAAGAGAGATTTGGAGCAATTGCACCTGCATGCATTATGGCAACTCTAGCCTTCCTTCATTAGAGTCATATTCACATTATCTCTTTGCCATTTGAATAGAATTTGGCAGAGGTTTATCCGCAGAGCGTAGCATTTATCAGGGGTCTTTCTAGATATCTAAGTTCCCTACCACTGTAATATCTAAGCACTACACCTTCAGTACCTGGCAGTTCAATGTCAGGACAGATCTATACAGAGAATCAGAGCGGAGCACTTAACCAGTCAAGAGTAGTATTTCTTATCACAGACATGCATAATGGCAATATATTTCAGGGAGAATACCCACTGTCATCTAGTAAACATTGGGTTAACTGCAGAAGTCAGCAGGACTGACGGAGTGTTCCTCTTCCTGGTGCAGAAAGGCCAAATGCAGTTTATTTCACTGAGGATCTCGGTCCCTACTGAAGGTGGATTATTGGGATGTACTGGAGGCCTTTAACACCTGTAGAGGTAACTCCCTCGTTCCTTTTGGGAGGGACTCGTAAGAGGTCAGCAACACCGTTCCAAGCACTTCATCATTCACAGACATACTACAAACTGTCAAACCATCTAGCCAAAGACAAAAAAAAAGTCTTCAATTTTTTTGGCATATTTGCACCATCTTTCCAGCTTTCCCTCTTGGTTGTTTCAGACAGATCGCACCTGCACTCTTACAGGTCACCTTTCTCAGTCTAAAATGGGAAGCATCTCCCATACTTTTACCAAATTCTTTCCAGATTTGTAGCTGTGCTGGTCCAGTGATGTCGTTACTTATCTTAATGCTACTTCAATAAGTATGGTATCGCACGTAAAAAGATCCATGTGCCCATTCCAAGTGCCCTCACCCACTTCCAAGCTTCCACAGGCTCTCCAAAACAATGAGAGTGGTCTAGTTGTCTTGTCAGTTAAGACAGTGTTTCCTCTGAAAAGCAGCAGCACAGTGATGGATTGCTATGTCAGTCGGTTATCCTCAGTCTGCACTTCTGATTTCACTTCTAGGCACAGCACTGGAGAGAGTGTCTGGCTGCCAGTGAGCAGTGGGGAAGGCTGCCACTCCCTAGCTGGAGCCCCATCAAGAAGCCAAACAAAAGAAGAAAACCTCAAGCAATAAACCGCAGAACTCATCACCAGCAGCAAAAATAAGTCTGAAACAAGTAAAAACCTCATGCAACAGCAACAGTACATTCCCCACTTTTATCCCCACTGAATATCTTACCCTGTGGATGTTATGTGCCTTGGGGGAGAGACACTGATCTTCCTAACTGCTCCACAAAAGTGTAAGGGAGAACCACGTTGTCAGAGCTAAAGGATAGCTGTGCTGTTGCCCTCGCTCAGATTTCTTTCCCTTACACAATGAAATCCAAACATTTACCTTGGAAAAAAAAACCCAAACCAGAACATAAAAACCCCACAAATCAGGTATTTACGAACTAACTACTGAAACTTTTCAAGGCAATGAAACCCCAAATAACCAAAGGAAACCAGGATTTTAGAATAGTGAAATAGTTGCTACCAGCATATTTACACAGAAAACACCATCTTCACCTCTTAGCCAGATAAGGTTCTTTTTTCTGAGTGGCAGCAGTGTCTGAATAACTTGTTCCCTGAGCAGTCATTGGCACTTCACACTCTTAGACAGACTGAAGTTGTTTATACATTCACGGATTTTGTGTTTCTCTGACTTTAGCCTTCCAATCCCAGCAAAATATATCTATACATTACAGCAGACAGACTGTAAACACTTTACAGGTTGGCATTCTGTTGCCTTAACCATTACCATCTTCTTACTCAGTTGGTTTTTTCGTTGGTTTGGGTTGGTTTTTTTCCTTCACAGCTCTTGATTCAGCCGTAACTGCAGTCCATAAATAAACAGCTTTAGTACAGCTTTGTCCTCCTCTTGCCCTCTCCTGCCTTCCCTTCCACAGCTGCCTGCAATTCTCACCAAAAGGTTGGTTCAAACCCTCACAGTTCACATGTCCGTACCGAAGTTTATCAGAATCCAGGCTATGCCTATCTCTGATCAAAAGTTAATTTTAAACTTAAGTAGATGTTTGACCTCAGTGTTTACATGGTTGATATATTTAAAAGACAAATGTTCTCTTGGCCTGTGCTATTCTAGATTAAACAAGCTGAGTTCTCTTTGGGTGTGACTGCCAGGGAGCAGGCAGTGGTGTTTGTGCTCAGTCGGTGCCAGGGGCCAGCTGAACCCGCAGCAGACCTGGACCTGAAGCCAGGCAGGTATGTAAGTGTGTGGATACCTGCTCACTGCTGCGCTTGTGGTATTTAGTCCTGCCCCTCAGGGCCTGCTTACACCAGCAAGGATCATTTCAGGTCCACTTTTGCAATGGAGCAGGCATATGATTTTCAGTCCTGGACAGCTTTGCTCTGGTCAGAATACAGGTGGAGAAAACGCACCTAGTTGTGTGAAGCAGGACCTCAGTCTCTTCTCAGGCACGGTCTCCAATCCCACAGTTTACCAAGAAGTTTTTCCCAAACATAACTGTTAAACAGATGAGCTCTATTCTGTTCGTGGAAGATTGTTGTTAGTTCTCAAGACCATGTCCTTACACCTGGTAAAGCTGAGCCAGTTTCCGATGGGTTTGAAGGTGTTCTTTGTTTGTTTGCCTTGGGCTGAGGCTCAGAGCTGTAGTGCTTGTTGTAGGTGGCTTGTCCCAGTGATGTGACCCATCACTTGCTAACAGACTGCATGAGCAGAGCACTCAGTGGGGTACTATGTGTCCAAATGCTGAGCAGGCACCACTGAAATGCTGAAAGTGGCACATGTCGCAGTGCCCTCTGCCCCAGGGGCTTGGTATCTTGCTCGGGACACACAGATGTGAGCTTGAAGACCTGCAGAGCCTGACGTAAACGCAGCCCAGGAAACACTGCTTTAGAGCGTATATGTATGGGGAGAAAGGAGGAATGTAACGATGCTTGGAAAGGACTTATCTTTTGCTTTTACTGTCTGCCTATTCACCCCATTTGTTCTGTGCTCCAGCTGAGAAGGAAACTCTTACATGTACCAGTGTGTGCTGTAATGGCACATTTGCTCAGCTACGTTAAGCTTTGGTGTATTGGTGCACCTGGGGAGGAACAACCTCATGCACCAGTACAGGCTTGGGGTGGACCTGCTGGAGAGCAGCTCTGCGGAGAGGGACCTGGGTGTCCTGGTGGACGACAGGTTAACTATGAGCCAGCAGTGTGCCCTGGCTGCCAAGAAGGCCAATGGGATCCTGGGGTGCATCAAGAAGAGTGTGGCCAGCAGGACAAGGGAGGTTCTCCTTCCCCTCTACACTGCCCTTGTGAGGCCTCATCTGGAGTACTGTGTCCAGTTCTGGGCTCCCCAGTTCAAGAAGGATGAAGAGCTACTGGAGAGAGTCCAGCGGAGGGCTACAAGGATGGTGAGGGGACTGGAGCATCTCCCCTACGAGGAGAGGTTGAGGGAACTGGGCTTGTTCAGCCTGAAGAAGAGAAGGCTGCGAGGGGACCTTATAAATGCCTACAAATATCTGAAGGGTGGGTGTCAGGAGGATGGGGCCAAGCTCTTTTCAGCAGTGCCCAGTGACAGGACAAGGGGCAATGGGCACAAACTGAGGCACAGGAAGTTCCGTCTGAACATGAGGAGGAACTTCTTCCCTCTGAGGGTGACGGAGCACTGGAACAGGCTGCCCAGGGAGGTTGTGGAGTCTCCTTCTCTGGAGATATTCAAGACCCGCCTGGACAAGGTCCTGTGCAGCCTGCTGTAGGTGACCCTGCTTCGGCGGGGGGGTTGGACTAGATGACCCACAGAGGTCCCTTCCAACCCCTACTATTCTGTGATTCTGTGATTCTGTGATTTCTGTATCTCAGATGGCAGTCTTATTTTTAATTTTTTTTTTTTTAATTTTTAGTTTTAAAGGTGCATCATCATAAGATTTGGGGGATTTTTAAGAGATATGGGGAGTGTCAAGTTTGTCTGTTATTTTCTTTCAAAAGTGTATGGCATGTCAGCAGAAAGGAAGCCTCCTTGCCTCGTCCTAGCTGCAGCACACTGGGTCCTCCTCTGCCTCCTGGAGATGTCACCTTCCCCAGAAACTCCTGGACGTGGTCAGAGGAGGGAGGATTCCCAACTGAAAGACAGGGCAGACAGAAGGGAAAATGGAAGAGCCGGGAAGGCAATAGCAGAGCAAACATGGGTGGGTGACTCCTGAGGAGATTAAGGTCAAAATCACAGCCAAAAGAGGAGATGAGAAAAAAATCACCCCTTCCCTAAGATTTGAGAGAGGGCAGTGTGGGCACCAGAAAGGCACTGAGTTGCTACTTTGAAACCAAGATTGGATGTGGAGGCCGGCACTGCTATGACACTTAGGACTCAAGTTCTCTTCTCTCTTCCCTTTCTGTGCTGAGTTTTCTCAGATTTGAAAATATGTTCTTTTAGTTTCTGTTCTGCAAAAAACTGGCTTATCAATCTAAAAAAGCCCATTTAGTATTCTAGGAGTGATTACTTTCAAGAAAGAGATTTATGCAGATCTACCTCAATGTTGTGGCTTATTCAGGATAAGCATCTAAACAGTTTCAAAATGCGTGTCCAGTCCTGCTTGATGGTGGTCACTGCGGCATTTGACTGTGCTCCAGAAGGAGGGCGCAGGTTCGGGCTCTGCATCTTCATCCTGTTCCTCGTTTGCTAGAAGTCAGGTGGCTGTAGAAACTGAACGGACAACAACTTGAACTGAGGTTCACTTGTTTATGCCATCCTCCCAACTGAGTATTTTGTATCCACAACTGCATTTCAAAATGTAGTTATCCAGGGTGTCTCATATCTGGATGTGCTCAGAGCAAAATAAGAAATGGCAGAGCCCCGTTTTACATGGTGCTGTGGTCAGGTTAATAAGCCTCGCAAGCTTTCCAAATAGTATGTTTTTGTGCTTCAGCAGGGCTTGCCACCTAAAGCACGATGTCATCTTAAATATTGTTATGTAGCTTCTGCATCTTCAAAGATTTGCATCCAGTCAGCTGAAAACACTGAGTGACCAGGCTCATTTTCATCTGCAGAATACCAAGTATCATACCCTAAAAAAAATTGTATTTGTGCCAAAAACATGTACACAGAAATGGTAGCAGTTTTTCCAAGCTTTAGGTTTGGTTTTAAGCAAGCTAAGAAAAATACAGTTATTTTGAAATCCGCAACCATATCTATAAAAAGGTATGATACACAAGAAATACATTAAAATAGCCCTATGTCAATGCACAGTATGCTTCCAGTGATCATACTAACAATGTGTCTTATGTACATAATCTTATTTTCAAAAAGGACTAAGCAGGGTTTTGCTTTTTGTGACCATGTACGTGGTGGAAAATTGACCAGATTAATGTTCACTTGACAAGCTGAGGTCTCAAGTACACTGAAAGGTGAAGGTGTCTTAATGACCAGTGTAAGCAAAGCCAATGTTTTTAGCTGGCAATGAGATGATTGAATCTGTAAGCCAGGAACGAAATACAGGCTGTATCTGTAGAATGCTTAGGACAGGAAGAAGAGAAAGGTAAGCAGTAATTATAAAGCATTACAAGAATGTTTCCTATGCCCATAGTCAACCACAAACCCCAGGAAAAAGTGTTTTTAAACTTTCTTAAGTAGTGCAGCCACCCTGTTTCTACGGGGAAGAAATCTAGCTCATCAGCTTTGTGTTACGGCAATTAGGTTGCTGCCAGCTAGCAGGCAGCTCTAAACCACCCAGCAGTTAACAAAGAGGCTGCAATGCAGGTAGAGAATGGCTACGCTTCCTGCAGTAAGGAAGCTACCTTTTGTTACTTGAAAGCACTTTTCACATTTTTTTATGTTCAGGCAGAAATCTACCCAGAATTTTTCTTCCCTAGGAGAAGTTCCTGTTTATGTGGTCTTAGAAGTCTCCATAATTCAGGTGGAGAAACAGAAACTAGCTGTGAGGAGTTCAGAGATTTCAGTTAAACGTCAGTCACATTGAAATTACTTGGAAGTCCTGGAAAATGCAGAATGATTTGTTTGCCAATTTTCAGACCTAGACAAACTGAAAGAGACCTCAAGGAGCTCTCGCTAGTCCTAGACCACAGGGTTTAACTAATAGTGCCAGTGATGATTTTTGAGCAACCTCTCCTATCTCAAAATAGGCATCTCCATGTTTTCAGGATCTGAGAGGCAGGCTGCAGTCATGACAGGGTAAGAACAGGAATTTTCTCCCATAATGAACAGGAAAACCTGCACTGACCTCCAGAATGATAAATTAGAGAAGAACGTCCTGAGCTGCTGGCAGGAGCAAACAGAAGCTTCTGCCTTTTCAATTTACTTTGTCTGAAACATGGAGATAGGTTGGCTTTTTTATTACCTAACGTTGGTATTGCCATACTGCATCATGCATGTGCTTCGGAGTTTCCAGTATTTTAAGAAGACATGCAGCATCCAGACTCCAAAAAGTCCTAGACTACTATTTAATACATATTTTTGAAAGGACGAAAACTCAGCGGCCTGGTCAATATTTAATCTCTTTCTGTTGCATACAGAAGTGGAAAGTCAGAGAAATTATGTTTTATACCGTATGGTTCTTTTTCCTGGAAAGAAATCCATTTTCAGGTGATAAAGACCTAGAGAGAGGTGAATGAAAGATTTAATGTAGCAGGTGTTCTAGATGTTCTACTGGCAGTGGCAATTTCCGTGAAGAAGAAGGCAATTTTCAATACTTTCTAAATTTGGGAAGACAATAGATCTAAGAGAAACGCCATTGGTAATTCTGTGGTCTAGATTTTGACCCTTACAGTCATACAATTTGCTATTTTTAATTTACATTGAAGTCATTTGAATTCCATTTTGAGGACAGAAAACAGATCAGAAATATACAGTGTAGTTTCAAAAACTTCTTTGAAGTAAGGTTTGACTCATGTGGTTACTGCTACTGGTTTTGTTGCTTGAACTGCCTTAAAAATTTCCCAAGTAAATTTGTTGAAAATAATTTCTTAAAACCCAGTCCTTCCTAGAACACCTATAAAAACAAACCAGAGGAAATAAATTTTAAGAGGGAAAAAACCCCCTAAATAATCTGATTACACTTAATAAGACAGAAAGTTATGGAAACCGTATTAATGATGTTGTTTCCAGATATTCAGAAAGGAGAAATCATTGTAACCCAAGGAATTCCTATTACTACACAAGGATTTATGGCTAGTGTTAAGGGGAAATAAAATGGAGGTTTTAAGAATCTGGAGGAAAAAGTATGTCTTATTCCTGAAAATAAACCAAACTACTGTCTGCATTGTCTGTGGTAGAACAATAGCATGCTGCGGGACATTTCATGAAAGAGAACAACGTAACATGATGGTTGCATGTCATATTGACACTCCTTCCTTGTCTGAAAGCTCATGGTCCAGCGGTACCTCAGCCCAGGAAGGCACAGTACCATTCATTGCAAAATAAATGACACTGGTAACATTCCATTTGATGGGACTGTTAAATTCTGACTCTGCTACATAGAAGGGAAACACATATATATACATTTTAACTTGAGTATTCAACTTCTTCCTCACTTCCTTCATGTGGAAAAACATCTTACCCCACTGTCCTGTGAATCAATTTTGTGACATCTTTTTCATACTGGAAAAAGGAAATGAAAAGTCCTTCTCTTAATTTAAAACTTTCTTGCCTTCACTGCAGGCAGCTAGTGAAAAATTCCAGAAAGATGTTTTTAATCTGAGTGTGGGAACCATGTTCACGTGGTTTCCTGCTTTACAATAGTTGGTGAACACAAGGGCTAAGCTAAGCATGGGGACCTTCTGTGGCTTTTGCAAACTACAGAGGCAGCTTGCTTCTCCACATTACACAGAGAAGAAACAAAAACATTTATGTGGCGAGGGGAAGAAAATAGGCAGGAAATAGCGGACAAATCCAAAGAAGAGAACTAGGGGCCCTGGAAAGCCCAATAGGTTTCAGGGAGCCTTCTGTCCTGCGCGTGTGGTCTAAACCGATTTTTCCTCAGAGAGCTGGGATGGCATGCACCGTCCCTGCTACCTGCGGCTGGTGTGTCAGAGCTGGTGAGGAGCAGCTCCAGGCAAAGCCAGAGCACCCAGCAGCACTGCCCCAATGCCGCAGAGCAGCGCGGCTGGGTCTGTCCCCTGACTTCTTCCTCCAGCAGCTGCTGAGGGATTGCAGTCCTCACCTGCAGGGGTCCATCACCTTCTCCTCTGGGCTGGAGGGTGAGCATGCCATCTCCCCTTGGCAAGCTCTGGACAGCGCCAGTCAGTTGGGGAAGGCCCATTTGGAGTTTTGCATTGTTACGTTTTGGAATGGTCTTTGACATTGAGTTAGAAATGAGAATTTCAGAAGCAAAGAAGACTTTCTGCATGGAGGTGAAGCATGTTTGTTTCTCTGCATATTCCCTGCCATCGGACTCTCTCAAAGTATTTGCCAAGTACCTGGCTGTGTTGAGGAATTAAATGATATGGCTTAGTGAGTGACCTCAAATGTCTGTCACACACCAGAAGAGGTAAGAGAGAGAGAGGAAATTAAGAGCAAGCTCAGGAAAGGTGGTTTGTTCCAGTGCCATTTTGTAGGTGTGGCAAGATGCTGGATTCTGTAGTCCAGAGGTAAGAACCTGGCAGGGACTGTTCCTTCACAGGCAGAACTAACAACTAGCAGAATTGTCATAATCAAATACCTAGGAAAATCCCTGAAAACGAAGGTGAATATTTGTGTATATCCATACACATGTTCCATTTACTTTTTTTTTTAATTATTTTTTTAAGTGCATGCCATATGGACATTTGAGTGCTTCCTGCTGACGGTATATATATACTGCCTGTGATCATTACCCTGGAACAGGAAAATTGGAACTTAGAAAGGATTTTGTTAATAAGCCTCTTCTAAATGACACTTTTACAGTCCACCTCTCAAAGGAGTACAGTGCCAACTTTGTTGTGAGGCAGATGGTAGTGAAAAAGGTGGATGTGACTCCGATCATTTAGCAGGGAAATTAATTTATGTGATGCTAACCAGCCTCCAAATTGGGTTTATTGGCTCATTACAGTTTCTCCAAAATGCCAAAGCTTTATGTTTTAAAGAAGCTGAAGGTTATTTTCAGGATATTTGACAGAGAGAGAGGACAAAAATGACTGAATGACTAAGGATCTGTATTAAAGGTAAGACAACAACTTTCATGCAACTTTGGATGAAGGACTTTGCATATCAGCCAAGGAATGTTGAGGAAATTCTCCTGTCTGGTAGTAAAAAGCATCTATATCCATCCTTGGCAGCTCTGTTATGAAAGTTCTTTGCTTGGTAGCATTGTACTTCTGACATGGATACAGCTTTCATTTCAAGAAGTAAATGAAATACACCATGGCCTAGCATTACAGCACATAGATATTTCAAAATTTCTTTTTATAAACAAAGAATTTTGATCCTCTTGTAGCAGAATGCTTCTGTGTCTAGTTTACTAAAGTTCAGGATAAAAGCTGGAGAGCAAAATGAAGGTTGTTTACATTTCAGCATTTTATGTCAGACAGGTAATCCTTATATGTGACTTAAAAAGTTCTTTCCCGGCTGTGAAGAACGTTACAAAAATAGTAGAAGGTAACTAATGGGCATACTTTACAGCTGTAATTTTGCTAATTTCTTTTTGTGAGTAAGAAATCTATGTCTATCCCCATTTCATCATATTTTGCATCCCACATTGGTACGTTAACTTTTCCCAAGTACTATTTTATAACTCATCAACACAAGATTGCATATTTTATCACTACTTATTGCACTCTGTGGTACACTGTTACACTAGGGATGATTAGGAGCCTTTACTATCAGCCTGCCTGAGGAAATAATAGTGTTACTAGATCTGGTGCTTTAAACTTCATCACTTCCTTCAAAGTAATTATTTGTGCTTGTAAATGATCTAAGCTGAAAATGATCTTTTGTAATGCATTACAATATGCACTCTGATTAGATTTGTAAAAATAACTTAAAATTTGTCTTGAAGTTTTATTAGGTTGCTGTAGTCAACTGCTATCTGTAAAATTTTTTTCACATTTCATGCAATATTCTACAGCTACAAGACTAATAAAACACCAGTCTGTGAAGTGGTGTTAGATCTCTTTCTTTAGTTTGTGTCTACCTTAGTATAAATTATTTTAGCAGTATAAATTTAATTTCCAGTAGTTTTTTTCAAAAATAAGTGGTATTTTAGTCTTTCTACCTTTATCGTAATCATTTTTTTCTAACTTTGTGCAGCAGAAACTTTAAAAATATTAGCAGCTTGTGTCCAGGCACACCTGCACAGAAGCACCAGTTGTGATGTGGGTAATGCTCCCAGATTAGGCTAACTCCTTCATATCCATTGGATGGGCTTTTTATAGATCCTACGCTGCAACCTGCAATTTGCAGGATGCACATGATTGCTCTTGCCACTTGAAACAGGGGCACTCTCATAGTTGCCTTGTTTTCATTTTGTGACCTGATATTTATCAGCAGAAAAAGAATCTTAGAGAATTCTTGAAAGGGACAAGATTCAGAGAACTGGAACCAGTTGTGGCTTTTGAAGGTTTGGGGTAGAGCTATATATATTATCAGATGACATCAAGTTCCTTTTAAAATAATGAGCACAAAGTTCTGATGTTTTTTAGAAGTCAGAATGTTTCACAGACACTCAGATGTGTCTGCTATTACATTTCAGTCCTGTACTAATACTCATTTTCTCCAGAACAGATTGTCTGTAATTAGTTGAAATAAATGCCTGCTATAGAGTTTAGGAAATCCTCCAGAAAGACTTGGCTAGAATGAAGGATTCCCAAATCCCAAATCGAGACCTAAAATAGTCCTCACTAATCCTGGAGATAGTTATGTTTGATAGCTGCAACCCAGTTTGACTTGGAAGACTTCAAGGCAACTAGTGCTCTGCGGCTAGTCCTGAGATATGCTTTTAGTTGTGCAATGCAGCGTGTCTTCCGCCCAGACTATTGTTAGGGTCCAAAATTTAAGTTTGACCCCACTTCACCCTGATTCTGCCAACCTGACTGAGTGGCTGAGTGCAGGATGTCCCCACAAAAAGAGCTGCGATCACTTTATGTAGCAAATAGGAGGAAGTGGTAAAATGTTGTGCCAAAGCTTAGAGGTCAGAGCATCTCTGTAGGTGACAGCCGCACACCTTCTTTCCAGGGATCCATCCCCTTCCCTGGCATTACAAGAATAAAAGCTTTTCCCTCCAGTCCTGCTACAGGTGGCAGGTGTAGATCAAAGTGCTTGAGGTGGTCCAGATACATTGGGCTAATAATAACAAGAATTTCCTCCCTGTTGGTTAGGCTTTCCTTTCAATTACAACCTAATTCTTCAAGAATTTGTGCTGGACACTCTACCTATTACAGTTGCCTGACTTCTTCCAAAAAGCAATGTGGTTGTAAACTTTTAAAGGGCAATTAGAGACAAAAGAATTACATATGAAGCCTGGTGAAATGAAAGGGAGCAAGAGAAGAGAAGGGCTGCTTGTCAAACATTTCTAATAGTGCTACTGGATTGTGGAGTAGCTCCCTGTGAAAAGCTGTAGTAGTCCAGTGATCTGAATGAAACACAGTTGTGGTGAACAAGGGCTGCGAAAGCACATATTGCAGCGTTAGTTAACCCTGACAATGACACAAGTGTGAATTATTAGCACTCAAAAAGAATCAATGCCGTCCTGCATACCCCAAGACATGCCACAAGTGGGAAGTGGAAATATGCTTGGTTTATGACTCCCCACAAAGCATTAATCCAAAACTTTATAAGTATGAACTTGTAAGTATAAACATTAATCTTCTGTTTTACAGACTACATTTACCAAATTAGAGGATTCTGAGTCTGCGTTGAAGATTTATATAAAAAAAAAATTATTAGGGAAAAAAGAAGTGTTTCAGTAACTTGGATTGGTGGTCTCCAAATGTTTTCCTTTTGCAATCCTATTTTTGATTGCTGGTCCTAGCTTCTATCAAACTAGCATAGGTAGCTGAGAAGTAAGTGCTGCAGCTTTCTTTAAGGTCACAGCCTCCAGACTGAGAAGAACACATGCTGCTATCCATAGCACAGGCTTCTGTGGTAATACTTCTATTCTATTAAAGATTATCTAATTTTTCTTCAACCTATCCCAGCAGTACTTTGAAGGAGAACGGGGAGGGAGGACAACACTTGTTTTTAAGCGATAGAGAGGTTGTGATCCAGCTGTCCAAAACAGAGCTATCCAAAAGTGCAATCAACAAAACCCATGTCTCTGGACTAACTAGAAAACACTATTTCCCTCCACACAAGCTCACAGCACAGCAACTTCATTGGCCTTTCCCCAGGTCAGAATATGTTCATCTTGCCTTTATGAAAAAGACATTCAGGATGAGGCTTGGAAAAGTAACTACTTAATCTAAAATAAAAAATGCCTGAAAAGGAGAAAACAGATAATTTTCAGAGCAGATCAGGCTTCTTCTCTCCTCCTTGCCTATGATGTAATTAAGGGCTGACTTTGAATGCTAAGATCTGAGTCTCTCCAGATCTTGAGGTGGAACCTTGAAGAATCTGGTAACCAGCACCCAAAACACAGCAGATAGTGATTTACACTTTAGGGTGGAAAAAAAGCAGGTAAAAGGGCCTGTTACATGAAATGCTACAGGCTTTCTACTCCCCCTAAAGCTACGGCAGTTGCAGGTGTTCACTGCCTAGAAAAGATAAGTGGACCTGTGATATCATGCTCTGAGATCCCATGGGAACGTTTTGCTGGCTAGTATAATTGATTTCGTCCAGAGTGTGAAGGCTTTGGACTGAAAAGTCTACACACTCCTTCCAAATATAATTCCTTTCCTATTCAAATGCTAATCTCCATTTGCAATGCTACATTCTAATTTGATAAAAAAATTATCAAATACTTTAAAATGGCTTTGAAAATTCCGTACACCGTATTCTGGATGATCATATTTTTAATAGATTATCTGTTAGTTAAAAGGACTGTGGAATTTCAGAAAGAACAGACCACACTATTCAGAGTCATGTAGTAGTCATTGCCAGCCCAGGTTTTAAGTGACTGTTTGAGACATGTCAAAGACAGACTTTCAGAAAATGGCAACCTTTTATCTAAGAAGTGAGATCTGTTTAAAATGGGTTACTTTATTTACCCCGGAACATTTTCAGTGAGATTACTGAAACACACCTGCAATAAGCAGCACAGTGACAAGGTGTACTCACCATATCACATGGCATAATTTAGGCACACAGTCCAGCAAGGTTTACCCTCTCGCTGCAGTAGAACCATGTACGGGATTATTGTTTCTCCTCATGCTTTACAGTGTTGCAGATCTGGGAGGAGGAACATCCAAGGAAGACATGCAGAATGAGGTGAGTTTCCTGCTAATGCTATAGGGAGCCCTGTGCAGACACATTAGAGCACCTCTCTGTAGAGCCAGCCTGGGTCTGCTGTCACTGGTGGTATGCTAGAGCTAGTAGGATGAGGTGCATCAAACTACCGAATTCGCGGTGGATCCGGCCCAGTTCCTGAAGAGCCTTTGATTTGCCTTAGCACTATAGTCCACCATGACACATGTTCTGGGAGGGTTCCTCGCTTCAAGGCAGTGCGTGATTTGAACGTGTTACTTGTGCAGGTGCGGTGCTTCAACAACACTTGTCAGTCTCTCTCTGAAGATAAAGGGTCGGCTGCTGCAGGAACCACACACCAAAGCAGTTCTGCAGGACCCCAATGGTGTCCCAAAGTGCTAGCAGCGAGCCAGCACTATAGAGCCCAGATGGCACCATGCCACTTTTTTTCCCAGAAATTCTTGGGCATCTCTACTCCTCCTGGTATTCTCCTGTTCCGCTATTATAACACCATGCCAGTAGTCTGTGATCCCGCGTGCTTTTTGCAATATCTATATTACCTCTTCCCCCATCCCGTTATTGCCTGTGCCCTAGTCCAAAATCACAGAGCTGGCAATAGTAGCTCTGAAGTTAATTTTGCTTCTTTAACCCCAAGAAAGAATATTAACCATGTTTTTTCATTGTCAGGGACATATGCTATCAAAGTTTTAAAACCTGAGTATTTATTTACCTTGGTATATAAGGATGACTGTTTGCTGACATTAGGAAAGACATGGGAGTCTATTGTTAGTGACTTTTTTTTGTATGTATCCTGGCTTTGTTAAATGGGCTAAAGCCAACTATATTCTTGACTGTCAATCAACCATTGTCTTGGTTCATTACACAACCCATTTCTTAAGGCTCACCACAGCAGGAATTGTTTTCATTTTTGTTCTGCTAATGGAACCTGATTTGGAAAAACTCAGTGGAAGTCATTTAAGGAGCTTTAGCTTCAAATGAAAAATATGAAACAATTTACTTCCCAGTGGGGAAAAATGTGGGTTGGAGAAAGAAAAAGGCAGCAAAAGAAAGAAATGCAGATAGATATAGAATCACAACCCAGTCCAGAGTGTGGGAGCCCAAAACACTGCAGTAGTGATCTACATAATGAACCAACAGTCTGAGAAACCCACAGGGAGTTTCCAAAACATTTTCCCTTTGGAGAAGATAAAAATAATTTCCATAAGAATTACAGTCAGGGGCTTATAACCAACACAGAGATAGTGTACTATATTTTTAGCCAACTGTTTCTCCATCACGGCTGAATGATAGTTGGTAAAGTCCTGCTCTTGCTCTCAGATAATGGACTTTGTTCTGCAGCTCAACAAACAGATATATTCTTGTTTTGAGTCCTATTGTCACCTCTCTAAAAAGGGTTGCTATCTGTCTGTCTAGATATCTTAACAGACATGCATATATCCAGGCGACAATATCATACAGTGTTGTTTTTTGTTCTGAGTTGAGCATGATAAATAATTCATCACACTTTTAAATAGTGCTAATGCATCCTTTTTTCTCTTAAAAAATTTCCCACCAAAAATTCTATGGGGTTCTTTGCATATTCATTTTTTTTTAAAAGTATTCCTTAGCATATGGGTTGCAGCAGAAGCAAGACATTCGGTATTAGCAATTCATTTTCTCTAACTCTATAATTAGCTTTTGTGTTTAGGTTCATGGATACTCAGCATTGTCGTATCAAAACACCTCGTATCAACAATTTTTTGCTTTCAAGGAGTAATTCTCAGAAAAAAAGTCAGGAAAACATCACAGTTCTAAGGATTATAAAATTACAGTTAAATTGTTGCATTATTAGCAGTGAAAACAACGTACAGCACTCAGTGTAACTAGGTTGTCAAGGGTTTAATCTGTGATTCTTGTGAATTCTGTGAATGCACAATACTATGCTTTTTTTTAAAAAAATTATGGAAGCACTGAAAATAGCATGTAACATAGACAGAACTTAAAAACTGAACAGGCAGATCAGCCAAAGCTGCTGTTAAAAGCAAAGCAGTAAGCACTGAAACATTTGAATCCTATTCTTGTGGTGGTGGTTGGAAACCATGAGGAAAAAAGTTTACAAAAAACTCAAACCAGACCTTCTGCACTGCTTTCTGATCAGCCTATTAAAGGCCAAGCAGGAATGTTTGGAGGCTCAAAAATATTGGGAATTTCTACATGTCCAGCTCTACCACTGGACTGACAAAACTGACGCTTAACTTCCACTCCCTTCTTGAGGGCCCTCTTGCAGCTCTTCATACTGGGCAAGGTCCTTCAGCGTGTCTTTGGACCATGACACCACCACCAAACCCCCAACCGTCAAGTTTCTGCATTCAGCAAAATCCAGCTGGATTCACGAGTCGAGGATATCAGATAATTAACCTTGAAATCTGTTTCCGTCCTCTTACTTTGAAGTCCCGTATTCCCAACTGTCAGAAAGTACAAGTAGAAATACTGCTTAAAACATGAGCAAATACTTCTGCGCTGAATGCACCCAAGGTCATTCACTCTAGAGTACCTGCTGTAGCTGTGGAAGGCAATGTTGCCTGAGGGTTTGAACTGAAGGAGAAAGAGTTTGCAAAACTCAGTTGTATTCATATTAATAGAATACAGCCAGATGGTGCAGTCATCAATAATCTAAAAATATCCCTGGTGCGTAGTCAAAAGCAAAGTAGCATGAAAATTAAAATAAAAAAATTGCACTCACCAATAATGTCCTAAAAAAACCTTTAATGGCAACTCACCCTACGTTTGCTGAAAGGTCAATGCATAGAGACAGTGACAGACTTTTGCAAGGGGATCTGTTCAGAAATGCAGCTTTTTGATATGAGAAATCATTGAAAGATACTCTTTCCATTACCTGATTGATTTTAGTGTGCTTCTATGCAACTGAGTTAGAATAAATACTATATACAGTGGCTTTAAATGACATCAAATATTTTTATTAGAAAAAATGTCCTTCATCCTCCTGTATAACTAGCCCACTAATAAGTCAAAATTCCTCTGACAAGCCAGATTCATCATTCTTGTGTGGGTTTTCATAGTATTTATATAACCTTGTGCAGAACAGGCAAAAATTTGCCATTCTGATCCAGTCCTATTTGTGCAACTGTGGACAACTGTCTAAGATACAGTGGTAATCAAAATATTTTTTATCAAAATGAAAATGTATATATTTACATTTATATATAAAGCATGAAACTGGCATAACTAATATATATATATGATAGTTGTTCTACCAATACATACATATATATGCACACATTTATATGGGGGCAAACTTTTTAGCAGGGCCTGTTGCAGTAGGACAAGTGGTAAAGGTTTTAAACTAAAAGTGGGTAGATTTAGACTGGATATAAGGAAGAAATATTTTACGATGATGGTGGTGAAACATTGGAACAGGTTGCCTAGAGTGCCCATCCCTGGAAACATTCAAGGTCAGGGTAGACAGGGCTCTGAGCAACCTGATCTAGTGGTAGATGTCCTTGCTCGTTGCAGGAGGGTTGGACTAGATGGCCTTTAAAGATCCCTTCCAACCCAAACCATTCTATGATTCACATATATGTAAGCGGTGATCCACCCTGCCATCTGCACAGAAATAGTTCTAGTCCTCAGCTGCTGCATTTTTGTATTACTATGAACCTCTCCATCTAAGACTGTGGTTGATAGCTAAATGAAAGATGGTAAAATAAGCACCATAGCAAACATTTATTTCAATGTGTACTTACATGATAAGAAAATTTTTAATATTTTATAGACATTTATAACCAAGTAGTCCACTTGTAAGACTTAGAAATTAGTTAATGCAGGCTCTAAATTTAGCAATATTAACTAGAAAGAAACATTTTCACATTTACACATTTTTAAAACCCTTACCCGGGCATAATATGGAGTTCTGGTTTTCTCTGGGCCCAGGGGAGAAAATTCCACTGAAAATAAATCAATTTTCTTTTTGCTAATCCACAAAGCAAAAAGCAGATACAGCACATTTTTATTTTGTGCACGTAAGCTATTTCTCACTAACTCAGTCTTTTAATAGTACATGTCAAAAGGGAAGTAGGATGGGTTTTTTCCCCCACAGGTATTCCTTAGCAGTGAATTTTGGAGCCTTTGTTCCATATAAAGTCAAATATCTACTGTATGCCTTCAGAAATCTTCATGTACAGGCTCTGTAAAAGAAAGACTACATAGAATTTCTCAGGGCATGTCAGCCTTTATGAGACCAAGCATCACTTCGGTGACAAGAGAAACAAATGAAATAAGACATGTCAGGAGACTACACTTGTCAAGGGGAGGAAATACCACAACTGCTTGCCACAAAGCCACCTCAGCCCCAGGAGTGCCTGTGTGGCTTGAAGAGAAAGCAATTTAAACCAAGAGTGCTTGAAGTGGTGATGTACAGGAAAGACTGAATAAATCTTCAGAGCAGGAGAAGATCTAAGAAAAATTGTCTTTATTTTTTTTGTCTTGGCTCACTTTGTCCCCCTGCTCTGTACTACCAAACTTCTCGCAGATTCCCCTTTGCCGAGGCAGCTCTAGGTTGGGTTGCTGAGAGCCACATGGGTTGAAGGAGAGAACAGAGCACGTGTCTTTGGCAGCTGTGGCTTTCCTAAAGTATTGAAAAAGCAATCTTTTTAGAGGGAATAAACACCATGAAAATGGGAAGTGAGGTGGAGGCTGGGATGTAGAGTTTGGGGCATGCTAGAGATGACAATACATGCAGGATATTCACATATGCGACCATAAGCAGGGCTCAAATTATTAAAGAAAAAACCCAAGTTTTAAAATGTTTCAGAGCTGCTGAGAAGAAAAGCATTTGAAGGAAATGAGTAGATATGCAGAGAGTGCTTTTGCTCAAGACTACAGGCAACTAAGTAATACTAAGTCAAGGTGTGCTGCTCTGCCCTTGTTCCACCACAGGTGCGTATTACAGAAATGCAGCAACATCAGGAGAATGCATAAAAATGAGACTTGTGCTGATTTTTCAGTGATGTAACCAACTCTTGAATCTAGCTCAAATTTATCCAGTTCTTTCAGTGATCTTAAACAGCTTCTTCTGGGAATGATACTTACTTCTTTTCCTCAAAATTATTCACACCTTGAACCATTTCAAAGTAGGAAGGAGCACCCCTAAATCACATTGTTGAAGACAAAAGACTAGCACCAACCGAAATGGAGGTAAAACTTATCAATTTTATAAACCTTTGTATTTTTTTTTGTACAGAAAGAAGACTTGGGGTGTTGGGAGTGTTGTTACAGTAAAAGACTTCATCATTTATAAAACACCTGATCCTTTGTTTTGGCATCACCCAAGAAGACATTTCAAAGGGCCAAGATATCCTCATTATCAGGATGCTTTAATCAAATGTCCAGACTACCCATCAGAGATACTTAGAAAATATATTGGGTTTATAAGTTAAAAAAAAGAAAATAGAAGGAACTCAGTTTGTTTTTTTATAAAGCCACTGAAAACCTGTTAATTTTTAAATGATTCGTTGGAAAAACCCAAAGACTGATAGGATTTGGGGCCTGTTTATGTTTCCTTTGTATTTAGACAGATGGCGATACCCTTATTTCTATGAATAATTTTTGTTCATGCACACTTCATGAATAATTTCACAAAGTTAACAGTGGTACTTGGGAAGGAAATCACTTTCCGGCATCCCTCTTTCAAGAGTGAATTTTTCAAAGGCACATAAAGTGACTTAGGATCCTACATTGTTTTCAAAAGCGATTGAAGCCCTCCTAGCCTAGTTTCCTCACAGCCAGCAAGACTTAGGATTTGAAGGGATTTATTTAGATGGTTTTCAGCATTGTTTGGCAGAGGTGTGCAACACAACTCCTCGTCCGCTCACAGCTTGGAATTTCAACACCAACTTGAGTGCCTGTTTGCAGCTTGGGATCCCTACACGGGAATTGTTAAGCTTGTAAGAAAGGGATTTTCAGCTTTTTAAGGCAAACAGCTGAGCAGAGAGCTGCCTAAATTAGCCAAGAGTGCAAGGCTGAAGAATGGGGCTTATGCGTCTAAGCAACTGATGTGATGCCAGTTTATAGGTGGCTCCCCTCATTCAGGATCCTTGGCTGCGAGCTCTCTGCTGGACGTGGGCACTGCAGCCAAGTCAATTACTTAAGCAGCCTGTGCCCTAGCTGTTAAAACCTCTGCCTGTCTTGAAGGCCATCTCTGCTGAGCTTATTCTATTATTCTCATTATCCCTCAGCTATCACACAGGCTGGATTTGGGCCTTCCTTCCATCTAGAGGTGGACTGTATTTATTTTTCTGCTGTGGTCCTGGGAGATAACATGCCTCAGACATGGTAGGGACACTGCTGGATGGGTAAACCACTAATGAAAGGACTGTTTTGGTATCCAGGCTAAAACCTGGGTGTCAGGGCTTGCAGGACCTCTATTTGAGGCAGGGCTCAGAGCACTGTGGTGTTGAAGTTGTGATTGGAATACGTCGGGTAGCAGCAGATAGGAAAGTATTAGTACTGATTTACACTGATGGTTTCACTGTGGCATGATTTTAAAACTCTCAGCGAAGCCTCCTCAGGTGCTTAACTTGGTCTTGTGATCTGGATTGAAGGAAATGAATTCTTTTTGAAAATGAGTTTTATTATCATAACCTATTTATTCTGAGATCCCTAAAGGTGATGAGTATCATGTCAGCATAATTGTATTTAGGTATCTAGGTATTTCTGCGAACCTGAATCTTACATGCTTTAAAATTCAAGGGTGCCTAATACCTCTAATACATAAATGTCCTTACAAACTTATCCCATAACTCCCCTGAAACTTTGCTTTTTTTAATTGGAAAGGAGTTTTTGTGGGTATCTGAACTGCGATTCACAGATTCAACATTGAATAACTATAAATACATTCAAAAAACTCTAAAAAGAACTTCTGAGTTAACTATTAAGATATTAACTGTTGAGACATCTGTACTTTCTATTTTAAACTTCCTTACAATGGAACACGGCTTTATGATTTCACAGTTTGCTTTGAAGTCCTGCCACCTAATGGTTTATCAGAGCAATGATCAGATCGGCTGGATTTCTCCCTGTGAAACCACAAAGGAAAATGTATCTTACAGCACCAAAACCCCAAGCAGTAAGAAATCTAAGAAGTGATTGGAAGTAATTTAGCCCTTTTGCAATTGCCAGATAATTTGCTAGTGCTATATTACCACCCCAACTGGACCAGGCAATGGCTAAATTTTGTTTTCTGTCTTTGAGAATTTGGGGGGGGGGGAATCCTCTTCAAAGATCAAAACACTGAAATCCTGGAATCTTGTTCAAAGGATTTGTAGACTTCCCTAGAAAAGTGTGCATATGTTTATTGATGCAAAATAGATTCAAATATACAAATATGCATGCACTACATTTGCTTGTTTCAAGCCAAATTGCGCATAAATAACTCATTTCATAGCTGCAAACAGATCAATCACTGCCTTTATTTGCAAATGCATTCTTCTACACCACCAACACGCTGCACTGTGAGAATACTTTACAGTTCTCTTTTAGCTTATGTTATCCTGGTACCACATTAGTTTCAATGTCTTTACAGAGAAAAACTGTTTATAATGTCAAGAGCATCTGGGGAACGACAGCAGAGCACAGGCAGAAGCTGAGATACGTGAGCAGTGCAGAACAAAAGTCTAATGAGTAAGAAGTAAGCAACATCTGCATGGAAGCAGAAGTAAAAACTGAGTGAAAAGCTGTTTATTTCTAGACCTTCTAGTACTGAGATTTTTGAATTTTTTTTAGGAGAGTGAGAATTTTTCACACGTAGCTAAACCTGCTTTTAACCTTATCTTAAGAGTCTTCTTTGATCAAGAGATGTTTCTGTCTTGGATAGTTACCTTTGTCATCTGCAACACCTGATTTCTGCCTGATGTGCTCCAGGGCAGAATAAACCAAATAACTGCCTGAGGAGAAGAGCTTTGCATCTGTGGAGGGCTAGCCAGCCAGCCAGCCTGCCCTCTGCTTCCCTGCTAGTACCAAGCAGTGTAGGGAAGGAGGAGTGTGCAGAGGAAGCAACGATCAGCTTGTCACAGCTGCAACATAGGCGCTATAAATATATAAGGCGTCATTGTCAGCATAGCTTGTCCTGACAACTCAGACAAGTTGTGTTGTGATTATGCATGCAAAAGGGTCTGGATGGAGAAGACAAAATATTTTAAGAAGCGGGCTTGAAAAATAGATCACCAACAAGATACTTCCAATCTGTTAATGGTTCTTTAAATATTGGGGACATGAAACTGCTTAATTCACAAGCCTTGCTGTCTTCTGTTCATTATTTTGTGTACCCAAAAGAATTCACTAAAGTGCACTCCACACGATGACAGTGTGACAAGGGCCAATTTGTGAATAACTTGTCAACAGCTTGAATGAAACTCTAGAAAACCATAACAGGTGCTCGATAGCTATAATCGAGTGACAGATGGATTAGATACATGAAACCACAACAAACTGACTGAATGGGAGAGGGAGAGAGAATGAGGATGAGAGTGGGGGAGGTTCATTAACTATAGAAGAGAGCAAAAATACATGAATTATTAAAGAAGCAGCATGAGCCAATTTGTGTGGATGCTTCCTGCTCATCTTCAGCAGGCCTGAGAAGAGGAGCTGCAATGCCAGCTACTACATGCAGCAGCAATGGTCTAATGTCTTGACTCTAGGCAGGGATGTACCAGAGCTTGGCACTGGTCTTGATTGCAGAAATCACTGTTGTATTTTAGTGCACACATAAGAGCTGATTCAGCAGCGTACTTCAGAGCTTGCCTTGCTGCAAGTGTGTGAATAGCACCGTTAAGGTCAGCAGAACAACTATGTTCAACTCGCACTAACACGTTTAATCGTCTTGACGCATTTTTGTTCTCTGTTGCGGGATTTAAAATACAAGG
This sequence comes from Opisthocomus hoazin, assembly GCF_030867145.1. Classification (NCBI taxonomy): domain Eukaryota; kingdom Metazoa; phylum Chordata; class Aves; order Opisthocomiformes; family Opisthocomidae; genus Opisthocomus; species Opisthocomus hoazin. Next base: position 47,265,279 of record NC_134416.1, on the reverse strand, counting down.
GAATGAATCACAGCTAGTATAAATTACTACAAGCCCCCTGGAGCCCTGGGGACAGCTGCCATAAGAGTTTCGAGTGCCGCTCAGGGACACATTCGTGTGCATGGGCAACGATGGACTAAACCTTCCCAGCAAGCTATAAGCGAGGGGGTTGCCATCCAGGCCAAGCCTAGGCACTGCTGACCTGTCCCCACGCTGGCAAACCCAGCCTGCCTCTCCTGGGAGCCAGAGGCTGCTTGCACCCACCCCATAGGCTTGTCCCAGAAGGGGGCCCACAGCGCTGTTAATGGCTGACATCCCGTGCTTTAAGCACCCAGCATCATTGGTAGGTATCTGCTGCTCATGCACCTTTGTGCCAGGTGTGCCAGAAAATTACATTTATGTTCAGGAAGGACCAATTTTCCTTAGTCCGTGCCCAGTCTGCATCTTCCACCTGGCCCTCACTGCAGGCAGGAGCGGGGCTCGCATCACCACTCTTCAGCTCACTCTCTCTCCCTTTCTAATGGGTTTTTATTTAAATTAAATTTTTTCCTTTAAATTAAAACTTCCATTTCCTTATTTTCCTCTTATGCACATCATGTAATGCCAAAATCCCAGATTTGCAATCATTCTATCCAAACAATGCTTTTCCACAGCTACCTATTAAGGGAACAAGCAAAACCTTGACAGCTGGTTTGCTTTTGTGGAGTGACCTATTGGTTTTTTCCTCACAAATCTTGCTGTGCCTAGCATCTTCCCTCAGAGAAAAATCTGTGAAATTTTCAAACCTGTTTAGATAATGATTGGAATACAGTTGCTGAATACTTCAGGTGCGAAACCAAGATTTGCTGTTGGTAAAAAGCCACTAGTAACTTGATGTCTATTCTCTTCACCACGTCATGTAAATGCATAAAACAAACTAATGCTTAGAAAAGGAATTTGCTGTGTAGTCATTACCATACCAGAAACTCATAAGATAATGACATACAGCCATTTTACAATAAGGTACAGGACTTGAACTCCTGGCATAGATTAATCTTCTTGTACTTTGGCATAAATCTTATATTTTATGATATCTCGATTCCTGCCACAGTCCAGGCTGCTCTGTTTACATGGGATGAGACTGTGCTCTCTGGCTGCATGAACAATGATCCCCAAAATGTCACACTAGCACACTCATATTCACATATTAATCTTAAAACAACAAATTCGAAGTGTCAGAACCCAAGGAAGACACTGTTTCATACTTGAATTCCTTTCAGCTCCTAGCAATGGAGAAAAAAAATGTTGAGCTCATTCCCAGAATGCAGGGAAAAGGCAGTCCTGTACAAGAACACAAGGCTTATGCATTAATTAAATCCCATTTTATCTCATTTAAGCTCTACCTCATAGTCTTTCTGCTGTGCATAGCTACTTTCCTTGGGTAAGAGAAGGATTTAATTGTAAGCTTTTTTTTCTTTTTTTCTTTTTTTTTTTTTTATTGGCTTCAATGTGTTCATATAAAGATGTGACCAAGAAGCTGAAGGAGCATAAGAGAAGAAATTAAAAGATCATGAGCTCTGATAAGGATACTCAGCTGTCACCACTAACCTCGCAGTAAGTGATGATAATATAATGGCTAATGCCACTGCCCAAGATAGAGCAAGTGGGCATGTGTAGCAAGCAATAAAAGCATATTAAAGCAAATTGCGAATCCACAGAGACTCAATCATACTTCAGTCTCTGGAAGAGCTTGGATACCTGGGGTAGTTCTTAACCATTGTTTCTATAGAAGGAAAAAAAGAAACTGGAAAAATTGACCTTAGTAAAAGTTTCCTGCCCAGTAAGTGCATTTCCTAATCTTGTTCAGATCTGACTAAATGTTCCTCTGTTTAGGCTGAGAAATGTATTTTATGTATATTAGCCTTGGCTCTAGCAGGGTTGCTCTGTTCCAAAGTTAAAAAAATCCAAACAGATTACGTGCTCTTATGACTATGCCTCCTTTGTAATGCACACTGTAATTATCACCATGTAGAGAATTTTGCCTGTCTACTCCACAGCTGCTTGTGGATGAAACAGCAACCGTACGTGAGCGAGTACACAGATGTTCAGCTATTGAATCACTTCTTTGCAATTCAGACCTGACAACAATTTGGATGTCAGTGATCTTCAAGCATCTGATCCAGTGCTGGCTTTCTTATTTTGAGAAATCAGGTAAAACTTTGCCCTTGCAGATTTCAAAGAACTGAAGCAAAAAAATGAATCTCCATGACAATTTTGTACGCTGGGAAAGACTGTCAGTTGCGCCTGTGAGCTTCAAGGAGGTGCTTATTTTTAATCTCTCAACTTTGCCTAACCTTTATGAGGAACATCAATAACACAAAATGGGCAATGGGCCGCTTTCACTGGAATGAGCATTTATTGAATAAGCATTGGACAACGATTTTGGGCTTTTTTTGTTGCTGATAAGCCAGGTACAAAGGCTATATCTGAACTCCCCAAGACTTTGTGAATGGCTGTAAAACTGATTTACACTTAGGATCTCAAAGAGAGTATCCTAGAGACCACTGCAGATCTTGCTCAAGTCTCTTGCTAACAGCAAGATGAAAGGAACATTATTAGCCCCCCCATTTCACAGACAGGGAGACAGAATAAGCACCAGCTTCTTCACAGTTGCAGATTCATGCACTTGTGTCAACAAATGGCAGACAAATGCCTGCACAAATCTTTGACTTCTCCGCAATCAGAAGTGAGAATTTGCACATGCACCATTTGCACATAGTAAACTGTTTGAAGTGTAAATGGTGTTTAAACCATGCAGACTGTTTTTTCAGACTCATCCTGTTAAAAGACTTCCCCAAGATCTGTAGGTTGTAAGTGTTAGAGCCAGGAACAGCTGCAAGGAGAGTACCTTTTCCCTGGCATCATGAGCACAGCTGTTGAAAGAGAAGGTGTTCTCATGATTGGATATTATAAACAGAAACTAGAGACAATCTGAAATCCTTCACATCCCAACTTTTGCAAAATGTACTCACATTGATGATTAACCTCATAGCCCATATGAACAACTGAAGGACTTTAGAAAGCCATTACTTTAGTTTAAAGAACTTTTTACTTTAGCTGGTCTCACCTTAGGACATTAATTTCTCCACAATTTGATTTGAGTTGGTACTTTCATCTTGAACCAGAAGAGAAAAGGAATAGAAATGTCACACAAAAAGTTTCCTGCATAATTCACCATCTTCCCAGCCAACTTGTGTATACAATTTCTACATCAAAATAAGGGAAGTTTGAGAGAACAGTTTTCACCCAAAAACATTTCCTATAGAGGTTGTACCTTCTGGGCAGAAAAAAACCCAAAAGCATTATAAAATCATCCGTTAAATCACTTGTTCTTTATTATTAGTGTGTATCGATGTATGGATTCACCCTAGGTAAGCACTGGGTCTAGGTTCTGAATTTATAGAAGTTGTTTTTGAAAGACTGTAAAGCCAACCATAATAAGTGTGACCAGACCTCCTTATATGTAAACCTGAAGTTGAAAGCTGCCCTTAAGCAAAAATCCATGTGTAAGCTGTAACTTCTAGGTCAGTTCAAGACGCGGAATAGCAATACTTTGCTGGATCCTACATTTCGGTGTTAGAGCTGTTCCTGTGTTACTGGGGTGCATGCACAGAAGTTCACGAGGGTATAGTAGGAGACATGATGCGCAAACTTCACATTAATTTTCAGATCTTGTGCGTCTTTCTGGGATACCTCAACTTACTGACTGGCTTCAATATTGCATCTTACTCTGAAGTGGAAAAGAAATCTAAAGGATGAAAGACCGGAATCAGATTTCAAAGATAAGGGGGAAAGAGAGAGATAGTATTAAAATTTTGGAGGCTGAATGCTTGTGCCCCCAGGCCAACACTGTACCTTCAGCAGCAGGCTGTCACACCCTAATTGCTAGTACCTCTTTGTGACTCAACATCTCCAAGAAGCCAATTCTCCGTGATGCTACTTTAATATACATCTTCTCATTTGCCCCACGTATATTTCAGTTTGCCATCTGATAATTGGAATTGTGTGGGTAGCAGCCGGTACCATCTGGCTTGTTAATAAGTAGAGGATAAAAATGTCTAATGCCTTGCTCTACATAAATACAAGAATTACCCTACAAATAAACAGCTCCCTAAAACCTCAACTGATGAGAACAAAAGAAAATGGTGCGGTCTTAGCTCATTAAAAAGCCGTAAACAGAGAATGAGAGAGCAGTGGGAAAGCCTCATCACTTCCCATCTGAAGTTTTAGTGTAACTAAAACATATGGGAAAAATAATGCAAAATTAAACGTGATAATGCACTTTTCACACCAAAACATATTGGGCCACTATACAAATGATGCAATTAAAACTGCTGCCTTCAGGAGCCAAAACCTAAGCTGAATAAGTACAGTACAATTAAAGTTTTTGATTTAAAACCAGTGAAAGGTTTATCATAATGAACCTCAGAATTGAGATAATATGACTTGGGGGCATCAAAGCTAAGCTATAGAAAGCCACATGTCCTACAACATGGAGTTAGAATTGGAAGACTGACATCAGCAGATTTTAGGGCACAGAAAGGCTTACAAGCTCATTTGCATGTGAATGGCCAAGACCATGCAAAATCTTACATGTAAACAGTGCGGTATTGTAATCAATACTTTAATTAACAGGAAGGCAGTGCAAAGCTGTCTGCATTGGGGAAATAAACTCTGATCCTGTAGGCTGGATGCGAAAGCCATGCTGTTGTATTTGGAACCTGCTGGAACTTGTACAGCGCCTTATCTGAAAGGCCTCATACGCGTCATGACAATGTCCTCTAATCTGGTAATAAAAAGGCCATCACGAATGGTGGCAACCAGGCCAGCCAGCAGCGGCTGCAGTCACGCTATGCTCCCAAGATGGTGAAAGGAGATTTAAGCCTCTCACAGAGAAAAAAAAAAAGGGGTTGCCTCCAGCCTGGCCTGGGTAAGGAGGACGGAAAAAGGGGGAAGCACAGCTGGACAGCCTCTACCTGGCTGGGGACTGCAGCACCCAGGGAGGTGCTAACAGGCGGAGGAGGAAAGACCTGCAGCAAGCGCCTTGATTCCTCCCCCACCAGCAGCCACCCCCCATGAAATCTCAGCCTGTGAAAGCAGAGGTGCTGGTTGTTGGAGTTTCGCACTGCTGGAGAGATTCCCCAGAAAGACTTTGCCTGCCCAGCAGGCGCTGTGGGAAATATTCACCTTCATTCTTCCAGACATAAACCCATCTCGGGGCGAGTCAGAGCTCAGAGGTACTGCAAGTTTCCCCAGGAGGCAGAGTCGGTAACACTACTCATGATGATACCGTAGCAAGCTGGAGGGGGTATTTATTTTGGCAAAATTGGAAGAAAAACACACTTGGAAAAAGAACCAGTTTTGTACTGGGTGGAGCTGATGTAGGCTGGCACCTAATGGACTCCTGTGGACTTCAGCCCTGTGCCGCCGACACCATCACTGTCACTATAAACACAGGAGCTACAGTCACTGCTTGCCTACCTGCCTTCTTGCTCAAATATTTATACTCATGGATAAGACTTGTACTGTTTGCGTCCTTTGACACCACACCAAGCACAAGAGTGCGGTTCTCTGGCCAGCCTTGCACTAACTCTTGCTGCTAGTCTGGGCTGTACATCATGCTGATCAGGAGCCAGCCCTTGCCAAATAAAATCTGTAAATCTGTAGCAGCTGAGCCTCCCTCCTCTTCCCTCTTACGGTAAATCATAATTTTGCTCTCATAGCAATCAGCTAATTTTTCGCAAAATCTGAAGGAGCTCCATGATCTCCATAAAAATGTTTCTGCTTTTATAGCCTTTGCTTCTGTTTTTTTGAAATTTAGTTTCCGCATTTTGAAAATTTAGTTTCACACTGACCAGTCTACCTGGAAAATACCTTCAAGGAAAACAATGTCAGCAGTGTAGGAATAAAACCAGGACTGTAACGCCTTAGGAGGGGGAAAAAAAGAGCTAAACCTAGATGATGGGCTGTGCATAAGAACTGATAGTGTTTGAAAGAGGAGATGTGGGGATTTCTCATGAACCAGTGGCATATAGAGCAGAGACAGTTCTGACGAGCAGAGGAATTAAACCAGGGCCAGCAGATCCAAGTGCCATAGCTGGTACCATGCAGTGCCTCTGAAACACAGGGGATGAAGTGATTGCGTTAGAGTTATAAAGACTGCCATCAAGGCGTTCAATATAGAGCGTGATATTGCAGAAATCTCTGTTCAAACACAACAATGGCTATTGTGAAGTTGATAGCGTACTTCCAGTCATATAATAATAGCTGCTATACGCTCTTACGCGTGCTCTGGCTCTTTCTCCCTCAGTGTGTTCGCACACGTGTACTGCATGCTCCTATGTCAGACTGGAGTTGCTCATTCTGAAAACATTTCAGAGTGTGTGGATCATTTTCTTGTTTCACAGATGTGAAAACAGAGCTCGCACCAACTGTCTTGCCCAGAGTTACCCAAAAGGCTGAGCAGGGCCTAGAGCTGGGTTCCCTAAGGTGCCGTTTCGCCTCCTGCCAGCTGGGAAGCACAAAATACGTCCCCTCACAGCCCTCAGCACTGATGCTTTACGTGCTCTGCCACATGCCTCTGTGCAAGGAGCTCAGCTCTTCAGTCGATGGAGATGGCACTGCATTTTTCTCTGAAGGAATATGATTACATGCATTTTTCTGGTAGATTTTCATGAGCTTTTTGAAACCTTTATTGTTTCCCTAAAAACTTTTTGGCTGGACATCAGGATTAAAGAAACTGCCTCCGTCTCCCAGTTCTAGGCAACTCCCCGTGAAGGAAAGTAAGCTCATCCTGCTTCTAATGGATCAAATGAATTTCATCCCGATAAATTTGAAATCAGCATAGAATCTGGCTCCTAATCCAGATTTTGCTTATTGTGTCAGAAGTAAGCAGGGGGTGCACATGAGATCGTAGAGACGGCTGTAATTACAGAAGATTTCAGGCCACATATTTTAAGCCCCAGCTCCAGCTTCAGCAATGATGACAGAGAACTCCTTGGACAGATCATATCTTCAGTTAAATAAAGAATGAAGTTTGTTCTTTTGTTTTTTATTCTTGTCCTCTTTTCCATCAGAACCCTGGAAAAGCTGTGCAGAGAAAGTAAAAGAGGAGCTTGGTAAGGGTCCGAATTAGGCTTGGGTAGCATCAACGATGTTTTACTTTTCACCACCTGGGATGGACACAAGTACTCACCTGGAATTTTATGATGCTTTGTACGTGGAAATAGATGTTAAAAACATATTTATAAAAATTATATGAAATAATAGTATGAAAACTTAATAGCTAGTAATTTGGATTGGTCAGAGAAGGGAATTTTGGAAAGGCCCTGCTTGGCAAAAATAGCTGTGTATTTAACTTCTAAAAATTAGGCCCCTTCAAAGAATGTGAGGCTGAGCACCAAAAGCTGGTGCTGGGCACCAAAAGCTGGTTTGGAAAAATCTTGTTCAGTAACAGTTTTAGCAGCAGATAGGAGCAACCTAAATAGTCATTGTTATCACATAGCTGAAAAGTCCTGAGATTTATTTGGACAATGTCCCTGGGAACATTTGTTAAGAATGAAATGCAGTTGAAGCAATTTGTACCATGAAGTCAGACAGGAAATCACACTAATCTTTGATGAAATTATGTGTAAGCTTGGCTGTCTAAGACTTACTAGAGCGAAAAAGACAGAAGAAAACCAAGCCAGAATGAGCTATTGAAAGGTACTGAAACTAGGTCACTATCCCACATTACACAAAAGCTAAATGGAGCTCTAGCATCCCACAGTATCCTCAGTGAGATGAGCAAAGGACTTTGTCTGGTGCAAATCTGCTAGCAACGTCCAGGTTACACAGCTGCGTAAATCATAAAGAAACTTTAAGCACAGCAGAAATGCCAAGACAGGTAGAGTATACAGCACTGAAGGAACACGGGAGGAAACAAAGCGGATGACTTCTGTCATAACTCTGTGTCATTTCATGATAACTAGTTCCCATCAAGAAATCCTATGACTTATTATTAAAAAATAGAAAAAGAAAGTACAATATGAGTAGGATGAAGGGGCATTAAGAGGAAAAGCCATGACACAATTAGATAGATGCACTAAGCCAGCAGGAAAGAAGAGGTGCTTAATTAGTAAACAGAAATAAGACTGCAGTAGGAAACAGAACCCCTTGTCTACACCATAAACTCAAAACTTTTGTCATGATCACTTAAGAGACAGGATAGGCTTCCTGAGCTGATAGGACAGCAAATGCTGACTGTTCTTTCTTCTCTTCCTTCTCATTGGTATTTCATTCAATCAATGGAATTTATATTTTTTAATTGAATTAAGCACTTTCGTCCCTATTATAGGCATAGGTATAGAACAACAATTAAAAATGGAAATTTCAGAAGACAGAATTGGTTTGAAAGGTTATTTCAAGCCGAAGGCTTTTTGTTTTGTTATTTTTTTTTCCCTATGGCTAATGTTAGCTTAGTAATGAATCTGGCTGAAATGTTCACATGATTCTTTTTTAATTGAGAAAGATCACACTGAAATAAACATTATCAGAGCAAGTTGTTTAAAGATGAAAGCAGGGACAGTAATAATTTTAGGTGATAATAATTTAATCAGTTAACTGTGGTTATCATATTTCCTATCCAAAACCACAAGGAAAAGTGTCTCTTTGCTCACAGTCCCTGTCTCAGATTTCTGGAAACATTTGAGAATACTCTTAGGTGTACGTAGAGCCTAGCATCCTTATACCATTGCCCTCCCCAACCTTATAAACAGCAGATAATCAGAATTAGTATCGATCTTTAAAAATTGTGGGGAGCTGCCTGTCTGACAATAAGGCCTTCTCAATTTGTGATTTGAATTTAGGTGCTCAGACAAAGTGAAAGTATTGGCCTCAGTCTTTATCTGTTTAGCATTAAGGCACATCATTGCTAAGGGAGACTTGCTTCTGCTTCATCTGTGATGTGTATGAAGAGATTATCCCTTTAGCATGTACAGACCTGAAGGTCTACAGCTAAAATTTAACAGCAACTTTAAAGGACCCTGAAAAATTATTATTTTATATTTATTAAGAAATATTAAGAAATATTACTAAAGTAACTACTAATTACTTAAGAACCAGTTCATGCTACCCATGGATAATTGTCCTCGAGCAAAGAAAACTCTAAACCCCAGTGGAACAGAGCTTCCCAGGGCAGATCTTTCTCTACCCCAGCCCACTGCTGACTTTACAGCTCCAAAGTCAGCAAGATTTGTGAGTATCCAGGATTCATGTCATAATTCAAATTTTGAACATCTGATCTATTTAAATGCAGGACATGTCAGTTTTTCTAGTGCCCAAGTTCATTTTGTTTTATCTATGTCTATTCAAATAAATAATTACCAGCTACTTTATGGGCTTTAAACTTACCTTATTTTCTAAATGAAAATTATTCTTGGTCTGTCCATGGGAAGTTGGAATCTGACACAAGAAATGCTCCTAAAGCCATTAGCATGCGTTCTAAATAAAAGTGGCCTGTTTTCGCTACAATGAGCAGTGAAAAAAGAAAGTCCATTAGGTACTGGAAATATTGTCTTTCTAAAACCAGCAGATCTTTATTTGTGTAACATCTAAGCACTGCAAATCTCAGCAGAAAATTGCACTGGAACAGTGGGTGGTTCCGAACTGCTGGAAACTTTACAATGGCTTTTATGTTTAAACATCATTTAGCAGCTGTTAAAGGTCAGCACAAATCCTGTACTTTACCAGTATAAATGAAGGCTACAGCTGCCAAGAAAAGAATGCATTAAATAATGCAGTGATTATTTTCTTGATTTTTTTTCCCTTCAGAAGTGAAAAGGGCCTCTTAAGCAGTTCCATTTTTCTCCTTCTTATTTCAAATTGACAAAGTAAAACATTAATTAAATTATTTATACCAGAAATTTACTTACAGGGATGACACACTTTGTACACAAAGCAAGTAAAACATCTGACACATTGTATAGTGCCAGGTGCAGTTAAGAAAGCGTAATACAAGTCGGCTTCTAGAGGCTAAAAAACCTAACAAACTTGCTGCAGTATTTCATTATCAATTTTATTTCCTACAATACACCAAATGTACAGCACAGAACACAATTTTGTTGTTTTGATGTAAGAAATATTAATTGTATGAAGAAACAGTATACAAACTACTCCAAATTAAAAAAATGCATACATCATTGCTCTTTACAAAAGGTCTAATTTACAGTATAGCTCATCAATGCATTTAAACACAAAAAAATAAAAACAAAAAGAAAAAAAATCAGTGCACATTACAAAACACATCAAGTACAAGGGAGGCAAATAAATACAAACATACTTCACAGAACAACCTGAGCAAACAACCAAACACAGATAAATTAACCTGAAGCCATAGTAAATCATAATAATAAATACATAGGTCAGTAAGAGATTTTTTTTTACTTAAATAAAATATATAACAAATTTGTTAAAATATTTAGTAAATTAAATTTTAGTCTTTGTAATGAGTGAACTCATTTTGTATGCATTTAACAAGTATGACAAATGCTTGCTTTTTGTTTCTTTAGCAAGAACAATAACTTTAATAGCAAATTTTTGTTTGGTGTCCTCCTATTTATATTAGACAGCGCATATGGTAGCTTTTGAAAAATCGATTTAAAAATAAACACAGCTCCTAAGAACATACATTTCCCCCTGTCTAAACTAAGATCAGAGAGTTGAATCAACCCTCAAACAAAAAGCAAGCCCCACCTAATGCAGAACAGTGACCACAGTGCATGAGAGTTGAATCACTTTTGAACAGTACTTTTGTGCAGGAACAGTAATAATATAATTGTATATGTCAAGCCTGTGAATGCCATCATATTCAATCTAAATATAAATGAGGCTAATAAAAATAAACACTTTCATTATAGCACGGAAAAATTAAACACACGCTAGATCCATGTATACATTTACACTGAGGCACATATGCACATGAGGTGTGTGTGCATACAAAAAAGGCAGTTTAGCTGGTTGTTTATACCTTTTTCTTAAAAAAAATAAATATAAAAAAAACTTTTGAAACAATGCTTAATTACTTACAATCCCTGAAATAGACATTGCCTCTTTTATAGCAACCGCTACTTTCTGACAGATTCAGAAGTTCCACATCCAGGCTAACCAGATACCGAGGTGCACGCCAGCACCTCCGCACAAGTGCTCATCTGTCCGCACCTCCGTCTGTCTGTATGCTCTGTAGCACTTGGTACCCTACCAAAAGACTGGTAACAAATTCAGTATCAGCCTAGTCTTAGTGAAGAAGGATGGGAGAAACCACTCATGGTGTTGCTACTGCTCATTCAAAGAGAAAAGCAAGCACCGTTGCGCTGGAGTGGTATTATTCCTCTCCAGACCGCTGCCTTCTCAGCTGCCCTTAGGTTCAAACCAGTATTAAATGCCATTTCAGGGGAGATGTGTTCGATTCATTATCTACAAAGCCTTCAGCCTGGGATGTGTTTGCGTTTTTCGAATTCAAATCCATAGCAATACTGGTCACTTGGATAAAACTTCAACATCTCGTACTAAAAAAGTACCAGTCCTATCAAGTTATCCTTCTTGTTTAGAGAGAATTGTCATTGCCTTCCATGAGCTAACTCTGAAAAAAGCTGCAGTGGTAAAATAAATCTGAAGTTCTCTTGAAACATTTTAAATAATCATTCGCATAGGCTAAATCACACAGCCAAGTCAAGTGCTTTGCTGATTGCTATATTTCATTATTGCTAACGTGTTCTTCAACACACTGTTTTCCAGCATACTGTGCTTTTAAGAGCCCAGGTTCCCCACTAGTGGGCATCATTTAACTTCTCATTCCATGCATCTTCACATCTCATGTTGCTGCAAACCCATCTCTGATACAAAGCCATTATAAAAAAGCAGGATGTGAGGAAAATAAAACTAGAACCACGGTTCGGTCATTTGTTACTTTCATAGGTTTTTTTTTTCTTCCTGTACAAACCCAGCAAGTTATTTAATTTACAGTATAACTTTCAGTCTATTTAAAATCCAGTTGGAAAATAAATTAATAAACACATTTGTAAAAATATGGCAGGCCGCAAAAATGCTGTTAAAAGATAAAAAAAACAACTCTTTGATTAGAAATAAATAAAAAATATAAAAAATAGTCACACACACTTTTTACATTCACTTTACAAAAACTGAGTGCAAAAGAAGAAAAAAAAGGAATTGTACTGAAATAAATACAGTATACTAATAGAGTGCATTGCTGTTAATACAAATAGTCTGTTGCAGTTTTATTCTTTTTTTTATGTCAGCTGGGAAAAAATTAGTGCAATGTTGCAATTGTAAATGCAGCATGGCAACCTACACCCCTTAGCAGTACATGAACTCCTAACAGATCCATCTGGAGTTTACTGCTGTTAAGTAATTTCTGTTGCCCAGCAGCTTTCACATCCTACACATGGATGCCCTTCACTGCCTGTTTGATACTTTCCAGCAGAGCTTTGCATTCGGGGGAATAGTCCCGTTCCAGATTGCTGTACATGTCTGTGAGTGTATTTACATATGCTTCGAAATTCTGCTCACTGATTGGCCCCTAAATGAAGAAAAAACAGATTATAATTGTAGGAGAGAAAGTTCAGGCCAAAAAAAAACCCCAAGCACCCGAACCCAAAGCACGGTAAAGCAGCGATGTGGCGACTGGGGAGAAGTTGTAAACAGGGCAGCCATCCAAATTATTGGAGAGGTTGTAGAAATGGAGTTGCATGTGCTGGGGAACATGCACTGTCCAAGCAAGAAAAGAGGTTGGAAATATTATTGTCAGTGTAACTTCTTTTTTTATTGTGGCCTGTTTGGCTCTGGGATTGCAGCTAACATCCCTGTCACTGTCCTCACCTAAGCTCCCAGCAGCACGGTTGAGATTGGGAAAGGGGATGGTAATTCTGGAGTCCCAAGTACCTTTGTGGATTTGGCCTGCATTTGCAAGTAAGACATCAAGGGCATGGAGTTTTTGAGAAGATAGAGCTTTGTGGGCTCCAGAAAAATCGCTTATATGGAACAGGTTAAAGTTTTGATCTAGGAGCAAAGTAAATAAGGATTCCCAGAGTGAAGTTTTCCCTCTTTGTGCAGGGTGGACATTCAGATAGGGAGGGACGAGGTAAAAGCCTGTCCTGCACAGTGCGGTACAGGGCAGAGATACCAGGGCTGGTCCAGTCCTGGAAGCAACGGCACCAGCTATCACACAGATTTCATGATCCAGCATCTCTGCAAAGCAAATTAAGCTAAAAGAGCTCTCTGCTAATGCAGCTCCAGTGCTTCTGCTGGTCCCTGAGCTTGCTCATCTGCCTCAAGTGCTAGTAAAACAGTCTCAAAGAAGGTGCAAATCTGCTGGCTGTGGTCTTACCATCTGTGGAAGCTGAATGTCAGCGAGGCTGGAGATGAGGGCTTGGCTTAAGCCAGCTAACTCCTTCAACAGGCTCTCATTGTTCTGCTCTATGAGTTTGTTCTCTTCTTCTATTGTTTTCAAATTGCTTTCCATAGACGTGATCTAAAAGACACAGGTATGCACAAACATGCAAACAGACCGACCCTTGGCAGCGTTGTAACTGCTACTTGAACCCAAAATGGCAGTCATGTGATTACAAGAGGGGCTATGATGCATCTGAAACTCAGGTATGGGCTTTTTTAAGACAGATGTAACGCCTCCACAGAATATTCAGAGCAAAGAACAGGTTGTATTCGCTCTGAACCGTTGGACTTTGTTGTTGGCTCATGGAGAAACCTTGTGGAAGCAAGGGACTAGAGGGAGGAGGGAACTGAGCAGAGGGGGAAGGTCAGTGTGGAGCTGGGATGAAGAGAGTGGCTGCAGCGCTGGCGGAGGGAAGGTGAAAGGAGGCTGATGTTTACATTTCTGTCCTGCTCTTACAGCATCCCTGCTGATCCACCACAATAGCAAGGGCAGGGGTATTAGCTGTTGTGCTACTTTCTTGCCCTGCTCCTGGGCGGAGGGTAGAGCTGTGGGCTTGGCTGGGATTAGTGACAAGGCTGATGCTGGAAACAATAAGAGAAAAATAGAGTGGAAAGGAAACTGAGAGGTGGAGCGCACAACGAGCATCGCAAAGACAATCTCTGACCAACAGAATGGAAATGAGGGTGTTGGAAAGAGCAGGAAAAAGCATCCAGGGTAGTGACATGGTATCTTTTTAGTGTGAGCGTGCTAGGAATACACGCAGCTCTGAAGGCTTATATGTCAGAAGCAATTCTGAAATACTGAAGGCAGCAGTGGCAGGGCCCGGTTCCCTGCTGCCCAACTCCTCGCCCTGCAGCATGCAGCAGAGCAACGGGGCAGGGCAGGACCAAGGGCTGCCAGCCCTTCACCTGACCCCAGCTCCACAAGGCACAGAGCAATGAAGTCACATCCACCGCTGTTATGCCCACCCGCCCCTCGTTAGGATGCCCATCTCTTCACTGCTTAAATGTCTTTCCTTTCACTTCCTCACACACCATCATACATCAAAATTGTCGCCAGGGCCAGGAACCCCTTTTTGCCTGCCTGCGATCCACTAGAAGCTGTGCTCTGGAGGATGTTCGCAGCAGCCTAACACCTCTCCGGGCTAGATTAACAGGAGATAGAGCAAGTCATATAGGGGGTGTGTTGCTTCAGCTGTAGTTCAGCTCAGGCTTTGCTGCTCAGACTGGCTTCACCAGGGAGCAAGTCTGACGAGAAGAAATCTGACTGCATAAATTGAGTGATCTCTATGCAAACAGCACAGTGATCATCAGAGATAACTGAAATAAGTTTCCTGAAATAAGTGTCTGGAGACACAGGCAGCCCCCGCTCCCTCCCTGCAGTGCTATTTGGGATGGATATTCCCACAATCTTTGCAATGTAAAGCCAGATCATTTAGATCCAGCATAAGTGGCATAAACTTCATGCTTATTTAGACCGTACAAGCGACGGTTATTATGAGATCATCCTGAATCAACACTGTACATTCCAAAGTGGTACAAATACACAGGGGTATGATTACACTCAGTTTGGCTGAGATCAGTTTAGCCTTATATTGAGTTCCCAGATCTCATTTAGGACCTTTTTTCTTAAACTCTTACTCCTAAAATATTGAGCAATCTTCTGCTCCTGCTTTTACCCAGTATGTCCAGGTGAACTCCCAGGTGCATACAGAAGTGTCTGTAGGGCATATTCAGCCAGTTTAGTCACTCCAGTATACAAAAGGATGAAAGAGAATGTCTCTTTTCCACAGCTCCTGTCAAACTGGTCTGCTACACAAATTTGCAAAAGGTGTCCATTCTTTACCAGGTGCTGCCTGAAGGCAAAATTCAAAGTGTTTGAATAGCTGACAGTGGGTGAACTGAACGAGGAAGATTTTCTTAGATACACATAAGAACAAAGTCAACTCGCATTAAGAGCTAGAGTGTGCTGGTAAGACCTAATACCCTCCCTAAAAACAGCAGTCACGGGATTCTGCCCAGTTTGGTCAACAGAGGTTTGGTCAACAAAGGGAAATTAATGCTTTGTTTGGTAAATATAATTTTTCTGCTTGCCAAGTTTAGCTCCAAACTTCCCTGAATTTGGCATTCACAAGATCTTTAAGACAATACTCAGGAATTCGCTGCTTATTTACAGAAAACAAACAAATACAAACTTGGCAAAAAATCACATAGGATTTTGGTACTTTTTAGTGCCACAGAGTGATGGGAAAACAAGTGCAGAGGACAGTGTGTTTAAACGTAGCATTTACATAGCATGTAATTTATTTATTAAGCTTAAACATAGCATGAGAAAAGGTAAAATTTTCACGTTAACGTCATACCTGGGTTTGAAGTTTCATCATATCAGCTTCAATTTTAAGATTGGATTCATTCAGTTCTTTTATTTCCTCATCCAAGTGTCTGATTTCTTCATCACTTTCAATACCTGCAAATAGTTGAAAATACCAATATCAGATTTAAAAAGTCCACATGTAAACGGATATATGAGTAACAAGCTGCATTGTGTGTTACAAGCTTTTGATCAAATGGCTCATCCTTAAATTGTGTCTGACTTTGCTTTTACTGTCAAAGTAGTTTCCTAGCTGTAGAACATATACGCTGAAACATAGAAGGGGCTTTGAGTCTTTGTGTTTTACAGTTCTTTTTTCCAGGGCAACATACAGCTACAAGCTGGAGTGTACAGTAAGTAAAAATTGCCCAGAAAGAGGGAAATTTATCATAAAATGTGAGAGGGTGTTTACTATGGCTTTTTTTTTTTTTTTTCCTTTTTAAAGAAATGTAACAGCAGCCCTTCTTTTGCAGGGAACACCCCAGGGTAACGTCTCCACTAGTATAATTGCTGACTTTAGTAAGCTTATCTGTACCTGCTTCTGACCTTGCAAGAAGTTCTATGGGGGCAAATCTCTGTGCAGAATAACTTCAAGAAGCACAGCCTTAGTTGCATATGATAAATAGTGAAATTTAAATAACAGCAAAAGGAAAATTTTCAGGAAGCTAACAAGCATTACAGGAAAAAATGTAGGAAGACTTTTACATCCCCGCAAGTTAGGTAGCAAAGAAAAGAAATCTTCAGGTCTTTAATGAAAGCCTTGTCCTGAAAAATAGCGAGCAGCTACAGCTTCTGACAACACATGTCCCTCTTTCTGCTCAGTATCACTCTGACACCAGCTCTGCCTAGATATTTGTGCCACTGTTGCTATTACTGCTTTAAAACCTAAAGCCCTGAACAGAGTCTACTGGGGAGCCAGCTTGGGAAATCAGTAAGCAGCAGTCCCTGCCCCAGTGAAAACATAGACACATGGAAGCAAACTCATTTGCCCAGTGTAACACAGTTGTTTTGCTAAGCAGTTGGAGGCATAAAGAATAAGTACACTGAATCCTGGCTTAATGCCCAATTTCCTAAAGCATGCCATATAAGAAAGGAGCCTTACGCTTGGGTTAGCAAATTTGTCCAAATACTACAGATACTAAACCATGTAGTGTGCAAATTAGGGAGAGGAGTCAATTTCTGCACACAATATTTGTCCCTTCTTACCTTAGTCATCAGATAGCTAAATCGTCCTGATCTGTAACTAATAATTTATTAGTAATAACAATATTGAAATCATCTCCAAATCAAAAAGTAATGCTATGAGACAAGATGAGAGCATACCCTCAATATTGAGTTATCATGATGTAAATGAGAGAAATTTTACAATCTTTCATGCAAACATTTTTGTTATTCAAGATTTGTTACTGCTAGAGACAACTGAAAGGAGTGAGAATTAATGCCAGAATGGCATAAAGGGGCATAAGTATAAATGGGAGTCAGGGCCCTTCTATCTGAATAAATGTCATCATCTTTTAAAAATCTCCTTACCACCACTTGCTTTAAGCTTGATAGTCATTAATTCTTCCGAAATTTTGCCCTTTTTTATGGCTTGTGCATTCAGAGGACAACCAGACAGGCTGAAATGGATAGGAAAAAAAAAACATTAGCACCCACTTGAAAATGGCAACAATCCTTTCAGGCAATATTATCATGCACTTGGACAGACCTCTGTACCTAAGGTCACATCAGTATCTCCATTATAGCATAGCTTCGGGGAATGACATAACTCATCAAGAGCCAGTTAATTGTATATTCCAGCTTGAAAATTGGCACAGAAATCTCAACCTATATGTAAACACCTTTTAAGCATATTTTAGAATGAGCAGAATAGCAGTGGCCATTACTATTAATTTATGTGAAGATACATTTACAGAATTCTTGAAGTTCCAACACTTATAAATAAAAATTCTTTGTTGTTTTTAATGAGGGCTTGTGCTCCAGAGGAGAGGGGCAGTATGGTCCTTAAAAATGGCAAGTTTACTATCCTAAAAAAAATTAGTTAATGGGGTGATTTCCATGGTGCACAATTATTGTATCATTTTGTTGATACATTATAATGATCAATACAATCATAATTCTGGATATACCCTATAGACTGTAATAGCTTTTTTGAATGCTTCTATTATATAGTCAGTTTGCTTTTTAACTACTGTTCACATTAAATAACATTTTGCTATTTCAAAGCTTACAATTTCATCAGCTGGTAATTATCTGAGGCAATTTTTATAGCCCACTAAAGGGCTAAGATAAATCGCACTGTCTTAATACTATCTTTATAAGTAACAAAGAAGAAATACCCATATGCTGAAGAACTGGCAGAAGGATTTGTATTCAGATGTAGCCGAGTAAGGAGTGAAGGAAAATTTTGTTCCACAGGAAAATGATAGTTTTGTGTGTGTGTGTAAAAATCAAAAGCAAAATACTAACAGACATGGTGTTTCCACACAGAGAAAAAAAGAAAAAAAAGCTTTTGTGGGTTAAAGTTAGCTTCACACTGGCTTAACTAAAAGCTATAAGAGGAAAGACACTAGTTCTCCGGTTCTAAAATGCTGCTTAGTGTCTCTGCCCAGAGCAGCTAACTAACTGGAAGCATGTCTCAAAGCCATGGGTTACTTATTAGGTTTCAGATGTTCTAGGAAAGGATATCACGTTACAAAGCTATATTTTCTACCTCATTTTAACTAACATGATCGGGAGTGTTATCCAGCTTTATGTAGGGTAGCAATTGCCTGTATGAGTTGCAACCAGCTAACATATTATCTATGTTATTTGCTTAATTAGCCGCAATTTACAGTAGTGTCTTAATGTTAAGACTTTAACAGGAGATGTAGATCATAAAGTTTAGATGACACTGGCCTCTGACTGAATTTGTTCAAGTCACCTTGGACATTCTTGTATCCGGGAAGTTGGTTCAGAGTGTTAGAAAGAAAGCAAAGAAGGTACAGAATGTAGACTTAATTCCCATTATTACAGACAGAAAAGCAAATTTTGCCAGGTATTAATTCAGATTCTGTAGCCAGATTCTTTTAGTAATATTGAATGAACGTGGTCAAATTATGCCAGTGTTTTCACAGTCATACATAAAATTGTAGTTTATTGTTACTAGTTATATGTGTGATTCCTGCTTTTTAAGGGTAGCTTTCTTTGTAAGATTGTTATAACTTCAAACTTGTGTAATCCATGTGAGTTCCACATGTTTACTTTTTTTTGTGTGGTTCTAGGTATTTAAATACAAAGTTTATGAACCCAGACTTTGCACTGGTGGAAAGATGAAATTAATGCAGCCATTGCTCTTGCTAAATCTTTTCTGGTGACATTTCAACAATATTGGTGTTTTCTATAAAAGATATACAGATGCAACTCCATATTTGCCTAAGGAAGAACTAATTTTAAACTGTAGAGAAACTGTGCTAATCTGAAGAAAAGACCTTGGAAAGTGACATTGCAATAGGAACACAGAAAAAAAGTAAAAAGTTGATCCCAGCTTTCTGAAAGTTATTCTGATCTATATTACTTCAGCTGCAATGTAAGTTATGTTGTTACTTTAAAGACTTCAGCACAATTAAGTCAGAAAGTAACCTCACGTGTTGTCTATTCAACAGCAAAATATTAAGGAAAAATAAAAAGAGAAAACTCAAAGTTATACCTTCTGTGGGTGACAAAAACATTATTAACATGACCCAGCCCGTTGCAGCCTGGCAAAGGACAGTGTGGCAGCTCTTGTTTGTTCAGTTTCCAGGATAGTGAAGACCCATTGACAGGACTCTCCTTCTGTCTCTTGGCAGCCAAAGGACAACCAGAAGCAGTGCGATGAGAAGTGTATTTACCTGATATGTGACCTTGGCCATCACAGCCTATCACTGGACATCTACAGAAACACAGCAAAAGAACCCCCGTTTTCACTGGAAAGAGCAGGCGAAGACAGTCTCAAGAAAGTCTGAGAAAATAATTCCAACTGCCTGTGCCACTTTGCATTAATGGATTAAGACTTGGTCCCCGGAGGCACACTGTACCTGAGCATCCAATTCACGTCAAGTTGAGTTATGGGGTTTCAGCTGATCTTAAGGTTAGGCAATTTAAAATACAGTCATACAGCCTAAGAAACTAAAACTTTCATTTAGATAGTATGTTACCAGAAAAGAAAATTGAAACTCTATCACAGGCAATAAATCACACTTCTACCAGTGTATGGAAAATCAATATTCTCACCTCTCTGTCTAGGTTTTTGGCATGAAGCAGAGAATGGGTTCCTGCATCTGGAAAACTTCTACCATCTCATGCAAACACTTGCAAAGAAAGATCTGGGATTTTTTGTGCTGCTCTGTCAATGTTATGCAGCCTCTCATAGATCATTAGCAAGTATTAAGAACAACATTTTATACAACCAAATCTTCATATATATATTCTGGCAGTTATCATTTACTTATTTTAACAGAATGTGCATTCAAAGTCAGGAATTTAGTGAATCTCTGTAGAGTTTCCAGTTTTCACTTAAAGTGAAATTTTCATTTATTTATAGAGGAAAGACGTGAGATTTACATATATTTAAGTTCTCTGGGACATATTTTGAAGACATCACTCTGATTTAATTAGTTGATATGTTAAGATTTCATTACAGGCAGAAATATTTTGTTTTCCTTCATTTTGCCAATTTTTCCAACCAAGTGGCACTTTCATAGCACTGTTTGAAATAATTGGACCAATGCAAGCAGATATAGCAATCTTTCCTCACTCTGCAAGCTCCAAGGCGATGGACTCCACCAGCTTCTCTGGAAGAAGAATCACTTGATTCGGCTCCAGCTTTAGGCCCTATCCTCATGTAGCTCGGATTAAGTGGGGCATCTCCTGTGATGCTTCAAGTCCTGAGCTCTTATTGGCTTTTTCCCCCCTTCACTGGTGGTAGACCTGTGCTTTTGTACTCACTTAAGTTCAGGGTCTTCTTTTTCTTCCTTGGTAGGAGTCACTTTGATACCTCCTTTCCTGGCACGAGGACAACCAGATAAGCTGAAAGAAGCACACAGAATAAAAGCCACCTCTTTCTGCTGCTGCTTGCTGAGAACCCTGAGCGCAGCAGCCCCGTGTGATGGGATGGTTTTTACCTTCTGTGGGATGCATAGTTCCCCGTCACGTGGCCAGAGCCATCACAGCCAGGTGTTGGACACCTATAGAACAATACAGGGAGCTTACAAAATACGGCTTCAAAGGTACACAGTAAATAGCGTGTACCTTCTGCATTTGCCTAGGCTGGAAGAAAGAACAGCAGAGCTTTTGTTGAAAGTCAAAACCAGTTCTTGATGATTTTTTTTAATTGAGCAAACTGCTTTCATTTTATTTTGTTTTAATAACAGAGTTTTAGCAAGGAGTGTGAAATATATTGCATATGATGTGTAGATTTTATCAGTTTATAACACTGTTTGCACCAAACATTTTCCTTTGTACAGGATCAACATTGAAAAAAAACCTGCTTGACATAGATCTATTTGTAAATTTACTGTTATATGTTTGTTTGTTATTCTTCTGATATTTTCAGGTATGTATATAAATAAGTACTTTGCCAGTATTTACAGAAGAGGAAACGGAAGCAAAGAAGCAGTTTTACATTTGGACATCAGTAGATGATAGCCAGAATATGAATTTAATATTTTGTATATTCTGTCACTGTAAGCATGCAACAGGACCATATCTTTCCAGCACTACATTCTATTGGGTATTCAGCTTGACAGTTGGATTATGCTTATGTCTCATAGTTAAGGGGTTTCTGTGCGTGTATGCAACAAACAAGCCTTTTGAAGTATGAATGTTTAATGCTAAAACATCCATATGATGAAAAGAAATAAACCTGCCTGTTACTGTGTTTTTTCCAGTGGTCTGGGAACGTGGGCTTCTTGCTTGCTGGTTGTACGTGAAGAATGTTCTCCAAAGCCTACTGGAGTCAGTAGGTCTTTTCACTGACTTCTGTGGGGTTTGGAGCAGGACCTTACTGGTGGCACCTTCCATTTCAGAAGTTCAGAATTTTTTCTTTTCTCAATTAAGTCTATTGTATTTTTTGTGTGGGGTTTTGTTTTGGTTTGGTTTTCAGAGAAGAGAAATACACCTTAACACACAAAGCAGTACAAAAAAATATATCTACCTTTAGGAGCTGTGCCAGCCATTTCATGTTTCTGTACTATTCAGCACAAAGTTCTTACGCTGAGCATCCCTAAGAGCCTTTTGAATGTTATGATTTTTACAGAGTATCAGAATTATAGAAAGAGTTGTGCCAAATAATTTTGTGCTGGACCATTAAGGAAACTCGCTTTGTTCAATATTCTCTGAAGGGTTTCAGCTGTCAGTGAATCTTTCCTGAGGTGAGGAGATGGGTGATTTAATCTAGTTACTGGTAGGTTGCCACGGAGAACACCTACCAATATAATTGTAATATCACATCGGAATGTGCAGGTGTATCTCTTCACAGAATATGTTAAACTATTTTTCTGCAAAAAATTAATTTGTCAAAAATGTGATTTCTTCTGGACATGACCAAATTTATTCACTGATTCAAGTAGAATTCAGCAAATAAATTCAACTGAATAAAGGGGACACATTTTTTTTAAAGATAATGTCAAAACATGTCATGATGACATTTTCTGAACAAAACATTTTGTCAGAAGGACTTGCCTCATACTGACAGAGAAGGTAGAGGTGTGGGTTGCAAAGTTCCAGATATGGTCGAATGTGTAGAGCTAAGCGTTGACCTGTCTGAGTGTGGGACAAGGACTGGGCACAACGTCATGTGAGGCAGGCAGCAAGGGCAGATGTCTGGAGAGAGTGAATGCTCACAAGCAAAACCAGAACACCTGCCAAGTACTATGGGTATTACTTTTGGCTAAATGTTTTATCAGATGATCACAGATGGAAGACCTGTCTGCATAGAATAGACGTGGATTTTAATTCAGTGAGAGCTCTTTGTGGGAGACATTCAGATCGTGAGTCTGAGAGTTATGGACTTAAACAAGACACTGAACTAAATTTAAGCCTCCCCATCTGTAGTTACCACTTCTGGCAGCAGTTAGATTTCACAATTAGAGTGCAAGGTATTCTTGAGGTCATTAAAATGTGAGGCTGAGATGTTATCAATACTGATGAAATTATAAGGTGATATTTCAGGTGGACTACTGACAAATTAGAAAGAAGCTTCACTAGCAAGACTCCTGGACTTGACCATCGGTTTGGTTTTCCAAATATTGGTAATATCCTTCTATAAATTGTGAAATTCCACAATACAAGTTACACCAACAATATATTGCCTTACAGTCAATGATACTGTGGATCTTCATCAGCTTTTAACTGGCTGATGAGTTTGGACTGGTGCCCCAGCTTAGGCAGTCATCCTCTGTTTTGGATTCCTGTGCAGAGCCAATAAAATCAGATTTACACTGGAGGGCCAGAGGCCTCAGGAGCTCAAGCTAAAGGATATAATCTCTCAGGTGGGTATAGGTTAAAGATTCTTTGATATTTCATCACGTTTGCTTTCCAAGAACAAATATTTCAGTGATTTCACATAGAATTTCTTATAACTGTGCGTTCAGTACCTGCTATTTTGTCCCCTTCTCCAAGAGGGTTGCTTTATCTTTAAGTAAAAGAACTACAACTTCAGTTAAAATCGATACACTGAGCTGCAGATCTAGAAGCATTTCTGGTACTTTTACTCCCTGGAAAGCTCACCAAGATGGTTGGATATGAACTTTAGTTAAGATAAACTCACAGAGGTCAGCTGAGAAAGCTATTGACTGAAATAGGTCATGCTGCGTGTGGAAGATGGACAGTATCAATGTGTTGCGTGAAAGCTATCCAGAAGAACTGCTAGAATCTCTCATAAAATTGACATATAACCACTTCAACAACTTGTCTAAGGATAGAACTGAATACCTATTCCTTAAAGTTTCTGATCTGTAAGTGAGTATCTTTCTAAAGTAAATTTAAAAATTCTTTAAGGCTTGATAAGCAGCATTTTGGTGAAACAGGATAACCAGTCATAATTATCACTTATAGCTTTAAGATCTTTGAGTCAACATCAACTTTAATATATTTTAATTTGACCATGTTAGATTGGTCTGTGCAAGCAAGAATCCTCAGATAAAAATTTATTGAAATTGACTCAAAGGCTCACTTTCTGAACAGATCTTTCTTATTTCCAAACTGTAGTTCACATGGAAGCCTTGTATCTTTGCTGGCTTAGAGTTTCATAATCAAAGCCAAAATCATATCTTGATTCTGGCAAATTAAATGTGAATAACATTTGGAAAAAATACATGGCTTTTTCATATTCATGCCTAACTACATGAAGGTACTTTTGTGGCCTTATTCTGTGAGCATTTATGCCCTCTGATCACATAGCAATAGTAAAATTAACTATTGATATCACTGTACTACACCAGTTCAGGCACGACTGCAGATTTGGCATATGATTTTTTTTAGCCAACACGTATCAAAAGCATAGATTTGTTTAAAATTTCACCTGAACAATGTTTACAAGAAGCTAAAATAAGGTGGTACATTTGTGGAAAATAATTTTGTTTAGCCCTTTTTCCTTTTGCAAATTGTCTGTGAACAGATTTCGATTTTTGCTCTTTTTCTAGTTAATTGTAATTAAATACTAAGTGTGTTATGCAACATATTTCTGTCTGTGAAATGTTCATGAACTTTGACTTTGTCTTTCACAACTCACTTATTATACATGGCGTACAGTGTGCAGTTTGTCATTTAAGTCATATGCTGTTGCTCCTCTTTCCTTATGGCATGACCAAAACTCTAGAAGCGCTAGTGGAAAAATAACCATATTGGTATGCAAATTTCCTTATTCACATATGAATATGGGGGGGGGGTGCTGCATGAGGAGCAACTATTCAAAATATTTGTGTGAGTGTCTATGTATGGCAGAAAGCCAACAAAAGCAGGGACAAATATATATGACTCAGCAAATGATTTCAAATTTGTCAGCATTTTCACAAGTCAGTTCCTTGCTTCATGTGCTGCTCTTTTTAAAATAAACTAAATCTAAATTTTATACCTTTGAGACTCCAAGGTGGAAAAACTGAAGCATTGTGCAAGTGTATCATTTTACCTGCTGGCTTTGGGAACTGCTGTGAACAGTTGCCCGCTATAAATGGCCTTTCTTTGCCATATTACTGCATCTTGAGGAGGTTCAACTCCATAGCTACCACCAGTTTGGCATTTTGATTATAATTCACTTTTTCGGACACGAAGATGAGACCACTAACATTTGATCTGAAGAAGCTAACTGGTGATTAAACACTGAGTCAGGCCTGAATGTAGTCACACCTCCTATTAATACTCTTAGAAAAGCATAATAGTGCCATAATCAGGCTTTATTTTCTTCTGTATGGACTAGGGATGAGCCTCAGGACAGAAAGGACGGTCACGGGGTTCTCCCCTTTTTACACACATTCATGAGTTTTTCCAAGCCATCTATTACAGGCTCCAATTTACAAGTTACAGAGGGAAAGCTATGAAAGAACTCTAATTATCCTTTCCTCTTCCCCACATCCTTATTGACAAAGCCAATTCAATAACTAGATGACTGTTTGCCAGTGCCTCTCTTGACTACAGATTTTTGAAATATTCATATGTCCCTATACATCTGTCTATATAGCAGAGCCTGCACAGTCCTTTTGTAAGTGACATTTCACGGTGAGATTTATGCCAGCACAAAATCATACGACTTGGTATCTGCTTCAGTGACATTAAACTCATAGTATATGGTAGTGAATGATAAACGATTTGCGGGAGTTCTGGTTTTGTTTTTAGATTTATTCTAACCAGATTTATTTCTAACTAAAGAATTCTAATTTATTCTAACTAGATCAGACTGAGTTGTTTGCCAGAGCTGTCTTACATGTTAGGTATTTTCTATTTCTCTCTAACTCAGAAATACTGTGAGAGCAGCATTGCTCCTAGTGTTTACAATTTTTTCCTCCAGGTCCTGGTTAATTTGTTAAAATGAAGGGGTACAAAAATGAAGAAAGACAAGTGGAGAAAAGTAAACTCCTTTCACTCATAAGCTTTCAAACCAATTCACTTCAAATTTTGGACAAAAGTTTGATGTAACTCAGAGCAATTCAAATGGGCAACTGCATGTGGGGAACATGCTGATTGAAGATAAATAGCAATAACATTTGTGCTATTACCAAATACTTACTTAAGCTCCTGAGAGTTAGCAGCCATAAGGGATTTTAATGTCTTGTCAGCTAATGGGCACCCAGAAACACTGAAAAATGAATGATGTGAAATGTTTAACTAAAACAGAACATTTTTTTTCTTAAAACAGCAACATCCAGACAATCTATGACTTAGAATGGGAAAAAAGAGATCCTCAAATATTTGCCCTTGTCAGAGGAGGGGCAGTCAATGTCAGGCTGTAGTTCTTAAACTACTGGAAAGATACACAGTCAGGGCCAAAGGTTTCTAAGCCCCTGTAAAGCTTTGCAAGTGGAGGCAGTGCTACACAAGAGTCCTTCCTTTATGTTGCCTACACGAAGGGCAGGTAGAACATCTGTTTCATGTAGCTGGGAAAAGGCAGAAACTGCTTCCATCCTGCTCCCGAAAGGAAATGCAGGAAATTATTGTTTCAACCCCTAGGCTGACAGTAGGCTATTCTGAGGAAAATATTTAGCATCCTCAGATTATGTTGGCAGATCTATTAATTTCAAAGCCATTCATAGAGATATCTGTATAAACCTCATTAAAATCTCATGCACCAACAACTGTACAGAGACTGCTTGTACACTTAGGGAAATGGAAACTTTACTAAATGACTTATCTACAGGTCTCAGCTAAGACATGCAGCTACAGTAGCAAGCATATGGTGCTTAACTCCACCAATCTATTTGTGGCAGACCTTCACAAAATATAACAAAACCAGGAAAACGGTCACATTTCTGTATGGATTATTTTCTGCAAATTACTTTTGAATACTTTATCCGTGGTTAGTATAAAAATTTTCAAAGATTACAATAGCTACATGTAGCTCTATTTCCTGCTTTAGGCTTCCTGTTTTTTCTTACCTGCGGTGTGAGGCGTAGTTTCCTGTTACATGACCGCTACCATCGCATCCTGGAGTTGGACAGCTATGCAAAGAAGATGCAATGAGAAATTAGAGTATGTATAATATACCACATAGCTCACCTTATCCTGCAGTGAATTACGTAATGATCCTTAGGGCAAACACGTTCATCATTCTGCATCTTAACACTATCATGACACTGCAGAAAACTAGCAAAACTTACATGACACTTTTGGTTTTCAACTATTACTTGAAGCGTAGATGTAAAATGGTTTTCCTGTTTCCACCATGCAAATGAGTCAAAACCTTATTTTTTTAATCTATGTATTGTGAAACCAGCACTCTTTGTGTAGATTTTTTCGTTATGACTTGGGTTCTTAAAAGCGCAGTTTCATTACCGGTACCAAATTTTGACAGCAATTCATTAATGTTAGAGCTGAAGTTTCTGTATCACACAGGCCAGAGAACAGTAATATTAAAAAGAATTCCCTTGATTTCTGACTAAAATAGGGCACCTTCTTTGGAAACATATCCAATCTGTACTTGCTGACATCAGTGAAAAACTAGGTGTTATGGTTGCTTGCAGAATAGAAAGCATGTCAAGCTCACACAGCTGAAGTTCAGGGTGAGCACAAAAGTTTCCCAAGATGTTTCCCACCTGAACTGAGAAGCGATACAAAGGCGGTGTACATTTAGCACAACAAATATGTCCCTTTATGGCAAGAGATGGAGGTATGTTTGACCTGGAGAAGGTGTTGTAGCTTCTGTTTTACCTCAGCCCTTCTTCAGGCTTAGCACTGAGCTCATTTATCAAATTGGGATACAGTCTTCTGCAAGAGGGCAAAGATACCAAAAAATGCAATTTGTGCATGGAGGAGGAGACGTAGGTGAATTACGTGTATATTTCTGCAGTATTTTACAACACTAACACCAACCTTTCAGAGTCACTTTGTAAAGGGCTGTGTCTTCTTTCACTGGATAAGAAGGGCAAGAAGAAACCGTACAAAAAAACTTTTAGCTGGTGCTCCACAATAATGAGGAAGGTGTACCTAAGATCCTCATCTGGCTATTTTTTTCTGAGCTGGCAGAGTGCTAGGAACTTTTTCAGATCTGTAAAGAATCCTTAGGAAGACATTAGCCCCATTTTCACAGCTCAGTTCAACCAGAGCAATGCAGTTATGGGCAAGATAATGAATGTGGAAAAATAGAAAGCACATACTAGGAGGTGATATTTATAAATTAGTTCACTGCAACTGAGCTAACCACGTCAGAAAATTATTCTCTGCAAATGCTTATGTCGTTTTAAAAACTTCCTCATGATGGAGCCACCTGTACTGAATTGTTCTGAACAAGTTCTGAGCTCATTGGGATCACAGAATTGCAGTCTGATCCCCATATTACTTGTAGATTCTTCTGATAAATAAATCTATTTATTTAATTTTCTGGACAGCTACATTTTAGATACCTGTTTCCACTCACTGTGTGAAAATAACACAATAAAACCACTGTAAGCTGATCATTGCCCTAGTAAGTACTCTGGGTATTATTACCCAGGAGAGTAGAAAAGTAGTTTACAGACATCCCAAAAGAGATCAATATCACAAAGGAATAAATATTACAAAAGAAAAGCCATTAGTCTTCAGCAAATAAACTCTCAGTGATTTTTGTATGCATTTATTTTAGAAGAGACAAACCTGACCTGTAGCAATTTAGGTCATGAACTACAACTGCAGATATAATGTGAAGAGTAGACAATGTGCCGACTGTACGGCACAAAGGCAAAGAATCACTCTTCATGGCAGCTTGCCCCAGGGAAATGCATTTTCCAGAGACAGAGGCAGATCTAACTGATTCAGTGCCACTGAGTCTGGGGAGCGGGAAAACAGGAGACGAGATGCGACTCACTTATTTATGGGTGAGCCTGCAGCAATACGTTATGGATGATCATCACTAAAGCTATACGGAGTGCACTTGCCTAGAGACCTACTCTGGTCTGGGACAGAAAGAAAAGTGGTCGCAAAGTCCTAGTTGACTATTGCAGTGAAAACCTACTGGTATCAAAATGGTGGTGTTTGAATCCAACGGGTTTTTGCGAAAAGCCTAGATGAGATTATAATAAGAGACTAGTGTTATGAGCTGGTTGGGACAGTTTTACCGAACAATTCTAAATTGAAACAAGATGTTGCATGCAGAAAGATTTAATGGAATTTGTTTGCAGTTTTAGACAGTAAAGCTTTGGAACTTCAGAGCAAGAAAGTGAGTCTCTGTACTGGGGAAAAGAGAGTATTAGCCTATTCTCCCAGAGTGTGAATTTGTGCATCCACTGGATTTTCAGCAGGACAGATTAACTAACTCTGCTATGAAG
Organism: Opisthocomus hoazin; assembly: GCF_030867145.1. Taxonomy (NCBI): domain Eukaryota; kingdom Metazoa; phylum Chordata; class Aves; order Opisthocomiformes; family Opisthocomidae; genus Opisthocomus; species Opisthocomus hoazin. Next base: position 47,235,975 of record NC_134416.1, on the reverse strand, counting down.
GGAGCAAATGAAGGACTTAAACATAGATTTCCTACAGGTTGCAAAACCCTTGGGCAGTTCCTGTGTGGTGTTTTATTTTTTTATGAAGTTTGCATGTTTCTTATCTGAGAAATACCGACCACTTCTATGCAAGCTCTCAGCAGTGGATCTATAACAAGATGGTACAAATTAATTAAGTTTAGCTAATTATGTAAGCATTAGCACAGCCAATTTGTAGCACACTACAAAACTGTGTATTTTGCAGAAGGAGTTGTTGCCCATTTGTTACCTATCTATTTGAGGAACAAGGAGTGATAGCCAGTATAACATTAGTCATGAATCTGTCCAGATCCCTGGCCTACCCTGGCTTGTTTCAGCTCCAGACCTCACGTCTACCTAGTTGCATACCCACAGCAGGGAACTAACTACCTGCAGTGATCAGTCGTGCAAGTCTCCCTGCTCAACTTCTGAAAATCTACTCCAAACCAGCACTCAGAACAACGGTGTAGTCAGTCTTTAGCAGGGCAAAGGAAAATGTGACATTTTTTGCGACTCACGTGATGAGTTCCTTTTTGAGATCTCTTGAATGGAGCTTGGGTTTTGGACTTGGTATGGAGACATCGCCTGGATATTTCTTTTCCTCCATGTTTTCCGGAGAGCTCACAGCATCTTTCTGAAATATTAGATGAAAATGAACAAAAGGTTTCTCTCTTCAAGTTCTCCCATATATTCAACAAATAACTTGCTGTGGCAAGAATAGAACCTCTTGGGAAACACTAAAAAACCAGTCTTAAGTTACAATGGAGAGAGATGAAGAAAGTTTAGTACATCATAGTTTCAGGTTCTCATAGTTAGATTTTTAAAAATGTTGTGAAATTATTTCTGGAGGCAGATGCTGATTTAAGCTGTATATAGGGAAAAATGATTTTTGATTTACAAAATGGTGATAACGGCCAAACAAAAATACACAGAGAAAATAAAAGTAGTTCTTGGATACATAGAGCCAAACAAGACTTCATGAAGTGTGTTCTTGGTTTTTCTGTGCAAGTACGTCACTGAGTTTTGCATACAGTTGTAGTGAGTACCATTGTAGTGTGAACTACAGAATTGCAGTCATAAATTGAAAAAACTATTTTACATAAACATATGTAAATGCAAAGCTCTTTAGGTCTGTAGAATGGAATTTTATCTAATTCAAAGAGCAGATTAGATTCTTGTTAAAATAAAAATCGTAAGGACAAAACCGCTTTGAAAATTTCTTAGTGGCAGGCTGCTAAGGATAGTTCTTGATTTCTACAATTTGTAGATTGAAATAATCACTGCTACAGTGCTGTTTGATGGATGGTATGGACCATGAGCATTTGTTCCCTCGGGAAGGCATTTTGGAAATTTGGAGTCTTGAAATTATATTTTTGTTTTTTGAAAAATCTTCTTTGATCACTTTAAAATAGCTTGGTTTAAACTGTTTTGAGAATTAATGCCTTCAATTATTATAATTTTTATGGAAGATAAGTATTTCCTTTCTGGAGGGATGCTCTGTGGATATTGTATCATTCAAGAATTCTCCAAAGCACATAGCATCAATTATTAAATCTCTATTAATCCTTTCTGGGAATTCCTATTGGTTTTGCGACTCCATTCCAATACTCAGGTAGGTGTTGCCCAGAGATTACCATATGCAGGAGCAGAAACTGCTGCCTGTGGTTGAGAGGAGAAGCTCCCAGCTCCTGCAAAACTCACAGAGCTGGAGCCGTAGATGCTCTGGGCTTGCGCAGCTGAGAAACGTGCCAGGGCAGAGGGGCAGGGGTGTCTGCAGAGCTGTTAATGCAGAGCGGAGGGCTGAGGAGAATCTGGACTGAAAATGGAGATTCTGCCTAATGGGACTTGTAAGCTCTGCGGGGGTGTTTCTTCTGATAAAGCTTCCATATGGTCCTCAATTCTGGCAGCTCATCTTTGCCTGTTTGGAGACTGGATCCTCAATATGACTTCCTTCTGCTTTCTGGTACTGGCTACCTACTGCCTACTGAAACTCACACTACACATGCATATAGAAACCATGCCATATTACTGCTATATCAATTACTACTGATTTTTGCAACCATATTTGTGGGGTTAGTTTGTTTGGGAATAATTTAATCTGCTACAAATACAGACACCAAAAATACATATATTAATCTTTTCTAAACACTCTTTCATAGTAATTATTGAGTAATTATTTTAAAATAAAAATTAATTTAACAAAACACTGATATATTCCAGGCTTTTATAATTTTATTTCTAAAAGAAAACTTCATATATCATGTAACAGGTAAAATTAAAACCAATAAAGATATTGTTAAAATTTTAGTACAGAAATAATAAGCAGTTGCAAGTCCTCCAAACATGGAAACCAAACTACTAAAAACCAAAAGTGGAAAAATAGATGTCAGCTTTGTTCAAGATTCAAGAAATCTCAAAGACAGATTTCCAACATTGAGTCAAATCCTGGTTCCAGTGGCATATTGGCATGTTTTTGCCACTGCAGTTTGCAGAATGCGATTTGAGTTCCTGACTCTCTCTGTCCACAAGTTCTGACCTGCCTTTCTTATACACACCTAAATGCAAATTCCTACAGGGATCATCACCAGTGTAAGTCACTGTAAATCAAAAGCTCTCAAAAGAAACAACAAAATGGTGACTTTCTGTTGCCAGCTGGAAGGGGTAAGATGTCAAAATAACTTAAAAAAACACAGATAAAAAGGTTTTCACTTAATGTAACAGAGGTGGAAGAAGGCTGGTTTATCATTTTCTTCTTTAACAACTAACTCTGATGGGCTACATCTGTATCACTGAAGTGAGGACCAATGGTCTGTTTCTAAAATTTAATGCATGCCTTGGCTGGATCTTAACTATGTATCAAGACCAGGCACACATCAGCCTCTTCCACTTCTTGTCCGATGTACAACTGAGAGGAGCCTGGAGTAGCAGGTGGTGGAAAGACCACTGTGGCACTCCACGGGGGTCCTAAGCTGTGCAATGTACCTCAGGATGCCACTGCAGCAAACAAGAATAGCCATGACTGTTTCTGCTGCAGGGTATATTAATATTTTCATATATGTGGCTTGTGTTCTTTATCTCAAATGAACGATATCTCTTGATCTTTTGCACTGTCTGATACCTGCTGCACAGAGAAGACTGATCAAGAATTACGTATATCAAGGCTTGACAAAATACTATAGTATTGCAGGTCACAGCTTCATTTAATGATGTTTCACTGAATCATTGAACAAAAATAAGATTGCAAGATGAAGGTTGACGTGAGTACATCTACAGCCACCGGTATAACTGATACTAGAGGGTTTAGAATTGCAGTATTTTCATTTTCTGTCTGTGCAATACTTTTGTTTTAATCTGAATTGTGATTTTTCTGAAAAGGCTTATTCAGATTTGTAATTTTTTAAAACCAATAGCTATGCACACACATGCATGCACAAACATCTGCAATTTCATAGTAAGCACTCTTGTGAAAAAGAAAAATTCTAATAAGGACCAAAGTGGGAATACTATTTGTTTCCTAGTTAACATCCCTTAATATATTTCCCAGGCATGAGAGAGACATATAGACATTTAGACATAGACATTTAAACAGGTGATTTCTTCAGCATTGTCTTAGCATGTTGTAGAACACCTGGTGTTACTCAAGCAGCACGAAATCTTCAGATGTGTAGAAGCTGCAAAAGGAGGACAGTGCAAAGTGAATGTAGGCAAGGGAAAATCGAATCTCTGCCTTTCCAGGACCTTACATCATATACGTGACCTAAAAGGGGTTGCATCTGTCTGAAATGAGTAGGTCAGACCTAAAGACTTAGTATTTTTTGGTCCTCTGTACTTATGACGGAGTTTAGAGCATCATGCCTTGGCTTGTGTGCTCCTATAGTGATTTAGCTTTAGAGGGAGTGATAATCCTTGGGGAAAATACTTTTAGTACTTCCTATTTTTTGGGCTCTTAGGTGCTGATCATCACAGCTAGTCAAGTCCAACTGTATGTATAATTTTTCGTTTTCTATTTGAATAGATTTGTAACTAAATGGTATTAAAATTCTGAAGAATTTCAGACTGAAAAAAAAATCAGAACCAGCCCATTCGGTCCAAACACTACTATTTTCTGCAAAGAGCATGTGTGTATTCGTGCATGCTACAGAAAGAAAGCAAGCAATGAAACTCCATTAACGTACAGATGGAAGTTTATATTGATTTCAGCAAAGACCAGAACATAATGGTAACATGAATAACAGATAATAGCATCTGGCACTTTTAACATTTTTAATCCCTGAAATCTTTGGAGAACTGACAGTTGAACTAACTGACAGCTCCAGTTATTTCTCAATGCTTTCCTTTTGGAGAGATTTTGAGCTTTTTCCAAATTCAGAATTTTTTTTGTAAGGGGGCATCTGGACAGGCTATTTTGCTGAGAGAGAGAGACAATATTTTCTGGAAATTACCACCAAAATTAAGCAACTGTTGTGCATATGAACCAGATAACAATGAATTAGAAATAGATATAATCAGTCATTTTCTTTGCATGAAGATAACTGCCAGTCTTCGATTTATAAAACACAGCCTCTGGCCCTGAGATCACTGGACATGTCAACACTCCCTGGGATGGCAAAAGCTCACAGCAGAGGTCTGGGGCCAGATCCTCAATTAGGGACAAACTGCACAGTGTCAAAGCACTGAGTGCAAGGGGCAAGAGTGCCTGAGCGCGGACTTTTATGTCCTGTCACGTAGTCCACTGATGTGTCTGGCTCCCTGTGGCACTAAGGGGCAGGGAAACAGCCATGAACCCCTCATGGCCTTCCGAAAGGCAAGCAAGGACTGGGGGGGGACGTGGAGGTGCTCCTGCCATGGCTCTTTCGCTGAGCTGCAGTGGCAGCAGGGAGGAGGAGCAGCAGGACAGACGCCCTGCCAAGTCTGCGACACCGACTGATGCCCTGCAGCAAGGCGGTTCTCTCAAAGCTGAATGTGTTTGCTCATTATGCCGCATTAATGGGGAAGAGCCTGAGCCCTCAGCCTACCATGGTGTCAAACCCGCTCCAAAATCCTGATACAGGGACTGTGCTCTTATTGCTGAGGTAAGGAGCATCATCAGCCCTACAGAGGTAACCTCAAAGGGCTCTTCAAGACAATCCAGCCTTCCAGAAATGATCCTCTGTGGTCCAAGCTGTTTCAGTGGTCGCATTACAACAGGTTACCCAGTGCTGACAGATATTTTTCTTCACGCAACTGAATTATCTTTCATTTCCAGGTATTTTGGGAATTGGAGACCTGGAGACCTGAATCCCCTAACCTCAGCCCTAAGCAGATTTAAGTGTCAGTTTTGATATTTGAACAAAAGATAGTTTTCTAATAAACATAATGTTCACATGCTAGTATTTGATATATAAAACCAAGTAAGGAGGAAAAGTATTTGAAGCTGCATTAAAACTCCATATAGGGACATATTTTAGTCTGCTTCAGAAAGATATCACTTAGGCTTTTCTATGTTAATTACCAAGATTTTATCTAATTAACTTTTGAAGGTGCTGGTGGTCTCTTCTTGATTTAAGAAAAATAAAGCAATGTATATTCTGACAGCCAGGCTCAAGAGAAAAAAATAAAACCAAACTCACCAGCAAAATAGAAGAAAAAGAAAGAAACACTGTAAGAGACTGTGCTGCCTTGTTGCCAGGACAGAATAAACAGACATGAAAGTGCAAAAAGAGAAACAAGACCAACATCAAGAAAATTATCAAGTTCGAAGTGGCAATCTAGAAGGTCAGCCATAAAAGTTTGAAAGTTAATAAGTAAAAGTATTTGCTGAAATTTTTGTTGCTCATCTTTGTTCCTGCAACTGCATTTTCAGGTGTGGGCTTTTACATTTCCTAGGACAAGTTGAAAAGGGAAGACACCTCTGAACAGTTATCTAGTATTTCTATGCTGTTTCCTTATGGGATAAAAAATATTTCAATTCATGGAAATTTTGTACATTACTCCTGTGCTACTTTTTGTAAACAAAACCTTCAGGAAATTTTAACAATTTTGTGTTTCTAAATTTGTGCTCTCAGGCTCTCTTCTGGACCACTGGACTCACAGTGAGATCTAAGACTCACTGGCAGAGATTTCCTGAAGTACATTAAATGTAAAATAAAAAGTTTTCCACTGAAACAATATTGCAGGCAAGGTTCTAAGCACATGTTTAAATGCTTAGATAATGGGTTACCTAGAAGTATAAAGACTTGGTGTGGGAAAACTAGGTTTTGTTTCAGCATGAAAAAACCTGCCTTGGTTTGGTTTTGGGAGTGCTGTTGTTTTTTCCCCCCCGAATGATCCCTAGGCCATTTGGGTGTATGCGCTACAGGACTGAGCCATTAGGAATAAAACTTAAAAAGCAGTCTCTAATGGTAGATACTTTTTATTTACTTATCTTAGAGACTTACAGACATTCACAAGTAGGCTCTGAGAGCAAGATGTTTCGTAAGCAGTGATTTTTTATGCCACATCTGAGAGGGCATTAAAGCCAGCTGAACGTTCACAAACTTCTACCAGTGGAAACTGATTCCCTTTAAACTGGACTAGACTGGTCATCCCAAAGACCATCATATGGCCACTCATCCAAGGGAAAATGTCACTCCGAAACTGAAAAGAATACCTCTTTTTCTTCTCCTTTCCTGCCATGGGTCTTGCTGTAGTTGATTGGTGTATCCCAGCCTTCCTGTTCACAAAGAGCCTGGTAGAAGGCTGCATTTACCAAGATGCTGCTTGTTTTGAAAGGAGAAGAGGAAGGAGTGGGAAGTGCTGTGCTGGAAGAAGTGAGAGGCATAACTTTTTCTTGGCTTCGTTTTTTTTTCATGCTCAAATCCAGAGTTCCATTTTCATCCACTTCTATCTCAGCTCCCTGACATGTAACAGGAAACAGAGACATGTTTAGATATGGACATGGTGAGGCTGCAACATAACCATGTGGTGCTTTTAAAGGATAAATATAAATGCATGCTTTTATTTAAATTTATCTGAATCTAAACCCAGCTTTTCGATTTATATCAGTTAATGTCCAACTCTTGGACTTAAGAGTAGCTTCAGTAATGGTATCTCTGCATCTCAGCTTAAACGTAGTAAGTAGAATTTAAATAAGATGCCTCTAAACCATAACCTATAGACCCTAAATCTAGTTTTATTTAAAAAAAGTTTAGCTTTAAATCTTCTTGATCTTTTCACTATTACAGAGAACTATGACCCCAATTCACAGTTAAAGCATTAATGCATTGTTTAGGTTATCAACAGCATTGCTATTACATATCTTCCCTTCCCCCCACACCCCGGAAACATTACAACATCTGCATCATGGGGGAGAGAAGAAGGGGGGGAAGAAATATATCTAAATGTAGTACAGTAGGAGAAATTTTCACTAGGGTTTTGTACATCACTCAGAATAACATATTGCCTTAATCATAGTTTGACTAGGCCACTAAGGCATAGGTCTGCACTGAGACCACTGGACTGGGAGCCACAGGAGGATCTTTAGGAGGTTCTCCCTGATGGAGATCTTCAACATGAGTCAACAAAGCCTTTGCTCCCTGGGAAGTAGAGCAAAGGGCAGCTTCTGATTGCAGGGGTGTGTGCAGTTTGGGGAGAGACCCAATTTCTCTTTCTGGGCTGGGAGAAGCTCTCAGAGCAGCTGCTGCTTACAAGAAGGGGCAAGTGCTGCTCAGCTGTACAAGAAGAACAGGGGAAGGAAAGATCACTGTTCTGCCTTACACTACCTGACCACAGAAAAAGAGTACAAACTCTTATTCTTGGAATGATGAAAAGCTCTTGAAAATACAGCTTACTAATGGAAGCAACAAAAGATTTCCCCCCATGTTCAATAAGCAACACTGCGTATTGACCTATTGTGTATATAGGGATGAGTATAAGACTAGTCCTTGCTATTGCCAACAGCTACAAAAGTCATGTAGGGAAAGAGGTGAAAGAGGTGGCTTCTGGAAGAGTACTTGGTAGTCTAACTCTGTGTGTTGCACAGAATAAGGTAGAATATATTCAAAGACTACAGAGATAAATAACAATGTCATAGATCCACGCGTGTAGAATGCTGTAATTAACACTGCTCTGTGTCTTATTGTTATTACCACAAAGCTCAGACACCACTTGGGAATTTGGGACTAGATATGTTAGGTGATGTATAACTGTAGGAGACAGTAATATAAACCCAGATTGAGACTTCCTACCTTGAGTAATATAAAAGTAAATCCGTAGCGTGAATCACCTAGACCCTCTGTTGTAAATGGAAGAAGGGACGGGTATGTCCAGGGGACAGGTTTTTCCTTCTTTCTTAGACCTCTTCCTTAGGAAGAGATGAGACACTGGCAGAAAAGGTCCCTTTCTCCATCTTCCCATTAACTGTTGCTGGAGCTTGATGATTAGTCAACCATTCAATGGCTAAAGATGGGGCAGAAAAACTTATCCTTTCTAAAGGGTCTTAAAAACAGTTATGGTGAAACAGGGAATTCCTCCATTGTGCTGAAAGTGTGACATGGCCCCCCCAGTTGGACTGAAGGCACAAGGTTCCTTCATGCAGCCTTTTCTGCTACTATGGCCAGTGGTGACTCATTTAAAGGTAAAATGTGTCTGATGAATCTTTGCAATCAGAAGGAAAATGTTGGTACAAGATGAAAATTTAAGGCCCAACAATCTCTCTTCACTCAGACAGCCTGATTCCATTTTGTATCCATGGGCCTAAGACAGATGCCCACCTAAACCAAAGCACTACCAAGCCATCTGTTTGCCCCCGGTTCAGAAACTCAGGCACCTCTTATGTTTGCTTCTCTGGCATCGTGAAGTTCACATTTTCAATCATACAGCTTAAAGAGAGAGATGTTTTATTATATTTATGGGAAGTAAATACACTTCTAATATGTTCATACTAAGACGCTTTGGTTATATCTTTCTGCCCCTTTTTAGTAAATAGTTTAATCTCCTGTGATAGTTTTAAGCCCTGAATTTGACAGTGCAGCTTATCCAGGATAATAACTTAGTAACCACAACATCTTATGCCATCTGTATAATACCAAATACATTTTTATACCAGCATTAATAAACCTTAGTTACAAAAATCCAAGATATTAACTATATCAGTGCCAAGCACACTCTCCAGGATCTGACAATATAGCTCCTCCATGATCACCCCAGTGTTTTTTGGCTTCCGAGTTGATATGTAACTATAGCAATGAAACAGAGCCACAGTAATCAAGTTTAATGACCAATGTAAAGTAAAATGCTAAATATTGTAGTTGCTGACATTTTTCATAATAAAAAAACTTGGGTTAAGTCTGCACAACCAACATTCACATAAAATTCCAGACCTCTGTGACAGATGGCTTAGGAAAGGAAGCCATGTGACTGGGCTGCAGTAATTTTATAGTGCAAAACCCATAAATAGTGCAGATTCTCTGTCACTGACAAAATATCAACTACTCAGAAGGCGACAGCGACAACAAAAAGGACCAAAACCAATCAAGGTCCTCTCCTCAATGAAACTGGACATAGAAAAATATCAGGAAATGTATTGTCTCTGAGAAACATGAGGTGCAACAAGGAGCTCTGTCTGATAAGTAGAACATTTACTAACATGGATATTTTAAGCTTCCTCAGCACTTTCCTGAAATTCACATAGAAGTTTTGTTGTCCAACATGCACCTAATTCTGCTCAGGGAAGGCTGGGTTCTGTGTTTGTGAAGTAGCATACAGATGGGGTTTAAGTGAGCTCACAGATGCACACAGCAATTAAATATACTCATGGAAAAAATATCCCCTTTTGCCCATCGTAGGATGGATCACACGTTTACAGCATGGCTTTTTATTCAGAATGGTATAAAAGAGCTATCGCTTTGCTGCCTTCATAGCAAACTCCAAATGGCAAAGCAAAAAGAGAGGATAGTCAGAGATACTGCTCCAGTTTTCATTCCTACTCTCATCCCACCCTCCTCTCAATATGTCTCCTTTGCTTGTTTTACCATGTTTATGTTAACGTTAATTTTAGAATGGAACTAAAAAGACAAAAATGGCAAAAAATCCTAGAGCAGTGCTGTGACATGCTGACAGAAAATGGCACTTACTATGCTTAGCTCAGACTTGTAAAGGCTGTGTTCTCCTCAGTGGAGAGGTTAGTTACTGTTCTAACCTCTTAGATCTTGTTACTGTTGACTCTGGTGCATGTGTGAAGAGGCGTATATTTATCCATTTATCATGACATACTTAAAGTACAGCTACCAAAACAGTATAAACTGTTCTGATTCTTCCTAAAAATGTAAGCAAAATAAAGATGCAAATGCATCCTCTTATTTTCTAACTTATATTAGTTTGCAGCTGTGTAAATTTTTGGAGCCTGATTTTGATCTTATTTGTGTTTACATTTATATTTACGTTTATATTTACACTGGTGTAAACCAGGAAAAAATCCACTGAAGCAATGAAGAAAAATCAATGAGGGTGAGAGGACACACATGGTAATTAAATTCAGGTTACTCCTTATCTACTCCCACATCGGTGACAGTCTATACACCCCCAGAGGCTTTATAAGCAGCTGGAAAAAGGATTCCAGAATAGAAAATTAGAGAAAGATGACTGAAACATATTTCCTTTATCCCAGGATCTATTCAGTGAAAAGAGAAGGTACAAGTAGTACTCTACTATGAACATCTATCTAAAATGAAGACTAATATATATATATGTAAGCAAAAAAATAGTCTCTATCCTCTTCAAGTGCTTTGTGCCTTAAAGTCAAGCTTTTTCAGACTCCTTTATTTTATGACATAAATATTATAGAATATTCTCTAGTACACTATTAAGTCTTGTCCTTAGAACTGAACTACATCAGCTAGGACAATAAAGGATGCTGTTTTCTATGAAAAATTACTTCTGCATTTTTTCTGATGCTTTTGGTCCGTCTGATCACTCACCACATTTAATACTCTGCAGTGTGTCTCCAGTAACGAAAACAAGTTAAGCCTTATCTCATAGCTGGATCAGAAAGAGTGAATTATTGTATCTGCATGGATCTTATTTCAAACCTGCGACCTTAGGGAGATTGTATCATTAAATATAAGGGGGTTTAAGTATTTTTTGGTTGGCATCAGCCATACAATTTAATACTTAGTAAGTCCAAAACAACAATGATTTTGCATACCCGCTAGCAGTTCAGTCTAGCTTGGAAAGCTCAAGAGGTCTTCAGTTCTGGTATTGGGAAGAACTCTGAAACTAGTATCTTGTCATGTATATGGGTACTATTCTTAATGCAACTCCATCCAAAAGACTACAATCTTTTCTATTCCCAGACAAAATAAATACATGCACCTGGTCCTCAATTCTGCAGACTTAAATTTAAGCAGTTGAGTTCTTCAGCAGCAAATTAAAATGCTAATTTGGGTGAAAATAAGAAAACTCGTAACTGCCCAGCAACTTCTGAGACAATTATGAAGTCACAATTTCAGCCCAGAACAATTCACAAATTAAAAAATGCTAGCCAAGAACGTACTCAAGGAGCAACATGCACAGCAGTATAACAGGACAGTACCTAGTGATATTCTTGGCTCATTTTTCATCCTGTATTTCAGCTTTAAGGTATTTGGAGTAAAGAACTGCCTGACAAATGTGCTGAGTACTAAACACATTGTTGAAATAATTGATGTAATTATCACCATCATCAATATCCAAGAATGGAGAGATGACATAATTTTGTTCAAAAACAGAATCTGGACTTTAACGTTTTAGCAAGTGTCATTTTTTGTTTTCTTTCAAGGCATAGTGTGCATATGCCATTTTGTCTAAACAGGTGGGAAAACCACCAAAACAGTCAACAAAATATTTGGCAAGCAGCAGTGAGGATACAGATAAACTGTATGGCTTGCAGCTACCTCTGTGAGACATGAATGTGGTGAGGGCTGTAAACAGGGAAGATCCCTGGATGTTATGATGATGTAGACTCTTGCACTGTGTGAGAAACTTCAGGCAAAGCCTTCTAGGGGAGTCCTTCTGTTGACTTCAATGGGAGTTGAACAAAGATACATCAACTGCAAATCAGATGCAACCAGGAAACTAGTTTGGGGTACTGACAGCACTAGAATTGGCTGATCAGGATTATATTCAGAGGAACAATTTGCCACAGTCTCAGGAGGAGGTTGCCTGGCTCAGAAAATGTAACATTAATGTGGTATTAATTATTTTTGAAAACAGTATCATCAAGGTATCTGATGATCTTAGTATTTTGTATGTAGCTGATAGATAATTCATAGAGAAAGCTTAGGATCCATTTTACTGTTCATTTCAGAATAAATTTATTCTTTAAATTGCTTAATTTATAAATTCATATTTTTAATCTTGAGATATTTGGCAAATCACATTTGTATGTGAGATAGCTTTGGAAGTTTTTCTTACTAATGATACTTAAAAGTGCAATCTGATTTGCCTACCCTTGCTACACTTCTCTTTCTTTTTTCGGCTTATATTCTCCATTTTGAACTGATATGTAGACAAAGTGAGTTATATATTTGAAAATCAATTAAATTAATGAAATCAGGAACTGTGCTTTGAAAAACACTTTTTCATTTAAGTGTTATCTATACTTGCAGAAAAGTGGTGAACTTTCAAGGTAAAACATACAAGTCTTACTAAAAATTGGACAACACTCTGCAGGTCAAGAAATAGCATTTGAGAGACAGAAAGAAAAAAGAAATTACTTAGGGAACACACTTGTGCTAAAAAATGTTTTGCTGTTTTCCCTGTCTGCTTAAGCAAGGTGACATATGCATGCCTTGAGTGAATACAAGAAAATTACCCTTGCTTAAAATATTTGAAGTTCACGTTGTGCTTCTAAAACTTAGAAGCACAACATTTTTGCAGCTCTCACAACTGTGTAACTTATGAAGTATTTCCTACAAGTCCAGAAAATCCTCTGCAGTGCCACATGTCCTTGCTCTACCACCACACTGCCTTTCACCTGCAAAGTGTCATGGCTTGGATTGCTGGGAGGCTGCCTGATGCTCATATAAGAGCAAACACCTTTACAAGTCAGGAGCGTTGATCTGCTAAAGTGTGCACAATGCTAAACAGTTTTTCTTAGGCAAAGGAACAAAAGAATGTGGCAAGGGGCAGGGCTGAGAGGTCTGGTACTATGCGGCTCTGAACACAGCCACCCCACACAGGTATTTTCAGACCTGGTGAATGTGTGTGCTGTCAAGAGTAGAAAAAGGAAATCATTAACTTAGTAGCCAGCTGGTGATGCTGTATTTTTTGAGTCCAAACACTGATAAAGTATCAAGAGATGCTTTCTATAATCTAAAAATTTGTAAGATAATCCAGCTGTTACACCTTTGTAGCCAATGCCAGCTACAAAACAGTTCAGAAGCATTGAAAAGTAGACACTAGTCTCTTTAAAAATAGCCTTATTTTTTGCTTTATATTTTTTTTTAAATAGGAAAGCATCTTTATTGAAGAGAGTTTGGAGATCTAATTACACAAATTTCTGTTTGAATGCTGTATGATAAAAGTAATAAATAGCCAAAACAAAATAAAAGTGCGTTTTGTGTGGTTTTGGCCACCAAATGTGTTTGGGGCTTACTTGCCTGTGTTCTGGCCAGAAGTTAATTCTGATTCTTCTGTCAGATGTTTTGTAGCAGTATGCCCTCCAGAAAGTCTGGCAAAAGTGCAGGCAGGCAGATAGCAAGGTATGCAGGTGATTTTCTTTTAGGCTGGATTCCTGGCTGTGAAAAAGGAGTAAGCTATGTGCCCCAAGTGTCCCTCCACATCGTTACTATTATGTTCACTTCCATTCAAACCTTCCCCATGATTTGGCAGCTGTGAAGCAGGTAGAGAAGAGAAAATCTTTGGGTTATGCCTGGTCCCTTTACTGCTCTTCTCTGGCAAGAAGTTCTATTGTTGAGGTCAGCCAAAGGCTGCAACAGCAATTTAATCCAGCCATTGGCATCAGTTTCCATTTCCCTGCTGGAAGAAATCTCTGTTGAAGACTGGTGGAAGGAGCTTTCTGCAGCAGATATCAGGGATAGATCTGTCATCTGGGAAAAGTTCTGTGAGCAATCTTTGGGACAGATAATGTCTGAGTTACAGGGGATGCATGTGGACACACTCTAAAAATTTTGCCCCATGGCATCTCCCAAACCGGTTTCAAGATCCAAGACTCCACAAGTTGAAATCAAAGGCAGCAATGTAGGGAAAACCACTCTGCAAAGGAGCAAGGCTTAGAATATCTAACAAGGTGTTATGCTGGTAGTAAGATAAGTGGTTCTCCTCAAAGAACAACAGCTAACCTCTTAGCAATGGTGAATGAAGGCCCAATCAAATTATAAACCAACTTCTGTGGAAGCCACCTGTAGCCAGACTGAGCCTGGTGCTACAATGGACAAGGCATAGCAACGCTGAAATGCAGAGAAAGAGGTCATCTGTCTTTTGGAGCACATGTCATGGCTCATAGTCCCACAGCAGAGACACACCTGCTACTTTATGTTTTGATATATATACCTCTTTTCACTCCTCAATGATTTCCTCCCAAGTTCTTGTAATGGCACCCTGTCATCTACACAGAACTTTCAAAAGTTTCATTGCAGTGGAGCATGTGTGACTTTAATACAAGTAACAAACAACAGTGCTCCCACAACCACAGTCATCAGAAGAAAACCTCGTCTGTTTTCCTCAGTAGTATAATACTATGTAATGGCACAGAAAATAAGGCTCAAAGCTCACACAATACCATTTGTAAATCATGAAGATCTGTGAGGAAATGCAGAGCAGAAACCAAAACATGAAAGCCACACAAGCATCTATGATATTAGGCAGCTTTCCATTATGACAGACTTGCCCAAATTATCTATCTCCAAATGCTGTGGGCCTGATTCTCCTCTCTTGCCAGCAGAAAGGAGAATTTTACCGAAGTCAGTTGTTATTTCCTTCCCTGCACCTTGTCAAGCTGTCATGTGTTCCGAACACAACAGACTCATTAGGTGTAGTTCTGTTCCATTGCCACCAAAATATCACCTTGAATAATCGTATGATTTTTTTTTTAAATCAACCTCCAAAATTATCACTTATGGCAGGGTTCAGAGGGAGGAAAATTCCCTCTTTAAACAGGTCTAACTTATTATCTACCACAGGCTGTTGCCACATTTCAGATACCCTTTTTCCCCTCCCACAAAGCTCCCCCCTTTTATTTAGGGATCAGTTAAGAAAAAGTAACAACATAATGCCTGCTATTTATTTATTTTTATCAGAACTGGTCACTACATTACTGATTTTTTCTCTGTCTCTCTTCAAAAGAGCATGCAAACAGAAGCCTCCTTTTGGGCGATTTAATGCAGTCACTAACATGAAAGACAGTTTATTCGCACAGTTCAGTAGCTAGCACACCCTCCAGGTTCTTGGACTACCCTACCTTGGCAGACAGACTCTGTGGTTTGTTGGAGAGGATCTCTGCTGCTTCCCTGCAGCGGGTGGAAAGGTTCAGGATAGCAGCAGCTGCTGCTATGTGGGTGTCTTCACTACATTGACCGTAGCTATAAGAGTTGGCATGGCAAGGGCTCTGTGTGTGGGCGCTAGCACTAGGCAGTCGATTAGAAAATTTCACTGGATTTGAAAAATGTTTTGCTGTTGAAGAGAGATTTGATTAGCAATTGCACATATAAGATTTTTCCCATTAAATAGTTTTGTTTCTCAGACTACAGTTTCATACATTAGAATATTCAAAGAATACATTTTAAACAATCCATTTCCTCTTAGCAGTAAGGGTTTGCTGTAAAAATTGTTTCAGAAACACGGTAATTTAATTTTTATCTGACAAATACACATCTTTCAACAAAGTATTTGAAACTTTTACTCAGATCTTCCTCATCCTTTACTCAGGCACTAAAAGCAGTGATGTCCAAGGAAAGACTGAACAAACATTAGTGTGTTATCCGTTGTGACCTGACAACACTGTTGGGCAAATGCAATTGTAAATGCATCCTTATAAAATCTTCCTCTTGGAGCTCTGTTGTATAAAAAAATAACAGTGACTTATCCAGTCTTAGCTGAAACAACACTGCTTACCCTGCTTAAATGAGTAGGTCCATTATTTAAAAAGCTTTGTTTATATGAGTAAGAAGAACAAGACCAGGCTCTTGAACGAACCAGAGCAATCATATAAGAACATTACCTGTTAGGAACATTCAGTCCTGATTTTGTGAAAATTTTTAGAAACGTAAGTCTACCCTTTAATCAATTAAAAAAATAACGACAATGAACATTCAGAATAAAACTGATCTTGGATCACTGTTGTATGTTGGCTATCATTTGGAATAACACACAGATTTATGAGGCACAAAGAAGTCAGCTGAGAATGAAAAACTACCAGGTGAACAGAAAAGCACTTTCACAGACACAAGTGGTGTGTGATGTTCTTTATTTTCTGCTCCACCAGCAGCGCCTACTCTAAAACAAGTAGAAAGTACTCTGCTCTCTGTTCTGGATTTTGGAGCCTGAGATGTCATTAATTATTGGAGGGAAAACACAGCACCGTAATTTCAGCTCTTAGGAAGTAATAATCACTTCTTTTGTCTGTAGCTCTCATGGTGTCCTACAAAGATAAACTACGCAAAATCCAGTTTCTCAGCCTACACCCAGATACACCAAGAACATTTCTGCGTGTGGCCATCTGCTCGCTCCATAACGATCTGAGCCCCAAAGCTCTGGATCCCTTTGGTTGTAGAGCTTTGACTGAGTGCATTTTAATACTAAGACCCACGCAAGGCATTGAAGAACTCATCTTTCCTCAAACTTGGGATACTCCAAGACAAATGCTTGTTTATATGCACTGACTATAGCTGGATGCCATATTAATTTCTTTTAAGTTCTGGAGTTATCTCATTAGAGCAATATATAAAAGCCTCGTGATTTAGTTCTCCCTTTCTTCACTGCAAATGAAATTTATCTACCCTGCTGTAACACTGTAGCACAAGCAAAAAGGTCTACATTTTTAGTAGTTACTACAGCTAACTTCAAATTATATCGAAAGAGCAAAAAAGTCAATTTTCCATTATCCACCTTAAAAACAGAAAAAACAGAGCAGGCTATGAGGGATGCATGTTTTGTTAACAAATCAAGTTTACAAGTGAAGAATCCACAGAGGGCTAATGATGGGCTTTTGGCTAGCTGCATATGTACATAAGATGCTGAACCAATCACTACATCATCAGCTTCTTATTTCCAACTTTTGTATATTCACATAGTTAAAGCACTCACCTGCTCTTTTATTTTCACCTTTCCATTAAAATAATAGTTGCACACTGCAATCTTTGCAAGAACAGGCTGCAAACTTCAGCCTGATACACATTATACATAAATTGCGTATGTATGGATTTGCATTTGTGTAAAAACATTTCAATCATTTTTTCCTTGAAATGAACCTGTGAAATAGACATACATCTGTGCAAAGAGACAGCTAATAGGGAATATTCAATTTTACAAACAAAATTGGAAAATCTGCCACCCAAGAAGCTGGCAATGCACATATTTGCTTTCATTTGAACAAGCCTATTTTCCAGGCCAGATAAATATCTACTTTTCATTTGCAATTTTAAATGGGGTGTTTATGTATGTATAAAAACACATGGATACCTTTAAACATATACATGTGTGTGCGTACTTAGACATATACACAAATATATAAATATACAACTTTCATAAATGTACAAAACATATAGAATACTATACAATATTAGAAAAATATACTATACTATACTATAATAAAATATTTTATTATATATGCATAAATACATATATAATATTTTCTGCTTTTCTGTTCACCTTACTATGAATGTTTTTTTTTGTTGGGATAAATAGGATGTAATTTGCTGTCCTTCTTTATTTTCCTTTACTAAATTATTTTCATGAACAAAAGAAAAAACAACTAAAGAGTCTGTTGTCACTCTCTTTTGATCTGTTTTCTTCTGAACTCAAATATGCTGCAATGAAACCCCTTTTTTTCCATTTTCCTCATGGAAATAGAATTGTTTGTTTCTTTGAACTACAGAGTATTTTACAACAGTCAATACAACGGCAGAATCTTGCTGAAGTTTCCCATGCAGATTGTGAACAACATCTGAAATAAATAATCAGTGTTCACACTGTGGTATCTCATTTGTACAGACTAGTACAGCAAATCTGTAAGTGATGCAAGCAGGTGAATCTCAATAACAATTTGATGCATTGGATGTGTCTGCGCTACAAATACAGTGTAGTATAGAAATATGAGAGATTCAAAGGAACTAAATTCAGAGCTGGAATTAATGCAGCTGAGGCACATGGTCATCTAGGAGGAATAATACCTGTATGGAGGCACCTGAAAGGTTTCTGAAATGGCTTTTAAAACCTAACCTGGATTTGTCTACACTACAATTCATAACATCTTGTGCAGGCACATTCCACGGGATTTCTTACGGCAGCATCCTATCACACAAAGATATAACAATGTAGCCAAGCAGGAAGCTAACAGATAAAACATATACCATTCCTTTTTACTCCTCTTTTCTCCTGATAATTGCTTTTAAAAGAAACAACAAAAAAGTAAACCTTATACTGATTATATTTAGCTTTCTATCATTCTATATTTAGAAAACTAATGATTATATTTCACATTCTTGCCATAAGTGGTTAAAGATGCTTCCTGTAGAGACTGTGTGAATTCCAGAAGTCTGAAAGCAGAACAAGCAAAAAGAAAAAAAGTTATTGAAATTTTGTCCATTTTCCAAGAGATAATGGAAATTCAAGCTTACATTCAAGGAACTGGGGCGTTTTTCGTCCTTGTGCCACAGGTGCTGTTGTCCGTTTGCCAAAGACTTGTGCATCAAAGCTGGCATAATCAAATGGTACTTTCCCAAACTTCTCCTGTTCTTTTGCCAGCGTGGCTCTGGAGGAGGTGACTGGCAGTGAAGTTCTGTAATTGTACTGAGATACCTCAGGCTGCTTTGCTAAATTTGTGCTGCAGAGAGGAGGAAAAGAATGAATGAGAAAGACAAAAATATCCTTAAATAACCATTTTTTAAAAATAGGATACAGTTGTATCTCAGTATCAGAAAGTGTGCTGTTACCACATGTAAATCTTATTGGTAGGTGTATACAAGAAATAGATAACGTAAATATGGTGGCTGACCTGGTAGTCAAACTGCAATTTGACTTCATACAAGTTCAAAGATGCAGCCACAAAAAAAATCTAGTATTCTTCAGTAGTGGTGTGGGCTATTTACCAAAAGTATACTGACTTACTTCTAGATTACCACTGTAACATGCTGTTTCCTTTATTTTTAAAAATTGTCTGGATTTTTGTTAGTCAAAAGACTTGTAGTTTTATGGATCCCTATTCTTCTTAATTTACTGTAAATGACTATGGTATAAATATGATAGAAGATGATCCAAAATAATCACTTCTTTTATTTAGGAGGGACAAATGATTTATGGTGTGTTATTCCACTTAGTTACTGTTCAGTAACTACTTGTCTTTAGTAATTTCCTAAGGACTTTTCATACGTAGAGTTAAGGCACGTGCAGTTGGCAGACACATGGACATAATATTCTGTAATGGCTCTGAAGGAACCATTAGAGCTGATCACGTCAATAATCCACAAATTAAAGTGTCCCCAAATAGACCTGAATATAATAGGTTGTAATGGTCGTGGTGCCAATGATGTGCAAATTATGCATGTCTGTAGGGTCCATATAACTCTCAAACAAAATACAATTACAATAAAAAATGTTTCCCCTTTTTGATGCCATTGTATAAAAAATAAATTAAATTAAACCAATAAAATAAAGAAAGTCAAAATGTGAATTATTCAATGGTGGGAAAACAGAATGAGCACAGTTCTCAACCCTTTCAGATAACATGCTACTTACTGGATCACTGGAAGGTTCCTCAGAAAAGAATCATAAAATACATGAAGACTGAGCTGCTAAAAGTGCAATAAGGTCAAAGAGATCTTTAATCAAGTTTCAGTGGCCAAAATGCTGTAATGAAGGAATAGTTATTGAAAATTGTTTTAAACATTTCAGCAAGATAGGAGATTCAGTTTACAGGAGAAAGACATTTGAGAATCATTGATTAGGCTATTTGTGTTGAAGTAAGATTTAGTGGAATATGTTTGGTTGGTTTTCAAAAGATACGTCTGTTGTCTTGAATGTCAGCCACATGCACAAGAACCAGCAGAAAGCTGCTTGTCAGTTCTGAGACACAGTCAAGTTATTCAGCTTTGTGGAGGTTCATCTTGGAAAATCAAATTACCCCTGTAGCTGAAATCTAAAACGGGGGAAAGACCTGAGGAGTGATCAACAGAGTTTGTGCAGAAATACTTTGGAGAAACTACTTTGTGAGGGCTCCTACCTGTGAGTCTGATCATGGCACTGCCCAGATTTTGGAGACTCGAGCTGGTTCTTTTCCTGGGACATTGCCAACTTTTCAGCTGCAGCAATTGGACAACCAGAAAGGCTGTTTAAAAGCAAAGTGAAGAAACAACAAGAAAAAAACCCCAACATTAAAATGAAACCTTAAATAATGGAAATGTGTACTGTGGAACCCAATGACTTCAAATTACTCTGGTGCCCTGTACATCTATGGGAGCTGCTGCTATTTTAGCACAGATTAATCTGGTTTTCAGCCCTTAATGCAAAACTGTGCAATCTGTGCATTTGAGGTGATATATCTGGAAACTGAATCACGTAGGAGTTTTCCACAGTTCGGCTTTGATGTAGTGTGGCTGGCAAGTCAATAGTAAATTTTTTGACAAATGACATTTACTTTATCAGCTAAACCATGCATATAAGCCTCCTATTGATTAAAAGGAAAGTGAATTTGGGGAAAAAAACAGGGGTATGTGAATGTAACCAAAACCCACATTTTGTCACTTCAAATTGTGCTTTCTTTTTTTTTCTTCTATTTGTGTTACTAGATTAGAACATATTTTCTTATGCTTTTCATGTATTGCCTATGATACAAATGATGTGCTGCAAAGATTACTAGGGATTTAAAACAGGAAACACAATGAAAAAATATTTATTGATTCCTTACATAGCCTTGTAAAAGACTTTGTAGCACAGTATGATAATCTTTGATTTTGGTGCCCTCATAAAATAACCAATCAGCCAATCAATCACAAGCAAAAAAGAAAATCCCACAAAAATTCAATTCTATAACTAAAGTTGGTCTTGAAAATTTTCTGTCTCAAGTTAGATTGTAAGATTGACATTATATTTTTCCTGAAGCACCATAATGGAATAAGTTGGCTTGCTGGCTTCCAGCAGAAAGCAGTAGTGACAAGAGATGTGCCGACAGCAGCGGCTGCTGGAGACAGAGCACGTCGGCTCTCTGCCCCACCTGCAGCCCAGCTGTGATTCCCCAGCTGCCTGTCTGGAAGGCTTTTCTCAATTTTACTTTCTCCCTGTAGGCAGCGAGTTAAGCAGACAGTAGTGTTGCGAATGGGAAGATGACATTCCTAGGGTAATAAATGGAGGTTTTTTCACAGGGATTCTACAGTATTCCACTTAAAATTTCCTGTTTTGCTAAAAGGGAATGTGCCTTGATGGGAAATTCCTGCCAAAAAACTACCATTTATGAGGTGAAAGACAAACAGTCTTTGATTTCTGCTGGGTTTTCCAGTCGTAACAATAACGTGTTCGTTCTTTCTTACCCATTTTACATGATGGTATTTCAGTGTGTAGACTGTAATGAAACTGTAGTTTGAAATCTCGCCTGTGAAAAAGACTAGTGGAATTTGCCATCCTCAGTGCTGCAGCCATTTTTCATATAATGAAATAAAACACAGGTATTTGGTTCTAAATAACGCAGGTTACCCTTGCAGTTCATAGGCATTCTGCAGTGTAGCACATAACATTTAATTCCAAGATGTGCCCATCAATTTACTCCTGAGCACGTTAGATTTTGGGCGGACAGGAACTTTTCTGATCTACCTTCTGTGTGTGTTGCGATTGCTGTTCACATGTCCTCTTCCAGTGCATCCTGGGGTGGGGCACTTTAGAACGTTTTCATGCATGGCAAGAACTAAACAGGAATAAGAAAAAAAACCCAAGATGATAACAACATACATCAATTAAAAAAAAAATATATAAAAATATGAGCATTTCTTCTTCGAACTCAGATACTCAATTCTGTCACATTTTGACCATGAGAAAGAAAGGAGAAGCAAAGGACCTACAATACAGAAAGGCCAGTTTGTCTCTATGTGGTTGTAAGCGTGGCTTCCCACACGGACATCATTGCTTGCTGATTCATACACCACTAACACAGTCGACTAGAAAAGGAGTGTGATAGAGGACCCCTGGGCCACTTACTTGTGCTACGTATAACTGCAGTCCCTCTCTGTCTCAGGAAAGGCAATGCCTCAGGTACAGGAAGGGTTTTCATGCCTTGCACCTGAGTAAGATGATCTGATCTGAGTATGTCCTGTCTGAACCCTGATACTTTCTGATCATCTGAAATGTGCTGAAACTACTTTAGACCAATTGGTCATGCTCCCAAGCAGTGGCTTACACTCTCAGCAGTGATTACGACCTCTTGCATGCATATTTCTTATGCCCTCTGATGTGGATCATATTTCCTAAGACTGATAAGCATGACTGTGTTAAACAGAATACGTCTTTGTACACGTGGCCTCATGACTTCAGTACTGCATTACCCCTTTGGGTGGACAGTGCTTCAAAAAAGCCGACAGTTCAGTCAACTGATTTATTCTGTCAGGAACCTTTTTTTTTTTTTTTTTGCCAGCAGGGTAGCACATATCTGATTGGAAGTGTGATGATTAAGAAGGACTTGTTAATTTTAACTTTTTAGAAAGTTAATGTTGGTAAGGCCTTCCAAATGCAGTGGCCCGCTTAACTCAGCAGATGTTTCCGCAAATATGCTTTAGCACCAGATTTAAAAAAAGGAATAGTTACATTTAGGAATAGGATGTTGGTAAAGTACAAGTAGCTTTTTAGTTTGTTGTTATGCATGCCACCACAAAACCCAATCTGACAAACTGGGTTGTTTAGGCAAATAGTTAAACACTAGATTTTGGCTTATTTTGCAGCATTTCATTGCATCACATTGCAGGATCACACACACACATAAACCACTGTAATCACATCAGTACAGTTAGAAATAAGCAGGGAAATTCAGGCTAGATTGTGCATAAAAGGGTTAGCATGATACAGCCACAGGAGAGGGATGTGCTGTGGACCAGCGCTGGGATGTACTGATTGAAGTAACCTTTTTGAGCTCATTGGTAGGGGGGACACTGGAAACATCTCTGAATAAGCATGTCCAGGTCTCTCAGTTATTGGCAATGAAAACCAGCAGACTCAGTACGTGATACTGTAAATCACGTCGCAGCTCTGAACCAAGCAGGTGGTTTCTGTGCTGCAAGCCTTAGCAAAGGCATGGGCAAGCAGATCTTGAAGATACAGAAGACTAGAGCGTGAAGGTCTGCTGGGCAGCATGGGGATAGTTTGGCTCTGATCTTACTCTTCCCAGGCCACCTGAGGAGCCTACTGCTGTTTGTAATGCTACTGCTAAGGAGTACTTGAGCTTCACGAGTGTGGGAAGCAGGACTGTGACTAAGAGCTGGAGGGCAAAGAAGGTGCGATGGTTCATCTCTCAGCCTCATTCTGTAATCTCACCCAGAAAAACTGGGTTTCTTTGCAGCATGAGCATACACTAGCCACAATATGAGGCCAGATCCAGTTGTTATTCTGGATAGCAGGGTGATGATACTCACTTTCTAGTGGCACTCTAACTTTATGTGGACAGCCTGAGAGACTGCGGTGGTGAGGGTACAGCCCAGTCACATGCCCTGTGCCATCACATCCTGGGATGGGACATTTGGTTTCTCTCTTTTCAGGCCTGGGTGAATCTGCAGAGAAATCAGATAAGGATTTTGTTTGATTTAAGCTCCCATCTGCATTCAGCTGAGCGATCCTAGCAGCGTGATGCTCTCTATTTTGTACTTCAGATGTAATTCCTGCGCAAAGTTTTAACAGAGATGCATGCGATATAAGCAACTCTAGGTTTTCACACCTGTGTCCTTCAAACAATGGCTCCCTCCTCCCAATATGCCATTTATGTGCTAAACTACGTAGCATTAGGATTGCAGTGTCATTTATTCCATTCAGAGCCTCAGACAGGACAGAAGCCACAATCCAATAAGCCAGAAAACTGGCAGCATCAGCCAACAGCAAGATCTATAAAGGAATAAATAAAAAAGCAGAAACAATCTTTTACTCTGTTAATGTCAGACTCCAGGAAGCTGGGAGGACCGAATAAAAGCTGAGGTGTGAAACAAACAAAGAAACAAACAAAAAGCATTTCAACCAGAAGCCATTCCTTAAATATCGCAGATCTCTAGGCTGTAGGTTCTTTGTTAGGAAGCTGAATACATGCCACTTTACATTTGAGAGGCAAGGCAAGCAGCTCCCTCTGGTACACATGGCAATGTCGCTTTGTGGAGCAGCCCAGAATGACAGTGAAAACATGGAGCAGCCGATACCCTTTCAAAGGTGAGGTCTCAGCCCAGCCCCACAGCTACCACTCTGTAATGGCCGCAGTGCATTCCCAATTTTTGTTTCAAGCACCCAGAATTGTGCAAGAAGCACCGGTCAGAAAGCCTTTATTTGATTTCGAATGCAGGATCAAAAGTCTGGGCGAGAAAGGAATGAATTCTGGTCCAGAAATTCTCTTGTGAGAAATCTGGAGGAAGTGGCTGCATAAATTGCTGAGGATGGTTTTAGCTCCATCTGTGATTGGCTGCCAACAGCATTCGGCACTGGGGGAGAAAACAGCTGCAGCCAGCACAGGGAGCAGCCTCCTGCAAGCTCATTTTGTTGGACTGTGAGGTAGGATGTGCTTAGGGACAGGATTGCCAGAGACAGCTGAGGGTTAAACTTCCTGGCAAGATTTTACTTAAGAAAAAAACAAAAAATAGGGAGGAAAGAAAATAGATTGAGCATCAACAGGAGACCACAACCTTTTTAGAATACTGCAAATGGAAAGTGCGGCAATAGTAGACAGAAAATAGAGAGACCCTAAAATATAATTTAATTTTTCCCCCACTAATTGGAAAGATTTATCATTAAAAAGATGGAGAAATATAAATTTAAGCCATGTTTTTCTGACATAGCATCCAAGAGATACAATTAGGAGCTGATGGATTTGATGGTGGATTTTTCAGAAATAAAACCCAGTTAATTATGTAAGGTGAAAAAATTACCTGCCTGATACTACATTGACTAAAATCACACAGTGTTTATACAACCTAAACAAAGCCTAGTAGGTTGCTCCATAAATGTTACCTCTGAACTCACCTGCAAACTACAACTAATATGAGGCAAACCAAGACGGGCCAAATTCTGCCATGCTTACCATCACTGCTCCTTCCTATGCGTGCTGTGAGAAAGTTACATTGACTCCAATGTGAACCTGGTGAACACAGCTGGTCTTGGGATAAGAAAAGGTATCTGTAAAATTCCTGCATATACCATAGTCATCTTAGCAAATAAAGATTCATGTAATTTAACAAGGAGGCAGCCTAATACCTTGCATGCACATCTTAAGACATGCTAATGAAAAGACTGCTTGAGACAGAAAAATGAGATGCATGCATATTCTTCTCAAATACTACAGGAAATACTTTGTAGTTGCAAATCCTAAAAACACTTGTCAATTATCTTAGACGCTAAATGCTTTAGATAACTTAAACTACTATAATATTTGCAATGTCCACAGGGACTGCTCTAAAGCAATGCTAACAATGCCAAAGTAAATTGTTTATTAAAAGCAGAAATTGCAGCAATGCTGGGCTGACCTCAATATATTTGGAAGCCCAAAAGAAAAAGTCAAAGGACAGATGAATGTATTGTTACTTACTACAGCAGGGACTGTGCTTATAAAATGGCATCTCTTGATGTTCTGTAATTATCCTCAATTGAGGGATTTCATATGAGACAGCCCCGTTTACAAATCAAACCTGAATCTTTTAAATCTCCAGTTCTAGAGGCCTGATTAAGTACCAAAAAATGGAGCAATGTTCCTACAGCTTTGTAGGATGCTACAAACCATCAAAAACAATAAAGATTTTAGAACTTAATGGTAATTCTGCTGATGGTGAATGAGGCAGAAGAGCACGGCTTGTGCTTTCCTGGCTCAGAAATGCTGGCTGTAGCAAAATGTAATGCTGATATGTGAAGCAGACTGAACTCAGAAAACACATGGCTTAGGAATTAGGTGGCATGTTTGGAAGAGGCCAATTTTTCACCCTAACCTTTCCTTAAGCGTTGTTTTAATGCCTTCTCTTTTGGCTGCTGAAATTTAGGAGGTATGTATTAGCGCCCTATGAAGGAGGAGGTGGAGGAGGAGGCAAAGGAGGAGAAGGAGTGTCAGTGCCAGCTACACAGCCCTTTTAGTAGCCATTACTGATCATTTCATATAATGGTTTGGCAGGAAGCCAAGTACCTAGCGTTTAACCTGGTTAGATGTAAGGCACTAGTGTGAAGGCACGTAATTAACAAAATTACCAGCTAAATTCTAGATTCTTTACTGTTGCTGTAAAACCCAGCTCAGAATCCTCTATCAGTCACAGGACAAATGCTTAAGCCAGTAAGAACAGCCAAAAATACTTCCTTACGTTTGTTGCTAAATATCTGGCTCCCACCAATGTCAATAACTTTGGTTTGTCTCCTTTCTCCTGCTAGATGCTCCAGAAGAAACCTATCCAGTTCCTTGTAGGTGCTGTGAAACACATGCCCTTGCTCTGCCTGCAGAGTGATTGCTTGTTCTAGCAAGCTCAGGTTCCCTTTTGTTTTGTCCAGCTCAACCGACACTTCTGTGGTTTCGGACAGGCGCTCGTTGTCGTCTTCTTCACTTTCGGGAAAGGGATTCTGAATCCTTTTCTCAAAAGGATCTGCGTGGGACTCCTGGGGTGCTCTTAGCTCTGTTTCTGAGTCACAAAGTGTTTCACAAGGGCCAAAATCTACCTCTTCCTTCTTAATTTCTGGGGCTTCCAGGATGCTAGGTTGATTACGCTCTACAATATACTTCTGAGTTATATGGGGCTTTACACTAGTTTCTTCTGAGAAATTTGAGGAGCTGTCCCACTCGTCCATAATTTCAGAATTACTTTCATTTTCCTCAGACGAATAGTATTTTGGGTCAGAAATAACAGCCTTTTCCTTTCCTTCAGCTGAGTTAATCATGTAACATTCATCAGTGTCATCACTTTCTGTTTTTAAGGATTGAATGCCGCTGTCATTTAGATTTTCTGCCACTGTTTGACTGGGTGCATCTTTTGATAGTTTTCCAATGTTCATCAAAGATTTGGCCACAGTATCTTGATAGCTGGAGTAATTATCTTTTCTTTGACTGGAATTTTCTTGCCCACCTGAATGAGGGGTTTTCTCAGATGATTTTGGAGTACTTTCCTCTACATGAAGAAAAAAGCAAGAGAAATATATGTAAGAATAACTGATTTTTGTATCTGGTAGAAGAGATATGCAGACATTTACTTACCAATCTCCATTTCTTAACTCAAAGGTACTTCTATAATGATTAATTCACCAAGGCTGTGTTTGAAATGACAGTTTGTAGCATCAGGAAAAGCCCTTCTAAGATTATGTCTACTTTATTTTATAGATCCAAAGCTATATGAGAAATAAATATGTTGCCATTTTTCTCTGACAGTGCAGCTACATATTACCTTAGAACACACACATTTTCTTATACATTCATATAAATAGATTAATAGATAGATAGATACTTTATATATACACGCAATCTGTATAATATACACATATATATATACACAAGGACACGGACACACATTTTAAAATTCCTCTGACCTACTTTCACTTTTATTTCATCTAAGATTCCCAAATATTTTCTCAAAATAAACCTTAATTACTTTTCCAGTCACCCCAGATCCCATGAAAGACCATGATGGAAAAAAACTCAATACTTCACAAAGGGCAAGCTCCTGGTCACCATTGCAATTGCCACATTAAGTGATAGATCAGGTCATGCACAGGCAAACAGAAATGGTTGTTATGTACAGACTCATAAAGGACTTGTTAAAGACACCACTGAAGTGCGTCCTGTCTTTATAAACATCTTTCTTCAGAAGAAAAGCAGCAGCCAGCAGGTAATAGAGGCTGCATGTAGGAGAGGTTGTCAGTGTGGAAGACAATACGCCTTTTGTATCTCATTTAATATTTTATAAACATTTCCTCTGACAAGGACACTCAAAAATACATCTCCATCATCTTCCTTTCTGGTAATTATCTCTCTAAAATCAACACTGGTTTGCCAGGATCAAGTAAATATTGCCATAGTAACTAAAAGCATTTTTGGATGAAGGGAAGAATTTAGTCACAACACTAGCCCCTTCAATAATGCTGATTATAGGGTACATTCTTTTGTTGGGATCTATTCAACATAAACTGAAAAATTTAACATTTTACTTCCTAGAAAGGAGGATGAATAAACAAGCACAGACCATTTCATAAGATGTGTCTGTCCTCTCCTGAATCAGAAGAACTCCAGGTTTAAATAATAAATTAAGCATAGTCTAAAATGCAAATGAAGTTTCTCTCAATAACACAGCGAGCTATTAAGAGAAAGTGTAAAGGGTTATGATAATTTTAAAGTATTATGAACTACAGAAAACAAATAAAAAGCATTTTCAGTGAATATGTCCAATTCATTGAACTATTCTCTCAATCCACTTAACTACCCACATGTGTACAATAATGATTTATAGACATTATACCTAATTATGCATATTTGGGCTGTGTTAGAGTGCCTAACAAAAGCTCTAGAAAGCAACAATTACCTCTGTTGCTTAGCTACATAGTTTAAAATATTCCTATTAAGTGCAGATTATTGTGGAGGGGGAAAGGGGGACAAAAATGCACATGTGCACCACAATGCATTTCACTTTACTGCTGCCAAACTGTTAGCATTTTGGGTCATTTCCAGTTTACATAATTGTTTGGTTCAACTGTTTGTTATATGTTAAAAGAAAATATTGATTAATTCTTATTCTTCTTCAGAAAATTGGACCCATGCAGGGAGAGGTGGCCTTTTGCACTGTGTGCATAAAGTTGTGTATAAAAAAAAAGTCTGTAAACCTTAGTGTAACTTTTTAGCAGCTGGTCTATTGCCACACACATTGCAGCATTCTGAATAAAGAAGTCTGCTGTCTTTTCACGTCTCCGCAAGTAAGAATGATGATTTGGCTCTACAACAAACTTGTCAAAAGGGTTTGTATTATTTGCTCTTCTGCCATTTGGAAAATAACAGAATCCCGTCAGTGGGTCGTTTCAAAAAGTAAGACATTCTAGTTTTAAAAGAAATCTCCCACCCTTCAAAACAAAATGAAACAAACAAAACTTGATAATAGTAACAGGTCTTTTCAGTTATTTCTCTGTGTGAAAGGTGAAAAATAATATAAATGCATCATGACAGATTTTTGCTCCTTAATTAATCAGCAAATATTAAATGCAATGTTTTAAAATTTGTTGTTGAACCAGTCTTAATGGTTCAGCTGTCCCAGCTTTGCTTTTCACTTCTACAAGCTCCAAATTTACTTTAAAAAGAATCAAAACTCAGCTTAGTTTACAGTTGCATCAATCCATGAACTGAAGCATTAACTGATCAACTGACAAGAATCGTGAGTTTGTAATAAAATAAGCCCTAAGAAATTACAGATGAACCTACATGCCCAGACCAGTTGTATGCTTCAGCTGAAATTTGTTTTGCATCTGGCAAAATTTATGCAAAAGGTATGGGTTGTACTGCCGCTGACACAAGTAGGTTGCAAGAAATCGAATACATCTTTTTGAAATAAGGTGGGTTTTTTTTGTTCTGACTGAAGGGTTAGGTCACATAGGGTTCCCCTACATTTAGATCAGTGGACCTGGCTCAACACTTTACCTTTTAAACAGAAAGAACCAGTTAAATAACTTAGGGTCATCTGTATATGGCACAAGTTCTACACTTACACCCATCATAGTGCTTTCCCTTCAGCGAGCTCTTCTAGCTGTGCGGAGGACAGACACAAGAGAAAGAAAAACACATTACGGAGGGCAGCTCTGGATGGCCAGGAACCAGGCTGAATCAATACATGAAAAATTAGCTAAAATCTAATTATATCAAAAAAAACTCAAAACAAAAAAACATACTAGGACTCTCAGTCAAATAGCTTCCCTTCAGATGGCTGGTGTTACAAAACTGAAATACTCCTTGCAGTCTGGACAGGCACTGAGAGCCATGGAGTTTTTTTCTTAATGTATTTATCTTAGTAATGTCACCAAAAAGACAGAGACACCGGGTATCACCTTGTTAATTAATGCTCTGTTTGAAGAGTGATCTCCCTTCTAGGTTTTCACACCGACAGGATGCAGACCCCTGGAAGAGACTCCTCCTAGAAGATTTATGAGTGACAACTGCCTGAATTCTTTGCCATATATAAATGACACAAAGACCTCCAATGATTTTGGTAGAATCAGGCTTTGACTTTTTAATCTGACAGACAGCCGCCGCCTTCTATTTGTTTTATAGTATTCTGATGTATAAAATTTTGGGGGTTTGTTTTGTTTTAAGGAATTTCTATTTGGAGTGGATAACGATATAAATTCCTAATCTCAGTTCATCATAGAATCATAGAACAGCCCAGGCTGGAAGGGACCTTGAAAGATCATCTGGTCCAACATTCTCTGGGAAAGAGAGCCTAGATGAGATTATCTAGCATGCTGTCCTTCCAAAATATTTGAGGAGCTGGTACAATAAACTGAGTGGAAAACAGATTACCTTCAAACTCCTGTAACAAACAGCAATTAAGTGGAATATAAGTTCATTCTCTTTTTGTAGTATCTCTGATTACTATATTCCCAAGGCCAGATCACGTTGCTTTTATCTTGACCTTTGCTATTTAATGATGACTCTTCCATTTAAAACAAATGCAGAGTGTATTCCACTGACTTATTCTCACTTACCTGATTAACAACTTGTGCAGGACATCTTCAACAAATATGTGACCACCAATTTAATTAGATACTTTTTGTTCCTCTCGAATATTTATAAACATTATTGCAAGGAAAGAGCAATAAAGTCATACTGTAACTATATCTTTCTGCCCCCCATCCTCTTCC
Organism: Opisthocomus hoazin; assembly: GCF_030867145.1. NCBI lineage: Eukaryota > Metazoa > Chordata > Aves > Opisthocomiformes > Opisthocomidae > Opisthocomus > Opisthocomus hoazin. The sequence continues at coordinate 47,204,757 of NC_134416.1, read as the reverse complement.
GTATTTTGCAACATACACATTGTAGAAATTTCTATAAATTGTTGGACGTTTGACTCAGCAGAATTGGAATAACAAGTATAAAAGTGCTGAGTTTAATAATCGTGTTAAACAGAACACACATAGCAGTCACATGCATGAAATTGCTTTGCTAAATGTTAAAGTCAACAATGTTTTGCTAAGAGTTTTTTTTTCTTCCTAAGAGCTCTATATATTCCAGTGAAAGTCTGCTCTTCATAAATGTGTTTTTCTCAGTGGTGAGCTTAAATTTGTTCTTTTACACAGCTAGTGGAGAAGCAGATGCTGCTCCATATCTGACCTGCTGCAGTAGTTGTCTCCCTGTGTGACCTACAAAGCATTTACTAGGCCCCAGGAGGAGTCATTGTACAAAGTAATTGGAAGTATTGTGATTAAGCCTAGACAGAAATGCACCATTCCAGCTCTGTTAGAAGTCAAACACATTCTGCATCCTTTCTGAGAACACTGCCTCATATCTCCCTTCCTGTGGAATTCAGGTTCAAGCGCAGCCACACTGGATGACTACCTGGCGTTGAGCTGCTTTCAAGGACACTGATCTCGTCCTGTAAATCCGTCCTGTCGTCATTTTCTTCTTTGCATTCCAAGCTGGGGCTGTAGTGGCGGGGTTTCATTAACAGGGACTTCCTTTTGTTGACAGGAATGCCTGACACCTGTTCTTCCACTTTTCTCTTCTTAGCCATGGAGCATTTGTAGGCACTGCAATAGCCAATTATAGAGAAAAAAAGTGGGGGAAGTGAGGTGTAAATTGTTTGAAAAATAGCACCACTCTCTAGTTATTCTAAGTATAAAAGTGAGGACTGACAAAATATTAATTCACTTGCAGTTTCAGCAAATTGTATTTCATGGATATTTAATTTCAGCTTATGAACTTGAAGTTCAGGGCACAGGCAATTCTTATTTCTTTTCACTGCTGCCAAAATCTGACAGGGGGAAGGGGAACAAGGAGAAAGCCAAAACCAAAAAATCGATAATCAACATCCTTAATCCTAAACAAGCGTATGCTAATATAAGACCTGCTCTGCAGTAAAATATGAACAAAATTGTAGTCTGGGCTGATAATCCAGAGAAACAGCCAAGGGAAAGAATACACCACCAATTGTGCTACAACATCCAGAGCCTTTGATTCCATTACCTTTACATCAGTATGGATATCTGATCACACCCCATGAGTTTAACAGCACAAAACAGGTGTGAAACACAATGTACCTTCAGAAAATTTTGCAATACGGGTCCCTCTTTCAACATCAGTCCCAAGCGTTGATTTCATTTCAAGAGCTCCAGCCATGAATGCCTAGCTTAAGATCTTCTCAGGTATCTACATAGACCCTGGAAAAATGCTCCTCCAGAGAGAAATTCATCCCACCTAAAACCAAATCTCTCTGATAAAGAGGGTGGCCATCCCCTGGGGGAGGCCTTGTCCAGTCTAGATCCCTAACTTTCAGATATGAGAAGAGAGGACAGTATTTTAAAGAGAAAGATTTCTAGCAGATTTGATAAACTTCTTTCAGGTCCTATAAGATCTGCAGATTGATCTGCATATTAATTTGCTTCTACAGATATTTAGCAAAGCCTTTGCTGTCATGCAGCTGATTTGTATAGCATATAGATGTTGCCTCATATGACACCTTACTAAAGAGGCCTGAACCTTCAACTATCTTTTTTTAATAACTCTTCCTGTATGTGATTTGGCATGATTTCATTGTTCTCTCATGCACAGTATTCTAAGAAATTCATGCAGTACGAATAATAGCGCTCATATTATATCTGTCACAGATGAAAAAACTACATATATGAATCTGTGTAATCCACTCAATGGTTTCTCGACCTTATGCACCCCTAGGGTGCATTACAAGTCTACACAATGCCCTTAGGTGCTGGATTTTGAATTCGGCTCACTGACTTAGCTGCAAGATTTGCAAAAAATCCATGTATGCAGAGTACTCCTATTGGTTACACCTATTACAAGCTCAACAGCATAAATTAATCCTTCCAAGGTATCTCATGTGCACTAAATTGGCTCAGGTTCTGATTGTTTTGGATGAAAGCATATGACTAACTTGAGCTTTTTGTGTAAAAAAAATACCCGTTTTTGGCTAAGCACCTTTTTGGCAATCCATCATTACAAACATGGACATGGAAATACGAAGATCTGCATTTTAAGGGCATGTTAAAATTCTACCATATGCATCTTAAACACAGTGGATATTCTTGATCTTCTGAAAGCTAAAATGCTGTGGGCATCAGGAATACTGGATGCTAAGCACCTGCTGTAGTTGAATATATTATGGCTTCTCTGTTATTTTTCTGTTTATACATAAAGGATAAAGTGAATATCATACTAAAGGTCATAATCACAATGGTGTAAGTGTCCCCTTGGAAATGATGCCTGTATAACAGACATCAGGTATGGATGTAGTGGAGACAAATAAATGTAATTTATTTCTAAGAAAACACAGTCAAGACTTTCTTAATTCATATATGTGAATGGCAGTTCATAACATTTGTTTTGTTTCAGGAAAATGAATAAATGACAAATGTTTGAAAACCCTTCACAGGAAATTGTTTTTATCAACCAAAACCTTCACTAGGTTTGCTTTTTAACTTCCTCATTTATTTGTCAATCTTCAAGTTTACCTCCAGTAGCTACTGTAAGAGTATTTAGGACAAGATCAATTTCCAGTGTTTAATTCCCCTTTGACAAAGCTACAGCTGTTTCTTACACAAGCGTAGTTAACAGATTTTTAGATCAGAAGATCGAATTAGATCATCTAGTATGCCCTCCTGTGCAATACAGGTCACAGAATTTCATCTAGCTCTGCAGTTTTAATCCTGTAATTTGTCTGACTGTTGCATATCTTCCAGTCAAGTTAAGGAAAAAAATGGCAAGACAATAAGATGATTGCTGTATTCTCGCTCACCAGGTACAATCTTCTTCTAGCGACATAATGTTATAAGCCCACCACTGTAGGCTGGTGCAATGGCTATTAAATACATCGGTGTTTCACCACAACTGTGAAAGACAGCCAAATATATATGTTAGCAGACCATGGTCAAGACCAGTGTGGGAGTATCCTGCAGATCTACTCTGGGAAATGAGAGCACAAGAATCCCACTTGACTGTAACTGCTACAGTTTACAGCAGCAAATCAAAAGCTCCTGCCTTGATGTCAGGACAGAAGGCCCACAAATCTGCCTGGAAGCACATTGCTCATGTTAGAAACTTTCTCCTCTATGTATGCATTAGCTTGTCCTTATCATGTTTTTTTCTGTACACAAGCGACCACTCACCCAGATATCCTCTATAGTTCCCACCATTTTCTAATAAGTGAATACATGAAATTCAAATTTAAAATTAAATGATTCCTGATGCCTTCCACTCTGACTACAGGAAGACAAGAAAAAGTGATTGTGTTTCTTTGCTAGGAAGTGCAAATTGCTCTACATAGGCAGGGAAGAGATTTTTCAGCTCCGGTAGAATATACTCTTGCTTTTGCTGATGACTTTTTAAACTCCTGGGTTTGCGTTTTAACTGGAATCTATTAGTTTGCAAGAGTCAGTTTAAAGATCTACCATGTACCAGCAATTCCTGTTCTTTCTATTTTGCTGTGTTTAAAAGCAAAAATGAAAATAAAACCAGGAAAAAAAACACAAGTGGTAGCTTTTCCAAGTACCTACACATGATTTGTTAAGTCTTTGACAATGGACACTGGCAATTTAACTACCGTGAAAAGAATATATTTATACCTTTGTAACATTCATGGCACGTCAATTTCACCTGTGTCTTAAAAAGTTTCTGTTTCTCTCTTTTGCCTATGTACATTTACACATATGTACATGTACGTTAGCACAGATCTGTCAAGATGTAGTTTGTCAAATGGTAAACCTATAATTTAGCTCCTCTATTACTCATCTCATAAATTCAACGTCTAATAGTTTTGTTGCTATTTATCAATGGCCTGCTTGTTGTCATGGAACACTGATTCAGCTGTCAAGGTTATTTGGTAATCTGAGGCTCATAAAACAGGAGAAGGTGTTTTTGTTATGAGCCCAAAGCCAATACATAGTTTTTTTCCCAATTTAACAGTACTCAAATGTTATTAATAATAAATCATTTTAGTACTATCTGTAATGAGCAGATTTTTTATTATTATTTTTTTAGTCAATGACTCAGTGACAAAAAACAGTCTTATGTCAGTTATCACAGTGTGAGCAAAGAAGTTAAAATCTGAGACACTGAAGACCTGGTTACATGTTTTGGAAAAAAAACTATGATAAACCTTTCTCATGTATTTCACACTTAAATACTTCTTTTTTATTTTTTTAATTCACTGTGTCCCTCTCTTTCCTTTAGTTCTGCTCAGAATATATCTTGGACGGTGTGGGCAGACACAGATAGTATACAGGCAAAACAGTGCTTTGAGCTCCACCAGAAAGCAATTCCTCAGAAGAAAGAGGGGGATTTAAGCAGTCCTAACCACATACAGCTTTTTCTACTCTGAGAATTGTCATGGTTGTCTTTTTTTGTAATTGGTCCATCGAAGTGATGTGTTTGTCAAGCCTTTAACCCAACCTTTAACCTCTTCGTAGCCAGTAAGAATTTTTTGTTGTTAATCTGTTGGCAAGACTTCCATATCTCTGGGGATTTTTTTTTTCTCGTTCACAGCAGCCTGCAGGTTGGTAAAACATGATAACTGAGCTAAGAACTGCCATAATGGCTAAAGCCAGCAGTATGTTCAGCTTGACAACTGGTGTTTACGAAAGTCTGTAGTGGATGCCATGTAAAATAATAAGAACAGAACACACGGCATCTCACATACATTCCTCAGCCTCAGGAGAGAAAACAAATATATTTGAGTATCAAGGCACTTACATCTATTGTCTATCATCCATGAACGCCAGAGGTTCGTGAGTCCCAAGAAAGAGAGTGTGAGTGTGGGTAGTCTGATCATAGCAATTGAAAACCCAAATGACTGCTATTAATTACAGCAACTTCAGATGGACAACAGTGGTTGGAGAGGAAGGTGGAGAGTGACTGTGACTCAATTGTTTGCTTTGTCTTCAGGTTAGGACAGGTTTATGTTCAATTTCCTTAACAAACTTTGGTTATTTACAAAGAGTGCATGCAAATTTTATAGCTCAGTGGAAGCAGGAGTGATAGTGTTCTCAGCTCAGGTTGCTCTAAAAGTGAGGACAGAAAGAAGATAATGATACACTGTCTCATAGTCAGAAGTTGGAGCCTCCACAAAAGGACTGAAAATCCACATCAGTCAGGTCTGCAAGGACTAGGGTGGTGTTTCCAATGCTATGAAATTATTTACTGAATATGAAAGAATTCACATATTCTAACTATATACAAAGACATATCCTAGATTAGGAAAACTAGAAGAAACCACTTTTAAAAGATATGGATTAGTCGTAGATTTTATACATAGAGAGAGAAGAATATTTTCAAAAGGAAGAAAGTAGTTGCATCACGTCTGACCATGGATACTGGAATATAAAATCTACTAGGTTTATACCCTTGGAAAAAATGATTACTGAACAGTAATTCCATTTACTGCATTCTGTTCTAAAATCCATATAGGAGTTGGATGCAAAACTAAGCAGTGTCTCCAAGGACATAAAGAAAACAGTTTGTGTGTTAAATAAGGACTTCTTGATCAGTTTCTTTTTTTTTTTTTTTTAAGGAAGAGGTTTCATGAGATGATTTCATCTCTGAGAATGGCAGTTCAAGAGAAGGCTCCAATAACTTCACCCCATCTCTGTACTCTCCAGCTCTCATTCTTAGAATAACTTACAAGTTTTACAGTACCTTCTGTCTTGTTTGCTGTATGGACTACATACATTCTCAGGGTTTCTACAACACTGTATTCTGATGCTCCGTCTGGAAATATACTTCCAATTTCCAAACACTTTTCTACTTAGTGGGATATGAAAGTATGCTTACAGATGCTTTGAATGTCCATTAATTGCTCCCTGAACAGTGGAAAATGCTGGAGCATGGGTTAAATGAAATGACCATTCTACCCATCTAAAAAAGTAAAAGTGAGAAAGATTTGCGAATTGCAGGTGTGAGGAAATTTCATATGTCCAGAAGCAACTGCTTGCTTTACAAGTTATAAGTGCCGACACACCGGCTGAAGAACTTCAAGGAGTAAGACTGCGAAACTGAGAAAATTATAATCAAAGTTTGAGGTACAGTTTGTTGACAGATTGTTTAAGATTAAGTTAAACCAGAAAAAATACAATTTTTATTTCTAAATATTTTAAATAAATCTTGTAAGTATTAAAATATTTTCAAACATTTTGCAAATGAAAACTTATGGCTTTATGTGAAAATATTGAAAAAGATCATTTGTTAACAGAACTCTGGTGTGAGCCTTTACAGATGAAATTTTGCAGGCTAGTCCTGGAAAGAATCTCTGAGGTCTCATCACTGACAAGAAGCTAAACATGTATTTGCCCTGATTGTTATTGTGGGGTCAGAGTTATTAATGTTTTCTTGTATTTTGTAAAGTAACCTGAGCCACGATAGCTATTAGACAGTCTACATTTGGACTCCGTGAGAGAGAGTGTTGAATTTCACTGATTCAGCCTAGGTGATGAAAAATACTGTGGAAAATAGCTCCAGCTGGGAATTCCTGGAAAATTATTTGGGAGAGAATTCATCAGGTAAAAGTAATCTTCTTCCATCAACATTTTTAAGAATTAAAATTGGAAGAGTTTAAACCAATAAAATGTGTCAAAAAACATCGCTCGTCCTTGAGAGCCAGTGAATTGCCTGTGATAGAAGCTCAGAACTAGCATGACTTAGTCCAATGATAAAGAAAATCTGACTTTTTCTCATTTTATAACACCACACACAACACAAAAAAATGCATTTCCCCCCTTTCTAACAAACCCGTACACTTGGTTTACAAGTTGTATCTGTGAAAGGGACAAAGGCTTTTCTTGTGCACTGTAGCAATCATTCCAGGGTTAAAGGGCCTTCTACAAATAGGAAAGTTTACTGCCATACACACGCAATGCTCTTTTTCTAAAATGTCAGAGTTGTGACAAGTTCAGTCCAGGGTTGAACCAAGATGAAAGGAATGCACCTGGGGTATAGATGGGAAGAAAGATAAAAGGGAAATTCATATTTATGCACACTAATATAGAGCAAAATAAGCACAGTAGTTTAGGGGTATTAAAGTGTCTGCCTATATACACAAATGAAAGATTTAGCTAAGAAAAAAGGAACTGGACAGATAATAATGTGGAGAAAATGTGGTATCATAACTGAAAACTGGCTGGAACATCATATTAAAAGATGTATTTTATTTAAAAAACAAGTATAAGAAAAGCAAAGGAGCTGTCATAGCCTTGTTGGTGAAAGAGAATTTATTAGCCCCCATAAGAAGAGGCTGGGGAGAAATGGGTAATGGTGTTGAGTCATTATGTACTGAGCTTGGAGATATTTCAGACAGTAAACTAAATGTTATAGGCCACCTGACCAAAAAGAACAACTGGACTGTGAAATGACTGAGCAAATAAAAAGAAGCATGTAAAAAGAGTGAAGCAATGGTAAGTCAGCAATAACATAGGAAAAGGCATGCAAATGTGGTGAAATCCACCCATGCCTCAAGCTCACCGTTATGCTTGAGGCTAAAGGACAGTGATTTCAGGCTGCAATAGGCTCACGAAATGGCTTTTTTTTTAAATAATCTTTTTCTTTTTTTTTTTTTTAACTCTAATTTACTATTTTAGCAGGCTTCTCCTCACAGGAAAGGCAACTCAGAGAAAGACAACAAGGATTTAAATTTTCTTCTCTGGTTTTCTTGTTTTCGATTTACAAGCTTGTAGGATCATAAGAATATTCAGATCATACAAAAATAATGCACAGAAACGCTCTAATTGAAACACTATCTTAAAGAAATGGATGACTTCTTCAAGGTGTTATGCTATAGCTCATAGATCAAGAACTCTGTATTGCTATAGTTGTATATTTGGATCCTTTTCTAACAGGTGAGTTATTTTTAGTAAAAGCCAGTTTGGAAGAAACTTAATTTTTATTACGTGGAGCTCAAGAAGTTCTTAAGCTCAGTATTATGAATGAATGCCAAAGATCTGGGCCAAACCCAGCCTCCCTAGCCTCTTTTTCATTTACTCACTCAATCTGTCCAGGTTCAGTAGGTCAATAAATTCCAGTGGGACCCAAGCCAAGAATTTGGCTTAGAATGGATTAAGTTTCTAGGCAAATCTACAGATCATCCACACAACGTTTGCATCCAGAGAGCCCTACATGTGAGTACTCAGCTTGCTAACTCCAGTAAATGTGTAAATAAAAAGCATACTGGTAACTACAGTCTGGTTAGTGAAGATGTAAAGAATAGAAGGGAATTTTTTCTTTTTTTGTTTTTGAACAGACGAGGGCTCTGTAAGCAATTAATTGTCATGAACTTGTACCTCCCTTTAATGTAGCAGGAGGTCCCATGGCTGCATTCTTTTCCTTTCCTTGCTGTCTCCAGGCTGTCCACAGTCTGTTTCAGCCTGCTTTTCTTGGCTGAATCCACCATTGACATCAGTCAGACAGAGCAATTCATCCAGACATAATATTTAACTCACAATTGATATATATGAGGTAGAAGGCACTCAATGGCATTTCAACTTCTATATGGCTTGTGGTCATCTACAGAGAAAAGATCTGCCATATGAGGAAACAACCATTTGGTGCTATAATGTTCTGATGCTTCCTGTCACCCAGCAGAAGGCATTAAGGCATATGCAATTTTAAATTCCTGTATACGGTTGGGAGGATAGTATTTACTGGGTGCTGATGAACACAGAGGTTGTGATGCGGAAGACAGTGACTCCTGTAGTACATTAAATAACATACAAGTTTTAGTTCATGACAAGGAACATTGTAAAATGCAACAAGTTCTCAGGTAAAAAAATCTGCAAACATCTGCCAGTCTAGCAGCCACAATAAAAGTGATGTGGATTTGACATATATTATAAAACTAATTTAACAGAATGAATTGAAACTAATTAATCACCGCTTTTTTATATATATTAAATAGAATCTTTAAGTGAAAAATTGTAAAACAAGAGTCAAACAAAATAACAAAGAGAAAACAGGCACTGAGACTCCAGGTGTTGGCTAGAAATGAACATAGTAGATGTTAAAAGAGGCCTATAGTATGCTAGAAACTTTTCTAATGAATATGCTATTGAAGAAAGCTTTAGAAGTCAGCTGTCAACTAAAGCAAACTAAAATGGAAATCTGAACATGAAATACAAGTTTTAAATGTTCTAAATAAATCCAAGAGGAAAAAGTAGAGGCCATAGTACATAGATCAAAAGGTTTTAATATCTACAGGAATTAGGCAAATGATAGAGCACAACTAACAGATCCAACCACAGGTGTCTCAAAAGGAGTATGAGATACAGGTGCTCTTTCAACCATCTTAATGGTTATTCAGAGCAGTTCACAAAATAGTTAAGTCAAATAACTGTCAGCCTCAGGGTTACCTGCAAAATGTTGAAGTCATTATTTGTGGTCGTCCAGAACTATATGGTATTATTTCTCTTCACAGAAAGAATGACAATATTTTTAAGAACGGTGGTTCTTTTTGACTTTTATAATCTCATTCAGAGGGTGACATTTTAATGGAAAAAAAAATGTTATGTGATGTTCTCTATACCCCAGTTCCAAAAATTTTATGCAAGCCTTAGCCTACTCACATGAATTGTTTGAAAATAGAAAATTTGAGGTGGGAAATGTTTGAATTTTGAAAGTCTTTCTGTGTTTATTTTTTGCTTGTTTGCTGGTCTAACAGTATTGAAAGAACAACCTGTTTGTGAATGATGAAAGCATGTGGGACTATGAAAAAGCCAAAAAACTTGAGGTCCATCAAGTCATGAGATTTTTAGGAAAGGGAAAGGATAAGAGAGAGGAGAGGGAGAGGCAGAGTGAAGGGAGAGGAGAAATGACAGCACTGTAGATTTCAAAATTTGATGGCTAATTAAAGGGACGCTGGAAGAGGAAGGAGGAAACAAGGGAGGATCTTAGACACAACAGTCGTATAAATTGGATTGCCATTACAGTTTATGTTAATGCTTATTTTATTAGTTATAATGGGTGGCTGACATACAGGATATAATAATAAGGATAGGTGAATTCCAGCACTATTATTTTATTAGTTCTGTGACCAGCATACACTTACCTTTGCCTCACAATAAACTGCACCGTGTACTGATTGTTCAGGGTGTGTTTATGCTTGACTGTTCAATATTTTCTATCAAATATCAATTACAAAATCTTTTTTCCTTAGCATACGACATAGATTTCCACAGATTCTCTGAGGAGAGTACCGACTAGCACTCTAGCCTAAATTCTTTAAGAACTTAACAGTGTTAGAAAAGAATAAGAAATGAACAAGATTTATTGGAAATTTGATAAAGTATGATTGATGACAGCATGACAGCCTTGATTATATCAGAAATCATGGAATAAGAAGTAGAGGTTAATATTTTCAAAGGTACACAACTATTTCAATTTCTACACTGGCTAGGGCAGGGAGGAAATTTATTTTCCAAGCTAGAGAGCAACAAGCAGATACTCTAAATTCATCAGTCTGTCACCAGACCACTAGAACAGGGGCTGTTAATATGTCCTTTTTTTAACTGAAGATCATTTATGAATAGAAACAGCGTGATACAGATCTTTGTCACAGGTGAAATGTCTAGTATAGATGTATGAGAGAAATACTTGAATGACAAGGTGGCACAACTCTGTCCCAGTCATTGTAGGGAACACTGGGGAGGAGAGCTGAAGATGTATGCTGTCACCACCCAATCTGCAATCACAAATAAGGCTTTATGTCAAGCTCAGACATGCCTACCCAAAATTACGACAAATATCCTGACAGTAGATATAACTATTGACCATCTTCATTTAGCTATTATTACTAAGTTTATTTGGACCCAGGGGCACATTTTTTTCAGCAAAGCACATTAAGGACTGCGAGAGTCCCACACTCTCTGCCAGTGGGAGACAGATGAATCACCAGGAAAAGCAAGAGCCACCTCAGTTCTATTCCAAATGCATTTATTCAGGATTACGACAAATGTGCTTTTTCGCAGCAGTTTCCAGAAAATCTTGAGTCTACGACCAACTCCCACAGAAACAGAAGCCAAGCCCAAAGGACAAACCTGACAGTTTTTCCAGATGCAGGCTAGGAACAAATACCTTCATCAGTCTCTGCCTCACTTTTAAGCAGTGCTATGGGAAAGAGTACTGTGAAGGTGATAGCTACACAAATCAATCTTAAACTCAGCTCTTACTGAGGAACACCTTTGAGCCTTTTTGTGTGATTTTGTTTCATGAGCCCACTTCTTCCATCATCTAAGTGCTACTTTCACCTCTTTCTCAGGTCATCTGCCAGACTACTGCTTTCTTTTCATACAAATACTGCCTAAAAACCTGCTTACTTTATGAAAGTTACCAATGAATCATTCCTTTCTAAACGCAGCTAGGAATGCACAGCTCTTTTCTTTCATGCCACAAACTTTTCCTGAGTGACCAAATCATCTTCTATCTACAAAACTGCCTACCTTCATTCCGTTACTGTCTGAATCTTGAGTTCAGATAGAATTGGATACATCTCATCTACCAGTACTTTGAGGAAACCAGCAGAGTATTCCTCATTGTAGTGTAAGTAATAACTATGTCAGTTAACAAAGTGCTTTTTAGTATGCTGTCAATACTGTTACTTCAATTGACATACCTCTTAAACATTTTGGATAAAGTTGAGGAATACATTTTAGTAATGTAAACCTTCTGAAATATTTATACTTCAGTACCATTGATTGCAGGGTTGCTTTGCTGGTTTCTCACCCTCCTAATCAAGAGACAGCAGCAAAGGGTGAAGTGTCCAGTTACTCCTTCTATCAAAGAGACATCCAGGCAGCCCTCTTCTATCACTTTTATCTCTGCTAAAACATTCAAGATACTCATATCTCTATACATTCACTCTGAACAGTTCAACTTACCTGAATACCTAAAATGTCTCACAACATCTGGAACAAAAGTTCCAAGTAAAAGGTAACTTTTCTTACTTTTGAAAAAATGGTCCTTTTGAAGAAGTGTTCCAGCACCGCAGAGAGTCAGGGGAAATGTAACTGTTCCCACCAAAGAGCAGGAACGTCTTCCATGACTTGAAACATCAGTGCCTTGTGCAGTCTTCATTAATCAATAGTGACAGAAGCCAGAAAGGCTTGATTTCACCTGTATCTTACCCAGAAGAGGTACCCTTTCTATTCAAATAAGGACTTAGCCAATCTATGCTTTTGTAATCCCATGCTTGGATCAACCCAATTTGCTCTTCCTTGGTCTGACCGAGATGCTACTCCATAACCTACAGATGGTTCATCGTACCGTATCCCATCTATTAAATAGAACACAGTAATGAGAATACATCACACCAATATTCCTCACTTCCCTTTGGTTTTCATTCTAATCCTGAACACAGCTGAAGGTCCTGGTCCTTGCAGTGGTCCATGACTAAATCATCTAAGAGAATATGTCTTCTTTCTGCTTCTTGCAGAAGATGGAGACAAGAGAGCTGTTATGCCCAAAAGGCATCATATTAAAATTTGAATGTATAGGACAGACATCTCCTGGATTCAGCATTCACTTCTGCCACATACTGTGTTTTTCTGTGTTTAGGTTGTGAAAAAAGATTCCTCTCTTTCTGTGGGTAGTTTAGCTACCAGTGAAATCATCACAACACAACATTCCTAAATGAAAAATTAAACCATACTTTTCATAAGTAAATAACTAAGGCTGAAAGAAGAAAAAGTTCTGTTTTGAAGGGCTTATTAATTTTTGCATGTTATGCTGCAACACTGCAGCATACACAGTAGATACAGTAAAAAAAATTTCTTATAAATCTGAACTAATCATACAGAAGTATTAATAATTTTCATGTATAAAGAAAATTAATTATATGATATTGAAATTTAGGATTCTTTAAGGCATATAATTACATGAAATCAGTGCAAGTTTGACACTTAAATAGGAGTTATGTATAGGTGATGAATATCTGGAAGAAAAGTATTGTCCTTTGAAAACTCCGTACAATGTAGGAGAATTTTCAGTTAGTTTACTAAACGGAAAAAAAGTAAAACCCAACTTGACACTTAAGGTGATGTATTTCTGTAAATCTACTTTTTTATGCAGAAAGATGGTCCTGTTTCTCAGGAAAAGATGGATGACAGCAAAACCAATAACCAGATTTCTGGGTGAGATCTTTGCTGTCTTGAACTTAATAGATTTTTTGGAAATTAATTCCATTAAGCAAGAATGCAACCCCTGAAATTTAGAAGTGAGAAATTTTCACGCATTGCATCTAATTGGTAATTGCGACTCTTTTTTTGGCTTTTAATTTATTTCATTCTCTACTTTTGTGAACCACAACTTGCAGAATAAGAAAAGGCTAACAAACGTTCTAGAACCAATCAATGTTATGAAACTAATAATAATACAATATGAGCATGTAAGCTTATGTAGTGCCTTTCATGTAGAAGTATCCCAAGGCACTTTGTAACAGAAACTCAATAAGGAGTGCAAAAGTGCTTTGTCAGATAGGATAAGCCAGGGGAAAATGGGAAATTAATTAAGCATGGATTTAAATTTCTCAGCCAACGCAGCATTTAGAACTTTGGTTAGAAAAGGCAGTGGTTCCAATATCTGTATCCAAGGAACACAACAGACTATTTCAGTCTTTAATTCTTGAGGAATGTTCAATAGTTTTTCCACACTAATAAGGGTATGAGTAATAGGAATGCAGTTAGTAGGCTACATTTCTAAAAGGCAGCCCCTGCCTACCATCCTCTAGTTTTTCATAAACAAATAGATTCATAGAAGTTGATCACCTGACTTGTATGCCAGTAAAACAATTTGACTGTGGAGACACCCAATATGGAATTTGGTACTGTAGAAATACCATGTTAAGGACAGGGTAATGGCTTTGTTGATTGTTTAGTTCACTTTTTTAAACCAATGTGATTTTTTTTATGGGGGTACTCCACACCTCTGACAGAATGAGTAATCTGTTACACAGTAGTTCCTATGGTAGCATGTATTTCACAGGGGGGAGAAAAATTGCTTGGGAAAAGCTATAGTAATAGATAATGCATAAATTAAAGCTTCCCTGATGTTGCAGAAACTTGCACATCCTCTATTTTTCAAACATTTTTCTCTTAGGAACACATGGACCATCCTCATTTTTGGATGACTGCCTCTTCGGATTAATGCATCCTTCTGGTGCATAAATTAGGGATGCACAGAGGAAAAAGGAGAAGCACTAAATCTCAGGAAACTGAAGCCATACCGAAAAAAGAGGTTCGCAGTAGAGCTGAATGAGTGACTCACTATGAATAGTTTATCTAAAAAGTTAGCCTCCACTTGTGTTCATGGAACATCTATAAGAAGGTTATAATTTCCTCAGTTTTATTATAAAAGTATCCTTAAAATATTATATGGCTTCACTGCAAATAGATTCATGTAAATATTTCATGTGATATATTAAGAGAGAGTGGCATTTCGATTGATCACATAAATCATATTATGATGTTTCTGTTCCCTAGATGGATGAAGCCAGAAGAACACACTTCACATGTCTGCTGTGGTTAAGAAAGCAGCTCAGTAGCATGCAACAAAAAGAGAGTGTAGGCACAATCAACTACTTTAAGAAGAACTCTCAAGAGTTTTTGCAAAAAAGTTTTCAGTATTTATATAGTAGCTTAAAGTCCATTGTAATATTCATTAATAACTCTAGGAATTTTCAGCTACCTGTAAATATTTTCCCTGTGGGACATGTAGAGCGAACTTGTCTGAGCGAAAACTTGAATTTGATGGCAAACGTTCATTTCTGAAGAGCTGGTACTGAATAATACATCAGTCTTTCCAGGATTTGCTCTAAGCTCTTGGACCAGTTGTTAAGAGTTCATACACACATTAGTAAAATTAAAGTGTAATCGTAAAATTTTACTAGGTAATTGCTGATCCAAAATATCCTTGCAGAATTTACAGTTTTGAATGGACTGCCATGCTTTATGCAAATTTAAAAAGTACTCTCTGCTGCTTCAATAAAATATGGAACCTCAGCAAGTGCTTAAGGAAGAATGAACCATTAGTGCATTTAGAATACACAGTAGTATACAGAGACTATCAGTTTTATAAAAGCCATCTAATAAAACCTTATGAAGGTTAATACCTCTTAGAATGTTCAGATGTTAAAATACTCTAATACTTATTACAGGAAAAACAAGACTGAAGACTGATCAGAAACCATATTTTATTGTGTGTTCTGACAGAGGCTGAAAATAAAGACAGCATACCAGCATCCTGTCCACTTTGCATTACTTTTGATTATGCTTGCATAATTAATTCTAACCTTTTGCTTTTATTTCTGGTATATTTAAAAACTGAATCTGCATTAAGGACCTTTGTCAGATTATGCTAAATCTCTACATAATGCCTCATTTTCTTGATTATTTTATAGCAATAACATTGGTATGAATTTATCAATATAATCAGAAAATAAAACTTAAAAAATAAACAACTTGAGTTCTTACCTGAGCTCTTGAGCTATAGAGTCCACTTGAACTGTTAATAAAAGCAGGAAAGAATTAATTAGTTAACACTTCCAGGCTTGTGCTTTCTGCAACCTTGCACCTGCCTATCTGTCATGACATAGGAGTGGCTATCAAAACACAGGTGATTATTTCATGCCAGCCACAGGATTGTAGCTACTAGTGGCAAACGTTAACTGAACATATAATTCTCACAGTTATTTTTGGATCAATAAAACCTGGAGTATGATGTTCAGCAGAACAAGAAGAAAAACAACAAGAAAAAAATAAAAATAAAAGAGAAGGCACTTGTTTTTGTTGAAAATAGAATGATAAATCTCTGCTTTTTCTGAATTTTAATTCAGTTCGGGAATGCTGAAGGCTGGTGTTTACAAATACCTGCCCTCACAAGGATATACAGACTATTGACAAAGCCGACAGGTGGCTCTAAGGATTATTCATTTTGTACAAGCAACTTTTGTTGTTTCACTTCCGGGAAAAGTTTTTCCAGGAAAAATTCCTGATCTATTAATTGCTATAGATGTGTGTGCATGTGTATAAAAAGTCCAGAGAAAGAAAATCCATATTTTAAATGAGTTATTAATTTTTTGAGTGAAAAGGGTATGAATGTTAAATCCCCTTTTAAATGTAATTAAAGTCTGTTAAGCCAGCCAGACTTTTAACTCACAGTCCTGATCAACAGAGAAGACATACTCTAATGCTGATGTGTGAATAACTTCCTTAGCTCTACATTAATTTCAGACAACATTACCGAAGAATGCATGAAAGATTTAATATGACAAGGATTATGTTTTTTAGAAAGGCTTGCCTGTATTTATCCCCTTGTCTGCAGGCAGTTTATGGCATGCCCACCCCCCTCCTCTGTCTTTTTCTAGTTGAAGTCTAGCACTTTTCACCTCTTTTATTGTATGAAACCAGAGGACTTAGCCAAACCGCACTTTAATTTTTAATTCTGACCACCACCTGAAGCTGAAGGCTAATGATATTGACAACTCGAAACTACAGAGTTGTGACAGTGAACCAACTAGTCTGGTCTGCACAGTCCTGAGAGTGCACAATTCACATTAAAATCAGAGTGAAGGGTGGGTGCTTTGCACCTCTGAAAATAATCATAAGCAAAAATGCTCACAGGCCAGACAAAACTTTGACATGTATTTTTATGTATCTCTGTTTTTCAGTCATTATCAAGAGTCACAAAAAGTGTTATGAATGAAAATAAAAAGTTATTTTCCTGTAAGGGCTGCATTGTTAGTCAATCAGGTTTTCCAGATGTTGAGATCATTAAGGGCCTGTTTATCTCTCAGTACTGAATTTCCATCTGTTCCTTACAAAACGAGAGGAATAGCTGGGAAATACAACTATGTCATAACTTTGCAAAATGAAACATGAGCACCAGTGCTTAAAAAAAGCTTTCTCCTCTGCTGCATACACCTGCACCTTTTGATTACAGTGAATTTACTTCTGGACCGTTTACACAGCTAATTTACAGATAATTAATGGCAATAGACAGAAAAACATTCAGCTGGCCAAGACAAAGTTTTGTACGTTATTTTGAAAGCATCCATTCTGTATTGTCTAGCTCTACTCCCTATGGAAAATCTTTCTTTGCATAATAAAAAGCATAACCTTTATTTTCTTTGAGAAATAGCTCAAATAAAATAGCATACAGTAGCTTTTTTTCTGCTTTTCTTTATATCGTATCTAAAAACATCGTGCCTCTTAATGCCAGCAGTCTGTGTCCTGCCTTGATTAAAAAAGCAGCCCTAAGGAAGCTACACACTCTCTTACTGCACATTAGGGACTGTGCACAGGAACTATCGTATTTCATGGTGTGTAGGGCACAGGGTCATGGAACGTGCGTGTTAACTCACCCTTGGTTCCTTTTGAGCGTGTGCGCAGCTTTTCATTTTCCCCTTCTGCATCCATCTGTAATATTAACATAAAGTCTTTAATTCATTCCTTTTGCCACTGAGAAAAAAAAGTCTCCAATGCTTTCTTTTCACATTTCCAAAAGCTACACAGTAATAGAAAAAAGAATAATCATGCCTTATTAATCTTGTCAAAGAGATAAAAAGCCATCTGTGAATATCTAGTAAATACCTAGGAGATACCTTTAATGATACAGATTTGTTTAATAAAGTGATGGTTATGAGTGACTCTGTAAGGTTTAATGACAAGGTCTACAGGTGTTAGCTAAAGGCATAAGGTTAGAAAGAGCAATGCTATATGAGTGCTGCTTTCAGCATCCACCTCCTGGAAGAAAAGGTCCCAGATATCCACAGGGCCTACAGGCACTCTGCATTATTGTTATAACCAAAGCATATCTTAATGGCTACATTGGAACCTGCATTTCTGACAACTTCATTCTTAAAACATAAAACCCTCTTGCTTGAATGTGCATAATTGCACATGTACAGCTTTGAAATTCTTCACCACTTAATCAACTGCTTCTTACAAAAGTTTTGGTCAGTTACAGATTTGTATGAGTTTTTGGGAGAATGTAGTGTTGAGGTTTGTATTTCACTTTAAAAAAAAAAACACCACAAACCAAAAACCAGCCAAAAACCCAACCTCCCAAAAATTCAGATGTTGCCATAAGATTTCTAACTGAAATAAGAGAGACCTTTCAAGATTACAGTTTTGGCTACATCTAAACCGGCACTGGAAATATGCACCTTCTGGTCTTGGATCCATCCCAGACCCATAATTGTAGGGGAAGGTTTTCAATCCATGGATTTTATTACAAAACCCTGAAATTTAAAGGGATTAAGACTTCATGTTCTGGTGTGGAAAGCTGCAGTGACATGCAGCAGATTGCACAACAGTGTAATTTTGACCACATCCAGGGAGGCAAACGCCTCTTCTTTCTAAAAGTATCACTTAGTTTTTATGTAAGGAAGACTTTCCCATAAGGAATATTTGCTAGGCAAAATATCAGGACCTCTGGAATTCTTCTTCATTCTAGTATCTTACTATCTTCTTCAGGTAGTATCTTACTATCTATCTTTGCTTTGAATCTCAGTTTCCCTGTTTGTAAAAAGGTGGTGATCAAACATACTGTAGACGAAGCAACTCCCATGTGCTTCTGCAGATCACTATGCAGGAAGAAATGCGGACACCAGGATCTGATTTATACAACTGTATTGGGCAATAGGTAGATGTATTCTGGGAATACCAGAAGCTGCTTATGCCTGTTGTCTTACCCTGCAAAACATTGCAAGATAAAAAACAATGTCAACAGAAGATTCTGTCTATTATTTCAGTCTTCCTTTCTAAGGATCAGCTACGCTGATTTGCCCCACAGAGGGAAGATACATGAAGCACCTTTTTCCATTTATAGAGTTGGAAGATCTGACGACATTTTATTTTTAGCTTTATATGACTCAGATGACTGAGATGTTTTGAAGGTCTTATCTGAAAGAACATTGCAGAATATGACAAAATTGACCTGAGAAAGAAAAAGAGTAAAGTCAGCCTTTCTAGTGGAGATAAATAATTTCTCTAATTTCCTGGGCTTTTTCTGCTTGGTGTTATATATGGTTACACATTATATACAGCTACTGGAATCAAAATACCTATTTTCAGAAGAGAGTACAAGCATCTGAAAAGGGTATTTGTGTACTTGAAGAAGTCTAATTCTAGAACACAGGTTAGTGATATCGGAAATGGAAGTATAAATTGATCCAAATGCATCTCAAAGCCAGAGAATGATATCTTTTCTCTGTTTAAATTTACATCTGATGTTGATTATTAGCAGGGAAGGAATATAAGTGGCGTGTGTTTACATAGTGGGGCTGATGGCAGCCTTTACTTGTTACTATCCTTAAAACCTGGAGAATGAGTTTTTGCAATGTGACTGCAATGGTAATGGGAAACATGGCTCTGTTCTCTGATGCTGAGTTGTGATTGAAGGCACTGACCTGCCATAGACTTATAATAGGGGAGCAGGTGTGGCAATGATGGACTTTAATTTCCTTTAATAAACCTTTTATGTGCCACACTTTTACTGCCATTCTATGCTCTCCAAGGTCCTGCACATAATAGGTTCATTACTTTTGATTACTATAGTCTATTGAGACAAACAACTCCAGAACACACTATATATTATGTTCAGTTAAACCAATATAGACTATTTATCCACTGTGCATTATTTCACCTGCAACTCTACAGACAAAATTAACAACAGCTCCTGTAAGCTAAAACTATTAAAACCACTGGTACTTCTTTGTCATCATTTCATAATAAATACCACACCAATCACAGTGCTACTCTTTTAATTATGAAACAAAAAGTGTCCACTGCTTCTACCAAACAGCGGTTACTTTGGTCTAAATAGCACATTGCCTTGTGATGAATATTTAAAAAATGCACAGTGAATGAAACCCAACAATAAAATCAATGCAGGTGATTTTTCTATTGATTTTCTTTCCTTGTAATAATTTGAAACTATGAGAGATGTTTAATCAACTCGAACCTAAAATTTATAGGAGTATTTAGCCTGGCGCATACTACATATTAAAATAATCATCATATCTGTGCTGCGTGAAAAGCATCTTAACTTACAAAAAGTCCCATGCAGTAACTTGCAAATTATACAAAATAATGGAATAAAACTGTGAAATCTTTTAAGTGTGTCAGCAAAATGACCTCTCTTGCTCAAAATTTAAATGTCTTATGTTTGGGGTTTGACAGTTCTTTCAGAGACTGCCTGATACCGAAAAAAATGAACAAAGTTTCTCACTTCTGATTTTTGTCTACATAGTGATTGTTTTACATGAAATTACAGACACACATGTTCAGCAAGACGCATTCAAATTTATAAAGCACCCATGGAATATCAAAAGAATAAAACACTAAGTGAGAAATTCCAGCTAAAGTTTTTACAGGTAATTGTTGTCAGGATGTGGATTTGAGAGACATATCTTATTACAACTGTGTACTGTAAAGTCTGGATGGATTCTGGAAGGTGCTTCATGCTCTCAGAGATGGGGATCATCAGTCATCTCTTCCAGTGCATATGTTGTCTTGAGACAAGAAGCCATAAGGGATAAATAGATCGGTCATGTCAGTGCAAAAGCCTTACACAATGTCTCACTACTAATTTTTTTAGCCATCAGGACCACTGGGATAGCATCTCAGTGCATACCAGGAAAATTTTACTGGGGGTTATAGTCCCATATTTTTTAAGAGCAAGCTTCACAAAAACAAAAAGTGAACAGAGAAATTAATGCCACTTTATTTTTGCGTCTTATATCTTCATTCTCTGATTTGATGGGTTTTAAGCTGATCTAAATATTTTCTTTTCAAAACTAATTGAAACTAGCTAATGGACTCAGGAGTACTTAGTGGGAGACACACAGTCAGAAGCACAGCAACAGAGAAGTAGCAGCTATTCAGTCCCAAACCATTAGGCAAGCAGGCTAAGAAATAAATGCTTGCTTTAGAATTGCTTGTGTTATGCCCTATTTCTGCGATTTTGAAATTTACTGAGGATGTTGATTGTGAACTGTTTTTTAAAGGATGTTCCAACAAATCACACTAAGTTTATGAATGCGTTCTGTCTGACTGTGAATTTCAGTCTGATCTTCTCTCCTCCATTCCTTCAACATTAGTTGAGACTTCAGGGCAAGTCAATAACTTGATCCCAGAAAACTGACTGGAGTCACCAACGATACCACAAATTCTGCTTGGCTGAAACTGGAGTGACTTACTATGTAGCTGCTACAGAGTATTCATGTTTCTCCAGATGAATTTACTAGTGGAATAGCAGCAATCTTACTTTCTGAGCAAACTATTTCAGAGTTCCTGGGTGCAGAAACCAAATGTTACTTCTTTTGTTTGTACCATTCTACTGCAGTCAGCGGACTCGAGAGCAGCACCTGGAAATACTTCCCTGAGTGAGAGAATCAGGATTTGACTCTGAGTTTGGTTTTTTCTGTGCCCCGAGTCTATCCGTGCACATGTACCAATATTATAATGGCATCCAAGAATGTGACTAACTGCTGAAAAGAGGGCATGTGCAATATATGATAATAATAACAATAATAATAATAAAAACTATTTCAGTTTACTTGCACATTTTAAACTCCAATTTTCAAAAACTAAATTGATACTAGTATCTTGGTAAGATAGTTCTACAGCACATTACTGTGAAATAAACTATGACTTGGGGACACCAGTGCTGGTGACATAGATGAAAGTGAAATGCATCTGCTGGAAAGAGCTAATTTAGGAGCAATGCTCCTTTTAATTTCTATTGTAATTTTTGTACAGGCATGACTTTCCTGGAGTGAGTTTCACACTGCTGGAGAGGCAATCTGTTTCCTTTTGCTAGTTAGAGGAAAAAAAATCACCATTTTATCTAGAGGTAAGTAGTATAGAAGTTGACATTTTATTTTGATTTTCCAACTAAAAGTTACATCTCTTTTTTAAAATTAAATTTGGTAAACAGATTCTCTAGGACAAACCTTAATGGGTTTTGAGAGGTCGGAAAAAAGAGTAGCTTTTCTCTGCTTTTTTGTAATTTGTAAAGTACATAAGTTTGTATAGAGGCAACATCTACTTCTGTCAGTACACTAATGAACTTAGAAGAAAAAAAGAACTTGAAGATTTTTAAGCCACACAAATCCATCCTCAAGTCTCAAACACAAGCCACTAACTTCGAAGTTGAATTCAGATACTTCTAAGCACTACAAACATGTCTGTGCTGTATTGTACCCCAAGGTGACACAGTGTGTGCCTCTCCCTACAATAAATAGTACCCTCAGAGCAAGATTTTTGGTGCTTTTTGGTACTCATATTTTAATGTATCTTTTCAATAACTCATTTAAGAATCTAACACATAAAAAGGGAATATTGTCAGAAAGAAAAAAGATTTTTTTTGGTAAATCTGAAAGCAAGAATATTTCCTACAGTGTGTCCAGAAGTACGGAGCACTGTTTGGCTGTCTGTTCATATATGTGTGCTGACTATATCTTCCTGTCACTCTACAATAGCTTTTATTAATATGAAGTATTAATGGCAGACTGACACACTGAGAAGTACGGGGTGAGAAGGAAATGCAAAGTACACAGAGAGCAACTTCTAGATAAAGCTTATATATCCTGATTACTGGCAGTAAAAAAATCCAAAATATGACAAAATTTTTAGGAACTTTGCTTGTACTGTGGTTAGAGTTTCTTCTTCTTCTTCTTCTTCTTCTTCTTTTTTTTTTAATAACATGTTGATAGCCAGAAAGGAATAAGAATACTTATAAATTAGTTTTTGTTAAAGACTATTACTGAAAATATACCTTGTTTTGAGAATTTGATTGTTCCTAACCAAGGAGTCATCTCATCTTTATTTTTGAAACTTTTGCTGTAGTTTACACCATGCTATTCCTGATTTCTTTAGGAGGTAGTTGAATAACATGGAGACAATTGGTTCAGATGTCTCCATTTCTCAGGAATTAAAACAAGTACATCTACTGAATGCAAACTTTAAAGCATGTTTATAACACATATAAATCATCAATTTTTTGGCATATTATAGTGTTGTTGAATGGTATACATGTTTTTGAGAAGTAGTAGTTTTTTTATATTGAAGATGTTACTTGAAAATATGCAGTGACAAAATAAACCTTAAATCAGAGGCAAGCTGGAATAGCTTTGTAATGAGGACGATTTATTTTGATTCTTACTTCTGATTTCTGAGTTGTCACTGCTGTTGTATACTTCATCCACGCAACTTTGCACAACTGGCAGCGCTGAATATAAACCAAAGCCATATGTTTATGTCCTTTTGCCAAACGACTACAGTAAATAGTTCTATTATTCCCTTAGGTAACCAACATGTGCCAAGTATTTCTATTAGTCTGCCTTACCAAGGCTTTAGAGGGCAGAGTCACAGCTTTATGAAATTAAGGGGCAGCTTTTTAAATTTAGAGAAAAATTATATCGTTTACCATGCTGAAATGCAGTTCAATGCAAGTTGATGTGTGATCCTACTTTCTGGAGGCTTTTTTTTCTGGATTTTTATTTTTGATGCACTTCAATATCTTGTCACTATATCCTGGGTGACTACATACTAAATAAAACTTTTTTAAAGAAAGAAAGTGTCAATATTCAAAAGAGAAAGCTATGACATCTTTTACAAATACACCAAAGTTTTTATCCCACCCAACTGTTAAATAGTTAAAAACCTTAATAAGCATTACCCAAAAAAATCACAAATAAGTTATCCCTCACGGATTAAATTTATGCAATGCAATATGAAATACATTCTCACTCCTGGAGTCATATGGATTCAAAGATAGTTTGTTCCTGTCAGTATGTAACGTTAGCAGAGGGTAGTTCTGAAACTTAAAAACTAGAATTTCTAGGTATTAACAAAGGTATATATCTTTTTTCCATTGTTCAGCAATTTTATTATACCTGACTGTTGAAGACTGCTGTTCTTAAAACAGTAGATGCTACATGAGAAAAATAGTCCAAGTGCATGAGACCCCACACAGCATTCTGGTGCTAATATAGAGATATATTTTGAAACACATTCATTTTGTAAATAAATTATCCCACCTTTGCGTGTTTCCAGATGAAATTATGTGCAGATTCCAAAGGACAAAATTTGTCACTCAGCCTGAGATGCCTTGCCTGATTTAACTGATAATCCTGAAATTCATTCTCTGGAGAAAAGAAAAAAAAAAAAAAAAAAAAAAAAAAAAAAAAAAAAGAAAACTAAAACCGAGCTATACTAAATAAAACATAGACGACACTCCTTAAGTCAAATGAGCAATCCAGGTGCATTGTTTTCTTGTGCAGTTTTTCAAAGATGCGGTATAGAGGCATCAATGATGCTTCTAAAAGGCAGAAAGAAAAGCAAGATTTCTTTTGTTGTGGTACTTTCTTTATATTATTAATGCCCTTTCTGTTAGCTTATGAAATAGACCTGCTCTTAGAAAAGTTTTTCTTCTTGCACAGATTAAAATTCACAGTTTTGAGATGTAGAAATCCTTAGTCAAATGTTGTTACTGCATCAGAACCCCTGTGACTGAGTAGGACAGTTCACTACATGCTATGAAATTAATGAGAAGCATTCTAAAATATTTTAGTTTTATTTTTGTTCTGATTTTGAGCATCAACTTTAAGTTTGGCAGGCTCATAGTGTTCTCACCATAAGCAAACTGAAAGAAATCCTTGACATTGTCCATGCTGAATTTTTATTCTTTCCTGTGAGGAAACTCCTGATAAATCAACAGTACAGCAAGGAAGAAGAGCTGCAGAAGTTTGAATGTACAATACTGAGGGCCTTGTATTCAGAAATTATGAATAAACAAACACTTAAAGTTACGGGCACTTACAACCTGGGGAAATCTGGCTGTGAGTAGTTATTATGGGCAGGCTTTATTGTAGCATCACTCCTGCCACTGGTGACCTAAATATAAAAATTTTACTATCACTTGCAATTTAGAACTCCTTATCAAATAGTATTCAGTGTATTTAGTAAGAAACATCTGTTCATTCAACTTATTCCAATTATGAAAAAGTTTGCAGATAAATTTTTAGAACTTGAAGGTGAAAGTTTAACTATTCATTTAATGATACCTGAAGAAGTTTTGTCAGTGATATTTGTAGTGTTACATTTCTGAAATTGGAAAGGCTCATTCTAAACAAATTCTCTGGGAATCTAGAGTTTATTGAGTCACTAATTTCTGCTTGAGTCCCAACAGATGGAATATTAGTTGCATCCCATCAATAACTTTTAATTAAAGAAATACACTCTTATGACATAGCAAAATAGACAACAGATGAAAAATGGTAAAGAAGGGAGAAAATGCAGAACAAAACAGCCTGATACCGAAAAGAGTTTTTAAGCAGTTTTCTAGCCAATAGAAAAAGACCTTGTTTATCCTCAAATGCCTCTTTTCCTATTATTCTATTTCAACATCCATGAAAAAAAACCCACCAAAGGAGTCTTAAAGATTTCTACCTGCCTCTTCCTCTTTGTTCAAAACACACTAACCCAGAACAAAAGATCTCTGAGTATAACTACAATGGTGAACAAGGTTCTTTCTAAAGCCTGAAACTTATCAGCGTTTTGTCTAAAATCCTATCATGTTACGTATTTATCAGCAATATATTTTTCATTTATTTTCTCAAAGATTGCCAATAAAGAACTAAATCACATAAGGGAGTAGATGTAAACCCTTTGAGTTCCCTAATGTCGAACTCATTAGCATCCGAATAACCACACAGCAGCACATCATCTGCACAATTGCAATTTTTTACTACTTTTAATAGCGTTTCTCAAAGGGCTCATTTTCAACTTTCTTCAGTGGTTAGTTGGTTCTCTGGGGAAAAGGAGCTTCCTGACGCTCACAGCTTCCACTCAACAACCCGGCCGTTTGCTGTCAGAAGCGTCAGCCCTCTGCCCTAACCCCATCTGCTGCCTCTCTCATCCTAAGGGACCGAGAGTTAAGACAGCACAGCTGAGATCCACTTGGAAAAGTGCACAAAGGACAGGAAAATACAGAAAACTTTTCACATTTAACTTCACATAATAAGCTAATACATTGAAAATCCTCCTTTTAAGAAAAGGAGTCTGGGCTGAGTCAGGGCTGGGGGGAAGTTTTAAAATTGTACTGGAAAACTACGTGCAACAGTGCCATTTGCTATTTTACGCCCATCTGCCTTGCATGCGACATCATCAGCTATCTTTGTGAAGCAGAGAGTGCTATAGTAGGACAAAAGCAAGACTTTTATATACAGCACAAAACCTGAATCCCTCTTCTGTGTTTAATTACAACAGAAGTTGCTGGTTAATAAGTTTAAATGTGCTATTTTCTATTTCTTTCACGTAACAGGGTGCTGGCTGCCATACAGATGATTCGTGGGTGAGTACCCACATTTGAAGATATGGTGTTTCATAAAAAGTCTAATACAATGTCATGCATCTGTCATGTTATAAACAGGGTGTGTAGGATTATGCTATGTCATGAGGAGTGACATATCCCTAATGGAATATAAACTATGTGTCACCCCTGTCCGCACTCCAAGAAGCAACTTACTTTTCAGATATAAATGCTGGGATCTGATACCTCAGGTAACAAGCAAGAGTTAGTGCTGATTTCACAGTAACATCAAGATCCTACACAAGAAGTTATTGAGAAACACTTTAGTATATTTTATGAATTATAAAATTAAACATGGGCCAAATTTTGAGGCATTGCAAGGAGTGCAGATACAATTCTGCAATGCGAACTGGAAAAATTGAGATCTCAGCCTCAAGAGCCCATAAAGAACATCTATCTAGGTTATCGTCCACTTTGATTACAAGGTTGTTGATGGAACCTACCTATTTGTCAGCTGAGGTTCTTTGGTGGGATCACTCCCCTAAAGTCCACACGTATCTTCATTTGGCCCAGTCTATTCATAGCTTGCATTAACTTGTTTGTCTGTTTTAGTAAAGAATTCAAATGGGTTTACAGGTAACAAATTATGCCTACACTTCAACTCCCTAGATGTCAGAACAGAATTTTTTAATCCTGAAGGTGAAGTTTGTCTGCCTACAAAGAAAACCTTCACCCTTTTCAACCAGCACCTCAATTTAACTAGAATAATAAACTTTATAAGCCCCAAAAGATGGAATAAATGAGTTGCTTGATTTGTCAATGTAATGGTTCAGTGAAGTCACCTGGAACCTTTGCAATTCATTCTTTGGTTCATAGCCATTTCCAGTGCAACATGATTTTGTACTGACTCTGAAGTGCCATCCTACTGAGATCCATGAGTCATAGCAGGATACTGATGTGAATCACCACTTGGGCCCTGATCCTCAACATCAGATGTGTGTGATGAATCCCTTCAAGCAACCGTTCTTGTTGACCCATTCTCTATGGGTAAAAGTCCACTCATTCAGGTCAGATTACTAGAGAGTTTCGGAGGGTTTAATAATGAGAAAAGACTTATCCTGCTGTCAAAATTTATCTCACCAGAGGTCTGAGGTTGTTTTCTCTGTCAGAATTGCAGTACACAAAGCTGTACGACATCTGTAAAAGACCCCAACAACTTTTTGAGCATAAATGCATATCATTTGAAACAGATTAATTTGATTTTCTCTCATTTACTACATCACTAGCTGATATATTGCAAATACGAAAATGAATGATCACAGCAGTTTGTGATTTGTTAACTCAGAATGGAAGTAATAGCTAAGGAATCAAAATACGATGTGTTCACCATTATGATCCCTGAATATTTTTTTGTGTTACTACACAAACAGTGATTTCTCTTTCTGAATATAAAATAACACAACATATTTAGTATTGGAGAAAAAAATACGTGAAAGCAAAAGGTGCCATTACAAACGAGTGAAGATATATTGAGCTCCTGACTGCAGTCAGTTCTTTATCCTGCACAGGCTGAAGTACGCAACTTTACACATTAAGTTCTGCACAGATTTACAGGTTACCTCAGGCAGACCCTTAAGCACATGTGTAATATTCGGTACATGAGTAAAGAGTGAACTTAATCTGTCCTAATGCTTCACTTCAACACCCTCACTGCAGTGAGGGCAGTCTCAGAAATCTGAAGGACTGTACTCGTAAACGTTATTTTTATATAATTTGAGCGTTAGAAAGGAATTTCCTTGTGGCAGAGTACTCCTCTTCACACTTGTTTTCTGAAGTGCAGAGTACACACGAAACAGAATTATTACTGCTTCATCTACTACATTTTCTTTCCCAGCTATAAGGCTAAACTTTATCTTACTTAGTTCTACACTGAAATGAATAGGGGTCCTGTTACCAATGCAAGACAGCCTGGCGACACAGGCAGTTGTCCTTCCAGTACCTGTAAAAACACATCCCTTGCACTCATCCTCTCTTTTAAACATGGCAGTAATTCCAATGCCGTGTGCAAGATCATATTTCGCCTAGCAGAAGGCTTTAACTTTCACCTGATTTAAGCAACAAACTATCCCTCAAAGCTGCCTCAGGCTTTGCTGTAATTAACATAACTGCATTTAGATGCTATTCGTGACTGATAATTCCAACACCTTGTGAAAAAAAAAAAGGTTGCATGCTGTAAACATTATAAACATATTCAAATAAGCTTAACACAATCTGCCATGCTTATTTCTGCCTAGATCATGGACCAGCGAAATGGTTAATGCAAATGGATTTATAATTTGCTTTGGGGGGCCAGTTTCTTCTCCTTATTTATTAGCCCAGCTGATGGGGCAGATTTGATGAGGCACTTCTGGAATAATTGAGTCATCACACAAAGAAGGCTGCTAGCATTCAGAGTGGTTTTATCAGCAGCAAGCAGGCCTGATTACTGACAATTACACTCTGATCCGGTGATGGAGGAGAAAGAGCCAACGAGTGGGAAATGTCCGTGTTTCTATCCAGGAATAATTTCTACATTCATTTTACATGCTAAGTGTTTCCTATCTCTGCATAATAAACTGTAAACAGGAATAGATGGCACAATGTCCCTTAATATTTCCTGGTAATGAAGACACAAATGTACAGTGAGTGCTGATAAATATAGATGAAACATAAGCTATTCTCTGAGTCTGTATTGTTACCTTTAAAATAAATGCATTTTGGTGGTAAAAGCATAATCATAGCTAATGCAAAAAAATGACAGAAGATTGAAGCTGTCCTTGTAACTACACAGAAACTTTGTAAAAGTCCTGTTAATCACTGCTGCTCTAGAGGCTCATAAGCTGAAGGTGATACACTGGAAAGAACATCATTTTGTTTCTCAATAGTCAACTATGTAGGAACTCCTTTGCTTTGACATAGTAAAGGAGAGCAACAGCGGTGACCTCCATTAACACTTCAGGGATAGAGCACATCTCAATGTTAAACTGAAAAACAATGAAGCTGGTCCTGCAAGACATCTTCGCTATGATAAATTCTCATTTCCCTCTCATCAGCCTTAAGACAGTGTTTATAATGAATAATAGAGCTAGACCATACATTTCATGAGTTGTGTTTAGCAATGTATTATTGCCGTTAGGTGCCATAAGGACATTTGTTTTTAGTAACAAAGATGCTGTAAAATGTCAGTTATTAACAAAATGCTGAAAGCAGAACTTTGGAGAAATCTGTTTCTTCTCTGATCCAGGAAAAAAACCCCATGGAAACAGACATGCTGAAGAGTTGAAATGTGATTTTGTGTTTGTTGATGGGCAATTATAGATATCAGCTGGAAAATGTTAATGCCCTAGTCTAGGGAGAGTTTTTCTTTTTTAGAGTTGATCAGGCATGAAACACTGAATAATAAACTTCTGCATGCTTGTTTATTCCTTTTCCTCTTTTCAAACTAATTCATAGCTTCAAAAGAACTAAAAGTTATTCTCTGTTCTCCCGAGGTAACTATGGTTACTACGTTTCATTAAAGTAGCCACTTAACTTCAAGGCTCCTGTTACAATGATATGCATTATTTTGAGTAAAACCACACCATAACAACCTTATGATTTCAGAGCAATTTTAAAAGAAAGTTCAAAGAGCATGCGTCATTGACTCTGGAACATAGGGTCTGTTTTCTTTTAAAACGTGTTTACTCTTTTTCAGCCTGGATGACTTTTCCTGCACGGAGTCATCTCTATTGAGACGTAGTGGGGGGGGGGGGGGGGGGAGGGGGAAGGATTTCACTACTGACTTCAAAGATGACCATGCTCTGCTCATCACAGGAGTGCTTAGCAGTTGCAGGATTGAGGCCAGTGGGAGACGCCTGAGCACACAGATCAGTATAACTAAGAGCAGTGAAATGGTGTTTTTTAAATTACTCTGTTACAGCGTCCTTCAACTTCAGGAAGATTCCAGTCTCCCTTTGACGTTGTTACATGCCTGGTATTTAGCCGCCACTGTTACAGTTCTTCTACGGTTACATGATTTCCAGCAATCTGGTTAGGAATCAACGGGTTTGAAGGCCAATTTTATGGAGGTGCCGTTATGGTTGCATTGAACCTCTGCAGAAGTGGTGGAGCTGATTAGATTCAGTAAAAGTGGTCACTTCTCAAATACTTACAGGCTTAATCTAGGTTACTATATTCCTTCCCTGTGATTTCTGAGTGTTCCAGCCAAATTTTTTGGAACGGCTTTAATAGCCAGAATTAGGATATCGCAATTCTTTTGCTGGACAAAACCCATGGCTAATTAGCTCATTGAACATTCTCTGACATGGAGTCAAAAGGAACAATGAACCTAAAAATATGAACTATTTTTATAAAAAGAAATATAACTACCGTTCTGATAGCCTATGCATTCATCCTCCCCTTTCAGAATAACAAGCTCTCTTCATTAAGCATGACAGACATGTCCCAAGAAAGGGAAAGTCACACAAAGGGAAGAAGTGTGCCTGCCCTCAACATGCAAATCACATATGTTTATTAACTTCAAGAGTGCCATGTGAAGAACAGTCTTCCACCATCTAAAAGACTTGTAATGACCCTAACTGCTAAAGATAATGGGGCTTGCTTGCGCTACTGCACTGCCCTGAAGATCCTGGGAACATGTTGAGGAGCACAGGAAAAGAAAAAAAAAAAAAAAACAAGAACAAAAATACCACCTTAAAATTCAAACTAATAAAGAACAGGCAAAAATATTGACCAGTATTTGTCAGATACCAATACGTGCATGTAAAATAATCTCTGGGACAGACTGCCTATCTGAAAAGGTTTTGCTCAGCAAATGTTTGGAACAGGTGTGTGGAGCAAGTAAAAGCGTGTTCAGTCTGTTTGAAGGTATATTAAGAGGTCAGTGGCACCAGGGATGGTGATTTAAATTGTCTTTTTGGAGCCTTTTATGATTCTAGGGTGGGGCGAAGGTTATTTCCTAAAATGGCACCTGTCTTCTGTCATAGACTTAAACAGCAGGCATCATGACTGAGCAAATAATTGGTGAAAAAGAGATGCTGGAACTCTCTTCCTACTTCTGCCACTGATCTATTCTGTGACCGTTAGCAAGTCCCTTAACCTTCCAGCTAAATGAGAATAACGATGTAGAGTGCTGTGAAGTGCTTTTGTGCATTTCTAACCATGCTTTAAGGTAGTGAATAATATTTTCATCCTCATGCATTCATCAATTTAATAGCCTGCTTATGCTTTCACTTCCTCTAAAACACAATGTGATACTTTAAAAGCATGTTATTATTTGGTATTTCCAAGAAAAAAAAAGTTTCCTGTTTCTCTTCAAGATTTTTACTAAAAAAAATGAACTAATAAAAAAAGACAGTTCTGAGAATAGTGGGTACTAAGTAAAGCATGATGAATGGCAAAATAATTTAAAACACTTTTCTGTTCTCTCCTCTCTTAACATTAGGCCACCCATAGGTAACAGTAATCTTGGTGTGTCAGGTCTTTACCTTATTTGTTTTCCTATAAGAAAAATTTTCTTGTTTTCCTATAAGATAAATTTTCTCCTAGAACATATCTTTAATCATTTTTCTTTGAATGTTCTTGCTCTCAAAGTTGAAAATGTCAATAATGAGTGTGTGTGTATACACATATATATAAAAAGTATGTGCATATATATACATTAAGCACTTTGAGGTACTGTTGGGTTCAAATATTGTACACAGCAAGCACTGTAATTCATTTAAAAGAAACTGAAAGAGTAAAGTTTCTTTCAATGTGTGCATATTAGATGTGTGGTTTGAAAATGGTCCATTGTATCACTAAACAACACTGAGTTCAAAATAACACTACAGAAACATATCTTTGTAATATTACCTTATATTGGTAAAATAATACTAATCCATTAATCCTACTGCAGCAAATTCAACTTGAACAAGATGAAAAATGTCATCCTATGTAGAGATGTCTTGCAAACTTTATCACTTTAAACACAGTTACCCTTCAGACTCCATGGTGTAAGCCTGGCTCCACTGTAAACAAGCAGAACACTCTGGTGAATCACAGAATCACAGAATCACAGAATAGTAGGGGCTGGAAGAGACCTCTGTGGGTCATCTAGTCCAACCCTCCTGCCGAAGCAGGGTCACCTACAGCAGGCTGCACAGGATCTTGTCCAGGCGGGTCTTGAATATCTCCAGAGAAGGAGACTCCACAACCTCCCTGGGCAGCCTGTTCCAGTGCTCCGTGAACCTCAGTAATACATGTTATTTGCATGTGAAAGCATTCACATACACTTGGTATTAATCACAGAGGTATACAAAGATACAGTCCTGGCTAGGAGATCTTATGAATTAAGATGATTAAAAACTATTTTGGATATGCCACATGTAAATAATAAACTGCAGTTTAGAAATCTCAGTGGCGCATTAATGGAATTTTGCTATTTTAATTGATACTTATGCCATTATTGATAAGTAGGCCTGTATCAGGTGTCCGAATATATATGTAATAGGATGACTTGTTATTTGGATGTCACACTAAATCATGGGTTCTACCTCTTCTGTTGGCACTTCAAATGTCAAGATGTGTGCAGGAAAAGGGGTGGGCTGGGGGTGGCTTTCATGCTCAGGATATAAGCCTTTTTTCATATGCTGTGCTCACCTACCCCAGGAGACAGATTTTTGTTTTGTTTTGAAGAGGTCTGCATCATTTTGCATCAGAATTATGATACAAGGAGTAGTAGTTGTGACTTTTAAATAATCAGCCTCACTGAATGTGCCATTATGGCAACCAGCAATGTTCTACCCTAAATCACTTTGACAATGCATTCTCTGCGGTGCCCATAGACTTGGAGGGTGTCCTCAAAACATTGAAAGCTGGGACAATATTCATGGTTAAGAAAAGTCCAGAAGCAGCCAAACAGGTGTGTACTTCTCTCAGAAAAGGCCTTTTTAGACAGAAGACCTTTTGTACACTAGTTCTATCCTAGGCCCCTTTTAGGGGCCACACCTGAGAGAGAAAGTGAATTATCAATGACATTTTTTTAAAGAATCAGTGGTTTAACACTAATTCCTAATCAGATCCTACAGAAAGGAACAGCTCGCATGGCAGCTGTACTTTTCCCAGGGTTAATTACCTTTCACTGCTCTCTACTAATGAGTCAGCTGTTCCTGTCATCACACAACTACACTGTGTTCATCTGTAGCTCTAGCTGTGGACAAACACAGTAGCTAGAGCCCTGTTTACATATTGGTGAGGTTTGCTGTGCAAAGAATTTGCAAAGCAGTTTAAAAAAACAGTATGTAAAACTCTTCCATTCCCATGTCTCTTTCCATGGAAACAACTGTTTTTCATGCCAACATTGTGTTCTCAAGGTTACTGAATTAATCGCCAAGACCTGAAATCCAAGAGGATGAAAACTAATAAAAATTCTTTTTTGTAATATTGCAGAATAGTTTATATAAGGAAGATTTTATTCATGTACCTATCTAGCTTGTCTTACCTGATTGTTGGATGAGAATGTTTATTTGTATCTTGCTAGTCTATGAACTAGAAAACTCCTTCATAAAATATCGTTTTAAGCAGTAGAACAGATAATAGTGCAAAACTTAATGCACTTAAGGAAAGAGTTTGTACTATTTTATGGCAAAGTCAAATGAGACAGTGACTTAAGTCTTTCAGTAACCTGCTAAAGTTTTTACAAAATTCTAGCAGGTAATTCAATAGCAAGTAAATAGAACACATCATTTTCTAGCTGAGGTGAACAAGATGTATTCTTTATAGCCATGTAAGATCAAGAGTGATCCTCACAATTCACTTTTATATGTCCTCTTTCAGGACTATATAAAACTTCGGGAATTTAGAAAGGCTAACTTAAGTAACAGGGAGGGGACTCACACCTCGCTTCCTTTTATTGGCAGGAAAGTAAGGGCACAAGCTCCTCCACAGCAGCAGTGAGCACCTACAGTTAGTCACTATTAGTTATTCTAGCTTTCTCAACGGAGGCTACAAAGACTATGCCTGAAGATGGGCGTTGTGACAGAGCTTCCAAAGCTCAAGTCCTGTTTGTGTCCACAATCAGAAAATGTTTGCTTATCACATAACTGAGGACAGAACTCCAAGCTAGCACTGTCTTCAAAACATGATTCTATGGTAAAATTGTCTATATGGATGTTGCCCTGATATCAGCAGATCTCCTTGGGGTAAGATCTGCAGGCATTAGCAGAGAAAGTAAATTTTCACCATACACCAAAGGGATGCCACACAGTACGTGTTATGTGAGAATGAGCTCAACTACTCACAATTGTATCTGCAACAGACCCATTCATGACAATATTATTTGAAGCTGAATTCCATGCTAACTGTCACATGAGATAATGGCAATTAAAGGCAGGAATATGATCTTCTGAACAGGATGACAGGGATGAAAATTAAGCTTTTCAGGTCCTGGCTAACCTTGCAGGACTGGCAGCTTGAAAGACGATAAATTTGCTTTTGACAATACCAAGGCAAAAGCACTCTGGGATTCCAAAGGGTCACTTGAATAGTCAGCTGGGAAATGACCATTTCCTTTGAACATGACTGTAATGAACCACTCCTTTCTCTCAGGCACTTTAAGTTGTGCAAGCTGTGTTGACAACCTTGGACATTCTTAGCAATGAGAAAATGTGAACTATGTGATTACGGTCTTTTAAAAGGCACATATTTATTTATTGCTCTATTAGAAGTAGTTCTCCTGCTTGGTTTTGGAATTTTACGTGAAAGTGAATTTCCTGAAGGTGCATTAACTGGGCTTAATGATTCACAGAAACCTCTGATCACTCAGGTCAGGCCAGGGAAAACTGTTATTACGTAATGTTCATTTTGTCTCAGGTTCTCCCTCTGCTCAAGACATTATTCTTTCTTCTCACACACTGTATCTCACTCACTCTTAATGTAAAAAAAATATTCTGAGGAATAGCACCGGCATTCTCCTTCTACTGAAAGATCTTCATACTGGCTTGTCTTTTCATGAGTTTCCAAGAAGAACACCATGCCTTCTTCATCCAAGGGCAGGAAAAGTGGGAACTTGTCCTCTCCATTAGGCGAACAGGAAAACCTAATCTCTGGGACTGAATTTCACCTTTTCCTGAGATGCAATCTGCTTAACTTGAACTCTGCCAGTAACAGGACTTACTAGTTCTCTGTTAGAAGTAGACTTCATGCAGTACACTGAAGCAGCTCAGATGCTGGAAGGATGCTTCTCTAAAGAGCCTGTTGGGTTGATAATAGTCCTACTGTGGGGATCCCTCTTGGAGGTTCAGGAGGGAGAAGACATACCAAACAGTGTCCCTTAAAAATTTAGGGCCAAAAACCATGCTATCTTCCGTACTGTGCCCACTTAAAAACTTGACTTCTTTATTTTTGGTATCTCAATAAAATAGCCATGCAACTTTCAAATTCAAAAGATAGGGATCATCATGTAACCACAAATAAATACAAAAAGTCCACAAATAAATAGGGAAGAAAGCTGTATGACCTGAAGAGTATCCACAATGCTGAACTTGCTTTTAGAAGGCTAGCACTCCCACTCATCAAATCAGCTTGCACTTCTGCAATATTACAGTATTGTTCCCTGTGACCACAAAATAATAGCACAGTATTCACATTAATAACAATAAAAATAAGTGGTATTACTAATGTTATTGCTATGAATAACATCGGACCCAAAGCATTCAGGGCTAAAACTATTTATTCTTTCATTCTATTCAAAATGAGTTAGGCATATTTAAGAAGACACTTTTAATGACAGCCAACAAAACATTGAGTGTGGGGAAGAAAACTCTGAGAATATTATATGTGAGCAGGTTAAGGTTTTCAGGATAAATGTTAAATCAGTCTAAAGGGTTATCTTTATTGAATTGGTGCCAATTTATACCATAATGAATTTTGCATGCCTGCAGTTTTGGGTATGGCTTTCATTGACTTTGAGTCTCATCTGTGGAAGTTCTGGTGGAGACACATAGTTACTAACCCTTTGTAAAACTCATTGTTACAAAATTATATCAAGCTGAGTGTAATCTTACAGCAGAGTTTACTATGGTGGCTATCGTCCCCTCAGGGAAAGAGTATGGGAAGGCAAAGGACAGTCAGAGACCGAGCTATGGGTCCCTGCTTCCAAGGCCAACCTATGCCTCCTATGGTATTGGTTAGGGTAGTGTATAGCCACATGCAGTTCCATAGGGACCATCCACTACGGAAGAGTTAGCACAGCTTAGTGCAGCTCCATCCAGCTCTGGTTCCTAAAATGGTTCTGAGTTGCCCACTTAGAAATACAATTTAAGCACTTGATTTGAAAAAACATTGAAAACCCATCCCTAGAGATTTAAAGGTTTAAGATATGTTTAAAAAATCCACACCCATGAGTTAAAGCTATGGGTAAGATAAATAACCCTTTAAAATCAAAACTGTTGTCATCAAATCTTGTCATATATGGAAAAAATTATTGAAATCTATGCGAAATATGCACAGCAACTGAAATTTTGAATTGAAAGCTTGCTTATAGTTTTTATGATAACATGAGAAACATTGAGTCACTAAAATCACTGACAGAAACAGTGCAAAAGTGTAATCTAATCTATCTCTCTATTACCTTGAAGCTTGAGAAACTGTCTTGAAAGCCTGAGGAGAGAGAGAAATCACAGAGGCTCACACTACAGAGTCCGAGTAGCGACAAATTGGAGAAAGCAAATGTGGAGCTGAGTCTGGAAATGCTTATATGAGCAGCGTTTAAAAAATCCAACTGGTTTAATGTAGAAATCTCTACTGTATTTTGAAATGAATGGATATTGTTAAATCTTTGCAGCTCATTTCTTACTTTTTAAGAATTAGTTTTGAGAAAAGAAATACTTCTCTAAGAGGAAATGTAATGACTTCTAAGAACAAAGTAGGGAATTGCACCCTTCCCTTTTGTAAATATCACATTTCAGGGGCAAAATTTTTCAGGGTCCTCTGAGTTGAACAGCAATATTCAGTTTTGCTATTCTGCTCTCCATTAATGTCTCGACACACACTGAATTTCATCAATGCCATATGTACGCAAGAGGAAACTTTTAGTCTAAGCTATACCATATTCTTCATACCACTGTAGGGAATATCACTTGTAGGGAAATAGTAAGTTTATGTGGACACAAGATACAAGAAGAAGTCAACTCCAGTTTGTCGGCTGAACAGGAAAGACAGGATTCACCTCCCTAACTTTACATGCCTGAAATGCAGACATATATTTCTGAGATAGTAATCTCTGGCTACCTATAGTGCCTGGGTAGCCCGTAGGCAACCTACAGGCACTTCTGCCACTCTGTAGATGTGTGATGCATCTTATTTCATACATCTGTTTCAGGGTGAGATGAATTGCACACAGGAAATGTCTCTTTCTTTCCACTGACTCTAAAGTGAATCTGGATAACTGGCTCAGATCTAGACACTTCCACTGCACACATGGGCATTTCACCAGTGGATTCCTAACCAAGGAATCTATGGCAATTGCTGAGAAGCATTTTACAACTTAAATAACATATAAGCTATGTGGCTTTAAGCTGTATTTTAAAATAGGGATGAAAAAGCAAGAGAAATAAATTAGGGAACCATCCACCAAGAGCAAAGGCAGTGCCAGTCCTTGTAGGAAAGAACTGGTAATCTAAATAAAGCTGATGAGCAAATAGAAGAGAACATTAGTAGACGGTGCAAATTAAAGGAAAGGAGAGTTAGCCACAGCTTTTATATGAGAAGTGTGGCTTCAGAGTGACAGGAGAATAGTGTCAAATGGCAGAGAAAGAAAAAGGTCAGTATGATTTGGCAAATAGTTCTTTATCTAGATACAGAAGAATGAAAACAACCAAGTTCTAAGCACAACAGAGGGAAACTGTAACAGTTGGTGTGGACTGAAATACGGTCTTTTTAATATTTGGATTGGAGATTCTTTTATGAAGGATAAAAGTTTTGCTGATAAGTTAAAGAGTCACATGGATTGGTGTCTGTTAAATGGGAAGTGCTTCAGCTTGAACTATTATTATCTGATACTGAATACAGTTGTTTTCTTCAGTCTAAGTTTGCTATTCAAGCTTATCTGTGTTTCTTCCTTGGTTTACTGTGAACTATTTTATACTTGAGAAATGTGATGTCACCAGTGACAATGGCTCTGCACCCAACTCTTTTTTCTTTTGTTTTAATTGTACATAGTGCTGCATACTCTGTTCTACTTGGTGTTTTCTGTTCAGTGCCAGGTTTTAAACCATAAAATTATAGATATTAAAATCAAAATTCCTTCTAGCAACTTTTGCTGGCCTTTGGGAGACAACAACAAGCGGCAGCTTTTCAAAAATATAAAATATTATTGTGTCTACATTGCCTGTCATGAATATGCCCTTTTTTCAGCATGTAAGGTGAGTGTTTGGAGAAAGAATTATTGAGACAATCATTTGCTTCATTTGTTAGTGCCAAGCGGGGGTTTTTCACACGCACTCAGTGAAACCTAGTTTTCTAAGAAAAATAGCCTTTATGTCTTGTTTTCTTTATTTTGTGTATTTACCTCAAAGAAAAAAAATCTTGTGAGTAAAATTCACCATATCCAAACAAAAGATTGGCAGCTTAAGTAAGTATATGAACAGGGGGAAGGGAGACTTATTTCCTGAGTTTCAACAGATGTCATACTTAATTGGTTGTGAAATACACCAGAGCTACTCTCGGCCTGTTTCCCTACTTTCAGCTATGAAGACACTTTCAAACATGTGCATTTCCCTCCTGCTTGTCATAATGAGGGTGTGGGGTGAGAATCAAACCTCCAACAGGAGTAAAGCAGTATGCATGCTGTACACAGGCCTTCAGATACACTAATTAAACAGAAGTGAGAGTTACATCTTTTGTTCCTG
The DNA here is from genome assembly GCF_030867145.1 of Opisthocomus hoazin. Taxonomy (NCBI): domain Eukaryota; kingdom Metazoa; phylum Chordata; class Aves; order Opisthocomiformes; family Opisthocomidae; genus Opisthocomus; species Opisthocomus hoazin. The sequence goes on along the minus strand of NC_134416.1, from coordinate 47,165,328 downwards.
TGAGATACACATCAATACAGCATTAAGCAAGACAGTTCTGTTGAGGGGTGATTGATTGTCTTTGCCTTCTGCTAATATCAGGAAGTGACTGAACTATCCCATTATGCACCAAGTTTTTCCACCTTCACGTATTTTCTCTCTAAAACACCCTTTTTCCTAATTCAGAGCACTGACAACATGCTACGGCTTGGTGAAATGTGATCATTTTTGTATTATGAAAGAGAGAGCATCTTCTAGATTTTTTTCCCCTTGCAGATGTTTTCTGCTAGAAGCAGCAGAGTAATACCACAGGTAACACAACAACAACAAGAAGGATAAAAAAAGAAAAGAATTGCCTAGTATAAAATAGTTTAGCTAAACATGGTGAAGGACGAAGAAAATGGAGAACAAGACTTCTCATAGGCAAAAACCCCAAACATTTGTAACTGTGGCTAATGACCAGTCAATGGTAGCCTAATATAAATAAAGGCATGCCTTTCTAAAGAACTAGGGCAAAGAACGTTAGTCACTCATTTTATGCCTTATTGTATGTAGCCCTCTAAATTATAATGCCCTTTTGAGCTGCATGGGAAAATAAATAAATATGTGATAGGTGCCTCTATGTGAAACTCAGTACAACCAAGCTCCAAAAATAAAGAGCAGAATAGTGTTTGTTACAACATTTCAAACAGAAATGTAATAGGACTTGTGTAAAATGAAAAATTAAGGCCAAGGTCAAATATGTTTAATTCACCTGTGACAATCAAACTGAACAATATTTGTTCCTTTAGTTTAGACTTGGAACCCAGATCCCAGGAGTGTTAGGAGAGAGCTTTAATCCCTAGAAAAAAATCAAACTCCCAAAGTGCTTGATGGAAACCAGTATAATCCTTCCTGAAGTCAGAAATAAAATAGATAATACTTTCTTTGCTATTAAAAGAAGATCAGTCATCACGGTCTTCACTCCTTTAATGTTTTACAGGTCTGACTTTCGGCAGATGACCTCTGTTGTTTGTCCCTACATGTTTTCCAAAATATAAAAGTGAAATAGAGTCCCAAGGGCACTGTACTTGAAAGGTTATGAGAGTTAGAGAATTTTAACCATGCCTGCCAAATCAGCAGATGGCTTGTGATTATAATTATATGCATCAATAAAACGAATAATCTTTACAAAATTTGAATTTCTACTAAAGTAAGGGATTTAGTAAGCAGATGCAACAGAATGCATTTTCTTTAACCCTTTTTGTAGACAGTACTGTTTCTCACAAAAATAATGGGACGGCTCTCCATAAAGCAGCTTGACCACACACTTAAGCCTTAAATATATGTTTCTTTTGACCAAGTATCAATGTTATTTAGAGTGATTTATGTGTTCAGTTGCACTGTGTTCACAAAATAGAGAATGCTTATATATAGCATGATTCCCATCGGACCCATACTTAAAAATGGTGTTTAATTTTAATGTTAGACATACATTGAAAATGTCACGTGCACTCAGTCTCTTCATTTGTATGGTGATGGTAGTTCTTTCTGTTTAGGATTTGGTAGCTTTCCATACCTTGTATGGAGGCTGAGTTAACCACAATGTTAGGGAAGAAAATTTTTTTGCCCAAAATGTGGGAATTTATTAAATATTTTGTGGGTTTTTTTTAATCACAAGTAAATGAATTATATAAAAGAAAATAAACTAATACAAAAATCACAGTCTTGGCTTTCTATGACCACTGTTCTTACTTTCAAACTTACTTTTGTAGCAAGATCTAGATTGTGTGTGTTAGATTCTGTCAAAATTCTGTCTGAATTAGGAGAAAATCACACAGTAGAAAAATTAAACAAACCAAATAAAAGGCCCCATAAGCCAAATCTATTTCTGGACTGCATCATAAAAATGCTACTTGAAGACATGATGAAAATATCCTGTACTCTTCCGATACAGCAAGGAAGAAAAGATTTGCAAACAGTAATAAGTACATTTTCAAAAAAGTCTCCGTTTGGGGTACTATAGCTGCCTAGCTACAGCATTTTAACATTTATTTTATTCAAACACTTAAATGTGAACTTTTATTCAAAGAAGGTATGTGCGTTTGCTTGTGGGTTGTTTTTAAACTACCATAATATTTCTGATGTGAAGAGTGTAAAACCGTATTTTTATAACCAGTAAAAAGTGGATTTTTACTTCAGAAATGACAGAGCCATTACCCTGTATCATGTAAATCCTTCTTAGCATAAGGATTATTGACCTGATAGCCCATAACAGTGCCTTTGGAGCCATTACTACTTCGTTGTGCCAATCCAGCTGCTGTACATGTGCTCTAAGTTATGGGGGGAGCAACAGAGATGTCAAATTTTCTCTTGAGATTTAAGGAACAAACCTAGTGACTCTTACTATCACCTGAAGAAAGACTGTTAAGAAGAAACTGGGATCTCCAATCATCACATAAAATGATATTCTGGAAATGTTCTAAAGCATTTTTTTTTTAATCTAATGCCTCATGGAGCAGAGTTCAAATACATGTCTTTAGCGGAAAAGTAAGGTCCTTTTAACCAAAGTTCCTTAGTGGAGGGAAAAGTTCACATATGAAGCCAAATCTGAAAAATGAGCTAGAAATGTTACCTGAATCTTTTAAGCAAATCAATAAACACCTCATCTTCAAAACATTTACACGCCTGCTTTACTGTATTGCAGTGAGCCATCGACCTCACCTCAGTGGAATCACTCATGTGTACAAATGCTTTTGCAAGTGTTCACCTACTCAAGAAGGTAAGCCCCGTTTTCATTGCAAAGTAACTTTTACTGGTAGGTTATCCCCTTTTCTGAACCAGAAATCTGTCATTTAGAAAAGCAAAAATTGCTAGTATTATTAGAAGTCTTCCATGAACATAAATGAGAGCAATTCTTCTCCGAACAGATTTTGTGTAAGTATTAAAAAAGTTAAGAAGAAGATAATCTTTTTTAACACTAATTAAACAGTATCTTTGGTCTGAAGTAATTCAAGATAATTAAAATTCAGAAGCATTGATTCTGCTTATGTAGTTTTTAATAATCCACAACTATACGCACATAAAACACTAACGACACAGTCCCAGTTATATATGTATACTTCCTAAATTAATGAGTTAAATAACATACAGATTTTGGCCTAGATGCTCCACATAGATATGGATGTAGTGGAATATAAAGCTTACTCTGCATGTTATTGACTATGTTTTATTTAGGAACAACAGAGCCAGACCTTCGGGAGGATTGCCTGTAACTGATCTTTGAGATACTCGCTTATCAGGAATATCAGATATTTTGGGATTGCTGGCTTGAAAAACATTATTCACATCAGCTGCGTAATACCATAAAGTTTTTCAGATCCACATGTACAACTAACACTGGTGTGCCCTGAACTGAGCACAAAGGCCTCATATTGAGTTGTAAGGTCCAAAAAGTCTGTCGAAAATTGGTTCTAAAAATCTGGTGTGTTACATAGTTTATCAGGGAGATCGGATGAACAATATTAATTATCAGTAATCAGGTTATCTTTGCCTTTTCTCTTAGGTGTATCAAAGAAATGACAGACGAGAAAAAAAAATGAATCTATGAAAAACTACTGAAACTTACTGTGGCTCAACCTGTCAGATTACAGTAGCAGTATGATTTTTGCAGCACTGCTGCATGTACCTTACGCCTGTGAAATCAATCTCTGCTTTTATTAGGGTAAAGGACAGCTGAAATTATTCATTAATGTGGTGAATGCTGAAATATCAAATACCCTCTATTCATGTAGGTATATAAACAGCACGATGATTGTGTGATAGGGATGTGCTCATTTTTAAAAACTGTGGTGATGCACTTGAGCATAAGATATCGTCCAATCATCTTACCAGTTAAAATTAACTGAAAACTTTATATGAATTAGCAAAGTTCAAAGCAAAACTGTATTCTAATGCTGTAGCTTACTAAATCTCTGCTGCTCTAGCAATTAGGTATGAATTAGAGGGCTTAGCTGAGAAAGCAAGCTTGTTTTCTGGTGCCTGCATATCTCATATGTTCTGAGATAACATAGGGAAAACTTGTTGCTATGACACACAAACCTTAAAAATGTGGAAAATAAAATTAAATACAAAATTTCACTAAAGTTTGTTTATTTCCTCTTTAAATTTCCTAAGTTGGAAATATAGGGAAATGCAAAAGCAGACATAACTGTTACTTATAGTTTCAATAAACTGGGATATTACATAGGTGAACATAGTTTTTTGCATAGGTACACATTTTATCTAAATATGCACATAAGGATTTGTATATATGCATGCTCAAACCGCCCCCCACCTTTGCAAGGAATCACCAAATGCATATGTTAAAATATCATGTTTTATCTTAGTTGTTATAAGCTGTGATGATACTTGTATTGTCCATGCAGTTAAAAAATGTCCCTGGGTAAGCGACGTATCATAGTGAACTGACTTCTGTGACCAGTGAAGAGTTTTAAGCAAACAGGTTATCCAGAGATGTCTAAATACACATATATTGACAAGTGCTTTCCCAAATTAAATAACTTTTCCAAAACAAAACAAAAAAACCAACAAAAAACCACCGTAATGCAAGCTGATATCTAAAACCCTCTTCTTTAACTGTCTGTATTTGAGAAAACATTCTTAAACCATCATTTTTATGGGGGGCCAGGAGGGAGAAGCATTACTTAATTCATAAAGGCATCTTGCAATAATATCATGTTGTTTTGAACCTTGCATCCCCTGAGCCTCCAAAGTGCAAAGCAGACAGAAATATTTTAGCAATGCAAACAAGACTTTCTAGCAACTTCCTGTTGCCATTTTTCAGCAAAATAAAGGGTCCTGAGATGCTAAACTGAAACACTGCTAGAAAAGATTTTATCATTGGATACACAGGCAGGCACCTGCTGTTCTAAGATATCAGCAGAATATTTTGCTGCTGTGTGAAGAAAATAGGTAATGACTGTGTAACAGCAAATCTTCAACTCTTTAATTTCAGCTTACGTAAAAGACAACACTGAGAGAGACATCATGTAAAAATCTGTCATTAAAAAAATAATAAAATTATAATAACAACTTCATTATATCTGCACAGCTGTAAAAACTCTACCAGGTATCTAGGGGTGTAAGTAGCTGGCTAGTGTATTGAAATGTGCATTCATACATATAACCCATTTTCAGCAGATTTTTAAAGAGAAGTAAAAAGAAACTTTCTGTCTGTAAAGTTCATCAGATGTTACTGTACATCTGAGGCGGTGCTTATTTTGTGGCAGTTCTTACAACGAATATTTCTTTCATTACACTATAATTACAATACCCAGTTCACAAAACATACTGTTTCATGTTACTTTTGGAATTCCAGAAACTTTTGTAAGCTGGCACATCACACTGAGAGAGAAAAAGAAAGAAACAGACAAGAAACAAACACAACCTTGATTCGAGAGACATTTTTCTCCCCTTCGTGAAGTGAAAGGGGTGAAAAAAATCCCTTCATTATGACCTACTTGTCTAGAAACGGACTTTCAGCCCCATGGTTAGGCTAAGATTTGCTCTACTTTCTCCCCAGGGCATAATTGTCAGACTGACTTACCGTGTGCCTTTTAGCCTTTGTTCTGCCTCTCACGCTGACATCAGGGAAGCAGTGATGTAGAATAAAGCAGGGGTGGGCTAGGTTAGTCCACTGTTTGTGTCGTTGTGTGGTGTGCAGGGACACTCTGTGATACTCTAGTGAGCTGCTAAGCTTTTTTTGTAGGCTTTGTGTCATTTACTTAACGACCAATCTCATTAGCTGCCAGGGTACAATGGGCTGATGCATTTTCTATGTACATACTCTACACAGTGACCCTCAAGGTTGCCGAAGGTCTATTTAATCAGTCAAAACGCTGAATATATTTGCAGTAAATCACTAAAAAAAATACGGGACCACAGAGGTATCTCATGAGGGTTTACACTTTCCTGGGAGTTATTTGCAGGTAGTAAAGCAGTAGGAGATGTGGGCAAAAGCAAGGGCAATGAAAGGAAAAGGGCACTCACTGGGTTTGCACTGGTCACCTTTAATATACGGAAGCTTGGGGGCCCTGCATATCACTGTGTCTCTGCTTGTTAATTTCTCCATGCAATTCATGCTTCAGTGTAATCACTTTATCACAATTAAATCCCTTTAAATAAGAGCAGTGCTAACAAAATACACAGCTTTCACATATTGGGGAAGGGATATGTGTGCGTGGGGGGGTGATATTTATTTATTAACTTCCTGACTACAGACAACCTCAGGGCTGGCATCTTTGCATTTCTAACCTCTCGTCAGTTACAAGGTAAAACCCTTTTAACTCTTATGAAAAATGAAATGCTGAAAAGCCCTATGAATCAAGACAGCTGTCCATAAGTAACAGAGAGAGTTCTATTGTCCAACTTGTCCCTGGATAAAATGAATACTTTACAGCAGAGGCTGTTCAGCTTGGCTAAAGAGTATGGGGAGAAGGGGAGGAGGTCACTGGAGATTTCGCACACTAATTTAATCTGGGAAAAGGACAGGCATTGCATCTCACTTGAACAGACTGGCGGCAATCTGGGCTCCCACAGAACTATCTCCTTTTGCCTGTGCTCTATTTATTCCTTATCTCTGTTTACCAACCGCTAGGTCCCTTTCATTCACACCACGAGGCCGTTCTCCTACTATCAGTCAGCAGCTGACACTGTGGAAGAGCCTCAAAGGCAAAAAAAAAGGGATCAAAACTAAACCAAAGCTGTATAAACAATGCAACAGTAGAAGTAAATGCATAAATCCTAATTCTTAACCCAACCCACAGGGTGCGAACAGAACCTTTATAGTAAATCCAACAAACCCACCACAGTGAGCTATGGGCTATAGAGGAAACAGGAAAAGCCAAATATCATCCATGAAATCAACATCTCAAGCAGAAACATTGAAAATAGGCATTGGCAGATGCTTAACTGGTTTCAGGGTAACAGGTTCATCAGTCCTGTGTATTCCTCAGCAAGTAATGAGGTGCACTTTTACTTGTGTGCCTGGTATAAGGTGAATAAGAGCCCTTGCCACTTGACCATCTCGCAGTTTGAAAGCCTGAGATAACTTTGCACTCAGTGCTTGTGATTTAGATTAAAAGAAATAGAGACAACCACTTTCAAAAAATAAATCTGTATCTGGAGATTGTGATAATTTGGAAAACTGTCTATCTATATTTAAATGTCAAGTTATTATTGAAGCATTTGTCCAATTAACTTTGTCTTTAAGACTTTCTTTATTTCAATATTCCCCTTTCCCATTCCTTAACTTACATTTTTCCCACTTACTCTTGTAGAAGTTTTCAGCACTTCTTATGAAAAGAAAATGGGTGCAGACAATAAAGAAAAGATGAATCTTGTGACTAATAAAAAAGTAAAGGAAGTAATAAACTCTTTACATTTGACATTATGGATTTGTATTACTACGGTGACTTAACTGTGAATAAATTTTTTTTCTAAATTTAATGGTACCCTATATTGTACTCATCAACTGATGCAACAGGAAAGAAGTTGCAAATATTCATAGAAAGACAGTAATATCATTTCAGTGAAACATTTCAGCTTTCTAACCCTGCATAATCTGTAACTCCCAAAGTAGGCATGTTCCTCCTGGAAGATGAGTTATTCTTTCAGAACAGTTTCAGAACTTTTTGAGACATAAAAATATTGGTTAACAGCATATAGTCAATATACTGTCAACTGCCTGATCAAGATAATTAGAACAATAACAAGAAAAATGTTCCTCATTATCAAAGATGATCAACTGGACCTAATTTCAGTTTTGATTTCCACCTATGTGCATTATGAGCAATGCAGTCTATACTACTTGGATCCTTTTTTCCAAATGAATTAATGAATTAAATTTATCCTTTCACCAGCTGCTAGGCAGCAGATGGAACCATTTCTGAAGCCTTGTTGAATTCAATCCATAAAACTCATTTCCTAGGATTAGCAGTCCAAAGTTTCTTTTAATGTTTATATACCGCTTGGGATTTTGAATTTCATGATGCTAAACTTTCAATTTAACTGTTTTTTTCATTTCATATCAAACAAATATGATCGTTTGGATTTCTATAGCTTTGTAACCACACATTTCAGGTCACATAAGGACAAGAATTCAGTTCAAAAGCAATCAAGTAATGCAAGATATGGATCTGGGGTTTTTTTGTTTGTTTTGTTTACATTGCAGTACTACCATACAAACGATTTGTGTTATACTCATAGATTAATTTAGACTAGAAAAGTTTTATGGCCTGTAATTATGACAAAAACCTTTGCATAAAAATTTAGTTTTAATAAGCAATTTGTGAAAATTACTGTGATCTGAAGGTGCACTTGCTATTCATAGAAATATGATACGCTCCTGCAAGAAGTTTTTCATATACCTATTTTTTCATAGTTAACTTCAATATAAGGCTTATCTAGCTTTGAGGGGAAAACAAAAGTAACAAATGGTGGCAGTTTCGTGAACATTTCAGTAAAGATTTTTTTTCTGTACAGTAACAAAAATATTAATCTGCTGCAGTACCCTGGACAGCTCCTTTTCTTTCATTTTCAGTTTTCTTACCTCTGCTACACACCTCTGAAACAATAAGCAGAGACCAGGGGACTTCAAAGGTTATTTCATTCACAAAGGTCCCTATTTAGAGATATTTGCATGAACTAATTTATAATTTAACCAAAGTTTCTACTTATTAGAAACCTACAAAAGAAAAAGGAAAACAAAAACACGCCCTCTCCCGCACAGCTTTCAAAGACATATTGTATTATCAGACTCCAGAATAAAACCTAATGATGTCAAAGTCTTCCTGTT